>NC_139229.1:116722025-117922025 GCF_977018435.1 Lepisma saccharinum
GGACAAGCTTTTACAGGCCCTGATCCATCCTCATGTTTTCATAAAAGGAAATCGGTAGAAAGTTGGAGGTCACAAATAAAACAAAAGGACGCACTTACCAGTCATGGAATTTTCTTCAACTTCTTTCAAGTACTATGCTAAACCCATTTTGTTTTTGAATGGTCGAAATTCCTAATGTTTCTTAACTTCAATAAATAATCAATAAAGCAGTTCACAACTCCAAAATAACAAAATAAATTTGAACTTAAAACTACTACAGTCATCAGAAAATGATAATAAATTAATAATTGTATAATAATAATAATAATAATAAAATAATAATAAACCCTAGCATAATTTTATCACATTTAGCGTAATTTATGAGTTGAAACAGCACCTTTTCTTATCAGGAGGTTGGTATTGGCAAAGCTGTTCTTAATCCACACATGACAGGCAGGAAGGGCCTGCAGCTAACATTACAAATCAAATGGCTAATCCAAGATACAGGCGATACATGTCACTGCGTAATTGAACGCATTTTTGAAAACTTTCCTCGGTCTGTTTACCATAACTTCCTACATCCCAAAAATTCCACGAGTCGCCACTGCAGTATATCTCTCTCTCTCTTTTCCTGTTTTCCTTACTATCTCTCTGCCTTTTTCCTTAATATACCTCTCTCTCTCTTTTCTGTTTTCCTTACTATATTTCTCTTCTTTTCCTGTTTTCCTTACTGTATCTCTTTTTCCTGTTTTCCTTACTATATCTCTCTCTCTTTTTCCTGTTTTCCTTATTATATCTCTCTCTCTTCTATCCTGTTTTCCTTACTATATCTCTCTCTCTTTTTCCTGTTTTCCTTATTATATCTCTCTCTCTTCTATCCTGTTTTCCTTACTATCTCTCTCTCTCTCTCTCTCTTTTATCATGTTTCCCTTACTATCTCTCTCTCTTTTATCCTGTTTCCCTTACTATCTCTCTCTCTTTTATCCTGTTATCCTTACTATCTCTCTCTCTCTCTCTTCCTTACCATACTGTCTCTCTTTTCCTGTTTTCCTTATTATCTCTCTCTCTTTGTCTCTTCCAATCTCATTTCCTCTATCTTTATATTACCTCTTTCCCTTCTCTTCTCTCTGGCTTTGTCTTTCCCTTGCTCTTCCCTCCTTCTGATTCAACGTATTCCGTATTTTTTCCTTTCTATCTCTTATTTCTTTCTCTTCCTTTCTCTCATTGTCTCACTGTAGCATTTCTTTTTCTTTTTCTTTCTCTTTCCACATCCCTTTCATTTCTCTCTCTGTGGGTGTATGGCATTTCTATCTCATCCTTTTTCTTTGTGTGTGTTTCCTCCTTGCCTGTTCCATTGTTGAACCTTATGAATACTTTAAGATTTCATAACACCTTGAAATGCCTTCCTTACAATTCGAAACAAGTTATTCGTTACCAACCAACGAGACTGAGCGCTTCCAGTTTGTTCTATTAAATGGTAAGGCAATGATAAATCTCTTTCAGAACTCTGACATCAGCCTCAAAGCTTTATCCTCAACGGACAAAGGCGGCGAAATCCTTTCACCCTCGCTGGTCAGAGGAGAGCTTACGGAATCAACGACCGCATCCAGTATATGGCTTCAGCTAAATTGAAGCCGCATAAAGTGTATAATTGCTGGATTTTAATCTACCGAAACATACGTTTCGCGCATTTGATCCGGGTTCAACTCGGAGAAGGGCAGCTAACGGATATGGTCCCGGGCAAAGGTCAAGAACACATGCAATGTTCCTTAAACGCCACAAAGGCATTTTTACAGACAGTTAGTAAATGTATGAATTATATTCTATACCGTTCTGACCTTAGATCTTGATCTAAGATCTAAATCTGACCAAGAACTCTCACGACAAGTTATTCCATTTATTTATAAATGTTGATAGGGAAGAGAAAACCATCTCACGGAGTGGCTTTATAGACCTTTTGTTGCACCCAGTGAACTAGACTACGTAAACATGTTCGCGTAGTTTACATTGGCTCGTACACAATGTAAACTACACAAATTTAATTTATAACGCTGTTTTGAAAAAAAGTGCCAGTTTTCAATGCTGTTGGATCATATCTAGATGAATAGAATCTTATTTACAACAAACACCTATGGCATTCTCTTCCAAGCACATCGACTGTTGAGAAATAGTAAAATATAGACAATAAACACGCGTCAATGTTGAGACAAAAGTAGTATTTTTTTAATTAATCAAAAAAATATTTCATACATTCTGTTTGACACTTAGCAGAATATCGTGTAATTTTAAAGAAGAGTGCAAGGTACTTTTCACAGGCCTTTAACATTTGAGAAGGATAATTCTATTTCATTTTTACAACGTCCATTGTTAAATTCACACGTGTAGACAACCATTGTTTACGCGTAGACGCCTTTGTAGACGCAAAAGGAGGGAGAATGGACTATTTGCCTTTGTAAAAGTGTATATCACTGTTTAATCTAATCCTAACTATAACTTAATTTTAGAGACTCCAAAGGCACTACAATGATTACTACTTATTGTGTGCTAACTGATAACTTACCGTTACTTTAATAAGTCTCTTCCTCTCCACCCTTTACTTTAATGAGCCGATATTTCGCTTACAAAAGCGAAAAATAGATTCTGCCGAGAAATCAGTAAAATAGTAGATGATTTTAAGCAGTATCACGAGTGACTGAATGATTTGGTTTATTGTACTTCACTTTTCTACAAGTCTTGTCTAGCCGACAAGATGAGGGTGAAATTAGTGAAGGGACACTCACAAAAATACCTATACCTAACCAGTGATTCGACCCTTAGACCCTTGTGTCGTAATGCGATGCGATAACCACTCCGCCACAGAGGTCTGCAGCATCACAAAAGTGTTATCATTTTTCATTGTTCTCTCGCCAGCCAAGAAATAAGTTATTTTTACGACAGCGTGAAACGTTAGGAATTACCCCCCTTTGCACAAGTTATTAAAACATTTATCATGAATACCTAAAGACTGGCAACTAAATATAAATGAATAAAATAAGCAGCAAAACACTAAGTGGGGTGAAATGGATGACCCTTTCTAACAACACCCAAATGTCAATTCCACGTAGTACATCCTGGACTGCATTCTCATAAGACTAACGAGGCTCTGGCGTCTGGGCTCTCAGCCAGGATAATCAATCATCTGTGGGGTTCGTATTGTGTCCATGTGTGTTATTGATTGTGCCTTCATCCATTTCATGTTATCGTCACTCATCGTCATCTTTGCGATAAACCCATACCCAATCAATCAAAATACCAAGCGATTGATATGAGAATTTGACAAAGAAGCTAAATTTCCGAATGTCGCAAACCAAAAAAAATATCCCAAATGTAATTGAATCTCAGTAACACGCCGTAATCAATTTCCACCGGAATCTCTTTTATTAAACGAAATCCGCATCAGAACATCTAACTTCGTTTAGTTTAATCTGTCGTTTAGTTCGGCAGATAGCGCCTACCACAATGCATTTTCTTTTAGTACCTATAACGATTAGATTTATTTCTCGAATATCCTTGCACATAGATTGATTCCTGACCATACGGTAAACCAACAAAAATGAAATGAGTGTGAATTATGATTGGGTACAAAAAGAGGAGAAGAACGTAACAGGAGCCAAAAAAAGAGAAGAAGAGTCTGGTCTCTTGATGTCGCTGGCTTCAATCGCTGACGCATGGCGTATAATTCATGGTTTGTGACGCAATTAGGTCATCCCGGTTTCATCAGCTTTGATCACGGGGCGATAAACACGGTTAAAACACACGAATTGCGGCGTAAACCAGCAATAGGGTTCACAACAACGACGTCATCGAGAGGACACTTTCGTTGTCGTCAAAGCCGGCCTCGACTCGGAAAATAGCAACCAAGGACAAAAGCCAGATGCAAAAATTCGCAAAAGAGCCATCCTTTCCCCGTGAGCAATGCCAATCGTGAGTCGATGGAGCAGCAACTTTCGAATTGAAGATTCATAAAAATGTATAACCTGGCTAATTGATACAAAGGATGAATGAAGAAGTGATCAAATGAAGGTGGGAACAATTATTAGAAAAAATGAAAGCCTCACCAGATGTCAACACGTTATGTCTGACCGAAATGACTGAATTGAAAATTTCGGAGCGTCAGCACTTAAAGCTATTTGCCCAATCACACTATACCTTACCATAACTAAGATCAAGACATGTCTGAGAACTAAAATCTTCTTACCTACATTATATATCGGGAATCTGTGGAGAAAGGCCAGGCATAAGGGTACAGGAGGGGAGAAAGCGAGTGGGCGGAGCAAAGCGGTACGCGATGCTGCAAACAGCTTGTAGCTGTAGCCGCGTTTCCCCTCCATGCACTCACTTTCCCTCTCCACACGTTCATTGGTCGAGATCTCTCCAGTCCTACTTGTGCAAAGAATTTCTTTTCAGTCGCTTGTTCCAAAAATTCCAGAGACATAGTATAGTTAAACGCTCAGGCTGTAAAGAGACTCTCAGCACCAACGAGAGAGGATTACCTATACTGCCCGTAGGTCCAGACGCCAGAGCTTCGTTGGACTGCAAGAGTAGTTACAGGGGTATATTACGTGGAAGTGAGGTTGACGTTTGGGTGTCTTCAGAAAGGGTCACCCCTTACACCCCTCAAAACATTATCGCCCTACAGATTAAAAATGAAGTCTTCGTTCTCTTTATCATATCACCATTAAATCAATAAAATCGCATTGAATGCCACTGTTATTTGTTTTCTCTACTTTTCGTGAATTCCAGTTAGCAGTCGAACAAACGTTACCTAACGTTTGGAGCTTGAATATATGTCGTGCACATATCGAGATACGTATATTAAGTATGTCAAAATACATTTTGAGTTTTCCTATATAAGTACATAACAAACTAAGTAACTAACTAACTAACTCTCTACCCTTCTTAAACCCGAAGGTTCATGGCTGCAGTTACACAGGCCTTCTATCTGTCCCTATCTTAAGCAAGATCTATATACTCTTTTCCATCCCTACCGATTTCCAGTAGCTCGTGAGGGGCTTCGCTAGAATATACTGCAGATAGGAGAAGCAACAATTTGAGCGGAAGAAAGATCTGCTTTTGCGGGACAGATGTACACGGGGAGTACTCGTTCCAACTTCTGTGACAACCTGCTCACCGAATCTTAAAAAAATATTATGGATGAAAATTAGTGTCATCCTTATTAACATGGTAAGAAACAAGATGATAATGATTAGGGACAAGTTTTTAAATTTTACTGTGTTTGTAAGTAAAGTATTACATGATTTGAACTGTCTTTAAGAAATGACAGCTTGTGTATGTTGTATAGAAATTAAAAACAATAATTTGATTTGACTTTTGTTATTTAGTGTCGCTTCTCTGCCACTTTTGATTAATCGCGTCGATGAGTATGAATGATGGTATGATAGAATTGATGAAGGGACACTCAAAAAGGGAACACATGCTCATGCCAGGATTCGAAGCCGAGGCCCCTGACGTCTTAGTACTGTAAAAAAAATATTACATATCTTCAAGATTTTATGAACCAAAAAGAATCGTAAAAAATTGAATCTACATTTGGTAGCTCGTCATGTATTTTTAAATGTGGGAAGTAGCTCAATGGCTCTTGAGTTTGCACACCCCTGTCGTATAATATCCAACAATAAATACACAAAAAATTGAATGTACATCGAAAACAGAACACACAAAGCTGACGCGACCTCAAAACTCCCGTTTTCAACTCTTTTAGAGTTCGACCGCCGATACGAAGAGAAGTGTTTTTACCGGTCGGAAATTCCAAAGCTATAGAGTTGTTTGTGAAATTCAAAGCACGACTGAGTGATATTTTATTTACGAGTTAGAAGAGCAGCGAATTAATTTCCGGCTGTGATGAAGTGGAGCGTATTATGTTAACTTCCCAGCAAACCGCTCACGGCGCTGGCGTCGTGCGTTCAATGATTTCACGTGTCGCTGAATCAGGATTTGTTGTTATTAATATTGTATTTTTTCCCTCCAGCTCTGTTTCTCATCAATAATATTCCATGCTGGAAACTAGTAAATACGTTTTCAGAGTAGAACCCGACTCAGCATTAAAAAACCGTGTGGTCTGAAATAACATGCGTGGCGTTACAGACTTCCGCCTCAGTGGCCGATCGGGTATAGGGTAGAGTCTCGCTCTCACCAAAAGCTTCCAGGTTCGAACTTCATCTAGTCACCTTACATCCTCATCGTTGTGATTATTGAAAGTGGCAGAAAAGCGATGTAAAATCAGGAAAGCAGTGAAAATAGCAGGTAAAACACCCAGAGCGAAAAATAAGGCGAAACCAGGGTTGACTTTGTATCTCAGTTGGGACAGAAATGGCACAGTATGGCAGAAACCTGGTTCGAGTCCTGGTTGAGTTTGCATTTTTCGCTGAAAAACAGGATAAATTTATTTGTATCATTAGAAAGGTTCAGAATTGAAATTCAGAAACTCGAAATTAAATTGTTATGCTGAATTTGTGAATTTTGTGTTGTTAAATCACGATGATCAAGAGCGAAAAATTACAATTTAACCGAAAGACAGATACTTTGCATAGTGGCTCTCACCTCCAGATTTTCCGGTTTCAACGTGCTTTTAAAATACTATGTACTGTACAAGTAATGTGTATACCTTTGTTTTGCTACGGAATAATGCTGACAGGTGAACTCGATCATTACTGTGTTCGTGGCTTCAAATCCCACCCACCAATCCATAGGTTGACCTATTCCTCTCACTGATATAGTTCCTTCAGCAAAGACCACTGGCGTTCTCTTCACTTTTTTTGTTCCTTCCTTTTTTATCCTTAAAATCTACGTTTCCCTCGTAGCAGTTAACCTGACAGTACAACATAAGCGACGTCACCATCATCATGGGATCAAACAATGGCTCGCTGTTTCATGATTTCCCTCAGTGCCTCCACAGATTAAGACAGCAGATGCGAAAGGCACATTATAGCAAATCTTAACGCAAGATGAATCTGAAATCAGCGGTGGTTGGCTCTGAATATTTCATCAGCATCCGTTACGTGACAAGCCGATGCTTCCACGAGGAGAAGATCTATTTCGGCGCGTATTGACCGGCTTATCAACGCTGCCACAAACAGCAAGTTTAACTAGGAACGCTCTGCAGTGGCGTCTGTAGACTAAGAACTGCTACAGTGGTGTTGTTTCCCTCAAAGCAAATTGTCCGAAGTTCGATTCCCATCGGAGCACATATCGATTGTTAGATTTTACAGCCGCCTTCGAGCGCGTTCAGAGTACGACTCCCGATCTCGCAACCGAATGTTCCGGGTTCAAATCCCGGCCTGGGCACGAATGTCCCTTTGTGAGTGCCCACCAATTTAATTTAATCAACATTCACCCTCATCGTCGCGATTATCCAAAAATGACAGAAGAGCAGACAGAGAAGTAAGATGAATAATGCATGCAACTGTACACTTTTAACTGCAGATAAAGTTCCGATGAATTTGTCTGAGCATAAAGTGGTTTCCAAGCAGTTGAGTTTGAGTTTTAAGTCCACTTTATGCACAGTAAAGTTAATCGGGACTGGACCTACAGTTTAAAGTGGGGTCCGAACCACTTGTGCCTCTACCGGGAATCGAACCCGGGACCCCTTGATTACAAGGCGCTTTGTTAACAGGTAGGTAGTTGGAATGTATTATGTTCTCTTGGTAATTTGCGAGATTCCAATGGCTGGTCCGACAGTTCAATTGACGTAGAAGCCAAAAATTATCGCACTCAAAAAAAGTTTGAAATTCCCTCCTTTCCTGTGTCCAGCCATCAAATGAGAATCCCCTCCCGCACGCTAGAAAATTGGCAAGAGAAATTATACTCCTCGTCGGCCCGTTTATCGAAAGAGTCCGAAGTTCAATTGGTGGAATTGCCTGACGAAGCCCTCCAATTTGCATGGTAATTAACGTTCGTAGCTAAAAAAACACGAAGGCATGAATTCAAACTCTGGTTTCCGTGCAAAAGAAAGCTTGAACAGATATAATGACTGAAACAACCACGGAATAATTCAGCGTAAAAGTCACAAATCTGCAAAACATCGACTATTGAAAAGTTCTCCATGTTTGCTTTCGTAATATCTATCATTGTTCAGTCGATTCAATTTATATTTTATATAATTATCATTATTGTGGACAAACTTTGCAGAAATTAGAATAGAAAGATGATCGGCTGCAGAGAGCAAAAATTGACACAGGATCTTGCCGATGGCCTGTAATCAAGGGGTCCCGGGTTCGAAGCCCGGTGGAGTACATAGAAGTTCAGGTAAAGGTAAAGTTGTCTGTTCATATAGCACCTTGCCATGAAGGCACATTCGGGTTCAGGCCCCACTTTAAACTAAGTCCAGTCACGATTAGCCTATCTATGAATAAACTGGACTTAAAACTTCATACGCCGATTTCCTGGTGGAGTGGTTAGTGCAGCGTGCTACTACGTCAGGGGTCTGGATTCGAATCCAAGCCATGGATATCCTTTGCGATTGTCCCTTTATCAGTTTCATCATATCATCACTCATCCTTATTAGCAACTGACAGAAAAGCGAAGTAAAATAAAGCAAATCAATCAATTCATCCTTCATAGAGAAATTCACACAGACTACCAATATAATTATTGTCTTCAAGGCTCGGAAAATTTACTTTTCATCGAGTACACAGATATTTATTGTGTGTTGCGACATCGAAAAGTCTCTCTAAAGTTCTTGCACGAAATGACACAAGGAGAGTTGAACTAAATTTTCCAAGAAGAACTCCCCCTAGAGGCGATTGTTACAATAAAATCTGCCCAAACTTCTGCTTGTTACTTTCTTGTTATAAGAATGTGCGCATTGGAAAGTCCAGCTAAGGGAGCGGGGAGGACTGGGAAGTCCTTGGAGTTGGTGAATTGAGGAGGCAGGTTCGTCCCAAATTAAAACGCAGCTTACTGAAGGAATCGCTCTTCCTTTGAAACGAGTCTCTTCGTAATGGAAGTTGACTAATTAACTTCACAGCCGGGGATCCGCTTCCCCGTAGTAAGTACGCGAGGCGCGGCGGGAGGCGTGTTTTTGTCTCCTTTCCTCGCTAAATCCGCCGAACGCTTCACGCGAAACAAAAGACGTAAAGGAAAAAAAGGCTCTTTGTTGTGCATTCCAACTTGAGCAGCGCTTTTTTAAATGATGTTTAATGAAAAAAAATCGAATGCGAAGATATTCATTCTGCGGATAACAGAGGGATTATCTTGCACGGTTATCGGAAGATGCTGCCTTGAACATCCAGTAGAGTTTGACAACAACAGTGCGCATTGCCTTATATTAGCACGGGAGATCGCGCGTGGCAGGGATTTGACCGTAAATTTATTTATTTGCTTGCCTTATTGGCCAGCAAACAATTTTAATAGTGGCCTTCTACCATATAAAAGGCATAGTTCAGTTTCATCTGCGGTGCTTTTCACCGCGCGCGCATTCTTGGGTTATAGATTTTACAATAGGTTGTTATTGTATTTTCCAAACCTGGGAGAAGAGGATCGAATTCATAGGCTTCAAGAAGGTGGAAAAACGTGATAAAGAGCTTGGAAGCCAATTTGAAAGAGTAAGATGACACCTCTTTGGCGTTGAAGACTGTAAATCAGAAAAAGAAAGAAAATGCATCCACTGTTCACTCTACGCATGCCGTGAAAACACAGTTTTTTAATGTGTGGAATGTTCAAATGGAAATCTTGATGGCGATGATGTGGAGTACAGAGATGAAATTGATAAATTTTAAACAAAATGTAGTAGCAAACTTAGAAAATATACTACCATTGTAAATACCTTTTAGTATCATAATTTTGTTCTCTCTAACACCTTTGCATGAAACTTATGTAAAATTTTGTTTGTTTCATAATTACATTATATTCTTACAATAATAAAAATTAACAAGAACAATTACCAATTAAACTTTTGAAAAATCGTGTTTCTTTTGCTATTATATTCTTACAGAAATAGAGAACAAAGCATTTTCTTTAAACAGTGTATTAAACTTTTGAAAACTCTCACTAGTTTTATTTATTTTATTAAAAAAAAACAATATACAAAAGAAAGAAGGAAACATAAAATAGACCTAAATATTCAAGCGCTCGAGTTAAAATCATATTTCTGTAATTAATCTAACCCAGATTTCCTTGGTTACATGGCGAGGACGTAACCACTACGCTACGGAGGAGACCTTCAGTGGTTTGTGTACTATATTGATCTTCATAACCAATGTACGCACTGCTCGAAGTACGCGCCTCCTCATTTTGTAACCATTTCCCTATATATTTTATTTTTAAAGTTTATTTCGAAGTCTTTAATTTCATACCCTTCTGTCATTTTATTGACTAAAAGAAAAAAAAATCATTGGACGACGTTGAAAATGAAATCAAATTGTTTGCAGGTGTTCTTGTAAAAGTCTAATATGATTTCCAATGTTGTGGTGAAGAATCGAAGCGTCGTAACTATCAAAAAATAAAGGACTGGCTGCAAAATTAGCCGCGGTAACTCAGTCGTTAGAGCGTCTGACTATCATGCAAGAGATCCAGGTTCGATCCCCGGCAGAGGAGAACGGTATTTTTCCCACCTGTTCAAGCTGCTCCGCCACCTACCCAGCGTCGTATAAAGTGGGCACCTGGAGGAAAGTCTGGGGGGTAAAGGCGACCAGGGGCGTGATTACATCATCTCCAGCTTCGGCCGTGATCAAGAAAGTTGTGGGGCCCCAACTCCAAACCCACTATACGTCTTCATGGCGTGGTGCAAAGCACAGGGGAGCACTTTATTTTACTGCAAAACTAGAAAAATGCCGCCATGAGTGCTGACGCGCTGAGGACACATTCAGCGTAACAATACGCGCTATTGGAGTTTATCGTCTGTTTCGACTTTCGAAACTCGTGCACAATTTTCTGGAACTTTCCACTTCATTTTACATGTACGTAATTACTGTTAACCTCCAGCTTTTAGCCTGACGTATATGAAACCCATTTCACACTCGGAAAAGTCGGGTTGCAGAACATTCAGGCGTACTTTAAAAGCCGCATTTGGAAACCAAAACATGTCCCTCAATCGATGATATTCTCCAACGATTGGTCCACGGTATGACGTCAGATTCTCGTGACGTAATGCTCAGAAACGACGTCACAACCGGAATGACGTCATAGTATTGCGACGAAAGCTCCACAAGTGACGTCACTCAATGCAACGTCAATTTCGTTCAGTGACGTAGCGGGTAAAATCGAAGGGCGTGTCTGTGGACGGAAAGGTATATTTCGGCCTCCATCACGGATAATTTTTTACTACGTTAAATTTATTTGAGCTCCTTGACGAAACAGTAAGTATGTTGACAGAGACGTTGTGAATATTGTATCATGTATATAGAAATTATACGCAAAACTCGACCAGAAGAACACCGAATTCTCCACAGTCAGGTGAAATCTAAATGTCAGAGTAGGAAATCCAAAGTAGTCACGCATAGCATGATTTACTGCTGATTTAAAATAGCATGGCCGTGTCAACGTACAGGCTATTTACACAATTGCTTGAGTTTTAACATGTTCTCAAAATATTAGAAATCTTTCAAAAAAATTAGAACTGGAACGCCTTACTAGTAAATGTAAACAAATATTGTATTATTTTTAGTTGCTAATACAGAAGATTCTCACTCACACAGCTCGTGTTTGAGACGTCCCATTCGTCAGGTCCGCCTATGGTGTATTTGGAACTTTATTGTTTAATTATGCTCAATCAGCATGTAATAATGTTTGTTTTAGCTTCGTGTATGTTCGGAATTGTTCGCATTACGTAGGTCAGGTATCGAACATTTTCTATAAATACGGTGAGCGCACCGCAATCTTGGCAGTTGCTCATCACATCTAGTAGGGTTCACATTGTTCCCCGCAACGTGATCGCTCTGTGGGTCTCAATTAGCCTCAGGATGAGGTTGGGCCCGAGTCGTTGGTCATCGATGTTGCCGTGGGGAACAGTGTATGTGATATTGGAATTTCTCTCTTTCAGTATATCGTCTTATATTATAATGATGACATAGTAGACACGCATCGTTCTCCGGAACATGGCTGCTCTGTAGGCCTCGCTAACCTTCGACCTGAGGTTGAAACCGAGCCGTCTGCCACTCTGTTGCCGAAGAGAAGCGTGTGTGTGCCGTTAGAAGTTTTCCCCACTTTTTCGTCTTTTAAAGTTATTTTGTCTTTTTATTATTACTATTATTTATGTTTTCCTTAACATTGCTCTCTGCAACGTGGTCGCTCTGTGGGTTTTGTTTTAGCTTCAAGAATAAGTTGGACCCAAGCCGTTTGACCATAGTGTTATTCTGGGAAAGCTGTGAATGGGCTTTTAAATTGGTGGTCTGAGGTTCATGACTTTCTTACAATAGTATGTACCATTCTCTCCGCGCAATGGTGGTGTTGTTAGTTTTGGGTCAGTACAACTCTACATTCCGGGGTTAGACCCGGACACTACCACTGCTGTTGCAGTGACGGAGAAGTAATCTTTCTTGTTTTGTTGCTTTGCTTTCTTTTTTTGGCGTGTTCTTTGAGTAGACTTTTGCTTCGTTTATTGGCGACGGGCAGGCCTGTTTCCGGGCTTGTCTAGTTACCAGTTTGTTTGCCATTAAGTTGAGGACACACTCGGAGATTCGAACTTGCGACCTACGATCACGCCAACCACGCTAACATCCGACTTAAATAATAATCATAGTCCTTTTAAAGCTTGAAGAGGAAAGTGATCTTTCGTCCCAAAATCAAAATCAGTTCTCAACTTTCATTGATTTTTTATACATATCGTAAGTGTACTTGTCAACTATCTTTCACATTTTTCTCTTTTCTTATAATTCATTGTTGCACATTCGACTTGATTCAATCACTCATTGCCCGACCCTGTGTCCGAGTGGTTAGCACATCGCGCTGCGACGCCAAGGGTCCCGGGTTCGAATCCCGGTCGGGCTTGGTTGTTTGTGAATGTTCATTCATCAATTTCATCATTTCATCACTCATCCCCATCTTCGCAAATTAGCCAAGAGGCAACAAAACGCGAAGTAAAATAAACTAAATCAATCAATCAATCACTCATTGCAATTGTCTAACTTTTCATCTTTGTCTTAATCATTCTTTTCATGTTTCTAATTTATTAAAATTAGTTTTATTTTTTGTCACTGGTGCTGCCATCTTATATTGTCCAAGTCAAACATTTTCCTTTTATCGCTCCTATGGACACGTAACAAATGTTAATCTGGGAACAGATAAATAAATTGAACTTGCATTGTTGTCATGCTCCCGATAAGATGGGAATCACATTGTTACGTATCATTGTTATTGCAGTAAGAAAGATAGGTGTATATAAAAGCAAATGTTCTTATGTTTAATATACATTGTGTGTCCATTGTTATCATTTCATTTAATCGACACATTGTTGTTCAATGTGTTTTGTCTTTTAAAACAAATGTTATCTCTCAAGCTAAAAGAGAGTTGTTCAAAAAGTTTTGAGCATTCTGAATTTTGTCAATTTCGACACTGTTTTGAGTTTTAAAAATCCTTTATAATCAGGTTTTCGCTCAAACAATCTTTCATGGAGGTTTTAGTTAAACATCTTCGCCAATTTGGTGGAACATGTTTCTTTATGCATTATGTTTCGTCGTGTCCTCACATAGATATGCTTCTTCAATCGCACCTTCCTGAGATGGCGTCACGGAAGTCTCCACCTTGAAAGAGTCTACCTGCTCAACCGCCGGCTATCTTTTTGGGCCTGAGAGGAAAAATAATATATGGGAAAATGAGAGAAAATTGAGACGCATCCTGAAGGAAAGGGGAAATAAATAATTAGTGGTTGCACGTAAAAGAGAAGGTTCCCTTCAGAAATGATGACGCGTAAACGTCTTTGGCACTGCCAGCTCTTTAGCATTTGTTTTTCTTCTTTTGTTGAATGATATTGAATTGACGGCGCCGCGTGAGGAATAGTTCCACGCCTAAGTCGCCTTGGTGAAATTGTCTATGAGGGAAGATTTGCCGAAGCTAGGGTTTGGTGCCTGCCTGCTGGATTTTGGAACCATGTAAGTATTTGTGTGTACGTACATCATCATCGTGATTGCCACCGCCCAATATGGAATCCACTTATTCCTCATATTCTCCTCAGATTTCCCATCACAATCACCCTCGTCGCCACGACACCTATCTTATTCAGTGTCATGTTTTATTTTGTAATGTTATTATTGACCCCTCCTTATATGATTTGTTTAAAATTATTTCTGTTAAGTTGGTTTATGTGTTTTTTTTCTAACGCTCTGGGTTAGTCATGACAATATAAATGAATTGTGAATAAGATCGATGAAAGATTTGATAGATTTGGTGTTTTAAGTCCACTATATGCACAGTAAGGCTAATCGGGACTGGACTTACAGTTTAAAGTGGAACACGAACCACTATGTGCCTCTACCGGGTATCGAACCCGGGACTCTTTTGATTACAAGGCGACGACGCTACCATCGGGGAGGCCGCTGAAAGAAGTAATGGAAATGAAACGTCCATGCCTTGCTTAAGGTTTGAACCTAGAATGCTAAACATTCATCATCATTCCTGTCATTTTTCAATTTGCTCGTTCTCTGTGTTGTTCACGACACTTTTGATTTGATATCTAGCGTCGCATTTCTGTCACTGTTGGCTAATCGCAACGATCAGGATGAGTGAAATTGATGAAGGGACACTTGCAAAGCACACCCATGCCCAGGCCAGGATTCCAACCAGGGACGGCTGGCTTCGTAGCGCACTACTAATTGCTCCGTCACGGAGGTTGGCATTCACGGGACATTTCATTCCGTACTTTCTCATGGCTATAGCTCTGTTGGGTTTCCAGGTTCCTTGTAATCAAGGGATCCTGGATTCGATACACGGTGTATGCACATAGTGGTTCGGATACGTTCAGTCCCGATCAGCCTATCTGTGCATGAAGAGTGAACTTAAAAGTCAAACTAATGTATTGGAACTTCTATCATATTTTTCACTGCTGAAACCAATCCGACGTACGTCTCGACGCTGTAAACATTCGGTCCCAAGAATGGCTTCATGGCGCCTCTCAACGACAGCAACATCCAATTCTCGATACTAAGTCTGACCACCACGGCGTTTCACTTCCAAAGCCCCTCCTTCCTTTTCTGGTTTAAAGAGAATGTTAAACACAGCGGAAGAGAGTGACCAGCCGTAAAAACAGAACAAGAAACTGGAGCCAATCTCTACGCAATATGCTTCCTGCAAAATTATTTCATCAGTCCGTCCCCTTCTCCTCTCCTCCTGAATGCAATGTTTCCAAATCACCCTACTTGACCGTCGTGGCAACGTATTCCCTTCCCTATTATTTCTGTCCACGCAGATTCTACTTTTTTGTTACTTCTGTTCTTTGCCGTTACATCTTCTACAAAATCAATCGCGATTACTGAGAATTCTTCCTATATTTCAGAAAGATGTCTGTCTCCGAGAGTGTAATCTACAAACAATATGCCAAAACAATCTTATTAAATGAAACTTTTGGAAATATAGGTTAAAATAACTAAAATCCTTATCATAATGTTGGAAAATCTTTAACGATTTATATCGTTATCTATTAAAAATTACTATTAAACTGAATACATTTGCTTGTAGATTTAGTAAGGGCATCAAATGTTAACACATGCAAATTTAGAGGTAGAGTTCTATATGCAGAACCTGAATAGGTTATTGATTGTTATGAGCATGACTATTCTTTACAAGTGTTCCTTCATCAATTTCACCATATCGTCACTCATCTTATAGTCACGATTAACTATAATTTAATTTTGATATATGAAAACGCAATGTTGTGGGAATCGATGGCATTGTATTTAGAAGTCCTGAGGATAACACAAAAATCTTGAACTTGCCACCATAGAATATCTTAATATACACTACATAGCCGAAAGTCACCGTACACCCAGTGCTGTTCATTAAAAAGACAGGTAACTAATAAGGTGTCGGACCTCCTTTCGCTATTATTAGAACATTTACTCTTCGGGCAGACCTTCCACTAAGTTCTGGTATATTGCTGGTGGTTGTTTCCCATCTGTCCTGTAGCCTCGTGAATAGTTGATGGGCGGTTTTCGGTCGAGTGGGTCTAGCACGCAACAGACGTTCCAGTTCATCTCAAATATGTCCTATGGGATTCACGTCGGGTCTTTAAGCGGACCAGCTGAGTGCATTCACCTTATTGTCCTCAAAACACGATGCAATGGATCCTGCTTTATAGGCAGGGGTATAATCGTGCTGATAGAGAAAAAGAGTCCATTCCAAACTGTTTCCGCAGTGTGGACAGGATGCTATTGTCTAAAATGTTCTCATCTACACCAATGTTCATGTTTCCATTGACCAAAAGTAAAGGCCCGAGCCCAAACCAGGAAAAACAGCCCCAGATCATGAGATGTTCACTTGGGTGTCTGGTGACGTTTGGCTATATAGTGAATATATATACAGTGTGTTTCAAAAAAATTGATATCATTACATATGTAAATATTTCAGTAACTACATGGTCAAGGTAAAGGAAACTACCAGGTGTAATGCTCAAGTGAATAAAATTTAAGCATAAAAATTTGAATACGAAACTCAAAGGTATGTGGATGTCACAAATGATTGTTCACGGCACACGTCAATTCGGTAGTCCAGCTCCTACCAAACACGCTGCAGATTGTCTTCGGTTACAGTCTCCAGTGCAGCGGTGATTATCTGCTTGAGTTCTTCTAGGCCTGTTGGAAGAGGGGGCAGACGAGGCCACTCACATGGCACCAGAAAAAAAAATCATAAGGGGTCAAGTCTCGTGAACTTGGCGGCCATTTCAAAAGCACATCAACTTCATCACTAGGACGCCCGACCCATCGCCCTGGCAGAGTATCATTGAAATACACCTGCATAGTGAGCTTTTCCTTGCGACACACCAAACTGTCGTCGGAGGAATCTGGTTTTCCTTAGACTCTTCTTGTGGACTTCCTGGGGCTTCGCACAAACGTGTCCCGAACCGTCTCGACTATCTCCTCCGATACTGGTGGACGTCCAGATATTTTTGGCCTGCACAGACAGCCACTCTTTGAACTTTTTGTGCCATGTCCTCATCTGCACTGCAGTTGGTGTATTTTTGGCAAATTTCCTCACAAATGCACGATGCACAGTCTTGTTTGACTATGTTCGAGCATACTTTAACAGTACGTACTTTCCAGTGAATGTCATGACTATCTCTCTAAAGACAAAAACATAGCACATTACAATTTGACTTTTGTGTTTCTACACATACCTACTGTTAAATTTTCAGATCATTTGCACGAGAATTGGTAACGTTATTCGATTACGAAATGATATCAAATTTATTGAAACACACAGTATATGAATGAATGAATGTATGTATGTATGTATGTATGTATGTGTGTGTGGGGGGGGGGTGTATTTGTATGTGTGTGTGTGTGTGAGCTTTTCGTACTTGTATTTCTTTCAGAAGACAGACAGCGAGTCTAGTACTGCAATCGTGAAAAGATTATGCAAACTATATCACTTGCGCTCATTACGATCATACGTAATTTGACTGTCAATTAGGAAGGAGAACCTTGCAGGCGAAGGACAATAGCTAAGGAGATTGCTAACTGCAATCAGGTAACTTGAATAAACGAGGGGAGCTGCCGTGAAGTCAAATAAGTTCTTGATTGCTTGGCAATTTTTAATGAGGATTTCCTTGCGAGGAAAATAAAGTTCTGGCTCTCATGCTGTATAACTTTCATGCCAAGCGACTGATAACGAGACTAATTACGGCTCGGTTAATGCATGAAATGCGAAATTTGTCGCAGAATAATGACAAATTTAAGCTAACACTGCGAACTCCCTAATCTGCGTGAATCATACGCGGCTGCGCGATGTCCTTGAACATTTCTTATTTAATATCCGCACCACTTTGACCCATGAGAATGCATCTCGACAATAACAAGAAGAAGAAAGCACGAAAGAAAATGTGTCATGATACGTACAAGCTAGCAGAGAATGAATGATTATCTTTTGAAGTTATTGAGAAATATGAGCTATAATTTTGTAAGTTTAGAAAACACTACATATGCTGACCAAGACAGTCTATATTTCACTAAAGACCAAACTAAAAACACAAGTTTGGTTTCAAGTCTGAGGACTCAAATATAGACTGCCTTGGTCAGAGTTTCTTTTCTGTCATAGAAACAAGGCTTAATCGTGTTATCATAGCTTAAGTTCACTTTGTGCTCGTATAGACTAATCGGAACTGGATATACAGGACCTGTCACATTGCAATCAAGGGATTCGATCCCCGGTGGAGACACTTTGCATGGTGGTTCGAATTCCACTTTAAAACGGTAGGATCAGTCCCGATTAGCTTATCTGAGTATAAAGTACGGGTGCGTCAAAAAAAATGTATACACACTTTGAACTGTTATAGAAAATTTATTTTCCAACCTACAAGGTTAAATTTCTGGAAAAATAAAGGCTACTGTCTAATTTAAAAAAATAAGTTTACTTTCTGGTCAAACTGAATGTTCCAAATGGTGGTTAAAGTAAATGTTCAAAATGTTGGCCTTCAGCTTCGATCCATTTCTGAGTACGAGTCACGACTAATTGCGTACTTCGCACCAAAGTGTCCAATGGGATTTCTGCACACACCGCTTGAACCTCATCCCAAAGTATGTCCAGTGCGTGGTTTACGACGGTACTCCTCATCATTTACTGTGCCCATAAGAAAAAATCGAGCTTCGTAAGGTATGGAGAGCGTGCAGGAAACTCGATTGGTCCCCTGCGTTCTATCCACTGGCCTGGTACATTTTGATCCAGGTTTGCTCGTACATCCCTATGATAGTGCGGCGGGGCATCATCGTGTTGGTAATAAAACCTGTCATTACCGTACATTGCAAGAATGGCAGGGAAAATGGAATCAGCAAGCATTGTTAGGTACGTTTATCCAGTTACAGTACCTTCAAAACGAAAAGGACCAATGAGTCCCCTAGGAGACAAAGCACACCACACATTTACACCAGGCAAATTCACAGCCTTTCAACAATAATGTGGGGATTATCATCAGCGCACACAATTATGCCTATTGACAGTTCCATTAAGTTTGAATTATGCTTCATCCGACCAAACAATGCTACCCATAAATCCCGGTTCACGTGTAACCATCTCCTGAACCCATTCACAAAATTGTACCCTGTGATCTGGGTCGTCGTCACTTAGCTGTTGCACCAGCCTTGGAATGTACACACGCAACTTGCCTATCTTCAGACTGCGTAGCACACTACTAGCTATTACACCACTCTCAAGTGACCCTTGCTCAGAAATATGTCGAAGCTGAAGGCCAACATTTTGAACATTTACTTTAACCAACATTTGGAACATTCAATTTGACCAGAATTTACACATATTTTTCAAATTTGACTGTAGTCTTTCTTTTCCCAGAAATTTAACCTTGTAGGTTGGGAAAATAAATATTCTATGACAGTTCAAAGCGTGTATACATTTTTTTACGCACCCGGTAGATAAACATTGAAAAACAAATGTTTTTTTAACTTCGTTTATAATTTAAAGAGGAACCAGAATTATTGTGTAAAGTGCATTCGCCCGATTCGAACCCGCAACACCTTGATTTCAAAGCGACACAGTCACAACTGTGCCATTGGGGACGCTCTGCTGAAGAGCTGTAAATTTAAAATTTGTTTTTTTAGTTACTCAGATTTTAAACAGTCAGTATTCAGCGCTACTAGAAGGCAAGTTAGGATATTTAACGTTAGCCACTATGGCCCAAATTGATTTAGTAGACGTGCCTGTGAGAAGCCAGTTGCAAATGATTTTTCCTGGGCTGTTAACTACTAAATGAGAAAACTGCATCTCTCTTTATGGCTGGTGGAATACAAATTATCACGAATCTGGTTCAGAAGACAATTTAGACGAAATGATCTGAAAGATTAATGATAACAATATCCACAGTTATTTCAAACGATTAAGGGAGACAGGTACTGTGGAAAAAAGGAAAACGTGGAGAGATCTGACAGCATGAAGTTGAGAGTGCACAAAAGTCGTTCCCATGGCTGTTAAGGCAGCACACTTGATGCTTTAATCATGTTTTGCACAATATTTTTAAGCTCATGAAGAAACTATTCGATTGCTTGATCTTTTTTTACTTCCCTTTTCTGCAACTTTTGGCTAATGTCGAAGATGGAGATGAGAGATTATATGATGAATGGACACTCACAAACACCCATGCCCAGGACGAGATTCGAATCCGGAACCCCTGGAGTCTTAGCAAACCACTCCACCATGGAAGCCGACGAAACTATTCTAGTTGCGGATGTTTGTGATTAACCAAAAGTGACAGAAAAGCGACGCTAAATATGAAATATCATAATAGACTTCCCACATCAAGAAAACTTTTCTTGATTTTTATTTTTGTGTTAAGATATCTTGAGATTGTATTCTTTCTGCTTTGCCTCTTGGTATTCGTCATTGTCACATTGACACAATCTGTAGAGTCACCTTCATTATAAGCAAAAACGTAACACTTAAACTTTAAGCACAAAAAAATTCTATGACGTGTACAGAGTTTCTATACATTTCACGATTAACGAAATAAGGTGAAATTAAAACTCAGTGATTGAGTTATGTGACTGCCAGGTTTCCGATGAAAGAAAGTAGTGAAAATGTTCCATACAAGACATGTAAAACATCGTAAGCTTTCAAAGAATGTATATATTTTTTCTCTCTGTGTAAATGTCAGTTCTCTTTCTTCTTTTTCTACATCAAGAATCCAGATCAAAGTCAATGCGAAAGCGGAACTGGGAAATAAAACGAAACAGGTTTAATTTCTTCTCGAGAAGCAATACATTCGATTATTTGACGGGAACAGGCTGATTCTCTATTGGTCTCTAGAGATTTCTGCGGCGGAATGGGTAACAGGGTAAAAAGAGAACGGTTGCATCTCTCCCCTCCTCTCTCCCAATCTCCCTGTAGGTTTCTTCAATCGTAGATCAATCTCCATACAGCCCTCGTCCCCCCTCCACCTCCTTCTAGAGCCTGCCTGCTTCTCAGACAACGCCGAGTCAAATTTGTCCTTCAGTTTGATCCAACGATTACGGTATAAGAAAGTTTGAGAAAGTTCTTTCCTTCTGAAGAACACTCCTTGCTTCTCCCCCTCTCTGACTCTCCCTGTCTATCGGTCTCTCTTCCCGTTCCACACACAATCCCTCTTTTTCTCTCTGCAATACAACTCTCTCTCTGTCCATTTCTCCCTGTTTTTTTCTGTCGCCCTCTCTACTTGTAGACTTTATCTCAACACACCATATCTTTGTTTCTCCCGTATCTATCTCTCCCTCTCCATCCACAACATACACACACACACATGCACAAATACACTCTTCCCTTGTCTTTCTGTTTATCGGTCTATCTCTCTCTCTCTCTCTCTCTCGCTTCCTCCCTTTGTCTATCTCTCTCTATCTAGTATGCTGTCTTCATCTCTCTCTCTCTTACGCTTCCTCCCTCCCTCTATCTCTCTCTTCCTCTAGCATGCTGTCATCTCTCTCTGACACACATGCTTCCTCCCTCTCTTTATTTATCTATCTCTCTCTCTCTCTCTCTCTCTCTCACTCACCCTCCCTCCCTCTATATCTCTCTCTCTCACTATCTCTTTCTCTCTCTAATATGCTGTCTTCATGTGTCTCTATCTCTTACACGTTTCCTCCCTCCCTCTATCTCTCTCTCTCTAGCATGCTGTCTTCTTCTTCTTCTTCTTCTCTCTCTCTCTCTCTCACACACACACACACACGCGTTTCCTCCCTCTCTTTATCTCTCTCTCTCATGCTGTCTTCATCACACACACACACACACACACACACACACACACACACTTCCTCTCTCTCTTTATCTCTCTATCATATGTTGTCCTCATTTCTCTTTCTCTCGTTCATTCTCATGCTGCCTGCCTCTCTCTCTCTCTCCTTTCACGTTTCCTGCCTCTCTCTCTTTCATTCTCATACTGTCTGCATCTCTCTTTCCATAAAAATGTTACCTGAGGAATATTTCCAGCCGTCGAAGTAATAAAGAAGATATCGAAATGAGATTCCGCTCTGCATCTTTTCATCTTCACCTAATGATATTCCGAATCACGGCTCCTCAACATTGGCATAGCAACGGACTCAGCGTATCGTTATTGAACACCCCAGGCGTCATTTGTGCTTTATCGAACGGCGATCAGTTCGATGATATTGGCGGGGGACTAACGAGCAAAGCTGGAAAATAAGTTCGAAATGAGGTTACGGAAGCAGAGATCAAATGTGCAAACATTCGTCGTTTTGCACTCTTCTAAAGAACCAGCAGAGAAACATCTCTAGTTACTGGGATCGAGAGTTGAATTTGTGAAATGCGTTGATAACGTTTGTTTTTTTCCTTCGTCAAAATGTCGAAGTTCGTTTTACATCCACTCTACTCTCACGTAGGCTAATCAGGACTGCACGTTCCAGATGATGAGTGGAAATCTTGCCTGTACTGCATTTTGCAAAAGTGAAGGATGCGAATTTGGGAACTGTTCAAAGAAGGAAAATGATCGAGAAACTCAAAATATTTTGTATATATACTGCTGGACAAAAGAAACGGACACCTTAATATTTGACATCTGAATTGCAATTACTTGTCAATTACGCTCTCAGTTAAGTATTGAACAATTAAAAATTCATTATTGAACATTTTCCATACTTTTCCGTTTATTATTTATTTATTTACTCGTATTTGTTACACCTAGTAGGCTCAACATCAATTTCATGCAAGTTTGTTTTAATTTATTGATTTTCAATTCCTGTTGATGTTATTTTGTTTAATGTCTGGAGAGCCATGAATTTTGGTTCATAGTAACCATAGTATAACGGATATTATTGACATTGTCATTACTGGTGATTTTTTTGAAGGTGTATTGTAAGTTTGCTAGCTTGAAAATGAGACGTGATGAGGTACGTAGTAAAAGCAGTAGCTCTTCGTAATGATGGTCGTAGCGTGCGCTATATTGGTAGGGTGCTAACTATAGCACGAAGTATACTACCCATGAAGCTCTCGGATGGTATGATGCAACTGGTTCCTATGGTAGAAGACCGGATTCTGGTCGGAAACGATGCACAACAGCACGCAAGATCGTTTAATGCGTATCATAGTCTTAAGAGACCGTCGTACGACTTCAAATATTGTGGCACAGCGTTTGAGAAATGTTCATGGAGCTGTGGTTTCTTCACGAACAGTTCGTAGAAGACTGAATGAAAGTGGTTTATCATCTCGGAGGTCGACTACAGGTCCCAGGTTGTTAGCACGTCACCGGAAGCGAAGACTGGAATTTGCTACACAACACTTACATTGGAATGTGGAGCAGTGGGAAAAGGTTTTATTCTCCGATGAGTCAAAATTCAACCTACGTTCATCAGACGGGCGTGAACATGTGTATAGAAGTCCTAATGAACGTTATGCACAATGTTGTTTCGTTGAAATAACACCCTTTGGATGCGGTGGTGTCATGGTCTGGGGAGGTATCTCTTTACAAGGACGTACAGAGTTGGTTATTGTAGGGAATGGGGCAATGACAGCTCGCAGGTATATTAAATAATGTTTGGCAGATCATGTAGTACCATATGCACCATTCATAGGCCCGAACTTTGTTTTTATGCGTGACGATGCGCGTCCTCACATTGCAAATATTATCACGGAGTACCTGGACGAAGTTGGGATTACGCGATTAGAATGGCCACCACAAAGTCCGGACCTAAATCCCATAGAGCACGTCTGAGATCAACTGAAACGACATATCAGAAACCGCGCAATAGTTCCAGAGCTAAAACGTGCTATTCAAGAAGAATGGGAGCAATTGGACCAAGAAGTGATTGCCAACCTTATTCGAAGTATGCCACGGCGGTTACAAGCTGTAATGGATGCCCGGGGAGGTAACCCCCGCTACTAGACAGCTTATATACCCCACCAGTACCAGTTAACAATATTAAAAAAAAAAATTGCTAAGATTTCCTTCTTTCTTTTCCTAGTTTTCTGTAACTTTCGTTTTTGTTCTAAATCACTTATTAACAATAAATTTTAATTTGTTTTCTGTTGAATATATTCAGGTTTTCTTAATTCCAATAATTTCTGCAAAATTTAGTTAGCCTTCGAATCGGAATATATGCGTTATCACAAAAAATGCAAGTGTCCGGGTTTTTTGTCCAGCAGTGTATATTTTTTTACTATTTTTGTAGTATCAATTACCGTGAAGACTTCCTTTCATCTTTTAAATAACAAAAAATATTCTGTAAATTTCAATTACTCCTTTTTGGAAACGAAATTGCATTATTTGTAAATTGTATTTTCTTAAAATGTTATTTAAGGTAAATTTATAAATGTAAAAAGGAAAGCATTTGAAGGGTTAAGTTTCTATAAAATTTCAAAAGGTCTTCCGACAAAAGTTTCTGAACCTTACAATATATAAAATACTATTTCTTGAATTTGGAATTATTAACACTTTCAACCTGCAGTTATCTCATAAAATATGAATTTTCTACAAAATAACTATTATTATTTTCAATTATGAAAGTTTACACTATGTGGAGAATTTCTGTGAAAAGCGGACGTTAATAGGTGCCACCTCTACGGATATATATATATATATATATATATATATATATCAATTGAAAAACTATCGAATATGGTGTACTCTTTTCACAATTGTGGTCGTCAGTCGACAGGTAGTGATTTGTTCCTCGACTGACAATTGTCTTTAGAAACATTCTCTTCCTGAATTACACTTTTCCGCCATCTTGTTTCTTCCGAACGTGATATGAAGGACGTCACTTCTTTATTCTTACTTTGTCGGATATTTTAGGTCTTCGTCTTGGGTTAATAACGATGAAGATGAATTATGAACTGACGAAATAGACGAAATGAACACCATCATACACCCTTGGTTCTAACCTGGAAACTCTGGCTTCATAGTTGGATCATTTCTTGGTCTGGCAACATAGAAAAAAATAAACATCGCCGTTAAATCATATAATACTACCTAGGTAATGCTAAAATGGTGATAAGGGTATGCCTCATTCAGGTACAAACTTATCTCTGGCGCCTATCAACCCACACGAGCCAATTTCTCCATCTCCGGGATGATCTCTTCCGCTTGACTTAACCAAACTCCAACAACAGCTGAAGGCAAGTTCCGCAAATCGATAGGGTAAGAGTGGGGGGAGGCCAATATGATGGATTTTTCCTCCAACCTACATCGTGTAAAAGATACCGCGTTGTGGGAACCTTATGAGGATGGTCGGTACAAGACTGAAAAAAGCGGAATATAAGGTTGACTCACTCTTCCTAAGTGAGTTTCGTTCTATCTTTATAGATATTGCCCGCGTTCGGATTCTACCGGTACTAGTGGTATCTTGAGACACGTTTTGCAATGAACGACCTAAAAGTGTTGTGGAGAGTGAAGCGATAGTCGATTTAACTTCTTCATACTCTTTAACGTCGTCGTTCTTTTCCTCGTGTTCATCAATGTACTTTGTTAACTTCCTTTGGGTGTTTATGGTAGGAAAGAAATTGGAGCCACGTCTAAGATGCGTTGTTATCCGTTTCTCCCTCCCTACTCTCTCTCTCTCTCTCTCTCTCTCTCTCTCTCGCTCTCTCTATTCTCAACTCTTTCTTACCCTTCCACTTTGACTCTCTCTCTGTCTGTGTGCGTATGTGTGTGTCGCGTTATCCCTTCCTTCTCTCCCCCTCTCTCTTGCCTTTCTCTCTTTTTCTGTCCCCTTCTGTGTGTTTTTGTTACCCCTCTCTCTCTTCAGCTTTCTCTATTTCTTACAGTTTGTCTTTTACTTTCTATCCCACTACACTATGTGAATCTCTCTCGCTCTCTCTCTCTCTCTCTCTCTCTCTCTTCAAATTGCCCTTTCTATCTCGATCTTTTTCTCTTTCTCAGTCTTTCTTATCAAATCTCTCTCGCTTATCTCCCTTCTCTTTCCCCATCTTTGGGGAAAGATACGTCAGAGCATTATGACGTAACGTTGCCAAGTTTATCGTACAGCTATGAAATGTGGGGTTGATAACTTCACACTATCACCCATCCACCGCATCTTGATTAATGCAGCTTTTTCCTTAATACTTTATATGCAAATCGATTCTACACGTATCCTAGGCAAGGCATCCCCCAAATAAAACAATACACCTTATCCCCTCGCAAACATTAATCACTTTCTAAGTGCTCCGGAATATATCGCTTAGTTATGTGTCTCCATATATCATTTCAGTTCTTATAGTTCATCGTCATGCCCAAATAGTTTTATTGTGCAGTTCAATCTCAATTGCCCTTTATCCTATAATCCTCACATACTGATTTAGTTTTTATAAGTCTACTTTAAGCAAAGAAGGGGTTATCGGTACTGGAGCTACATTTTAAAGTGGTATCCAAACCACTATGCCTCCACCGGGGATTGAATCCGAGACCACCTTCATTATATAGAGACAGCTTGACCACTACGCCCTCTCACACAGTATTATGAAGTAAAAAGAAGAAAACGTACAGGATTCATTCATTTCATCGCAAATATTTTATCATTCTTGTTCGCAGAAGGCACCCAAAAGTCAACCTTGCCACATAGTGAGGTTGACTGCAAAGTTATCTGCCAACGAGGTTCTGGCGCCTGGACCTGCAGCCATGATACAGATCCACCAAGGCATTTGAAATCCTGGCATCGGAGCAGTGGCGCTAGTGTCGCTATTTAAAGTCACGGGAAGCCTGTAGTTCGCATATTTTCCGAGGTTTCAGACGTTTTGGGCTTACTATACTCCTGTAAGAATTGTGTTTTTGTGACTGAACATTCATCCATCTCATTGTATCACTATTCATCCTGACACGTTCTTTGGTCAAAAGAACATGATTTAACTACCAGAGCAAATAATAAATTCACATGAAAGACTCGAAAGCATACACGTGATGCCTCTCAGGGTGTCGGGGTAATATCTCTCTCCGTTGTTCAAACCAAATAAAAATCAAAGTTAAGTTTGCACTAAGAAAAAGGAAGTTTATTTTACTTTGCAAACTAAATACTTATATTTCTAACATATAATCCATGTCACTCCAAGAAATTAAACTTCTTATAATTCAACTTGATCACTCTATTTCCAAAAGCCGAGCCCAAACTTCCAAGTCAAGACAATAGACACTCGTAATTGCCATGGCAACAGCTCTTAACAAGATAAGTACATACAGGTTTGTCACTATCCTGACATTATCAGTGACAGGTAAATTACAGAAATTAAGATTAAAGAACAATAAACATTTGCAAAAGAGAAAAGATAATTAATAACAATAAATATTAGTGCAATGGGAAAGGACGTATCAATCCCCATCGTCGCGATTAGCCAAAAGTGGAAAAAAGGGACATAAAATAATTAAATCAATCAAAATCATATAAAAAAAGCAA
Source organism: Lepisma saccharinum (assembly GCF_977018435.1). NCBI lineage: Eukaryota > Metazoa > Arthropoda > Insecta > Zygentoma > Lepismatidae > Lepisma > Lepisma saccharinum. The sequence goes on from NC_139229.1 coordinate 116,749,520, forward strand.
GGCGTAGCAGGTCATTTGTAAGGAACTGCCTTAAAAACAAAACGAAAGATCACAAAGAACAGTGTCAAACAGTACTTCCAGTCAATATTATGAAAGTGTCACAGTAAAATAAATAAAGTGCTTAATATTCTAAAAATTTACTCGTCGATTAAATAGATTGGCTGAAATTTGAAACTCATGCCTGCGCAGTAGTCTATTACAAGTCTTATCAGGAGCAGCACATGAAAACTCGTGTATGTATACTCTCCCACCCTCACCCCATTTGCTTCTGAACTCGTGAACGCCGCATCACAAATCAACACATGCATGTAATGATGGACCCCGACTAAACGTTGAGCTGACCCCCGTTGCTATGGAGGGATCCCGACGCATCAGCAATGTTTGCGCGACGTGTAACATTAATCTCCACAATGAGGGCATCCTGCGGGTTAATGATTCAAGCACTTCATAAATGAATGCATGGAAACCGGAGGTAGGACCGTTGGATTTCTCCCAGCCACCGCAACCAAAGGCGGAACGTATGTAAATGCTCCCTTGCGGAAACGGAATGGTCGGAAAGAAAAGCCGGTGAAGGGAGTAACCTCGAAATGGGAAGAGTAATGAGGAAAACTATATTTCAAAATCGAAATAAGAAGTGCAATAAAATCGGGATGAATGATAACGAAATGAAATTCTGTCCGAAATTTACGAGGGTAAATAATATGAAATCCTCACTTTGTTGTTGTTTTTAGTCAATTTTGACATGCAGGGTTGCACAAGTATGCTGTATTTCAGCATAGAATCGTTGCCGAATAACACATACTTTAAAGGCAATGCCTGATCAAGGTAAAAATGATCGAGAAGCACGTGCAGCCACTTTTGATCCGCTGTGAAGGTCTTTGCACACATCTTGCAGCGAAATGGAATCTTCCACTACGTAAACTTGCTGGCGTGGTACAGTGGGATCTATGAGTATTACCGTACAAATTGTCCATGACCATTTTCATTAATTTTTCTCTTACATCCTGTGTGTTTTGAAGCGATGAATTTTTATGTATGCTGGTACAGAAGTTGTCAACAGCATGTTTGGAGTTCTCTTTTAATTCTTGAAGCTCTTCTTAGGTCAAATAAAGTGCACGAACATGGTGATGGACGGATTTTTGCACGGTAATACTCACGGGTCCTACTGTACGCATGCATAGGCATATTCAACTTAATTTACCAAACAATTTCTGTTGGTTTCCATGGAACAAAACAGCATTGCTTTGAACTGGTGCAAGCGTGGAGCGGAATCTCCACTTCAAACATCACATTGCAGAAATCAAAGCCACATAATATGATGATCACTGGCATTTGGACGGTTCTACAGCCCCTCCTTGAATATTGAAAAATCGAAATCAAGTTAATTCAGTTACTTCGAACAACTGCTACAACGAAGGTTTAAAAACTAATTACGATATATTTTATAGTATACTAGCTGATTGCCCGGCGTTGCCCGGGTATTTATTTATCCCAATCTTCTATTAGACAGGAATATAATGAATTCTAACTATAGTGTAAAATGAACTTGGAGTTGAACGGCATTGAGAGTGTCACTATTCATCTCAGCGGCCCCGAAAACTATGGCTTCCACACTAATATCGGTCGTTTTATATGTCACCCCCTTCCCATCCCCACCCCTAGGGGTGTCAGGTGTGTCTTGGAGTTGAATGGCATTGGGAGTGTCACTATTCATCTTACCGACACCGAAAAGTAAGGATTCCACACTAATATCGGTCGTTTTACATGTCACCCCCTCCCACCCCCACCCCTAGGGGTGCTAGGGGTGTCTTGGGAGTTGAACGGTATTGGGAGTGTCACTATTCATCTTAGCGACCCCGAAAACTATGGATTCCACACTAATATCGGTCGTTTTCGATTATTTTTACATGTCACCCCCTTCCAACCCCCACCCCTAGGGGTGCCAGGGGTGTCTAACCCCCCCCCAAGTATTTCTTTCCAAATTGTAAGTCATCTGTGTACCAAGTTTGGTCATCGGGAATGTCACCAATTAGCTTAGAGACTCCGAAAACTATGGATTCGACACTATTCGAGGTCATTTTTGACATGTTATTTTTCACCCCCTCTCACCGCTCATTCCGATTGGAGATTAACTTTAAGTTGAACGGCATTGGGAATGTCACTATTCATTTTAGCTACCCCAGAAACTATGGATTCCATACTAATATCGGTCATTTTCGATTATTTTTACATGTCACCCCTCCCCACCCCACCCCTAGGGGTGTCAGGGGTGTCTTACCCCCACAGTATTTCTTTCCAGGTCACAAGTGGTACGCGTACCAAGTTTGGTTGAAATCACTCCAGGCGTGTCAGTTATATGCCGGAACAAACATACATACACCACACACACATACATCCATTTTTATATATTAGAAGAATATATTCTCCCCTCATAAAACGAAGCTACGTAATATCCACCTTTACAATTCCAGCTCCCTTCCAAAAAAAACCTGTGTACGCTAGTGACGGTGATGGACAATTTGCAATATCTTTGAACATGACAAAATGTACTCATGAAACCTACTCTCAATTGCAGAGTATGTTAAGATTTCAGTCAACACTTTCTTTTATACGCGTAATAAGGTCTACTGAGAAATGATCGTCATGGATTGTAACAGAGTTGGAAATCTATGTTAAATAGTTGGAAAATAACTTAATTGAAGATATATATATAAAAAACTAATTATTGCAATATGGTGTACATATGCTGTGTTAAGCCGGCCTCCATGACAGAGTGGTTAGCACAGCGCTTTAAAACGCCAGGGGTCCTGAGTTCTAATCCCAGCCTGGGCATCGGTGTTCTTTGTGTGTGTCCCTTCATCGATTTCATCGTATCATCACTCATCCTCATCTTCGCGATTAACCAAAAGCGGCTGAAAAGCGAAATAAGATGAAACAAATTAAATATGCTGCGTTAAAGGATGTTACAGTACTAACATGTGAAGACAATAAATTAAAACATATGAGCAGAAGCTTTTCAACTCATTAAAAGTTACTGCCAATTAAAATATAATTGCGGGCATATGTAATATTTATATATCGCCTGTTACGAACTTACAATTAGCATAGGAACAACTCTCAGGCATCCTACCCACATTAACACAATTTAATACATGTTGTTGCGTTGTCCTTAGTAGGACCTGTAGAAAAGAAAATAACGCACCTGTAGAAAAGAAAATAACGCACCTGCAGGTCAACACCTTATAATTCATGCGATTTCAATTAATGGGAGATAATTTCGATATATATTGCACGTGTGTGAAAAAGTGTGGTTTTCACGTTTTTCGTATGACAAGATAATGTTATAAAGAAAATAAATGTTATTAAATGATTTCTTTGTTGGATCATAAGAGTACCACACCGTGGTAATTGATTATTTTAGAACGGGGTGTAATGGGCGACCCTTTGTTGAAACACCTAAATGAAAACCTTTCTTCCAAGTAACACACCCTGGACTGTATTTTGCAGACTAGCGAGGCTCTGCCGTCTGGACTCACAGCCAGCATAATAATCTGTGGATTTATGTCGGGTCCTGACGTGTGTGTTTACAATTGCCCTTTCGTCCATTTCATCTGATCACTATTCATCCTCACATTCGCGATTAGCCAAAAGCGGCAGAAAAGCTAGGTGAAATAAGTCAAATCAATCAATCAACCGTATCTGCAATCACATACAATTGTTTTCTCCATGCTTCAATGTTTCTTTTAAAAATTCTTGTGAACCAAACTGGAAAATTTTGCTTCGAATTCTTAAAAAAAAAAAACAGCATCTCCTAAGAAAATCTCAAGGACAGAAAACCATATTCACCGTTACTGCCTGTACGTATTTCTAATTTGAAAAGTGAAAACCAAATAGATTGTGCATTTCGATAATTTACTTACACAAATTGCGAACTGCAGGGTGAAATAGGCACGCGGAAGGAAACCTAAGTTTGATGACGTCATACACCTCCGCGTGGGCTATCTTAAGGACCTCGCGCACTGAGACGTGGGGAAACACGGGAAAATCAGGTAACATAACTTATATCATCTGTTTCTATTGAAATCAAATGGTGTAACGCTTATTACAGGAGAACACGGAATTTCCGGCTAGGTTATCTTAAGGGATATCGACCACTGAGACGTCAGAAGCGAAACTGTTCCGTTCTGTTGCCACACTTCCGGCGTCTCAGTGCGCGTCAAGCTTTAGAAGAAGGTGGAGGTTCAGCAAACTAAGAAGGAAATGACAGAAAACGCCGTTCACATCGAGGCATATCTGTTTACAACGGTTCAGCGGTACGTAACCGTCTCTCGTCCCCGAAAACGAAATTTCTCTGGAAATCGGAACAAGATCGGAGCCACTTATCTCTCTGCAAGGCACGGACCAGCGACACTATCGCGTGAAGGAGTGACGCGGGTAATGGAGCGGGGTTAACGTTCCGGAGGGAGCGCACCGCGATGCGTGCCGCATGGAGAAAATAACGAGCCCCGGAACACGTTTGGCCTCGCTAACAAGCGGCCCCTCGAGGACGTTCCGGCGGATTGTAAAACGCGCATCAAGAGTGGCAGTATTCGAATTCTGTGGCTCCTGATAATGAATATAGGCCAGTCGTGAAATGAGCGTTTCCTGTGCTTTCTCGCGCGCCGAAGTGACCGACGTGGAAATTTGCGTCACGGTGCTTAGGTCGCGAGAATGCATTTAACTTCCTCATCAAAATGGGGAAAGTTAAATGCAAAGTAAGATAAACTTGTGTGCCTCTATACAAGTGTCATGCCCAAGGTACGTAGTGATAATGTCAGAAAATCAAATTCGAAATATAACATTAAAGGAAAACCCATACCAAAGAGAAACGAAAGTAAGGTTGAGGATTTGAGAGCGATGAGGAGAATTGGAAATAGTAATAATTGATTGTGGAAGAGGTTAAGGTTCACAAAGTTATGTAGTGATAAAGACAGAGAACGGTTAAAAGAGAGAGAGAGCTTAAAGTAATGGTAAGAAAGAGAAGGAGTAAAAAGAAGTGAGAGATAAGGGGTAAAAAGGAAGAGTGAGAGATTAAGGGGAAAAGGAGAGAGTGAGAGATAAAGGGAAAGAGAGGAAAGGATATAGAACGGTTGAAAAAGAGAAAGCGATAGAGTAAGGGTAAAAAATAAGTGAGAAAAGGGTAAAAAGAAAACAGATAAGGAATATAAAGGAGAGAGAGGTTAGCAAGAAGAGAAAGATAAGGAGTAAAAAAGGAGAGAGGGATAAAGGGGAGAAAAGAACGAAGTGAGAGAAGGGTTAAAAATATAGAAAAATGGTAAAAAGATAAGAGTGATAAAGGGTCAAACAGAAGAGAGTGATAGATAAAGGGCAAGGAAGAGTGTCAAAGGGAGAAAAGAACGGTTAAGAGAGAAAAACGGAAAAAGGTTAGAAAGGGTAAAAAGAAAAGAGAGAGAGGGGGGAAGAAGATAGATAAAGAGTAAAAAAGAAGCGAGTGAGAGAAAAGCTAGCAGAGACGAAGGATAAGCAAGATTGAGAGAAAGGTTAAAATGAAAGATGAAGGGGGAGGAAGAGAGGGGACACGAGCGAGAGAGTGAGAAGATGTCAATGTCAATGCTACTTTAACCTTTCTGCCAATTTCCAAATATCACTGATTACCATCCACAAAATATATCGTAATTCCGTGCCGTCAATACAGTTTCAACTTGTTTCCCAAGTTTACGTTCACCCCCACCTTCCTAAAACATGAACACGCATTCTTCTTATGGCATTGCTTAAATTTTAACTGTAAAATTCCCCAAAACTTTATTAAACATCTTCTCTTCACAGGCAATAAAATTCCTCTACCGAGCTTGCTATTCTCATTGTGCATTTTATGGTTCTAAACACAACTCCGTATCAGACTTTTCCATCACACGCAAATCACCCATGCAGATTCTTTGTGTGAAACTTCTCAATCGCGAAGAACTGCATGTGCTTGTATCATAAAGCCTGCTTTTTTACAGCCTATAAGAACAAAAAGCACGTTGGATTTAAGCCTCGAAGAAACTTCATGGGGCATTTTACGGCAGAAGTTGCTTTTAATGCGTTTCCGAGGCGCGAGATGGCTCTCTCACTGACGAACGCTGAGAGCAGTTTCAACGCGAAAGGTTTAAATTTGATTTCCTGCGAAAGGACGACTAAAGAATGATGACATTTCACTGTATGATACCTCAGCAGAGGCTTTCAGGAGACTTCTTTGTGAATGTATGTTTTATCATCGAAACTAATTACCCAAAGAAGCATTCATTCAAGATGCACTAAACATGCAGTAATAGAAGAAAAAACTATTCCTGTACTTTCTGCAAGAGTTATCGACTCATCGCCCCACTCAAGACATTTATCGACTCGCAACTTATACAATTCTCGGCAAGGAAAATCTTTGAGACTACTCACAAGCTATACTCTGCATCAAGTTGGAGTAAGATAGGTCAGTCTAAGGTAGCCCGTGTACCCAAGGTGACTCACTTTACGAAAATCATATTAGTATTTAACATAGCTTACAAATGGCACTACATTAATATACCCAGTCCCCCTCAGGTGCACCATGCAGAAAACGAACTATCTTTGGCTGCCAGCAGCCATTTTATTCAAGTTTTTGTGGAACCCCTGGCGTCGTAGGGACTGTGGAGACCAGTCCTGCACGGAGGTCAGATATTCGTCGTTACTGTATACAATAATACATGTCAATAATCAAAAGTTTTGACATCAACAATGTTCTCTAAAAAGATGTAGAAACATGAATAAATATGTTTTTTTGACCACAAGCATCATTTTCTAAGCCAACTATAAGCCGTGAGCTACCTTGGGAATAGATGTAACGGTTTTGTAATTCTTATTTTATTTAAGCAATGTTACAAAATATCCATTTGGTAAACGTTGTTAATTAGTTATAGGAGGGTTTTTTTAATTTCCAAAATTTGTCTCTCATTAGAAATTTGTAAATTGCCCTAGAGGCATAACTGGGACCACCTTTGGGTTCACCTACATTACTCTAGCCGAACTCTATTCATAATCGGGGGATTTGCCACTAGGCTATCCTAGGATATAGTTTAATGGTCGCAAGTCCAGTGGAGCAGCACAAAATTAGACGCTGAAGGGGCAGAAGTGACAAAAGCCATCGACAATAAAAATTACTTAATATTGTGATAGTAGCAAATTAAAACAGCTATTTAAAACTTATTCCTGTTTTCCCCAAATCTTGGCATTGTTTGGTGATTTTTTGTGAGAATTTTACCACCAAATGCTAGTGGTCTTCAGAGTTGTAACAACTGCTCTCATAAATTCAACGTCGGGTGGCAGACTTTCTAGTTGGGGCATTCTTCACAGAGAATGCTGATGTCCTGCAAGAAATTGACTATGAGTCTCTCATAGTTTGTTGCCATGAAATCCAGAAGGAAACAGTTAAGGCGAGTGTTTTCTTGTTAAATCTCAATGCATTGTTTTATCAAAGTTAATGAATAATTTTTAATCATGTGTGTCTATATTTAAAAGTTTACAAGTGCTATTGATACAGAGCATGTAATTAGTGGAAGTGATGTACCATGATAACAAAACAACAACATTAATAAGGTCGACAGGGCCCAAAACAAAGAATAGCTTAGGGGTCCCAAATTTTATAAATCCTACATCCTTTTCGTAATAACACCTTCGCTACATATACCTATCTTACGAGCATGTTACGAGAAGACCATCTCAGCAAGCATAACATTCATGTCTACAACCATCGCAAAGGTAGCCAGTTTATGATGGTAGCGTCTAAATCTAAAGTAGATTTAGGGATCAAACCTCAGGCTATGTGAGAGCCTGGTGCTAGGGGATATTGGCTGCGAGAGGTAAACTTATAACTTGGGGTACTACCCCGGAGACACAACGGTAACACTCAAACAAGCAAAAGGGAGCTTGCCCCTGTGAAATAAGAACAGCGCTTAACCATTAGATTTTAACCCTTCGATTGACTGGTCTGGCAGGGTTGTGAGAATGATAGAAAAAGGATATAGGAACGTTCGTTTACCTGTAGAATTCGATGTGAAGATCGTCTCGCTGATCCGTAGATAAAACACTCTTGAAATAAAACTCTTTTCGTAGCGTAACTCCGGTAGAAACTTCGATTCGCGCACCTTTCCCCGCGGTAACTCTTTTGATAATTAGCCCATAGATCGGAGGCACGGACTGTTCACGCGCTAAATTTCTGAGCACAACTGGGGTGAGAAATGTTCTCTCGAACTACAATATTTATGTGGAATTTAAAATTGCGATCGCTAAAACCGTTGACGGGACCGCGTCTATCGCCAACGGTGTTTTTAGCATAAGGCTGTGTTTGCATTAATTTTCCTACGATTTCCGGAAGAATTCGTATCAGCGGTTTTTTACATCAGCTGAATTGATTGGATTGATTTGGTGTTTTAAGTCCACTTTATGCACAGCAATTGGGACTGGACCTACAGTTTAAAGTGGGATCCGAACCACTATGTGCCTCCACCGGGTATCGAACCCGGGACCCCTTGATTACAAGGCAACGACGCTACCACTGCGCCATAGGGAAGGCCCTTACATCAGCTGAAGATCTCTGGTGTAATTTGCTTTAAGGAAGCTCTTTCCAGCTGGGCCCTTTTCATGAAGTGATTAGACTATCGGGTTATGACGCCCGGGGTCCCGGGTTCGAGTCACGCCTTCGGCCTGATACGATTGTTGCATAAGCGTTATAAATGGTATTGCTAAAATCAAGTAAACAATAATTAATTATAATAAAAGATCGTCTACATACAGACGCCTTGTGTATGACTAAATATATACACGAGAAGAAAGAAGAGAGAAAATATGAGACACGTACGAAAGGAATTAAGAAACAAAAGGATGAACTTACCTTCTGCAGTCCTAAAATAGCATTTAGGAATGGCCTGAACTTCTGTTCTTATCCTGAAAAAGAGAAGTAAAAATATTATTAAATCTTTTCTAACAACTTTGACAATAAATGTTGTTTATGCATAAATATAACGCAATTATTATGCAAACCAGACATGCGTTTCTTAGATAAACTAATGTACAGCAAAAGACTGAGAAATAGAGAAATGTGCCACCTTCTTTTGGTTAATCGCATCTGTAAAAATGAAGGGCGAATTCATTAAGTAGATGAAGGAACAAACACAACGAAAAGCTCTTGTCCTTCCTAAGATGAGATCTTAATAATATTTCCAACAATGTCCGTGCATGGAGAGGCTCTGGAATACTAATAAATGGGTAATTGGGGGCAAGCGTGGATGTAAAGTAGTAGATGTGTGGTATAGATCAAATCACCTCCACAAATTGCCGAGATTGTGAATATATGAGCCCCTATGTACCTCCACATATCCCCAATGCCGTTCCGGTATATTGTAATGCGCACATGTATTATTACTTATACAAAATGTCATTTTATCTCTATATCATGACCCTGCAAGGTCAATACAGGTGTTTTACCACCAGTTTTCTTACTTATATATGCCTTAAATGTCGTTTTACTTGTAGCTGTACTTACATCAGTATCGAGCATTGTTATTTTATGTGTCATGACCCTGTGAGGTCTATACTTTCCTTATTATACCATATGTTGTTTGGCAAAACTGTAATTATGAAAATTATGTGGGATGCACTGCTTATCTACGTCGAATACATGCCAACTGCCAGCGGAAATACGGTTGGTTCCGTGGATTGCCAAAGGTTGCAATCGTGCTCTGAGATTATACAAGAGCAATTGCAGGACTTCCGCCTCAGTTGGCTGCCAGATGCCAACTGGCGAACATCTCTAGGAACCCAGGTCAAAGTAAAGGAGAATGCAGCATGTAAAATAATTCCAGTAGCAGCAGACTCTGCAACTACCTGCCTAGCCTGCTCATCTCTGAGTACGGTATTGTGGTGGTACGTGCAGAACGTCGTCCGATCTCTGCTGCAACTGAGTGTTCGCTTTCTGTCCCGTCCTTCCTTGACTACGGTCGCTTGTTGGTTCGTTCCTTCGGACGGCTTTGAGATATCTATTAAGGCTGCATATGCTCTCAAGACTCCTCACCTACTCTCGCTCTCTTACAATAGAGTTGTACAGTTACGGTCACTGCTGGCTTGTAACGAACCCATTCAAAGTAAATGATTTTATTACAACCCAGAAGTGTCCGTGACTGTACGAGATCAAGTTTCTGCGAGTGTTGCCTGTAAAGACTTCTTGAAACTGATGACCTAAACCAGTGTGCGAATTAACGGGTGGGATGCCAGGGATTGCCCTCCCACACAAAACATTTTATCCCGCCAAAAGAACATTATTTTTATCCCTGCCAGGGATGTATTTATCCCCCTCAAAGAAAATGGTTTGAAAATACTTTGAAATTTCTTGGTTGTTCGGGATTACCTTCATAATTCACACCCAGTCACTTTGAATTATTATTTTTTTACAGTACCCTTCGGCATGTAAAAACATGGATCAGAGGTACCATGAAGCACGTAGATTAACTGGTCTCTGTCTGATATGTATTTTGAAAAAGTATAAAAAGACAGAACTGTTCATCAACAAAGTGATAGGCCTCCCCGATGTCGCAGTGGTAGCGTCCTTGTAATCAAGGGGTTCGATACCCGGTGGAGGCCCATAGTGATTCGGGTCCCACCTTAAGCTGTATGTTCAGTCCCGATTAGCCTTACTGTCCATAAAGCGGACTTAAAACACCAACTCCAAGTGATATATAGATGTGTATGGAAAGGGAGCAAGGCGAAACCAGGTTCTATCTAACTAGTGTATTTTAAATTCGATTTGAATTTTATGATTTGTAAAGTAATAATAATAAAGCAATAATATTATTATTATAGCAATAATAATAATATCAACAACAATACAAGTTTTTATGACTGAAGAGCAAGATATGAAATCTTACTATCCCCTCCCCCCCGAGAAAAATCTGCAGGCGCCTTGGAGTGGGCATCCCCCCCAAAACAAAAAGTTTAATTCACACAGTGCCCTAAACGAAAATAAGGTTTTTGATTCTCAACGCGCCTGTCTTCCCTTCTTCGAGACAGGAAGAGAGTAGTGCTGATGTCATCCAGTAAATTGTGCATAGTAATAGTGACGTGAACAGTGCGGCGCAAGGAGCCGAGAGCTGTGTGTCGTGACCTAATAAATACCAGTATGTGTTAAACTAATGGTCCAGTCTAGTTCGTTGCATTTTTTGACACTCTGTGCAGTGCAGGCGTATCCTGGTGTCAGGCTGGTGCAAGAAAATGACGTTCAACCAAGTAGACGAATAGAGGGTTCAAGTTCACAAGAATCAACAAGTGACTGCCTGTTGCTTTAAACGTGCATTTGATTAGTTAGCACGCACAACGTGACAACGTGTACACAGCTCCGGAATATAGCGCAAACGGTAGACACACCAAAATCACTACCTGACACCAAATGAACGAAGTAGACAATGTCAGTGTTGCACTTTGTAAACAACTCGACCCGTGAGTGCAAAAAGGGCCAAAAAGTGTAGCTAACTAGTCGGGGCTACTATTCACTAACACGTTGAATATTTTTGTCAACAAGCTCAGATTTTTCTTGAGTTCCAGCGAGGTCATGGCGACCAGACAGGGAAGAAGAGACGTTAAAACACCCGAGCACAAAAAGTCCACTGGTGGGAATTGAGAAAGGGAGAAAATATGAAAGTTTTCTCATTTGGTTCCCCACCCACGTCCAGGCAGGTTCCGAAAGTAAATTAGAAACGATTTTTAAGCAAACTGTTTTTCTCTCGTGTTTGTTTATCTAGTTGTGAGAGACGCGAGGAAACTTTGTTTGCGCGAGAGTGTGTTTGACGAGCTGGAATGAGGGAGGGAGGACCTCAACCAAAGACTCGGTGGAGTTGGAAGATGAATTTCGTAATTGGCTGACCACAGTCCATCACAACCTCCGCCTCCTTTTGTAGCACTCGTGACGTCAGCAGGAATAAACTTCGGAATTATTTTCGACGTTAATTGAAACCGTATCCCAGACAAAGCCATAGAAAAAAACTAATTTATTTTTACAGCTTTTTTCGGCATAAGTATGCAAAGTTTAATGAGGCACACTGCAGACTCTGTCCGTAATCTTGGATTCACATGAACCTCAGCATTACGTGAATCAAAAATTAATTCCAATCTTATTTTAGCACACGGATTTCCTGCGGTTTTCCTCAAGAAATATTACTGTGTTTGATAAATAGATAAATAGAAGTAGCCAGACATGTTGGGGACACGATTGTCCACACAGAGAAGAAAATGCATTGGTATTAATTCATGCGCTTCATTTTTTATTATTTATTATATACGAGGATCGTATAGGGTCGCTTTTCTGTCACTTTTGGCATCCGGACGGGCCAGGAATCGGCGCGGAGACCGCATTTATGTCAGTGACCCTGTGTTGCAGCGTCTACCTGCGAAGGAAATCGCGATCAAATAGCCAATTAGGCCCACCGCTTTTGCAAGAGCCGACAACGTTAAAATTCCCCCTGGTCCGCCAGGGGCAACGGCTGGTTCGAATCCCAGTCTTGCCATGGCTGTTCTTTGCGCGTGTCCATCAATTTCATCATATCATCATCACTCATCCTCATCTTTGCGATTATCGAAAAGTGTCAGAAATGCTAAGTAAAATAAACCAAATCAATCAATAATAGCGATCAGTGGAACTTGTGAAATCTTATAAAGTACATGTGTAACTCAAAATCGCTATTTTTGAGATACGTTTTTCTTATTATTGCAACGACGATTTTTATTTTTATTCAAAGTCTAGAGATTGAACCATTGAATGGTTTTTGATTCAGATTTAACCATGGTGATATATTTCCTTTGGATCATATGCTACAAAGGACTCGAAATTTAAAGATAGATAGGTTATGCGAATTTTGTGTGCTCATAATACGCAAGCACATTCACTGAGATCATGTTAGATACCTTCAATACCTTTCCCATACAGTTTTGTTTGCGGCAATACCATTGCAAAAAAGGTCTTCAAAGAGATGTATCTATTTCTGCAGTTCTCCCCTTAGCATACAACGCACCTAACTACATACGCATTCGATTTTCAGAATTGACGCCATTTTAACCAGAAGCTTTGGACATGGATATGAATCGATGTTGTACAAATAAGCCGAATATTGAATTGGAAATGCCGCCCACCTCTATGGATTTGACAATACAAATATGGAGCACAGCAAATAATATTTGTATATGTTCATTCTCTTTGGTCCCTTATGCCGGGAGGATAATTTTATTTTAACTTTGTCCATTGACAGAACTGGAAGCAGTGGCTGCGTGAATATTCCTCTGCGTGGATTTCAGATAAAGCAAATTCTATTTGCTGTTTCCAACAGGATCCAGCAACGTTCAGTGCAGGTATTTAAATCCTGATTCTGTGAAAAAAATTATTAATATATGTTTCGTGAAATGAAATATCAGTGAGTGGACAGTAAAAATAAAGTAGACTTAACAGTGGAACAGTCCTCGCGAATTATATGTATGCGCGGAAATAAAGTTTGTTTTTTAATGTTTTGTGCGTTGTTGTTGATAAAAAAAATAATGGTTGTTTTTTCAACGAAAAGAGCTGCGGTGATAGGACGTCTGACTGCCACGCAGGAGACCAGGTTCGATTTCAAGTGGGATTTTTTCAGCATTGCCCATACATGGAAAGAGACTGGGATTTACCCAACCGGAGGGGGAGATTTATAAAATTTAGGCACCTAGGCTATCCTTTGTTTTGTTATCATTATTGGTTACTTCACTTCCACTATTTGCATGCTCTGTACTAATAACACTTGTAAATTTTAAAATATAAAATAATTTGAATCAAAATTATTCATTAATCTTCGTTTTTGTTTATGATGATATGAACGATGTGAGAAGTTAAATGCTAGAAACTCCTTCCACCTTCTTTCCTGAAAAAAGGCAGTAAAAGGACTTGACGTGTTTCAGTTTGCTATTATCAGAATATTAAGGAATTTTAATAGTCTTATTATCTTTGTTACTTCTGCCCGTTCAGCGTCTCATTATTGTGCGTCCCTCCCGCTGGACTTGCGTCCCCTAGTCCATAAACTGTTGTATTTCCTGGGATGGACGAAAGGATCCAACAGGCACCGTCACAATCAAGACATTTATCGACTTGCAAAGTAGATAGCGCCATGGGTATAGCCTAGTCAAACCTCCCTCTGAAACCAGCCTCTAACAAAATGTTTACCTGGAGGCAACCTTTAGGTGCAAATGCGGCTGGAGGTAGGTGCTGATCATATCACCTCTACAAATGACCTAGATTCTGAATCTATAGGTCCCTACCTCCATACCCTCAGCCATATATCCTCACTGCATGTTGTAAAATAAACTGCATGAATATTCTGTTTAAATCCGGTACATCAAAAAGTCTAAGTCGCACAACAACGGATATACCAAATTCCAACCCACTCGTGGCATTTTCGGAACCGCAGATGGTAACTTTGCTGCTTGTTCCCCTAAAACCATGGGCGTGTTGAAGCTTGTTCAAAGCTTCGGTTTGAAACTTGTCGCTCGATTGTGCTCCGGGGCGTCGTGGTTTGTTTTAGTGGCTGAGGTTGATTAATAGTGTAGGACTCTTTACTAGGTTCCCTCCCTCCCTCGGGGCATGAAAAATTGAGAGCGCCAGAGGAAACAGAGGAAGTTACGGGAATCTTGTGGTCCCAGGGGTTAGGAATGAGGCCAGGGGTTACGTGATTAACATGTGTTGTTTCTTATAGCAAAGGAAACGGTCGATCTTCGGGCGTCCGCCAAGGAGGGAATGAGGATCAACGAAATTTGAGAGGACCTTCCTTGCATCTGCGAAATGAGTTCGATAAACAATAAAGCGTATCTGTAAAATTATACCAGAGTTGTCACGTGGAACAAAAATGAACAAAAACTAGCCACAAATCAATCTACCAATGGGATTTTTCATCTAATAAAATTATATGAATTAATAACTAAAGTTAACTCGAACTAATAATTCTCGTAATTCTGTAATTTCGGATATGCTCTGCTATTTTGTTGTTGTTTGGTGAGGTTGAATTAATTTATTTATTCATCATATTTGTATTCAAGTGTGCTGTTGGAAGGAGAATAAATATTATAATTTACTATTATTAAAATAATAAATGACAAGAATTTTTAAGCTTTAAGTTGGGCATAATGAAGTTTCCCGATTCCCATTTCTGGTGGAGGCACTAGTGTGTTTTTATTGTATGTTTATGGCCTCACTTGAAATTCCGGTAAGCTAGTATTTAATTAATAATTAAGAAAACGCACTGATATATATTTTTTAGCTTTTAATTTCTCTCAGACAAGAAGCTCGAAGCATGCCAATTTCCCATTTCCTTTCTCCCCTTTGCTTGAGATATAAGTTGCATTATAAAAATTTCAAAGTAGGCCTTTACATGTGAACAACAAATCTTCGTAACAAATGTATCCAGATGTGGACATAGTATTATAGTATTTTGTCTTTTTCGTAAATGCTGATCGTTATATCTTGACCTTCTATAATCGAACTTACATCAACATCAAAGTTGCACACGTGTAAACGATATAAAGACACAGTATTGATTGCTTCGACTTTTTCAAACACGTATCCTCCCACCGGCCCTCTCCGTTAACGGTGTGGTAAGGCTGTTGCCTTGTAATCAAAGGGCCAGTTCGCGGTGGATACTCGTACCGGTTCTAATCCTACTCTAAACTGTCGGTTAAGTCACGATTAGCCTGTCTGTTCATCAATTAGACTTTAAAAAAATTGTCAAACTATCTCTTGTATCCTTTCGTTTTTACAAAACGTTCCGGATTTGTATCCAATTTTACCCAACATTTCAACACAACCGCACGATAGGGTCACGTAATCAGGAAAAGTAGCGAATATAGAGAGGGTAGGATAAAAACCGCAGCAGCTGCCGGCGGTGATATTTTAAATCCGGTGTTTCCCCAGCTTGCCCCAACTCTGGTTGTTGCGTTCTACGTGTTGGCGGTGAGCTTCTGTGTAATAAATGAAATTGTTCCCCTTAACCCCTATCCTCTCGCTTCCAGCATGAAAAATAGAAGTCAACTTCGCAAAATAGCAATGTGGTGGCTGAAAATATTTTATCGGTGACGGGCCAATAGATATATGTGTGTGTGTGTGTGTGTGTGTGTAATATATATATATTAACAAAAATAAGCCTTTGTCAGGCAAAGCAGCTTATGCATGCACGCCTACTGCTGGTCGTCATACACGGCCCGCTTGCTCTGTGCCAGGAAGCATGGTAGAGGGGTTAATACGTGTATGTACGGCACGTATGGCGAGAAACGCATTTGCATGTTGTTTTTTTTCGGACAGTAGCGGAAAACTGAATTACATTCGTTGCAACTGGATCACACGAGCAACACGAATGTTCCATGTACTCGTCACATGAGGTGATGTTAATAACGACAACCTTTTCTTCTTTGCGTGTACGGAATATTGTTGGACTGGTGACAGTTCAGTTAAATTAAAATATCCACCCGTACAGTGAGCAACCTACATTACACTAAAATTTAATGGTTATTTAAAGTTGTATTAAATTGTATTGCAAGTTTAAACTCTTACATGTTATTTCCATAGATCATCGTTTCTCAACCTATGGAGCACGACCCACTGCTGGGTCCCGAGGGGCGTTTCGTGGGTCGCGAAGTCGGGCTCGAAAATTTATTTACTGTGTCTTAAAAACGTATTCAACTTAAATTGTTTTAACAATTAAAATTCAACCCATGTTGTACGTAGTATCAGCTCAACATTTCTGTTATTCGCGCTCTGCCATTGCTTTTTACCGGCATCTCTCATGTTTAACTCAAGGGAATCAGACATCTGTCGTTTTCGTTTCTGTCGCAGCAATGAGTTATTAATTATCTGCATGTCACATGCATGTCGACTTAAGGTGTCGCCTGATATTTCCGAGTGTGTGTGGGTGTGTGTGTGTGTGTGTGTGTGGGGTGTGTGTGTGTGTGTGTGTGTGTGGGTGTGTGTGTGTGTGTGTGTGTGTGTGTGTGTGTGTGCGTGCGTGCGTGCGTGCGTGCGTGCGTGCGGCGTGCGTGTGCGTGTGTTGGTGTGTGTGTGTGATGGTGTGTGTGTGTGATGGTGTGTGTGTGTGATGGTGTGTGTGTGTGATGGTGTGTGTGTGTGATGGTGTGTCTGTGTGTGTAAGCAGTTGCCGAGAGGTGTCAACTGTCATATTTTCACATTGCTATCCAGCTTACAAAGCAAACCAAACGCCTGTGAACAAATGGATTGCGGAAGTTTTAAAGAGGTAAGTGGATTATTTTTCACAGTTAGTCTTTTAAATTACATATTTACTTTTCTAGAATGAAGTATGTGTAATTTGTTTAAGCATGCGTTAGCAAAAATATGATTATAAGTTGGGTGCACACCCCTACAAGTAATTCTGCCGGAGTTCAAGTTTATGATTGATTGATTTAGTTTATTTTACTTCGCGTTTTGTGCCTCTTCGCTAATTTGCGAAGATGGGGATGAGTGATGAAATGATGAAATTGATGAATGGACATTCACAAACAACCAAGCCCGAGCGGGATTCGAACCCGGGACCCTTGGCGTCGCAGCGCGATGTGCTAACCACTTTTTTTTCTTTTAAGGAATACCCTTATTCGGCAGTATCCCCAGTCATTCACACATTTTCACAATCTTTCACACATGTCAAGTGTCACTGTATTCACATTGGTTCTCATATTCGGACAAACATAAACATCCAAGCCCGAGCGGGATTCGAACTCGGGATCCCTAGCGTTGCAGCACGATGAGCTCATCAATCGGCCACAATGTCCGGCTCAAGTTAATGGGTACCACAAAGTGTAATATCCTTCCAGGTGGGTCCCGGCCTGAAAAAGGTCGAGAAAACTGCCATAGATTGTTGATTCCTTGAAATTGCCACCACACTGTATATGTGCTAAAATGGAAAAGAGCGAATGTTCATAGTTGCATTGAGGATCCGTTGCATACCTCTCATTTTTTTTATTCTAGGATTATCTTATATTCTAACGTGGCTTCTTGGCCTCCCTAAGGCTTAGTGGTAACGTTGTTGCCTTGTAATAAGGGATCTCAGGTTCGATACCCGGCGAAAGCATGTAGTGATACGGATCGCACTTTAAACTGTATATTTAGTCCCGATTAACCTATCTGTGCATGAAGTGGACTTAAAACAAAAACTCAAACTACAAAAAAGAAAAAAAACTCATGTTTTATTATTTTTGTTTTCTTAATAACCCAGGCGTAGTCTTATTAGGTTAATGATTGATTGAGTTGGTATTTTAAGTCCACTTTATGCACATTAAGGCTAATCGAGACTGGATCTACAGTTTTAAAGTGGAATCCGAACCACTGTGCCATGTGCCTCCACCGGGTATCGAACCCGGGACCCCTTGATTACAAGGCAACAACGCTACCACTGAGCCAACGGGGAGGCCCTCTTATTAGGTTAAGAGAGTCCATTTGCGGATTCATCATATGTCTCCATGAATGTAACGCATAGTACCTTTGTTTCAATAAAACCTTATGATTGTAATGGAGAAAATATCTGATACGGCGGGTGTCCTCGTATTCACATCACAGTTGTACATGCATTGAGGTAACGGCTGGACACTATTCAATGAGGCTCCGACAAATTTTTACGTAATACCCAGAACGTTGGTCGGAAAAGAGCGGTTTCGGTCAATCCGAGTTATTGGTCATCGCCGGAGGTCGTTCCAGAGAACGGCATGCGATTCCCGAGGGAGAATGGTGACCCATTCAATCACAGGATTCATCCAGCGGACGACTTCACTCGTCGCCCGAAGAGAAAACGAGGCTTTTTTTCTTTCCGCAGCGAAAGGATTTACTCCTTCAAATAATTTCGTCACATCCGGTAAACTGCACCGGAAACACGCATCATAAATCTCGTACCAAGGAGAGATATCTAAGATGAAGAAAAAGTAATGGGCAAAAGTTTTTGAACTCAAGATAATTGACCCCGGTCATGGAATCCTTTGGGAAAAAATGGATTGGCAAACGTCCAGAAGCTACGATTTTCGTAAATCACTTATACGCATATTTATTTTATTGAATTCAAATGTATAAATACGTTACATTACATATTTTCTCTTCGTGTTTTTTTTTTTAGTTTGATCAATATTTCATGGAATTTACTACTATAGACATTACAATTGTATGAGGCTATGAATTTTGAGTTAGTTCATTTTTACTTTGTCAACTGTTTAGTTTGTCACAGACAACTAGTATGAGAAGGACAAATGGATAGACTAACCTGTAAATCTCAACCTGGAAACGAGATTTACAAATAATCAACTTATCAACAGTCTCGCAAAATTGATGGCAATAAGTTAGGAGAATGGGGAATAAGTCGAGAAAAATACGGACGCGGACTTTTAATCATGGTCCATTAAGCTTGTAGAAATGTTTAAAGTTAGTTTTAAGGTTAAATCGAGAGCTTCGTTTACCACGACTTAAGATTAACAGAGCCTTTTGCCCACTATGTTAGGAGCAAAGGGTTAATTACTAGCGTGAAACCTCCTTACTGATCAGAACGAAATATAAATTGATGAAGTAGATACGGGGACAAACGTTTCATCTGGGGACAGAGGCGGAGTAAAACGGAATAACCTTTTTCTTAAATTACTTCCTACCGACCTTGAAGGTTTTCAGTTTCAAATCTCAATAACTGTACTTTTGTTATTCAAAATTTATCTTTAATGACTCCACTGTAACATTAAATGTTCTGTTAAAACTTAGTAGTCTCGTGTCTTGTATCTCTATTTGCCCTAGCCGGGATTCAAATATGAGACATTCGGGTTAGCAGCATGTTTCAAGCACTAAGGAGAACCATTACTGCGTTATTTCACAATACAGTATTTGAAATAAAATGACTTTGGTTTCATTTATGTTGATTTTATTTTGAATATCGCAGCCACATCCTGAACTTTATCTTCCCGAGACCTAACACAACACAATGCCACCGTCCCAATCATTTCATTAGCGCAGATTGCCATTTCAGATTTGCAAACAGACTTATTGCAACATTATGCCCATTTTAAGCTCGCTTTATCTTTTACGAGACATTGTTGTTCGCAGACATCAGTTTGGCATTGCAAAAACCACATACTGCGGTTCCAAATTAAAACTTGTTTATTAATTCAAGCTGAAATTACTTCACAAGTGTGGTTCGTATGCCAGATTGATGTTGCATCAAATAACATGTATCTCGTTGTCAGCTGGAGAGAAACTGTAGCTTCCCGCTGACAAGCAATGCGGAGAATCTCATAAATTGAAACTAGTTACCACAATAAAGGAAGGATGAAAAATTCTAGTATCCCGTAGCAACCTAATGGGGAGATGGTTGCCTTAGTAACCAAACTTGGCATCTTCCTTTCAAAATGATAAGAAACAGCCCCGCTTGAGAAAGTTATTGTGTGATAGAAATGTATACATCTGCTCTTTCGCAGGAAGTCAAGTACGTGAAAATACAAACAAAAATTGAAAGCGCCACACTAAACAATTGTTTTAACAATATTTTAAAAAATTGGTTTCTACGATTGATTAATTTATGGAATGATAAATGGGCATGGAATATGCGATAGTTATATGGATGTCTCGCAATCCCAATGTCGAATTTTATGAGGGTTGAAAACATTCAGAAAATATTTATAAGATTTGTGTATTTTCAAATTTTTATTTTTCAGTTATTTTATGAATGCGACAATTTCAACTTTCTAGTTTCGTTGGCTGATTGATTTCGTTTATTTACTTCGCTTTTCTGAAACTTTTGGCTAATCGCAAAGATGAGGATGAGTGATGATCTAATGAAATTGATGAGGGGACACTCACAAAGAACAGAGAGCTATGTCCAGTCAGAGATTCGAACACGGGACTCTTGCTTCGTGCGCACTGTGGTAACCACTCCAAGGAGGTCGGCTTAGTTTCGTAGACAAAACACCTCATGAAAATATATTTGGTGCAGCATTGGTATTAAAAGGTCTCCTGAGCTTTTAATAGATAACAGATGTTATTTATATTCTTATCTGAATAGAAATAGAAATGTGTGTGGGGGTGGTGATAATGGGTAATATTTATGCCTGGTCTGAGTTTCTCCAATTATATGTATTATACATAAAGAGTGCTACTTTTTTTTAAAAAAAATATTGTCTTAAGTCCACTTTATGCACAGGTAGACCAATCGGGACTGGACTTACTTTACAGTATAAATTATGGTCAGAACCACTGTGCAATATGCCTCCTTCGGGTATCGAACCCTGAACCACTTAATTACAAGGCGACATTGTTCCAATAAGCCATAGGGGATGTCATAAATGGTGCTGCGTCAAGGCTCCAGTTGTTATGAGAACTCGAACAAGGGTATGAAAATAGAAGTAGGGATATTTAAAAAAGTGTAATTTCACGCTTGTAGTTCCAAGTTAGTCAATAATATGTATTTTGCGATTTAAGCTTTTTTCATTGGGGGGGATGCCCACTTAGTGACGTACTTCTGATTTCATTTTGGGAGGTACTTTTTTTAGGAACGCAAATTAGTGTGTGTTACCAGTTAAGTAAACTGACCTCTTGCCTTGCGGTTCTAACCTTGGTTATTTAAATCATTTGATAACATTTACATAACCCAAACATAACACACACAAAAAAGTGCTATCGAATAACACCGAAAACTTGACCAAATTTCTATACACAATTTCCGACTTAACGTCCTTCTAGCTGGCCTGCAAGTTTCTTGTGTATATGTAAAATGTCAGCAGTATGCTATGAAAACTTAAGTGGAATACAGCCTGCTGTTGTCTCCACTCGGTGAGGTTATCTGTTGCAGATTGGTGTCCTCCAATTACAGTAGCTGTACATAGAGTAATGACAATACATAACACAAATTATAACAATACAACAGAAGAAAAAGAAGAGAGGGAAATCTATGTTGACTGGACCATTAATAGACACGAATGATTTCTCAATTGTGTTCGTTACATAGTTAAGAAATGATATACTATGTGCTTTCAATTCCAATAATAACACCATTAAACCTTGTTTCCATGATAACCAAAAACTCAATGTGCTGACCAAGGCAGAAGTTACTTTATTTTAAAACATAAACTAAACGTTACATTTCAACCTTCTAGCAAGGTCTTCTTCAGACTCTGTACAAAATACAAATGAAATAAGGTACAAAACAGGAAGATATACAGGGTGTCCACAAAGTCCTGCTACCGTTACAATGAAACTTAACTTCTAAACTATATGAGATAAATACATGCAGTTTTTTTGCAACATGTTCTACAGCTCTCAAAGTTTTATTTACAATTACAACACTTCAACCTGTTCTAGAACTTCTGCAATCAGTGTACTAAGTGTGACAAGATCTGGAACAGGGGTTTCGTAGACATGATCCTTGACGTACCCCCAAAGGAAAAAATCCAAGGGAGTGATATCAGGGGAGCGCAGTGGCCAGGTCCATTGCGGCCAATCCATCTCCCAGGGAAATGTCTATCCAAAAGGTCCCTCACATCTAGAGACCAATGAGGAGAAGAAACCCGGATTGCAGAAGTTCTTGAACTGGTTGAAGTGTTGTAATTGTAAATAAAACTTTTAGAGCTGTAGAACACGTAGCAAAAAACTGCATGTATTTATCTCATAGTTTAGAAGTTAAGTTTCATTGTAACGGTAGCAGGACTTTGTGGACACCCTGTATGTGTGTGTGTATACACACACACACACACACATACACACATAAATCACTCCCCTCCAGACACAAGATTCAGCGATATGTTCCCAAAGGTTGCACTGCACGATGGATTGATATTCATTTTTCGAATTACGGAACGATCTTCCCGTTTGGCGGTGTTTCAAAATGGCCGATTTTCCTTAGGTAAAAAGTAGCAATTTTGGACCTTTGCGTCAATGCAGCGTCCCCACATGGAGTGATGTAAAAACCTATTCAAGTGGAGGTTACTCACCAAGGATGGATGTATTGATCGACGTATAGATCGTTTATCTTGTGTCTGGAGGGGAGTGATTATTTTGTGTGTGTGTGTGTATCTTCTACGACATCCGCCCCGTTATTTTGCACAATGATAATATGTACAATAAGAATAAAGTTTGCATTGACATAAGTTTGTTATGACTATAAAGGGAACAGGTGATATTCCACTTATGATATCAGATTTTTTTCAGACTTCAAATTAACGTGAACATTTTTGGTTGCAGGCCGTTTCGCACATTTTATGCCCCACGCCCCGCATCCACGGACCCACCATCAACTCAAATCTTTGAAGCTCGGTATCCAGGGAAACAAAAACCTGGTTGCCATCTATTCGCCGACAGTAACCATCGCAAAGGACATTAATTTCTTCCATAATTTAGCGCTCGTATTTCGAGTGTTCCGTGGGTGGCCTTGCTGCCAAGTTGGATTAGAGGTGAATTTCCACACACAAGGCAATTTCATATACCTAAGCCCGTTGCAAAGGTGTCCACAAACTCGCAATGAACTTGCACCGAGTAACTGGCGAGGACGTATAACAGGCATTATTCAAGCTGGCAGGTCTGACCATGATTTCCCTCCGACACCTTATTCACGGGAGGGGAAAATTCACGAGGACCATGAACGAGATAGCAGAAAGGTTGCAAACGGAATACCATATTAGGTTTAGTGGCCTCGTCGGGTGCATAAAAGGGATCCTCTCAACAGAGATTATAAAGATATGGCTTTACGACCTGACAAGGGCCAGAAACACACACCTCACACGACACAAAGTATAATTTCAAAATGGCCAGCAAGGAAAGGGAAGCATGTAATAAATAATAGGAAGGGTAAAAAATGCAATTTCCCTCGAGGTTTTAAGGTACGTGAATTCCGTCACGATAGCGAAGTTTTATGGAAGATGCAAAGATATTTTAGATTTTCTTCATATTTTTTTAAACTTTACAAGTACATATATGCATGTAATTAGAGTATTGCTCTTCAATCGTAATCAATTACGTTCAGTCAGCCCTTCTCTCTTTTGTATTAATTTGAGACAATAATAAGCATGTCATTTCCAAATGTCACCAAG
Source organism: Lepisma saccharinum (assembly GCF_977018435.1). Classification (NCBI taxonomy): domain Eukaryota; kingdom Metazoa; phylum Arthropoda; class Insecta; order Zygentoma; family Lepismatidae; genus Lepisma; species Lepisma saccharinum. The sequence continues at coordinate 116,773,637 of NC_139229.1, forward strand.
ACATTCCAAAGGTGAAGTTTCTGCAAGTGCTATTATTATTATTATTATTATTAGTGTGTATTTGTCTGAATTAGAGATGGCCAAATCCGGATAAAATTTTAACCTGATGTCGGATATTTTTCAAAAATCCGAATATCGGATATTTACGGATATCTGAATGTGTGCATTATCCGGATAGTTTTTCATTCACCCGTTTTACGGGCTATCCACATATTATTTTATTAGTCATTTTCGTATTTCACTATACGGATTTTTCTACAAAACCTTCATGAAATCTGTTCTATCCGGATATCCGAATTATCCTGATATTCGGATTATCCGTTGCATCCGAAACTGATATTGGATAATTTCAAATCCGGATATTCAGTTATCCGGATTTTGTGGTCATCCTTAATCTGAATATGTTGATTGATTGGGATTGATTTGCTATATTTTACTTCGCCTTTGTGACACTTTTGGCTAATTTGAGAAGATAGGGATGAGTGATGATATTGATTAATGGACATTCACAAACATCCATGCCCAGGTCGGGATTCGATTCGGGACCACTGGCGTCGTAGCGCGATGTGCAATCCACTTCGCCACGGGGGCCGGTAGTAAGAATATATGAATTAATTTTGAGCCACAACTTCATTGCAATGACCACTTAACAAATAGAGCAAGAATAGAACTAAGATTTTATTTGAGTTTAATTGTTTCAATATGATTCTTCCACGCATGTGTGTGTGTGTGTGCGTGTGTGTGTATATATTCATTTTCGTTATTGTACGTCGCTTTTCTACCTACATAGATGGATCTCCACAATGAAGATGAATCGTCAATTCATGAAATAGGATTCGAACCTATTCGAATCGGCTTCGTATTGTGGTATGGTCATCACTTCAGTAGGGCTGTTGTGCGATGGCCAGAAAATTGAAAATTTTTCAACAAGAGTGGTATTAATATCTTAAATTCTGTTAATATAATTACAAAAAAATCTCAGATATATTAATTTTTTGATACGCAAAAATCCAAGAAATTATCACCATATAAATGAAAATGTTAAGCTAAGCCCTTTGCACTGAGACATTCCAATCTCTGCCAATGAGGAGGTAATGTGCTCCAATTGCCTTTAGCACACAAGGTTTCTTTCCCCCAGGTACTAATTTATTAGAGGATGGTGAACCCTAGAGCAACTCCATACAGGAGAATTCACCCACCTGAAATCACCCACCTTCGAAATCGACCACCACGATTCATCATATTAATATAGATAAACACAATAATATGTGAAGAACCAACCGAATATATCAATTGGTGACATACTTTTGATGCGGGTTTAATATCAATTCTTGTCTAAAAGTTTGTCCCACATGCTCAGCAACGGTAGCTGTTGGTACACACTTACCATTGCTTAACACAGCCTTACTGCAAAAAGGCAAGCTGTTATTCGAGTCAGGCGTCTCATAAGAGTGCCCAATGGTTACAAAGAAGACCAAATTCTTTGTTGTTTGGAGCCTCGAAACAAGAAGGAAGAGGGCAGCGTTGAAGACACTTTCGTGGCAAGTCACGTACCAACCGAATGTCTTGTAACATTGCTTACGTCCTGAATTCGCAATCCTGGATCAATAAGTTTCTCCCCAGAAAGAAATTTACGCACAGGCTTCGATTAAATTTTTAACGTGCTCTGAAACACACGAGCGGAAAGTTCATAGAGTACGCAATGCAGCATTTAACAGCAACAACAAGCCACCTTCCGTAATCGCAGGATGCTTCATAGGCGAATTCTATAATTTCAGCAGTTTTCATATGAATTATTATAATTTTATTTAGATATTGTTGAATTATTTTTTTTAGGTCTCCCCGACATCATAGTAACTTCACTGCCTCCTTGTAAACCAGAGGTTCCGACCGCACTTCAAACTGTACGAGTAGACACAGAGTTCACAAAGCAGTCGTAAAATTTTTTCTTATGATTCTATAACGTTTTATAGTTATGTATTGCATAACAATAAGGAAGTGTTGTGAAATGGATCAGTAAACAACAAACAACCTTACCCTAACCCTACACAATGAAGGCTGAAGTAATACTGTAGTTACACGATGACGTGATGTAGATTGAACCAAAAAAAAAGGAAAACAGTTTTGACATATTTAGCATAGTTGTTGCTGTAGTACATCCTAAAACATGGAGAGGTTATTATTATTATTATTATTAAACTTGTAAGTTTATTGACTGTCACATAGCGATTATGAAACTGATACCACGTTTTACATCGACAATTAATTTTTCGAATAGATCTTGTTTCGAACACACTGTAATTCTAAATTCCGAAAATTTAGATTTGTTAAAATTCTCTAGAACATTTACGTCAATCCCACATGCTATTGTGTGCATAGGACGTGGAATAAGATTACGACGAATCTCCTAGAATGTTTTGGGCAAGATATATTTATATTTTTTAAGGATTTAGAATACGTTAAGTAGTGTTTTGAAATAACAAATAATAGCCGTTAAAATTCATGTTTTTTTTCATAGATTTCTTACATTATGTTTGAAGCCCATCATATTACTAAAAGAACTTGAGCACAAAAAAGCTCTAAAGTAGATACCGTTATTGTACTCAGAATATTGGTGAGCTATCACTAGTTTCACCTCCCGCCCCTCTAAAACACCAACTGCATTTCAAGAATTTTATTAAAAATCAGTGTTGTCCTAAACTTGCTTCGATTTCAGTTTCCCTAATTCTCCGTTAAGTGTATTTGAAACAGGGATTTGAAAATATTAACAGAATTTGGGGTACTCAAACCATGGAGAAAATCAAGATAATTCTAAAAATTTCAGGTGAAAAGATATAAATTTGTAACAATTATTGCAATTTCACAATGTTAATAAATTGGCTCCACTCCTCCTCCTACACTACGTACAATATTTTAGAGATTTCATGAATGAAATGAAAAAAAACGTAGCTCACTTAATATGTGCTTTCAATCTAAAGTGATTGAATTTTCAATTTGAACACTTTTTCTCCATTAGTGTGCGTGCGGAACAAGTCAGAGGACATGGAGATTGCAGAGGTGAGTGTTTCAGTTTCTAATTGAACGAATGCCACTTGCTTGCTCCTTTTCTGCGATTAAGCAGATACCGAAGAACGTCAGTAATCGTGGACGTAGCCAGATTGTCATTTGTACGTGGTTAGAGTTTCTAATGGTTTGAAAAGAGCGTGTTAAATGCTCGGTTTTTTTTGTTTTATTTTTTGTTGTTTTTTTGCCTGTAATCAACGTCATTAATTCTTAATTTACCCAGTACAGTACAATATTGAGATGAAGCACGGTATTGGGGACGAAGCATGTGGCAACATGGCATTTTCGACTAACAATGAGGATCGTATCGGTGTACAGCCTCAACGGTGTACGTTGAAAATTCAAGCACTTTAGATTAAAAACCCAACAACTTTCCCTCACTTTTCACTATGTGCACTAATAACTGAGTACTACTATGGGACCGGAATCTTTTAATCAACTTGCAATATAGATATTCTAAATTTGTGTTCTGCAACTCTAAATTGTTACAGAGCTTGCCTCAGATTTGACCATGACATTCTCCGAAAGTCAATGTTTTGTAAATTACTCTATGGGAGAAAAAATGACTATTTCCATTGTTTATGTATCCGCGTCTCTGGCGAAACCTCAACCCCATGAACCTCAGAATCAACAATTACCGCTCATCCACCCAAACTTTTCCGTTGCCACCCATATCAACGGCCACAACAATAACTTCAATGCTTGTTTACGAGTAGCCACTATCCACCAACCACCCCTATCACAGCCTTGCAGAAACTCTGGGAAAGGTCCTACATATCTCGGATGCACGCTACCTCGTATTTCAGGTATTTAAACTTTTTTTTTCTATCCTCCTCCGTGCCGTGCGGCTGCGGGACGGCCTGGTTCGATCCCGGGTTCAGTCTCCGGGAATTTTCGGCCTGTGTATAAGGCAGGTGGTAACCCACCATCGTGAGGAAATTGGGGAGCTACGAGCGAGTAGCGTAACCCGGTCTCGGAAATCTCCTACGACGACTGGGGGTTCGACTTGCTAACCACACGTCACCCTATTACCGGTTGAAGAACTCCACACCTCTAGGTAGGATTGTGGGAGGGAGACTGGCAGTCGGGAGATAGGCCTAGGCTCTTTCGAGGACTGTCGAGCCTTGGGTTATTTATTATTATTATTATTATTATTATTATTATATAAATTCTTTTTTTCCTTTGCAGGTAAATAAGAAATATCAAATTATGTCAGCGGCGTTTAATAGAAAAATGCAACAACTGACAAAGTTTTATAGTGACTAAAATAACCTATTTTGCTTGTTATAATCTATTTTAGGGTTATGTACCTAAACTAAACCTTTTTTTAGGTTTTCTTCATATTTTTAGGTTTTATACATATTTTCTTATGTCTCACAATTATTTACTCGGTTTGGTGACGAAACAATTCAATGGACATGTTTTCTGTCGATTTCCCTCCCTCCAAATCTGTGATGTTTTTCAAAGCTCCAAAGAAAACAAAGTACCCTGCACACATTGGCTGCGATTAGAGGAGCAGTTCCCTCGTACTTTTTGCCCCCGAACTATGAACTCTTAATGCTGAGCCTTGTCTACTAAGAGAAAGTAAACTGTCATCCCGCCCCCCTTATAAAAATTGCAATTTTTCACGTCTATGGAGAAAAAATCTGCTTGTATCTTTTTCTCGTGTTTTACCAAAATTTACTCATTGAAAGTGATGTAAAGAAATTAAAATTTTGTAAGAAAATTAATGTGGTTGTTGTATATACCTATTAAAATTTCTTACGGTCCTTGTGAAATTTTGTTTTTAACGATTGTAAGTAATCTGAATTTGAGGAATTTTGTACAATTTTAAGTTTTTAAAAAAACCTACTTCATGATTTCTCGAGCCTAATTTAAGCTTTTTAGAACCTACTTTAGGATTTTCACAACGTACTTTAGGACATTTAGAAAATATTTTAAGATTTTTGGAGCCTATTTTAGGAACCTAAAAATCGCACTTTTCAGAACCTAAAAATCCGAGGTCTCCTTATTAATCATCCTCATCGTCGCGATTAGCCAAAAATGGCAGAAAGGGGACGTAAAATAACTTAATTCAATCAAACACAGCCACCCCTCACTTTCCTTCCTATACCAGTCACCTATTTCCGATATACACTGCAGAACGACGCCAGCAGTTTTCCCTAGTGAACATGCAACCAAGCTGCATAATAGGCCTACAGAAATGTTCACTTTGTGTGGTAAATGTTTAGTTTCCTTCTATATTATATATAATTGTGATACTCAAACGACAAGCTTCAAGGACCGAAAGCAATATGAATCGAGTGAAACCAGTAACTTAATACACGCATCGAAAAACCATCCTATGTCAAGTCGTCCACCTCTCCATAGAAGAAAGAGTTAGTGTTTTATTTCGATTGGTGAAGAGAGAGCCAATAACGTTCCGAGTCGACTCTTGGTAACACGTGATGTACTTTGCTTCATCGTTTCACATCTTGCTTCAAATATATTTCAGCATCGGAAACGCTTTAGCTTTTTCTCCTTTTTTATGGCTTTCTCCGGGCTTGGCTATCTCATTTTTATATTGCCCTACGCAACCCTCTTACTCTTTCGTCCCCGCAAGGATCGCCATCACGACTTCCATACCTTTTGCTGTCCATCAGCGGGAAGAATTTCAGAAATTTATCCAAAGCCATTTTTATTTGCATGCAAATTGCCTGGGCTACTCATTACATTTTGATTAATTTTTACGATTTTTCCACGCGTAATAGTACGTAAAAGATTTCGTTTCCACAGCTAGAGAAGCTTCAATGAATCTATGTTTTAATTGCATCCATGCTCCTTTGCCATTTCTCTTGCAATTTACTTCTGTTTTGACTTTGCTGAATAGAATGGAAGCAGCCTGTTTTTATTATTATTATTATCATCATCATCATCCCGTCGGTGATTATTTTAGCACCCTCATAACAGTCGCATTGCGACATACTGTCAATAGATTTCCAAATGCAAACTTGTTCATGAAGCAAATATCATTTCCTATCTTCAAATGTATATCCGAGCTCTGTAATACGTACAGGCACCGGCAATAAAAATATGACACCTACATCCTGAAATACTCGCTTCTCTGCAAGGCGTTGTGTGTGTTGCCTAACTCTACGGTGATAAATGGATTTTAATAGCAAATTTCTGCCACCGCCGTAGGTTCAGGCAACACACATTAACACCTTTCAGGGAAGAGAGTATTTCAGGATGTAGGTTTCCCATTTTTATTGCCGGTGACTGTACAGTATTGACTATATGAACTTGTATCTGTACAGGGTGTTTCCTTGACCATGTAACAGACTTTTTAAGGATGATGGTGGGAGACAAAAAATAAGGAACCCCTGTCCGAAAACGTCTCTTTCATAAGTTCTAAGCCAAAACCATTGTTATGTGAAGGGTACGCAACGCCATGTAGGGAAACCCCACAAAAGAATAAGGGGCTTGACACTGAGAAACTGGCAGATATGGTGTTTTCTTACGGCCATATTTGAGATGGGAGAACACACGGGATGATGGGATAAACACATTGATACATCCATGCCTTTCCCAGGGTTCCAATCTAGCATTACGCTAACAATTCCGCCACGGAGACAGGCGCAGTATTTAATTCGCACGGGAGCACCCTTAACGGAAGTTGTCACCCAACACGTTCAACTTGGGAGACGAAGAAAACGAAAATATCCCACTCCTCTCGCATCGGACAGAAGTTTGTTTACTCCCAAGTTCCTGCAACCACCTGTTGGATGTCAAACAACAATGTAGCAGAGGCAAATGCCATTGTTCGGGGCTGCCAATCCGAGTGCGGCTTGGGAATGTCCTTTTCCGCTGGAACCCGTGCGAGGGGGCGGCTTCTCGACTCTGCAGAAAGTCAACAATCCTCACGCCGTGTGCTGGGTACACACATCCCCCGGCCCCCGCTTTGAGAGGAGGCCCCGACGCTGTCTTATTTGCTTTGCAATCGACCGACGACTTCTTCCTGGGATTCCAACAACAATCGGAGCAACGATGCCCCATTGTTTGAAGATTCGGGGTAGTAGAGAACCCACCGCTTTGTTCACTCACGTATGGACGAGTGGGTGCCTGCCTGCCAGCAATGTGGTTCTTCACGCCAGTGTGGCTAAGCGAGTGTTGTAATTGGATTGGTCGAATCCATGCCCTATCTCCCCGTTTCAATCACTGGATGAAAATGATGATCGCTGCACTGCCTCCTCAGACTCGGATTTATACATATATGTGGGCCAGTACCATTACCAACAATTTCCTGAGCCCTCCCTACACATAATTATATACAGGGTGTTGCAAAATACCTGTTACAACGCTTGGGAGGTGATTCTACAAGTAAAAACAAGGAAAAAATGTCATGTGAAAAAATGTCGAAATCGGCACCGTTTTCGAGTGACAGGCGTGCGAAAATCGCCTCACACCATGTGTAAAGTACAATAACTCAAGAAGGAAGAAATATATCAATGTCGGAATAAAATAATACAAACAAAATCGTACCTGGTGAATACAATGGTGCATCAATTGAGGCCCAGTGTAAATTGCGCAAGGGGACTCTCAAAGAAAGTGGGGAATCCCCTGATGGAAAATACAAGAAATTTACTACTATCTTCTACATAATGTTGAGATCGGAATGTAGCCAGTAAAAAATGGCGACGTATGTCCACATGTCCCACTACTGCTGGGACACCGTCCCACACCCGGGAAATAGGAAAATAACTGCAAATCTCCTGTTGTACACGGTTCACATTGCGGTTCGAAGAAAAGAAACCAATTTGTCGCATGTCTCACTACTGCTGGGACACCATCCCAAATGGAAAAAAATACTGGAAAATCATAAGAAAAAGTTTTCAATCCCTTAATGTTGACACACTACTTTGCAGTACGAAAAACAAAAGTTAAACAATGGCCACATGTCGTTAGGCTGTACATATACTACAAGAGAGCTCCCCAAAGAAAGTGGGTAATCCTCGAAGGAATGAAGACGGAGAATGGCGAGAAAACGCACACAATGGCATGTAACATTTCCAGGCACATCACATCTGGAAGGGATTCCACTGAGAAGCGCACAACCTCCGCACATGCAGATCGACGGTATGAAGTACAGCGATATCCAGCATCTTCACTCGTACCTTTCACTAAAGGACACTATGTGGTGCTGATAGGGGCTCACACAAACACCGGTATACTCAGAGACGTTGTTGAAAATGTCCGCCATTGACTTCAAGACAAAGATGGCATCGGCGAAGCACTGATTGTCTGGTACGTGCAAATACCTCTGGCATGTCACCAATTGTCCCAGCAGCGGCACTAACACGAGCAACGAGATCCTCAGCACTTTCCACAGGGGTTTCATACACGAGCCTTTTCATTTCTCCCCACACAAAGAAATCCAGTGGTGTGAGGTCGGGGGAACGAGGTGGCCACGGTAAAGGTCCACCCCTGCCAATCCAACGATCGCCGAAAATATCGTTGAGTAAGGCTCTGGCTCCCCGGTCGAAATGTGCGGGGGCGCCGTCGTGTTGAAACCAGATACGTTGTCTACCTGCCAGTGGCACGTTTTCCAAAAGTTCAGGTAATACGTCATGTAGAAACACCCGATAATTCCCACCACACAAAGTAGAGGGCAAAATGTACGGGCCTATCAAGTGGTCACCTACTACGCCACACCACACATTCACTGCGAACCTATGTTGATGATGGCGCACAATGATTGCATGCGGATTGTCCATATCCCAGACGTGGCTGTTGTGGCTATTGAACATGTCGTCCCTGGTGAACATTGCCTCATCGGTCCACAAAACTATTGTTGGGAACTCTGGAATGGAAAGAGTTTGTTGCACGTACCATTGGCAGAAATCCATGCGTAGGGGAAAGTCCGTGGGCAGTATGTGGTGCACCTTATGCAATTTGTATGGGTGCAATCCCTCCTCTCGAAGAACGCGGAACACATTGCTATGGAGGGTTTGTTGAGTACGAGCAATGACACGTGTGCTGGTGTCAGGACGGTCTCGTATCGCGTCCAACACGTCCTCTTCAAATTGCACAGTGCGCACAGTGCGGGGTCTTCCACAATCCCACCTACGGGGTAGTAGAGATCCAGTTTCACGCAGTCGAGCATCAAGTCTTTGAAAGAGTGCATGTGCTGGTAATCGCCTATTGGGAAAACGTTCGTGATACAAACGACGTGCTTCACGGCTGTTTCGGTTTGCCTCTCCATAAACGAGATGCATATCAGCAAGCTCGTGGGTAGAGTACTCCACCATTGTCTTGTTCGAGAACTGCCCAGCAAGAGGGGCACTTTCCCTCCGAGTGACGGATCACAACTACCGTGATTAGCACCCACGTAATGTCACACAGGTGTCCACGCAGTTGTTGCAAACCGAGAAAGAACACGGGAATACGTACTCTACGTACAGTATTCCTTAGCGCAATTCAACCATACACACACGCCAGACTAAACTCCACGCTGCGAGACGCAGAACAAGACAGGAAAAACAACGGTCGACTACAGTCTCTACGTAGTATCCACCAACACTAATACGTAACAGGTGACCTACACTCACAGCGCCTCTAGTGGAGCTTTCTGTACCAATTAGCTGAAATCAATCTGAGCGTAATTTGACGGCATAGCGTCATTTTCGAGTGAATTTCCTATTTCCCGAGTGTGGGACGGTGTCCCAGCAGTAGTGGGACATGTGGACATACGTCGTCATTTTTTACTGCCTACATTCCGATCTCAACATTATGTAGAAAATAGTAGTAAATTTCCTATATTTTCCATCGGGATTCCCCACTTTCTTTGAGAGTCACCTTGCGCAATTTACACTGGGCCTCAATTGCTGCACCATTGTATTCGTCAGGCACGATTTTGTTTGTATTCTTTTATTCCGACATTGATATCTTTCTTCCTTCTTGAGTTATTGTACTTTACGCATGGTGTGAGGCGATTTTCGCACGCCTGTCACTCGCAAACGGTGCCGATTTCGACATTTTTTCACATGACATTTTTTCCTCGTTTTTACTTGTCGAACCACCTCCCAAGCGTTGTAACAGGTATTTTGCAACACCCTGTATACAATAACTTATAGGTCATTATATTACATGATTAGTTAATACACCTTAAATTTTGTGACTATCATGAAAGTATCTCCTCTCCTATCGCAGGTGGAGGCTTGAGGCTGTAGGCCCCCAGAGCTCTCCCGTACATCAGGGACAGGCTATTTGTTTTGAACAGATCACACCCTCACGTACACAAATTAAACTGCGAGCAGTATGTTGTGCCTAAGTAATAATAGTTAGTTAAATCGGATGTTTCGATCTTTATGCACATTAAACGAAAGACAGCTACAGGAATGTTGTTTTCGAATGGCTTCAAGAAAAACTGCCGTCAACCATTTTAGCAATAACTTAAATAAAAATGAAGTGACTGTATTTAGTTTTTAGTGACTGTATTTATTTCTCCATTAGATTCTACAACAGTGTAAGTTCAAGAGCTGTGGAATGCATTTCGCTTTAAACAAACAATATGAGCAGTCACTATACAGAAATGGGAGTTCATTTTGTTTTCATAATTTTTAAAAAGAAAGTACGAACTGAACGTTCGGTTTACGAACATCCAAATGCCAATATCTCGTGACTAACTTATGTTTAGAGCAGTTGCTCAATCATTTTCAACATGATCCTTTACCTCTGTTTCTTCCGGACTTCCATCCTCTCTCTCTCTCTCTCTCTTTCTCTTACTCTCTCCTTCTCTGTGACCATCTCTTCTCTGTCTACATCCGTGTTTTTCGTTCCCTCTTTGTTGCCGTAACTGTTTCTCCCCTTTCCTATCTCTGTTCTTGTCGTGTTTAAACGTATATCTCTCGCTATCATCCTGTCCATATCATTCACTTTTCTGTTCCCAGTCTATTTCCCTTAGTTTATCCCTGTATATTATATTTTCCCTATGTATCTATATTTCACGCTTTTCACTCTCTCTCTCTCTCTCTCTCTCTCTCTCTCTCTATATATATATATATATATATATATATATATATAGAGAGAGAGAGAGAGAGAGAGAGAGAGAGAGAGAGAGAGAATTTCCACTCAAGATTGGAAATTCACAATAAAAGCATTTCACTTAATATTTCAAAACATAACAGACAAGGTTTGGATCACTAATTTCTTTCAACCAGCCTCTTTAATTGGTACAGAAAACGAAATCTCCAAATTAGTCTCCTGGATTGCTAGAATGTCGACTTTCAAAAACTCCAAGCCGGTCATTATAAAAACAAAAGTATCAACAATTCTAAAAAGAGAATGTCCCTGTCTTGTAAGGTCCTCCATTTTTTAAATTAGAGAATTTTTTTTAGCGGTTTCCCCAAAGGGGAGCTACAAACCAATTAGCGCAAGGAAGAGAAAAAACACAAAGCGATTAAGGGACGGAAAGGGGGAGATGCATAGTTTTCACCACGCTTGTGTGATTTTAATGATTGCTTTCCTCTGTGCTTACTCTCCTTGGGAAATCAAACAGGAGTGACTAATTACACTCTCGCTAAGAGATTGCACTCGCGCGTATTATTTAATTACGACCCCAGCAATATTCACTTTGTGTTTGCTCTTCGAAGACAATCGCCATGCTCCAGGGTGGCAATTCACAATGTAAATCTGCTCCTTTTGATTCTCTGTCGAGCACGACGACAAATTTCCCTTTGTTTATTGTTCCCTCTTTAACCTTTCCTTCGCTAGATCTGGTCTTCCGTAGAGAACTTTTAATTGCAGAGGGATCCTTGAGGTATTCTAAGGAAATGCAATAGCCTTCTCTTTACACTCGCAAGTTGTGTTCCGAGCTGTGCTTCCTGTTATTGTCAATGGACACCGCTACATTTGCCTCATGTTCTTATTGCTGTCTCGCATTTTTTTCCTACATAAACTTTTTTTCGATACCCAGTGATGAACTAAGGTAGTGGGCCGCGGGAGGGAATCCCGCCCGGAAATTAAAAGTCTCCCCCAGAAAATTTCAGTAACTTGGCAGAGCATTCGGACAATAGCTAAGAATTTTTCTTCTTTTTTCCAAATTCCAAACCGTTCAAACATTCATAAATTAATAGGAGAGACATGTTCTGGACCCAGAATGAGTCGTTATAATTAATTATAATTTAATGTCACGACATAAAATATATTATACCCAAATTACATGTGTTACCCTGTTTTTATTTTCATTTTTATGTAATATATAGGTGATTATATACTATAAAAAAAGAAAAGAAAGGAATGAAAATAAAAAAGGCGGGAGAACCTATACAATTGGAGCAAAATAACGTTCTGGTTTAATTAAAGGCACCAGGACAAAAGCGCATACCCTCGAATTTATGCGGGTGGAGGTGAGCATATTTAGGGGGTTCTCCCCAACTCTTTGTCTATTTTCAATGTTCAATAGCTAAGAAATTTGGCAGTCATGTTCACTTTGTCTCTATTTCATTCACTTTAAATTTAACGTAGAAGGTACATTTTTCTGGTTTTCCGTTGTAATAATCACTGATTCAGTAAAAATAATGAACCAATTTAAATATCGTCCGTTTGATTACTGCTAAATCAAGGAACATGATGGATCAGGATACGCTTCAAGATTATGAGAAGGTATCAACTGGTGACGGAGACGAGAAACCCACAGAAAGTTTTTTTGATGATGTCATACATAGGTATGCTGTATAAAGCATAGACGGAACGAAGGCACTCATACACTTTGTCCACATCAATAGCGAAGGCACGAACTAGTGCATTATTGGTATGGAACAACACCGTTTCTCAGCATTCCTCGTGGTTGTTCTTTGATTGCGTCCCTCACTTAGTCCAAAAGCGAGGAATAGTACATCGCCGTTCCAGTTTCACTGTACAGAAAAAAAAATCAACCAAATACCTTTCGAATCTTATATCGGTTGACATCGCCTTCTCAGCTGATGTTATTCCCCTCTCCTTCTTTGATCTTTGAGAGCTGGGGTGTTTATATTGCGATTCCTGAAAGTGGTAGACTCATGTCTCATCCAGGGTTACCCAAACGTTTCACAAGGCTATCTGGATCGGCTCAAATGTCTGCAAATTTTGATCAGATAGTTTTATTCTTTGTCGCTTTTGAACAACAGATAACAATCTGGGAGCCCAACTTGATGAGACCTTATGCATTCGGAGAACCTTATTGAGGATGTACTAAACACGTTCCTGCAAGTTTAAAATCTAATTGAAAGATCTGTTACAAATATATTATTTCTGGGAGGGGAATAATGCCTGCCAAGGAAACTTTGAGGGGGAATGGATCCATGAAACCATACACCATGTCTATTTTTATAAGTATTCATGGGAACTAGTCTTATCTATTTCCACTTTATAGTTTCCGAGAAGCCTTACTGACGCAATGAGTTTTAAAGCTCTAAAGAAATAAAGAAACGTCTTCGTTTCGGTTCTTCTAGAAGTTGACTCGCTATTATCTTGATCGTGCAATGCATTTTCTCAGGTGGAACCAGTCTTCATTTCTCTACCAAATTGATGAAAATAAACGAAGACGACGATGCTACCCACCGTTGCTACTTCTTGAGATGAAATCTGAATCTTCATTTCTTTTCTCTAGAGCCTTTTAGCGACTGACAGAACTCTCGGGAAACCTTATGTGCGCCTTTGAGAAACTTCAGTGCTTATCTCGATGAGGAAATCCGATCCCTCCCATGTCGGGAAGGATATAGCGTTTCACAGAGATTTCTTGATAAAGAGGACTTTGTACGTGTCTTCGAACCCTGCATAACAGCTCAGGTTTGTCGCTTATTCTCTCTTAGCACGTCAACTTGGCGTTAGTACAACAGCTATGCAAGGTCTGGCTTAGCAAGTGTCCACATCAAAAATATATTTTTTCCATGCTATCCAGAAAACAATATGGTGGTCGTTATTTCAAGATGTTGGCTATTGGTTTTGAGCCTTCAATCTAATTATTCCTATAAAGTGCGCGTCAAGATTATTACACAAAGAAGAATCATATTACCTTTTCATCAAAGCCAAATTTTCCAATTACAATTTCAAATACTGCCAAGGGAGTGGTACTCTATATTGTCGTTTACATCTGTTCTAGAGTAGTGTGTGTGTGTGTTGTGCTAAGAATCATGAACAAAGGAGCACTGAAAAATGTTATCTGGACCAAAAGTGTAGGAAACGAGTTAGAATAATGTGAAAGGGGCAGCATAACAGACAAAATTGAATTAAAGTAACATGCAATGTAATGAAATGCTGAAACAAAATAGAAAATATGACAGTCAAATTTTAGATATAAAAGCTCACATAATATCCCAGAAGAAGTAATGTGATAATGAGGATATATGTAAGAAGCAAGAGTTTCCAAACGGACATTTAATATGCAGAATAAAGGATAAAAATAGCAAAAATGGTTAGATGGGTTTGAAACTTGGAAACTCCAAACAAAAGGTAGGTGGACAGGACATACATATAGGAATATATAGGAACACCTATTAGAGCTCAAAGACTGAGTTGGCTAGTTTCTATTGAAAGAATGCCCGAAAAGAGAATAGTAAAGCAAATATAGGGCCCATTCATGCAAGACGATGTTAGAAATGGCATAGGACGTATGACGATTCAAAACTAGAGAAGGTTGGAGACACATAGTGGTTCGGATCCCACTTTAAACTGAAGGTCCAGTCCCGATTAGCCTTACTGTGCATAAAGTGGACTTAAAACACCAAATCAATCCAATCCAAAAATCAAAACTAGAGGAAAAGTGTATTGAATGGGGATAGGTGGAAGAATATGATTGATAGAGACCGGATTTTAAAGGGAAAAATTTTCCTCTAAAAAGAACAAAAAAAGGGAAAAAAGGACTATATTTTTTTGCACTCCACTGAAAACACTATTTTAAATGAAAGCGCGATATATATACCATTCATATATAAAATGGGATACATTAAATTTCGTATTGATGTATCACTTTTTGTATGAATGGTATATATTGGGCATTCATTTAAAATAATATTTCTAGTGGAGTGTAAAAATAAACTATAGTTCTTTTTTATTTCCATTTTTTGAAGGTAAAGTACAGCGACTTACAATCTGTTTCGATGAAATCTTCCTAGCAACAGCTTAGCGCATTCCATAGCGTGAAAGGTCGCGGGTTCAAATCCCACCCTCTCCTCTTTCTTTTTTTTTCTTTTTCTTTGTTTGCTGAACAGATACCGTTGATATTAGAATATTTTAAAAAATGAATTAGATTCACACTTGAGGGACGTCCCTTCTGCGCATATTTCCCCTTAGAAGTTGGAGATTTCCAGGTTTTAAAGTTAAAACTTATTTTTAGTTATTGTTCATATGTTGTGTTAACACACACATCATGATTAATTCATAAATGACATACAGTATTCAGGATGCAAAATATAATGTTATTTAAGTTATGTATTGTTTGTTCTTCACTGACACCTAAATTATTGATTATTTGATTTCGATATACTAAAAAAAGATATACAGTTATGTTAAGTAGTGATGTAGTGCAGTACTGTAACGAAGGAGAGCGTTTAATGACTTCAAATTGCTAAGATTGGTAATTTTATGTCCGTTCCTTTGTAATGACTATTGTCAATCCCCTCACCACCATCTTACCATGCGTCTAAAACTAATAGTAAATCGCTAATTAACATAAATAAATTGTTATTGCGACGAAGGCCGATTCGATAAGAAACTACTAATAAGTATTTATATAGCGAGTGACAAACAAAAAATTCAAAACCTCATAATGATCGTTAATTCCTCATTGCTTTGCATCTAAAATGTTTGTCTTTCTTGAACAGAAAGTACGAGTATCAGATATAACAAACTTTCCGCACTAACTTTGCAATATTCGATACCACCATTACAGACTTAGCTCTATGTAACTTGATTCTGCGCATTCCACGTGGCATGTGACTTCCTCCTATCATCAAAACAACTTTCTCTTACTATTTCCTTTCACCTCGTGAAATACAGAGACCAATCTTAACTTCTTAGCATGGTGGATAAACTTTACACCCAACGATATACTCCTGAAAAAAATCCTGCCTAGGTGGAGAATCGAACCTACGACCTCCCTCGTACGAATCAAGAACGCTTCCTCTTCTCCAGGTAGCTCATGTTATAGTTTGCTACCAGTTTGAAGAAACCAATTCACACATAATGTCATATCAATAATTTCCTCATGGCAATTTTCATGAGGAAACGAGTTCAGATAAAATCGAGAAACGCTGAAAGGGAAAAATGATGAACATGTCTATTGGTGTTTTGTCATATTTTGTAAATTGTGAAAAAATTCCTTGTTTTGAACAAGCAATCGTTTAGTTACGAAGTATTTTGTTGTTTGTTTAAAGTAGGAACAGGAGAGCGAAAAGGAGTCATTTGAACCAGACCCCGTTTGACAAGAAACTTCAGCTTTTTTCCAAAGACTGTATGGAAAGAGAAAGGAACGTATGAAATATAAAATATGTGTGAATTTAATACAATGGAAACCTTGAAAGATAATACTAACGAACTTCAAACTATGAAAAACATATTTTCGTGGTGGAAAACTCCAAGTCATTTTCGAAATATGAACTTGATGTTTTTCTTATGATCCCTTAGCAAGAAAATTTTAAGTAAGCTACCTCCAACTTTTTCAATGGTCATAATTACTAATTAGGGTCCGGAAGTTGATGAAAAATCAACTTTTTTTCTGACCCTTAAAAACAATGCTAAACCTGATATCATGTCCGTTTCCCTTCAGTTAGAGCCTGAAAACACTTTCTATTTTACATTTTTTTTACATTTTTCGGCCTTTTTTGGCTTTTAGTTTATTTGTCAGTATTTTTAACAGTTTTTGTTGCATTTTTACTTATTTTTTAGGTTTATTTTTCTCCTCCCCTGTTGTTTCGTGCATTTTAAATGCATTTACTAGTAAAATCTACACATTTAGATTTCTTGACTTGGTCCTTTTAGCAAATTCACCATGAATCGAAAATACGGTCAATGGAAAAGCATAATATTATCCTTAACTGAAATGTTTGGCAATGGATTAAAATACTTTGTGTGACGATCTACTTTGAGGTTCTTTTTCTGGACACTATTATCGCTTTAATCTGTAGTTTTAAAGTAAAATTAGTCACAATATTAAATGCAATTACACTCTGGTGTACGCGAAGCAGAACTGTATTTTCGGATGCTGGCCGACTACAGTATCATAGAAAAAAGCCCACTCTGAAAGGAGATGAATTGGTTGATTTGGTGTTTTAAGTCAACTTTATGCATAGTAAGGCTAATCGGGACTGGACCTACAGTTGAAAGTGGGATCCGAACCGAGTGCATAAAATAACGTGAACCGTGTGGTGTAGGGTGATCGTTTGCTTATGGAATGGAAGGTCATGGGTTCAAACCTACTTCTTTGCAAAATCTTTTTCGGGAAGTAAACGGCTTTGGACGAGAACACGTTTCTTGGATATTTCCGTTGATATTTATGCGATTTATATCCAGTATTTCCGGATGCAGAAAGTCGACATGTAAGTTCTTAATGTGTTTTAACTTGTAACAGCTGAATGAAAGGAAAAGTGTTTCCTAAAATCCTGCCAATCACTGAAAGATTAAAAACATTAGTAGAAGCATTACTTGAGGCATGCACAGAGGCGACGGTTATGGAGTGTGGAGGGGCAGATGACCCAGCACTATGCTAAACATTATCTACAAAGGGAAAGAAACTGTCCTTGCCCTCCCCCTCCCCCCACCTTGCCCCATCAGTTTTGAAACCCAATCGCCGCCACTGAGCATGCATCGCATAAATATTTACAGTAATATCATATAATATTATATTACGTTATTAGAACACTTCGTACTCGGTATATAGAAAGGAAAAAATAATAAGGAAAGGGTGGGATTTGAACCTACGATGTTTCGATCTTGACGAAAACAGAAAGAAAAAGAAAATGCTATCATCTAACCAACTACTCCAGGAGATTGGTAACAGAAAGATCAGTAAAAACACGTTAATCTCAGTTGAAGCAACATTGTGCCGGAGTTTCGAACCATTTTTCGCCAAGAACCGAGGAAAAGACACACTTTGTAGAATCGTTTGGTGTTGTGCAGGGTATCTTTACTAAACATTTCGCATAAAATCATCATAAATTTGCCTTCTTGCATTCAAATGTGACCGCAATTCTTTCCAGGTGGATGAGAACCTGTTCAGTGTTTCACAATGCACGTACATTTTCCTATTTTCAAATTCAGAACGAAGAATCTTGAAATATTTTCAACATTCGTATTTCTACTTAACATTTCTCTTGTCTACTCATATATTTTATTACTGCTTTAGGGTATCTTTACTTTATGGAATGTGAAAGAATGAAAAAAAAATCACGAGCGTTTTCATTCATGAAGAAGAAATGTTGCAAAGTTGGCTACTCTTAGTTGGCTCTGAAGCGCTATGCTGGCAAATTTACGAATTCCGGACTTAGAAATTTTTCAGGGCGGTCAAATAAGATGTTGCGAAGTGTACCTGGATTCGCCATTTCACTGACATTCAATACTGTTGTCACTATCACACAGTTAAGTTAAAACTATTCTAAAAAACTTCACGGTAAAAGTCTAAATCTAGCAGATAAGTAGAGCCCAACAAACGTGCCGCTTACAATGCGTTTGTTGCAGAATAAGCCCAGATCGCATTGTTTCAACAATCGCTGCAACGTACTCCCAACACTCATGGAGTAGAAGGCGCTTGTTTTTTCTTTCGTCTAAGCTGCACCAAATAGACAATTGTTGAATGTTTCGTTCAGAGAAAAAAAAGTCGGACAAAATATCTATCTTGTCAATAAAGGGTCCAAGAAAGATGTTTTTAAAAGGGGGGTAAAAAAAAATGTAAAAAAAAAGGTAAAGGTAAAGTGCTCCCCTGTGCTTAGCACCACGCCATGAAGGCGTATAGGGGGTGTGGGGGTAACGCCCCACACTATCTTGATCCGGTCATGAGTGGGGGTGATGTGATCAGCATCACGCCTCTGACCGCCTTTACCCCCCAGGGTTTCCCCCAGGTACCCATGTTATTCGACGCTGTAGGATGAAAAAGTAGTCAATAAAGGGATCAGAAAGGAAGATATTTTAAAAAAGGGAAAAAAGGAATGTGGGTTGAAAAAGAGGGGGAAAAATAAATTGTCAAAACCATGTAATCTTGTTGCTGGTGGAAGATAATTATGAACACTATTGTTATTTATTCCATGATCCGTGTTGAAAAATAAAAAAGGACTTCCCTTTAAAATCTGGTCTCTAGTGATTGAGCAAGCCCATAGCTCCAAGCTGTGTAACAAATACACAAAGTCTTCACAGAAAATAGCGTGGGAAGAGCAGTTTTTTCTCATTGGTCTAGGTTCGACAAAATCTTAAATGCAATCTTGATATGGGTAGACCCATTAACAACATATCGCACCCCCTTCCTTGCGAACTTCCATTCTTTTAATTTCAGTTACTTGGTGTAGCTTTTTTTACTTTCAGGGTCATTTGTAAGAATGAGGAATGATGACCTGGTGAAAACGTAACGAGAAACACAATGATAAGCTCATGCCTTTTCACGGTATCAACCTGGAACCTGTAGTTTGTTTGAGAGTTAAAATAGCGTACTTTTGAAATAGTTGAGAAGAAACACCGACTTGTAGTGTGGCAAATATTTGTTAATATCATGATAAAAATACACTGAATATTAAGCAACAAATGATAGAATGCTGTGAACTGTTTGTGGTGGCAAGCGATCCCACGCTTAAAAGAAATGCTATTGAAGTCGATTTGATCCAATAGCAAAAGCGAGCATCGAATGTTCAAAGAAATTTGGTTACTTGACAAAATAAATCATATTCACTAACTTGGAATTTATCACTTTGATATGAACGTTTAAATTCAATATTCTACCTTCTGTCCTAATAAAACATGTATATGAAGTAAGTAAAAAAATGAAGAGAGACGTGTATAAGAAAATGGACGGCATAAGTCGGAGATGGGTGTAATGCAGTAATGAGAAGGTAAGAATAGAATTCATAATAATTTAAATCCAGAAAGATTAAATTTGTACGAAGTAAAAAATAAAAAAAAGAGTCCTTCACGAGGAGTGAATATGTTGAAGAGAAAATATGACTCAAGTTTTTAAAAAAATAATGCTCCGAAACTAGTTGAAAATAATAATAAATGTATGTGAAAAACAGAGTAAACTTAAATGACGAAGGAAGCAAGAAGATAGAAAAGGAAGAAAAAGCAAAGAAATGAGAGTAATGGAATGAAAAATAATGTGCCTGAGGGGAGGAACAGCCTTGCAGATGCACGCTGCTAGGAGAAAACAAAATCAAATATCTCAAGCATAGAACTGCAGGTTGGTGGATGGTGTATGTGAGCGTGTGTGTGTGTGTGTGAGAGAGAGAGAGAGAGAGGGGGGGAGAGAGAGAGAGAGATGAAGATGTAGCGTGTGTGTTGAGGTCATCTTTCAAGAGATTAGCCGAAGGCGGATCCAAAAGTGATTTACGCACACTCAAGTAGACTGCTGCCACTGGTTTGCGCGTTTCCCTTATACTTTCTCAATTTTTCTCTCAGATCTCAGCTTGGAGAAAGATAAGCCTCCCAGCGAGCCTAACACATATAACGTTACATTCAATTGAATTTATGGAGCATAAGACACAGGGGGAAAGATCTACCAGATGCTACCAGTTGACTTAATATATGGAACTTCTAAATGCTGCAAAAGAGGAGAGACTCTTTTAAATTAGTTCATGCATAGTCTGTTTTCAACTTGCTTTGTCTACTGCAATGCAGGAATGTTATTTGAAGCAGAAGATTACGAAAAGGGAACAAAAAAAGGTAAAGTGTTCCCCTGTGGATATCACCACGCTATGAAGGCGTATAGGGGGTGTGGGGGTAACGCGTCTGACTACCATGCTCAAGGACCCGAGTTCGATCCCCGGCCGGTTCAAATCCGGGAACTTTTCTAACGGTGGAAGCGGCCCCGGCGCCCACCCAGCGTCGAATAAAATGGGTACCTGGGGGAAACCCTGGGGGGGTAAAGGCGGTAGTGGGCGTGATGCTGAGCATGGTAGTCAGACGCGTTACCGACTGAGCCACCGCGGCCACGAAAAATGAATGGTCATTCCATGTCAAATCATCCAGAATTTTGTGAAAATGTCACCCACCATCTCCGATTTTGATGAAATTCAGTATACTTATAGAACTTTTCATGCTGATTACAAAAATGACAACTTTTTTGATATTGGTCAAGTGGTTCAGAAATTACGCGATTATAAAAATCTCCCTGTACGCCACATGCGGCTCCACTTTGAATGACACGCATTAGGCTAAAAATTATAGTATCTTCTCTCAGGTTTGCCGTAGAAACTTCAAGTTTGATTTCTTTTGCTCAGGATAGTGTAAGCTTTCATTTAAATAAGGTTTCTGATCAGTGTATCAATAATCATGTATTTTATGTATAGTTTCATGTATTTTTTTAGAAAAATAAATGACTAACTTCAAGAGCGAATTTCGTGCAATGCCCCCCATTCAATTTCACCCAAATTTTATATACAGGTAGCTGAGAGTGGCTACTAATGCTTGATGGAAAAATTGGGATGGGCGGTTCAGAGACAGGGTGATAAAAAATCATTTGCATTAAAAGTTTATCTTAAGTAGGTGAAACCCAACGTTCTGGGCCGGTCCTTTGACCTACTTTTTATTTTACGACGTTTTACGCACTAAACTAACCTACAATGAGAGAAAAATGGACAGAAAAAGCTCTGGCATCATTTTTTAAGCTATTTTTTTACCTTTTCCAAATTTTGCTCTTATGGTAACTCGTCCTTTGACCTACTTTTGAAAGTGACTTACGATATTTTCCTATAAGGCGGCGCAGCCCTTTGACCTACTTTTTATTTTACGACGTTTTACGCACTAAACTAACCTACAATGAGAGAAAAATGGACAGAAAAAGCTCTGGCATTATTTTTTAAGCTATTTTTTACCTCCTGCAAATTTTGCTCTTATGCTAACTTGCTTTTTGACCAATTTTTAAAATGACTTACGATATTTTCCTATAAGGCTGTTTTTTTTTACTGTAAAATTCCTCAGTGTAATCTAGCACGACCTGCTAATAGGCTTCTGCTCTGCTGGACGCATCTTTTGACCTATTTTTGAAATGACTTACGATATTTTCCTATAAGGCTGTCTCCCCTTACGATGTTTTCCTGTAAGGTGGCGATTTTACGATTTACGACGTTTTACGCACTAAACTAACCTACAATGAGAGAAAAATGGAGGGAAAAAGCTCTGGCATCACTTTTTAAGCTATTTTTTTACCTCGTGCAAATTTTGCTCTTATGCTAACTCGTTCTTTGACCTACCTTGAAATGACTTACGATATTTTCCTATAAGGCTGTCTTCTCACACTGTAAGGTGCCACAGTGTAATCTACTACGACCTGCTAATGGGCTTCTGCTCTCAGCGTAATCTGTTTTTTACGCACTAAACTAACCTACAATGAGAGAAAAAATGGACAGAAGAAAAGCTCTGGCATTACTTTTTAAGCTATTTTTTTACCTTGTGCAAATTTTGCTCTCACCTCTTTGACCTACTTTTGAAATGACTTTCCTATAAGGCTGTTTTTTTTACTGTAAGGTCCCTCAGTGTAATCTAGCACAATCTTGCTCTCAGCGTAATCTGCTATGATGTGTTTTTATTTTTTAAAACTCTCAGGTGTGATCTTCTACGATGTGTGTGTGTGTGAGATAATCAAAATTTATTTTTGTTAAGGAAATCCCTGGCCCCTCAAAAAAAGAAAATATCCCGCCAGGGGTGCGTGGTGCCCAACCAAAAATGTAAAGGTTCTCTAACGGCTGCGTTTCCGTACGGCCTTCAAACGTAATATTGGTTCATCTGACCGTACATGCTGTTTATCATCAACTTCGCTGTGTTTTGTTTTTGCATCTATTTCGAGCAGTTTGCCCGGCGGGCAAGATCTTCTTCTCCTTGCAATTCTTGATTTTTTTGATTTTTTTACGCAAGGCCATGATCTTGCGGATGCACGTGGCATTGAGCGTGTCCTGTGAGAAATATATGTGAAGATTAGCTTTTGTACAACCGGTTGGATTTGTAATGCCGCGATAAACATCAACTTCCGTGCCGGGCGGAACGTCCGCACGCGATTATACAACCGTTTTGTGTGTGTTAAATTGCTAGCAGCTTTTTGTAGGTAAGTTTTGTTTTTTTTGTTATTTTTTTTGCATGTGTGTGTAATAATTGCGAGTTGCGTTAGTGAACAGGAAGTGGTGTTTTGATTAAACATCGAAATTTACGCTAAACAAAAAAAAATATGAGCATACATAACGTGCGCTTGAAAAAACTATTTTTTATTGCGAATAACATAAAAGCGAGGTAACAATCGGAGGGAGGGGAAGGGGACGATGATCATGATTATGTTAGTTTACTCATGGTGGATGGTATTGACGCGTGTACTCTGGGTTGGATTTGTTGTTTTAAGTCTATTTTATGCACAGTAATGTTAATCGAAACTGGACCTACAGTAAAATCCGCCGGGTATCGAACTTGGTGTTTTAAATTATACAAGTACACAGGGGGAAATTTTATTTTTTTTAATTTGTTGATACTCTGGTTTGGATTTGTTTTTTTATGTCTATTTTATGCACAGTAAGGCTAATCGAAACTGGACCTACAGTCACCAAAAAAATCGACAAGGGGGGAGATTTTTCGATAACTCTCTCACTGTTTCCAACGTACTTAGGTTTTTTGATAGACGACAACGACGGAGTCATCAATGAGTAAACATCTGTGAACTCGGTGAACAAGTCAACTTTTTTTCAGTACGTCAATATTTTTTTTCTTATTTCTTAGTGAATGGGTTATGGATGACTTGCAACGACGAAGGCCTTCTAGCAACACGTACTTAACTTATGCCTCTTCCACCGAATATTCAACACAAGAGGACTGTGTTAAATATACAGAACAGCGATAACAAGTGTTTTTTTGGTGTATATTGGCTGCACTGCATCCTGTTTATTGCAAAAATAATCCACAGTGGGTTGGATATTACAAACAATACGAGTCCGAGTTTTGAAAGTGTAATGTCTGGCATCGAATACCCGGTGACTATTTCTGATACATCAAAATTCGAAACACGAGCACGAGATGCAGAAGAAAAACGCTTAATCATCAACGTGTATTCCTATATGTTGGATAAACATGTCGTGCATCCCGTCAGGATAAGCGATGTCGACGATGATGATGCTCGTGTGATTAATCTTCTTCTAATTTCAAACGACAGTGTTCACCATTACTGTCTCAGGAATGTTATGCTTTTTTTTTCTCTATAAAAAGAGAGATTTGTGTTGATTGTTTGGTTAAAAAGAATTTCCTAATTATTTGTTTTTTGTCACAAGAATTGTTTGAATTTCAAACATTCCTAAGTGTTTGCTTAAAGATTGATGCATTAACCTGTTAAGAATGTCACATTAATAATACCGGCTCGGAAATGTCATGTTTTTTTCCTCTATAGAAGGTCATATAAATGTGCTAATTGGTTGGTTAGGGGGGATTTTTTGATTAGTAAATTGAGGTTATAAATACGTACGTATAAAGGTTTTGCTAATATGGAATGCTAAAGCTTAGTACTTGGCTTTCTCAGAGATTCGAATTCTATTAGGTTAAACAGCATAGAAATTTCACAGCAAGAATTCTCATATTTACTGACGATATTCTTAACAACCTGTGTTTTGATTCCACTACAAAAACTGTATACAAAATATGCAGTCCCTAGAATGAGATGGATGAGGCTTATGAACCTCGACCTATACAGTTGTACAATCTGGCAATGAATAGATGTTGTTTTTTTATTAAGCATAGCAGAGTGTTTTCGCTTATTTTAATATCGGGCAACAATGTTAGAAAGTGACCCCAAGAATAAAATTTAAAATCACTAATGTGATATGAACTTTTTTACTTGTGTGTATTTGAATATGAAAGTAAAATATTTTGAATAATTGAGGGGGACAATCACAAGTAAGCTTGCAATGGTATTGGGAGGTGTCACGAGTTCAAATTTTAGACGATTTCTGTTAATCTGCTAAGGCGATATCAGTACGAAAAAAATTGTAAAAAAAAAGAGGCTAATGGCAACGATGAGGATGAATAATGATAATTATGATGAAATTGATGTGTGGCACTTAGAAAACAAAAACTTCAAAGTGTATTGCACCAACAGCTACAATTGCCCCCCCCTCTCCTCAAAATACAAGGCAGTTAACAGAGGTGTGTATATTTGTTGGTTTACGAGTCTGAGGGCTTAAGTTAGTATATTCACTATAGCTATACATATTAAAAAAATGAAATGACCTGAGCAATAAAATATAACAATACCGATTCTGGTTTTTTGTCGGATGACGTAGTGGTAACGTTTGTTGCAATCACACCTCTGATGGTGTATAAAACTTAAATGTTTTGCATAACATGAAATATTGTTAATGGGAATGTGTTGTTTCTAATGTTAAATATAGAAAGCAGATAACAAGAAAAAAGAAGAAAAAAAATAATGTTGCAGGTAGATACGGAGCCTCAGCCCAAACACATATATGATCAGACAGGATGTCAACGATGCATTCATAACTAACATGTGATTATTCAAAAATTGAAATAGTACAGTGGGAAACAACTAACTAACTAACTCTCTATGTTTTTTTTAAACCGGCACGAATGAAAAAGGAATAAAGGAGATTTTTACAGGAATCTTGTTGGGAAACCTGATGGTAAAGGACCAAAACGAACATGGAGATGAATCTAAAAGAAATCTGTAAAGATTGGAATAGAATATATATAAATTTTGCTCAGGATAAGTACAAATTGAACTGTAACTACGAATTTTCAGAATCAAGAGTGCTAGAGAATTAATTAATTAATTAATATTTAATATAATGAAGGTAGTAATATAGTATTCTTATTGAGAAGAGAATTTCTACAAAACTTATTTTTCCTCGTACGTTTACTAATAGCAGTTACATTTGACATGTTTGACTAATCGCGAATCAACGTACGGAAGCCGTTGGAAGCAGTTTGAAGACTGAAATGGCTATGGAAGGACACTTATTATAATGTTAATATCTTAGTATAATGTTTTGAGAATTGCTTCTCGATAATGTTTGGTATATAATTTAATCTGTTGTTAGATAAAATACATAATTATCAGAATTTAAGGATGGAAAATATGAAGAGCGAATGAATGATACGTTTGACTAATCGTGAAGATAAGTATCACAGTACGTTTTATCGTTTCTTATATAAACGTTGAAACGTTTAAGAACGTATAAGAACGTTTACTGAAACGTTTCAACAACGTTGTTGATAAATAAATCTGGCTTGTTTAACGGAGCGCACGACTCACTAGCTCAAATACAGAATGCGGTTTCAGGCTTTTAAAAAAAAACAACTATAAATGCTTTCACCGTAAATGGTCCCCTCTCTTATAGTCAAAAGCAACTAGTGGTCAAAGATTCGACATGGTAACATACAGACAAGACATTAATAATAAAAAATAAGGAGTGGGGCGCTACGGCTCCATAGATCCACGATCTCGACCATTTGAGGAGGAGATGTGATCAGCACAACGCTCTGGCCACCTCTATACTTTTTATGTCAATCCTGTACTTCACCCAGACAAAAAAAAGTATTAGAAGTTGGTGCTACTGATTACCAGGAACCTCTATTCAGTTACTCACAAGAAAAATTGATTGATTGAGTTGGTGTTTTAAGTCTATTTTATGCACAGTACGGCTAATCGGGAATGGGCCTACAGTTTAAAGTAAAATCCGAACCATTTGTGCCTCCGCCGGGTATCGAACCCAAAACCCCTTGATTACAAGGCAACGACGACTCACAAGAAAAAGTTCTTCTCCGTGTACAATCGCTTCGGACTTGAACTGCGAGACTACAGGTTAAGCAATCGGAGCAGTTAGCACAGCGTGCTACGACGACAGGGATCGCAGGATCGAATCTCGGCTTCCAAGCTTTTTGTGAGGAGTGTAAAATAAACAAAAAAATTATATGTTTTTTAAAAAACTAAGCATATTTTGTAACAATAAGCACAGGAAGTCGAACTTCAGTATTCCACAGTGTTGAGTATTTTTTCTTGAAAAAATTGTATTTTTTTCACTATTGTAGTTCACAGTGACTACTGGTGTGGCAATAATTTTCGTGTATTGTTCAGTTGCTTGTTTATGAAAACGGCTACAATTGGTTGTGACTCTTCTAAGCTCCTACAATGGTTGTACTCTTTCTTCACGTGACTGTGTGGTTATTCACTCGCCTGATTTTATTGAATGGTTTCACAAGAATCGAACCTCGTATTTCTATTGTATTGTTCGTATTTGCCATCGTTTTGTGCTACTCTTGCTTGCTTGCTATGACGACGGTGAATAAAGAATGGATGGTCTTGATGAAACAACATCGTCAATCCTGAATCGAACACTCAACCTGCTCTGTTAGCCACTGTTAAGCAAGCTTACCCAAAGTTGGATTGTTTGATTTGGATTATTTTACTTTGTTTTTCTGCCACTGGCGGACACTGGCGTACGCAGAGCGAGGGTGATGGGGCTACAGCGCCCCTCCAAAATTTTGAGAAAAATTAATATTTTCAAATAAAAGCAGTGAAGAACTCGGTGGGAGGGGGAACAGAGTGGTACATGTAAACCCCCTTTAAAATAAGCCCCCCCCCGATCGCTATTCTAAGAGAGGAAAAATATAAATGTACGTAATATCTCACTGTGTATTAAGGTGTCTGATATTTCGTCTATTTTCCATAACTTGTGGAGGCTAGCGAGCGTTGCACGAGTGCGATCGACGAATCCTCCAGTCTTGCTCACAACATCTACACATCTTACAACGCAGCAGTAACGAGAACCTCTTACAGCAGGTGGGTTTAGTGCTGGCCACATCCAGCTGCTAACACTTAGCAAAATAAGTTTCTCAAAAAAACTAATAGCACCAAACTTAACCATGTAACCAATTTGCATGTATTATTTTAACAAACTTAACCGTCGTAACCAATTTGCATGTATTATTTTCACAAACTTAACCGTCGTTACCAATCTGCATGTATTATTTTCACAAATATAACCAGCGTAATCAATTTGCGTGAATTATTTCACAAACTTAACCAGCGTAACCAATTTGCATGTATTATTTTCACAAACGTAAGTAGCGTAATTAATTTGGATGTATTTTTTTTACAAACTTAACCGTCGTAACCAATTTGCATGTATTATTTTCACAAACTTAATTGTTGTTACCAATTTGCATGTATTATTTTCACAAATGTAACCAGCGTAATCAATTTGCATGTATTATTTTCACAAACTTAACCGTCGTAACCAATTTGCATGTATTATTTTCACAAACTTAATTGTTGTTACCAATTTGCATGTATTATTTTCACAAATGTAACCAGCGTAATCAATTTGCATGTATTATTTTCACAAACTTAACCGTCGTAACCAATTTGCATGTATTATTTTCACAAACTTAATTGTTGTTACCAATTTGCATGTATTATTTTCACAAATGTAACCAGCGTAATCAATTTGCATGTATTATTTTCACAAACTTAACCGTCGTAACCAATTTGCATGCATTATTGCATTATTTTCACCTCTTAGCAACTAGAGTATTGTTAACTTTGGCTTGACGTTGTTCATAGGTTCGAGTCCCACGTGAAACTGAGGGTCCGTTCTTGGTTAACTTCGATTTGTTGATTTTTGTTGATTTTACTTCGCTATTCTCCTATTTTTGTCTAATCACGAAAATGAGAATGAGTGATGCTATGATGAAGGGACACTCACAGAGAACATGCCGAGATTCGATCCTGCGATCCCTGTCGTCGTAGCACGCTGTGCTAACTGCTCCGATTGGTTAACCTGTAGTCTCGCAGTTCAAGTCCGAAGCGATTGTACACGGAGAAGAACTTTTTCTTGTGAGTCGTCGTTGCCTTGTAATCAAGGGGTTTTGGGTTCGATACCCGGCGGAGGCACAAATGGTTCGGATTTTACTTTAAACTGTAGGCCCATTCCCGATTAGCCGTACTGTGCATAAAATAGACTTAAAACACCAACTCAATCAATCAATTTTTCTTGTGAGTAACTGAATAGAGGTTCCTGGTAATCAGTAGCACCAACTTCTAATACTTTTTTTTTTGTCTGGGTGAAGTACAGGATTGACATAAACAGTATAGAGGTGGCCAGAGCGTTGTGCTGATCACATCTCCTCCTCAAATGGTCGAGATCGTGGATCTATGGAGCCGTAGCGCCCCACTCCTTATTTTTTATTATTAATGTCTTGTCTGTATGTTACCATGTCGAATCTTTGACCACTAGTTGCTTTTGACTATAAGAGAGGGGACCATTTACGGTGAAAGCATTTATAGTTGTTTTTTTTTAAAAGCCTGAAACCGCATTCTGTATTTGAGCTAGTGAGTCGTGCGCTCCGTTAAACAAGCCAGATTTATTTATCAACAACGTTGTTGAAACGTTTCAGTAAACGTTCTTATACGTTCTTAAACGTTTCAACGTTTATATAAGAAACGATAAAACGTACTGTGATACTTATCTTCACGATTAGTCAAACGTATCATTCATTCGCTCTTCATATTTTCCATCCTTAAATTCTGATAATTATGTATTTTATCTAACAACAGATTAAATTATATACCAAACATTATCGAGAAGCAATTCTCAAAACATTATACTAAGATATTAACATTATAATAAGTGTCCTTCCATAGCCATTTCAGTCTTCAAACTGCTTCCAACGGCTTCCGTACGTTGATTCGCGATTAGTCAAACATGTCAAATGTAACTGCTATTAGTAAACGTACGAGGAAAAATAAGTTTTGTAGAAATTCTCTTCTCAATAAGAATACTATATTACTACCTTCATTATATTAAATATTAATTAATTAATTAATTCTCTAGCACTCTTGATTCTGAAAATTCGTAGTTACAGTTCAATTTGTACTTATCCTGAGCAAAATTTATATATATTCTATTCCAATCTTTACAGATTTCTTTTAGATTCATCTCCATGTTCGTTTTGGTCCTTTACCATCAGGTTTCCCAACAAGATTCCTGTAAAAATCTCCTTTATTCCTTTTTCATTCGTGCCGGTTTAAAAAAAACATAGAGAGTTAGTTAGTTAGTTGTTTCCCACTGTACTATTTCAATTTTTGAATAATCACATGTTAGTTATGAATGCATCGTTGACATCCTGTCTGATCATATATGTGTTTGGGCTGAGGCTCCGTATCTACCTGCAACATTATTTTTTTTCTTCTTTTTTCTTGTTATCTGCTTTCTATATTTAACATTAGAAACAACACATTCCCATTAACAATATTTCATGTTATGCAAAACATTTAAGTTTTATACACCATCAGAGGTGTGATTGCAACAAACGTTACCACTACGTCATCCGACAAAAAACCAGAATCGGTATTGTTATATTTTATTGCTCAGGTCATTTCATTTTTTTAATATGTATAGCTATAGTGAATATACTAACTTAAGCCCTCAGACTCGTAAACCAACAAATATACACACCTCTGTTAACTGCCTTGTATTTTGAGGAGAGGGGGGGCAATTGTAGCTGTTGGTGCAATACACTTTGAAGTTTTTGTTTTCTAAGTGCCACACATCAATTTCATCATAATTATCATTATTCATCCTCATCGTTGCCATTAGCCTCTTTTTTTTTACAATTTTTTTCGTACTGATATCGCCTTAGCAGATTAACAGAAATCGTCTAAAATTTGAACTCGTGACACCTCCCAATACCATTGCAAGCTTACTTGTGATTGTCCCCCTCAATTATTCAAAATATTTTACTTTCATATTCAAATACACACAAGTAAAAAAGTTCATATCACATTAGTGATTTTAAATTTTATTCTTGGGGTCACTTTCTAACATTGTTGCCCGATATTAAAATAAGCGAAAACACTCTGCTATGCTTAATAAAAAAACAACATCTATTCATTGCCAGATTGTACAACTGTATAGGTCGAGGTTCATAAGCCTCATCCATCTCATTCTAGGGACTGCATATTTTGTATACAGTTTTTGTAGTGGAATCAAAACACAGGTTGTTAAGAATATCGTCAGTAAATATGAGAATTCTTGCTGTGAAATTTCTATGCTGTTTAACCTAATAGAATTCGAATCTCTGAGAAAGCCAAGTACTAAGCTTTAGCATTCCATATTAGCAAAACCTTTATACGTACGTATTTATAACCTCAATTTACTAATCAAAAAATCCCCCCTAACCAACCAATTAGCACATTTATATGACCTTCTATAGAGGAAAAAAACATGACATTTCCGAGCCGGTATTATTAATGTGACATTCTTAACAGGTTAATGCATCAATCTTTAAGCAAACACTTAGGAATGTTTGAAATTCAAACAATTCTTGTGACAAAAAACAAATAATTAGGAAATTCTTTTTAACCAAACAATCAACACAAATCTCTCTTTTTATAGAGAAAAAAAAAGCATAACATTCCTGAGACAGTAATGGTGAACACTGTCGTTTGAAATTAGAAGAAGATTAATCACACGAGCATCATCATCGTCGACATCGCTTATCCTGACGGGATGCACGACATGTTTATCCAACATATAGGAATACACGTTGATGATTAAGCGTTTTTCTTCTGCATCTCGTGCTCGTGTTTCGAATTTTGATGTATCAGAAATAGTCACCGGGTATTCGATGCCAGACATTACACTTTCAAAACTCGGACTCGTATTGTTTGTAATATCCAACCCACTGTGGATTATTTTTGCAATAAACAGGATGCAGTGCAGCCAATATACACCAAAAAAACACTTGTTATCGCTGTTCTGTATATTTAACACAGTCCTCTTGTGTTGAATATTCGGTGGAAGAGGCATAAGTTAAGTACGTGTTGCTAGAAGGCCTTCGTCGTTGCAAGTCATCCATAACCCATTCACTAAGAAATAAGAAAAAAAATATTGACGTACTGAAAAAAAGTTGACTTGTTCACCGAGTTCACAGATGTTTACTCATTGATGACTCCGTCGTTGTCGTCTATCAAAAAACCTAAGTACGTTGGAAACAGTGAGAGAGTTATCGAAAAATCTCCCCCCTTGTCGATTTTTTTGGTGACTGTAGGTCCAGTTTCGATTAGCCTTACTGTGCATAAAATAGACATAAAAAAACAAATCCAAACCAGAGTATCAACAAATTAAAAAAAATAAAATTTCCCCCTGTGTACTTGTATAATTTAAAACACCAAGTTCGATACCCGGCGGATTTTACTGTAGGTCCAGTTTCGATTAACATTACTGTGCATAAAATAGACTTAAAACAACAAATCCAACCCAGAGTACACGCGTCAATACCATCCACCATGAGTAAACTAACATAATCATGATCATCGTCCCCTTCCCCTCCCTCCGATTGTTACCTCGCTTTTATGTTATTCGCAATAAAAAATAGTTTTTTCAAGCGCACGTTATGTATGCTCATATTTTTTTTTGTTTAGCGTAAATTTCGATGTTTAATCAAAACACCACTTCCTGTTCACTAACGCAACTCGCAATTATTACACACACATGCAAAAAAAAATAACAAAAAAAACAAAACTTACCTACAAAAAGCTGCTAGCAATTTAACACACACAAAACGGTTGTATAATCGCGTGCGGACGTTCCGCCCGGCACGGAAGTTGATGTTTATCGCGGCATTACAAATCCAACCGGTTGTACAAAAGCTAATCTTCACATATATTTCTCACAGGACACGCTCAATGCCACGTGCATCCGCAAGATCATGGCCTTGCGTAAAAAAATCAAAAAAATCAAGAATTGCAAGGAGAAGAAGATCTTGCCCGCCGGGCAAACTGCTCGAAATAGATGCAAAAACAAAACACAGCGAAGTTGATGATAAACAGCATGTACGGTCAGATGAACCAATATTACGTTTGAAGGCCGTACGGAAACGCAGCCGTTAGAGAACCTTTACATTTTTGGTTGGGCACCACGCACCCCTGGCGGGATATTTTCTTTTTTTGAGGGGCCAGGGATTTCCTTAACAAAAATAAATTTTGATTATCTCACACACACACACATCGTAGAAGATCACACCTGAGAGTTTTAAAAAATAAAAACACATCATAGCAGATTACGCTGAGAGCAAGATTGTGCTAGATTACACTGAGGGACCTTACAGTAAAAAAAACAGCCTTATAGGAAAGTCATTTCAAAAGTAGGTCAAAGAGGTGAGAGCAAAATTTGCACAAGGTAAAAAAATAGCTTAAAAAGTAATGCCAGAGCTTTTCTTCTGTCCATTTTTTCTCTCATTGTAGGTTAGTTTAGTGCGTAAAAAACAGATTACGCTGAGAGCAGAAGCCCATTAGCAGGTCGTAGTAGATTACACTGTGGCACCTTACAGTGTGAGAAGACAGCCTTATAGGAAAATATCGTAAGTCATTTCAAGGTAGGTCAAAGAACGAGTTAGCATAAGAGCAAAATTTGCACGAGGTAAAAAAATAGCTTAAAAAGTGATGCCAGAGCTTTTTCCCTCCATTTTTCTCTCATTGTAGGTTAGTTTAGTGCGTAAAACGTCGTAAATCGTAAAATCGCCACCTTACAGGAAAACATCGTAAGGGGAGACAGCCTTATAGGAAAATATCGTAAGTCATTTCAAAAATAGGTCAAAAGATGCGTCCAGCAGAGCAGAAGCCTATTAGCAGGTCGTGCTAGATTACACTGAGGAATTTTACAGTAAAAAAAAACAGCCTTATAGGAAAATATCGTAAGTCATTTTAAAAATTGGTCAAAAAGCAAGTTAGCATAAGAGCAAAATTTGCAGGAGGTAAAAAATAGCTTAAAAAATAATGCCAGAGCTTTTTCTGTCCATTTTTCTCTCATTGTAGGTTAGTTTAGTGCGTAAAACGTCGTAAAATAAAAAGTAGGTCAAAGGGCTGCGCCGCCTTATAGGAAAATATCGTAAGTCACTTTCAAAAGTAGGTCAAAGGACGAGTTACCATAAGAGCAAAATTTGGAAAAGGTAAAAAAATAGCTTAAAAAATGATGCCAGAGCTTTTTCTGTCCATTTTTCTCTCATTGTAGGTTAGTTTAGTGCGTAAAACGTCGTAAAATAAAAAGTAGGTCAAAGGACCGGCCCAGAACGTTGGGTTTCACCTACTAACTTATTAAAAATACTTATGTATTTAGCA
Source organism: Lepisma saccharinum (assembly GCF_977018435.1). NCBI lineage: Eukaryota > Metazoa > Arthropoda > Insecta > Zygentoma > Lepismatidae > Lepisma > Lepisma saccharinum. The sequence continues at coordinate 116,808,015 of NC_139229.1, forward strand.
CAAAGTCTGAAGTATAATATGTTTTGAGGTATAATATTCAAAATTTCTGTTCACTATGTGTGAAGGTAAGCATAGGCGTAACCTGGTGGGGGCAAAGGGAATCATTTTCCCTATCCAAAATTTATAGATTAATTAAAACCTACAAATAACAATTGCAGTGGAACTCCGATTTCAAGTTCCTCGATTTTACATTTCCCTGCATTTTGAATTCAATATTGGTGGTCCCAACATAGCAAATTTTCCTCGGTTTTACATTTTCTCTCATTCTAAGTTTTTTCAGCTTGGTCCCCTGAACAACGTAAAATCGAAGTTCCACTCTATCTAAGTTAGTTTCAACTGTCTTCAATTTTTAAAAAAATATTATAATCATAGTCATTAGCGTTCCCAAACTTAGCAAATTTTCTTCGAGAACATTCTTCTTTTTGTGCATTTTATCTCAATATGGAATTTTTTATACTCTTCACGGAGATACGTAATATGAAGTAAGAATTAATAATACACATTTGTGCTGATTGAAGTTTTTCCAAATGGAGCTTTTCTTGCCACATACCAGAGAAAATCTCCTTGTGATGGGGTGGTTGGAACACTTAGAAGACTTGTATACACGTAGACGTCAACAGTATCAAGTAACAAGTTCAGCAATGAAGTACCAATTCCATTTCTATGTAGAAATAGTATTAGAGGCATAAATTTCTTATTAATCACGTAAGGTGAAATGATAACAACCCGCAGTACAATGTGTCAGCGATTGCAAAGTACTATACAACAGCACCAGGAAGATTAAGTATGCACTGCTTTGAACTTAGGCTACAGGTTATTCAGTGTTCGGTAAGTTACTTTTTACAAGTAACCGAGTTTCAGTTACTCATTTGAAAAGTAACTCTGTTACAGTTACTGGTACTTTGAAAGTAACTGAGTTACTTTACAGTTACTGTGAAAGAAACTTACAGCTAATGATCATTGATTTGTGTAAAAATTACAAATTGTGTTTCTAGTACATAATCCGTATGTCTTCATAAATCTACATTACTACTGCAAATAAATGATGAAACACAGAATCAACTTTGCTTGAACGATTTTAATTAAGAAATCATTCGAATGCTGACCACGATATTTTGAATATGGTGTCATTGATTCCACTTGCCCCTATTTCTTTCTCCTCCATTCCAAGTTCAACAAAATCCAAAGATCCACTCCTTCAACGATGACTGTTTCCTAGCTCGACAGTCCACCTAAAACACTTAAGTTTTCACATACAAGTAGATATGAATTGAAGTAAAGCGTGGATGAAGTTAGCATGCAACAAAGCATAGCTTCCTTGACAGGCCAGCAATTCCAAGAAAATCCTTTTACGTAGCATCCAGAGAAGGTACAGATATATTTTTTTTACAGTTGGGAACAGAAAATGTGAACGGCACAATTTATAGTGCATGAAATTTTGGCAATGCATAGAATACAATCGAGTAAGTATTTTTCGGTACTATCTTCATGGGCGTAACTTGGGAACTATCTTTGGTTGAGAGAATCAAAGTTTTCAGTCCCATAAAAATAGTGTCAAAGATTATTTGCTAAATACATTTGAAAAATCACAATAATTATTCTTTTTTTGTTTGTTCCTCAAGTGCCAGGAGGTTCACAAATTATATTTAACTTGTAGGTTTTAATTAATCTATAAATTTTGGATAGGGAAAATGATTCCCTTTGCCCCCACCAGGTTACGCCTATGCTTATCTTCACACATAGTGAACAGAAATTTTGAATATTATACCTCAAAACATATTATACTTCAGACTTTGTGCTAAATACTTAAGTATTTTTAATAAGATTAACTTTTAATGCAAATGATTTTTTATCACCCTGTCTCTGAACCGCTCATCCCAATTTTTCCATCAAGCATTAGTAGCCACTCTCAGCTACCTGTATATAAAATTTGGATGAAATTGAATGGGGGGCATTGCACGAAATTCGCTCTTGAAGTTAGTCATTTATTTTTCTAAAAAAATACATGAAACTATACATAAAATACATGATTATTGATACACTGATCAGAAACCTTATTTAAATGAAAGCTTACACTATCCTGAGCAAAAGAAATCAAACTTGAAGTTTCTACGGTAAACCTGAGAGAAGATACTATAATTTATAACCTAATGCGTGTCATTCAAAGTGGAGCCGCAAGTGGCGTACAGGGAGATTTTTAAAATCGCATAATTTCTGAACCCCTTGACCAATCTCAAAACAATTGTCATTTTTGTAATTAGCATCAAAAGTTCTATAAGTATACAGAATTTCATCAAAATCGGAGATGGTGGGTGACATGGCCTGGATGTTTTGACGTGGAATGACCCTGTTAAAATTAAATATTGTGTGTTCTTGCTCAAATAAATTTATACATACGGTACTAAAACCTTAAAGTATGTATCAAACAAAAACAATGTACATAAGCAATGCTACTGTGAAACAGCTCTGCTTATTTTGATACTGTTTTATTTTGTTATTTAACCCTAGTCTACGGTTTTACTATTGATTCTTTCCGGTTTAAAATTGTTTCTGCTGTACTGAAAATTTCAATAAATAATAAAATAAATCGATTATCATAATACATTTCGTCCTGCTCCTTTGGAGATTATTTTAGTATCTTCATTACTACTGCAAGATATCTTGAATATCTTCTCAGTGGCGTGTACGGGGGGGGGGGGTTGGTAGGGTTCATAACCTCCTCCCCACTTTTGACCCGTATTCCTTAAAAAAGAATGTCAAAGGCAGGAAAATATGGCAAAATGAGGGTCGACTACTATAAAAGTATCGAAAGTCCTGGTACGCCACTATATCTTCTATACTTAACAAATATTCACCACCATGTAACATTTTACATGAGAAAATATCTAGAAATCAGTTCTATTTGGAGAGAGTAAGAACATGATAATCCTAACCCACAGTAGAGTTTAGAAGACGTTTAATATATATATATATATATACACACACACACACGAATGAAACTAAAGAGTAATGCGTGAAATTTGAAACCAGTCCTCGTTCATTCAATTATATGAAAATAATAGTCGATGTACGTATCCTTCTTTGCGATGTGAGATGCTCGACTCGCTCACAACAGGGAATATATCATTAGAGAAGTTGTGAAAATAAACCAGCTGTACACATTGTATCTGCTCACTATTAGTATTTATACTTTATTAATAGCCTACAATCTATTAATAGTTTTTCTTGTTTCTCCTAATATATAGTTAGTTACCAGGAGTTATTATACTGGTGTGATATGTAATCGACATGAGTGTCGTGTAGTAAATTACTCACCATTTCAATCGGCCTTAGTTACATCCTTCGGCCGGTCCTCGTCATGTATAGCAAACAGTCCACGTCACAAGGATAGTACCTGGCAAATAAGAATAATAAGAGTTACATATAGTGAGGGTTAGAAAGAAACTTTTATATTTGGGGTTAAACGGATATACATACGAGATATGACGTTCATTGCAATATGGAGAATCTTAACGGTAAAACGTTAGCGGGAGATAGAAGTATAGAAGTATTTTGTAAGTCCACGTTATACTCCAGAAACTAATCGAGATTGGTCCTACAGTTTAAAGTGGGATCCAAACCATTGTTCAATGTGCCTTCACTTAGAATCGAAAATGGACCCCTTAATAGGAGATAGCAATAAATGGAAAAATTTAAGTCAAAAGTCTATACTAAAAGCTCAATTTTACTATTTTTCCGGATAGCAGAAAAATAAAAGCTGAATTTTTGCGGAGATGGTGTTCACAACGTCATCTAGTATAACAGTCATAGTAAAGTCACAAAAAATCCAAGTTCAGCTCTCGCCGTCTTTTTGGAAAAAGACCGCCAACATTAGAATATTAACTCATATATCATTAAGTGCTGGTGCAACGGGATTGAAACAATAAATGCCAGACTCGAAGAAATGAAGGATATTTTGTTCCCGTAATCACTTTAGTAATTCCAAAAATATTCACGTTATGCGTCATTTTAAGTCACCGGTTTGTTTTTAAAAAAATCATAGATTTAGCCTATAGATCAATGTTGAATTTAATTTGTCAATGCAGGCTTGGGTAAATGTAGGTTAACATTAATATTTGTTAGAATCAAATTTGAAAATACTCTAATTTTATTATCATAATTTAATTAATTTTACTGGGCTATAAAAAAGAACATCTACAACCACATATGCCACACATAGACCTAAGCGGAATTGTATGTTAGGAATTGTTAGGTTAGAAGCGCCATGTTTAGAGCTCTTAGCAATTGAAGGGCTCGGGTGTAAAACATGGTAAGTGATATTTTGGTCATTTTTTTAGTTACAAAGTCAAATGTGCCATCCTTCAATTATCAAGAGAAATTGCCATGTCATTCAATTTGCATTGGACTCAGTGAAGACTTCTGAAATTGGTGAACACAACACGAAAACAATTTATCTACAGTATAGCTTCTAATAACCTTTTTTCTTAATGAACTCAGAAATGACCAAAATGTTACCATGTTTTACACCCAAACCCTTCAATTAATTCTAGCGTTTGTTGCAAGCTGGATGTGACCCACACCATACCTCTGTTCTTTGTAAGTGTCCCTTCATCAAGTTCATGATTTCACTTATCCTCACGATTAGCAAAAATGGCAGAAAAGCGACGTAAAATAACCTAAATCAAACAATTGTGTTACTTGCGTACAAAGATATCTCCTCTGAAGGGAGGTAACAGCAAATTTGCCGAGATAAAATACTACTCCAGATTCCATCAAATGCCAAGAAGAGCCCATTAATAAACATCCTTGTATCTGCGTATCCTCTCCCGCCGCCAGATCAAACACCTAGCGCTCTGTTTGCTATTCCCGTCAACTATTTACGGTGCAGCAGGCAGCGCCAAGCATGTTAAACTTCCATCGGCGGATAAAATGCAAATTGGATGTTACGCCGATGAGTTGTGTTGATACTGTTTCTAGTTCGCGGCAAAAGGCTTCGTAACTTTCGGAGCCCGTTGTCATGGAGACCGCACTTTCCGGAGATCCAGGAAGTTAGATATGTCAGTGGAAATTGGAGAAAGGTTTTGGGGGGAAATGAAGGATGTTGATTTTAAGGAACTAGAAGCGATGGAGCTTCAGGAGACGAAGATTCTGTTATGAGAAACTCCTTCCCTCACGCATCGTCAAGCTTTGTTGCGTTTCATCGCCGTGAAAACACAAGCTGTTCGCTTCTGACCTCGGATCTTCAATCGTATCGATGGAGAGGTTAAGGAGGGATCTCTTGATCTCATCATGATTTTCTGATATTGAATCGTTATGCTGTTAGTTATGGGCCAGACTTGGTTGTACTATTTGAAAATTTTACCTAACCCAAGAATACTTTAGCTAAGCAACTTCTTCAGATATAGCAAGAAGGTTTATAGATAAATCATATATTTTGTTTATACTAATTAGAAAGCAAATCCATTGGTGGTAATTGTGTTTGATGTGCGACTGCATATATTGAGAGTAAAATTTTGTTTGTTTTTTTCATGGCTCGTAGCTTCGAAACGAGGCATAAAACCAAAACGTTTTTCATAATCGTCGGAACGTAGACAAAAATGAGACGCATAATTACAACTCGAGACGAGATTGAGAACTAGACAAGTTTTACGAGTCGAGACGAGAACTGGACTGCAAATTACATTCCAACTACCATAGTATGAAATGTAGATTTATGCGAAGGAACGTAAATCGACTCTGCCACCTTACGTAAAAAGGACCATGGAAGAAGTAGTTATTGTTAATTGAGTGTTGAGGATGATGGCAATAAGAATGTCTATATTTAGCTGGAGAGGTTAGGTGTTGTAACAATTATAATTTCATATCAAAACCGGTTATATGCCATTAAATATAAGGGCACAAAAATTGATGTGTTGATAGTAAAGGAATGGGAGGGAAAAGAGAATGTCAAGTTCGAACTTTGCTAGAAAACCAGTTTTTAACTTTCAGTCTCATGCTACCATAGGCGCATCGAAGGGTGGATTGGGTGAAAGTATGAAGTTGAGAGCCCCCCCCCCCCCCACCCTTGGGCTTAATTTTCTTGAAGAAATAGTTTAACAATCATTTAGGTCTATTTTCCAACTCACAATGGCATTCAAAATGTTGTTTTAGTTGTTGAACCGTTCTCCTTAAAACTTCCTGAGCGCGCTTGTGTAAGCTGCTACTATTGTTGTTGATCTTACATCCACCCTTTTTCGTTTTGCCACCTCCAACGTCCGTGGCGGGCTAGTTAGCCAAGGGTCCAGAATCGGAATCCCAGCGTAGGCATGGGTATAATTTGCGAGTGTCACTTCATCAATTTCATCATATTATCACTCATCCTCTCGTCACGATTTGCCAAGAGTGGCAGAAAAACGACGCTAAATAACACAATCGTTGTTCCACTTACTGAGGGTAACATGTACAAATTTACATATCCACAAGAAATGTACCTACGAGATGGAATCACAAATGCGCCACTGAGTTGCTACCCCCTCCCCCCCCCCTCTCAAACAAAAAACTTCATTCGCACAGTGCCTACATCCGTTCCAGACCTCGGAACTGTAACTTAGCGATAACTTGGTAACAACGACAATATTGCGAGAATTATAAAAATATCCTAACTCTTTCTGAATTCTAAAGCATTCCTGCGATGCGCTGGTAGGCAAGAAACAAAAAAAAAAAATCGTCTGAAGCAAAGGTTACCCCACTTCCAAAGGAGCGAATCGCTGACGATGGAAGAAGCGTGTGCACTGGAGACCCTTTTCTCCCTGTTCCGAGATGCGATGAGTAGACAAAAGGGTTTACCATTCCCAGAGAATTCGATCAATGTCAAGGGGGATGGAGAATCCTCCAGGAGCCATAATGGCGAAGATACTTTCCGGAGGGAGCAACTTCCCTATCCGCTTCATGGAGACTGTATTTTTCGATATACGCGTACATAGCATCAGAGGCAAAATGTTGCGTTTATAGTAGCAATTTACTTACTTCACCGTACATATCATCTGCTGTATGATTCGTATATAAATACCGATGCAACTATACCACTCCTTCATGCATTTTGCTATACTGATCACATTTTAGTAACGGATCCATTCTATAACGTCGTAGAAATTTTGAGATCCAGAGAGTTCCTCTGGGGATTTTAACCATCAGCCATTTTACGATTAAATCAAAATTACGGATAGGCTACCATTATCACAAATTTGATGCTCTTTCAGACATATCGACTCAGTAAACCTACACATATTTTATTTCGATTAGTTTCTTATGTATTTCTCAGATTATTTTATGTTTACTTTTATGAATCCACCATTTTCAAAATGGCTAAAAGGCTACTGAAATAGAATTGGGTTCTCCTTTTCCGATTTATTGACTTCGAAAGTTTTGACTAGGAAGTATCATGTTACTTGTAAATTGAAGTGGAGTGTTTAAGTTTGTTTTGTTATTTTAAGAGACGCAAGTTGTGATCTAGAAATTAGATTGCAAATGTGTGTTTATTCTAGAACTAATTATCTGAAAATCGAAATAAAGAAGGGAAAAATAGAAACTATATGCCACACTTGTCAAGTGACACGATAGCGGTAACGTTGTTGCCTTGTATCAAGGTGTCTCGGGTTCGATACCCGCGAAGGCACGTAGTGGTTTAAATTGTAGGTCAACTCCCGATTAGCCTATCTGTGCATAAAGTGGACTCAAAAACTCAAATTCTAAACGACACGATACCTATATTTTAACTCTATATTTTAATAGCAGCATCAGTTTGTTTTTGTTTTTTTACCTCTTCTTAGGTAAGTTGTCAAAATATGTGCAGACATCCTGCATAATTCAGTTTAGCACTCCGTTAATTTGATTTGCATAGTCTGTAGACGAGGTGCCCCAGAGTGCAAGCCGCACCTCTCATGAACATGCTCTCTGCGTTTAACACTGGCAGATTATCCCATTTCGAACAAAACGCGCAAACAGAGCGCAAGGGGTAAACAGCATGCAGGTACAGATCATAATACCCTCTAGATGCAACTGGGTCTCTCGTATGAGCGCGCCTATTGGTTTGGCGTGAATCCCGGTCGCCCGTCTGAATGTACCCTCAGGAAGTACTTTGTACAGGTATTTCGCTGTGACGTACTGTTAGTGAATTGAATCATTCTATTTATAATATGAATATTATGAACGGCTAAATTCCGTGTTAAACAAGAAGCTTGTCGCTTCGGTACCGTGAATATCGCATTTAAGTTTAACCAACTACATATCACCCCGTAGAAATTTTGAGATCGAGAGATTTTCTCAGCGGATTAGGGTTACATTAAAACTTGGCTAGACACGTTTGTCTATGTCTGTACGACACCTTTTTAGTTGTGTTTTTTTTAATGGCAGTTTCACACAATTAGTCTGATTTATCTTTGGATATAGGTGACGTAAGAAGTGGAATGTAAGATTTGCAGGTCGAGGAATCAAAAAACGTATCTAATTTTTATTCAGAGTACTCTATTCCATTATCCAATACAAATACACATGGGTGACATTCGCTGAAGGCAGTGAGATATCAACCTGTCTTCCACGTAGTACACCCTGGGTTGCATTTTTCCAGGCAACCAAGGCTCTGGCGTCTAAATCCTCAGCCCGCTAAGTGTTTTTTTTTTGTCGCCCGTATGTACGTATTTGTGATTGTCCTTTCAAATATCTCATCATAACATTCGTCTCCATCGTCACGGTTAGCCAAAACATAATCAGATATTGACAAGCTGGGGAGAACCAAAAGCACCTGGCCCAGACAACATACCAACTTGCTTAACAGAATCTTTCTCAGTACCTGACTGTAATATTTAATGAATATCTGGCCCAACATATCTTTCCAGCTTGCTGGAAAGAATCCAAGCTAATTGTAATTTTAAAAAAGATCCATCCAAGGACGACAGTCAAGTCAAATCCCAAAGTCCAATCTGCTTGATAAACGTGTTGGGTAAACTGTTCTAAAAACTAATCCTAACAAGGATCAAGGAATATTGAATATTTTACACCAGACGCTTGGAACTTGCCACTTCTCATGCTGAAGTTTCAATCAACAGAGTGGCAACCCTGAGCTCATCGTCATACAAATTACAAAATCACTCACATTAAGGCCTACATCACGGCAATTTATAACTCCATAATCACATATGGAGCTTCAGTTTGGGTTAACAACCTTACTAAGACAATGATAACAAAGTTAAGATCATCTCAGAGGAAGATCATCCTTCTAATGAAAGGCGCCTTAAAAACAACTTCAACTCTCGCTCTTCTTGTAGTCACTGGCTTTTGGCCCATCGACAAACTGATAAAACTATCGGCGGCTAAATACTGGTTCAAACGAGGACAAATTAGAAAAATCTCTGAGAACGTTCACCTCAACAATCGAAGATATAAAAAACGCTCTCGTAGAACAATGGCAAGAAGAATGGAACACTTGAACAGTAGGCAGAAGACTCCATCACTTCTTCCCGAGCATCCGAGAAAGACTGAGCATGTCTCACATACAGCCTACAAGAGGGCTAATCCATTATCTCACGGTCCACGGCCCGTACGGTCTACACCTGGAGAGAATAGAAGCCAGGCCAAACCAACACTGCAGTACTTCTCCCCATGCCATAGACACCCCAGAAGACAACTTTCCACTGCCCATACACAAATCCCTCGATAAATCACCTAAGGCAAACTGTACCAAATCATGAAGTCTTTAATATTCTTATATCGAATCATTTTTCTACCCTCAACATCCTTGCAGATGCCATTTCAAAGGAAGAATTAATAAAATTCAAATCATTTAATTCCGCCCCGGTTCCAATTAAAATCAGGTCAATCCCGGAGCCACAGCCACAACCACGCCGATCGGAGAGGCTCAAACAACTCCATAACTCAATTCCCGGGACCCAGAGACAAGGTCAAGAGCAGCAGTAGAACACCAAGAAGTAGAAGATGAGGAACCACCGCCAGGAGATTCTCGAGGAAGATGCACAATTTCCACCTTCCGGTAGGAGGAAGAAGCGAGGAGACGTACCAGACCTCCGAGGCTCCCGGAGAAACCCACAAAGACTATCTTCAAAGGATTCGAACCCGGGACCAATAGAAGTCAAACCCAGACAAGTACCCATAACACTCCATTAACTTCAATTTTTACTATGCAACATTACACACACACACACACACACACACACACACATAACCCTTAACTTCAACACTCTCAACCTTAACCCACCTTCACATGCCTATCCTGAAGCATCCCAGGACCTACCCTTCCTGGAGCTTCCAGAATAGTTCCTTCTTAAGCCAGCTTTAGACGAAAGCATTTTCTTTTACATTTTTGCTAGCATAAATGCTATGTAAATGCTTCCAAAAATCTTATTGCAGATAGCACTTTCAACGAAACCATTTCATGGAACATTTCGGTTAACTGTTGAGATTACACATTGAGTTACACCATATACGGCGAGTGCACGGTGATTACAATTGAAAAACTAAAATATTATTTCATACGTGTACAGTAAACGTTGTAAAGTACATATTTAATCAGCGCCATGCTTCTTTACCTAAAACCATTTAATACGAAACGTAATTCCTCTCGATTCAATAGTTATCGGCTTTTAAAAATGTGAAGTTATACATTGTATACATCTCACGCGGACGCCATTACAGCTGCACTCGTGACCTAGAGGTCGCTTCTGATTGGTTATGTGCTACGAAAAATACTACGAAAATAGGATCGATCCTATCCTTGAAAAATGTCATGAAATATGTCATAGCATCTGAAATGCCATAAATTTCCCACTTTATACGGTAGCATTTTGGTCATGGCGTAAATGTTAAGAAAAATACTAAGGAAAATTCTTTCGTCTAAAGCGGGCTTTATTGAAGTCATTCCAATATACCTCTTCCTCCTAACTATAAACACCCACTTTTAATATCATCTCATGCAACATCCCTTTCTACATAACTTTTATATATTGTATATCCCTTTATATGCATTATTACACACTTAGATCAACCAGAATGCTCATCCATTTATATACTTATTGTAATATATATTTGTAAATCGGGGCTGTCCAGGACTGCCAAACAGCCTCGGTACTTGGTACTTGATCCTGCAAAATGCAAGACACCTGTAGAATCAAGACAACTTGTGACATTTAAAGAATAAAGAAAAGATAAATGAAAAACGGGGGAACCACATTCATGAAAATGACGTCCTGGTCTTTTTAGGCACCAGGACATAAGCGCATACCCTCGAATGTATGCGGGTGGAGGCTGGCCATTCTTCGGGCGTCCCCCCTTCTTGTCTTTTTTATCCAAAAGTAACAAAATAAACTAAACAAAACACGAAATCAATCTCTTTCTCTATCCATCGTTTTACATCACCTGTACTTATCAGGTCAAATTAAAATCGTGTACGCATAAGCGCTTAATCAATTCGACCACGTCAATTGATAATGGGATAAAATCCCTTAGCATCAACAGAACGTTGGACACGTCTTGTGATAATTCTAGGATTTCATTGAAACTAATCATACGAAATAACTGATGGCAAAACTATCTGAGGACCTGTGGCTGCGATTAGGGGGGGGGGCGTGGGGGAAAGTTTCCCCCACTTTTTTACACTTTGCCCCCGCACTATGCTAAACATTATGTACCAAGGGAAAGTAAACTGTTCTTGACCCCATAGATTTGGAACTCCCCCCCCCCAAACCACCACCACCAGTTTTGGAAACCAATCGCCACCACTGCCGAGGACAATATTCTTCCCACGAATATAATTAAACCTCAAGGTCTCTAGCGTCAATGTAGTGGTTCTCCCAGGCGCCAGTATCGTTATCCTACAATAATGTAATTTCCGGGATTTATTTCCAGGAAGAGAGGCTGGAATTTAAGTACTGTTATCACATTCTGTGATATATTTCCAATGGCGGACTAAGGGAGAGATTAGAGGGGAACGATCGCTCCCCGTCGCTATTGATAATAAAAAAAAGTAGCAATAAGTTGCCAATTATCAAAAGAATACTGGGCAATCATTGTCCCTTGGCATCTTAGAATAAGTAATTGATCAACATTGAACATTAGCAATAAATGGTCAATTAACATATCAGATAGCTCTCAGAGACGCGTTCAAATTGTCAAACTCTCAAAAAACTAAAATAAAGTTTACAACCCCTGTTTCTACTGAAGAAAGTGATTACTCTGCTACTGCATATTTATATAAATCATTTCAATTCCTTACTCTCCAATATAGTACCTAAGTATGTGTCCATAAGCTCTTTCCTTTATGTAATGACTAAACATTACAAAATGCGGACACTCTTTACAACAGAAATATATTTCTAACGCCTCCTTCGAATGGAAGCACTGTGTTTCCAGGCTTTATTACGCTGCATGGTTTGTCGGGGTGGGAAGTAGACTCCAGTCTCTTCCCTTTGAGCTAATTCCTTTCAGTTTCTTCCTGTTGTAACTGCCAGAGGAGAGAGTTCGTCTTTAAAGCATTTTGTGACCCCTGGCATTTCGGTCTGCTCCACTCTAAAATTTTGCTCCGCTCGTCACGGAGCGGTCCATGGTCGCGTCCTATAACGAAACGAGTGTTGCAAGGTGGCCAGAAATTCCACTAGACTGAAATTCAATTGACACTATTCCAATAATCACCTCACGCTTAGATATGAAATGGGAGAAATATTATACAACATGGAGAGATGAAACCTCCGTCGAGTATGGATACTGTTTCACGTCTCTGGTTCACGAATTAGACGGCGATGTAGATGATGTCTAGAATGTTAACCCTGAAGAACGTGACAATGTCCACGAGAGATGGTACAGAGATAAGACAATCTCGAACTGGTCTCTGAACGAGACCAAGGAAAATTAACAATTCGGATTATTATTGAGTTTTTGTTTTAAGTCCAATTTATGCACAGATAGGCTAATTGGAACTGGAACTACAGTTTAAAGTGGGATTCGAACCACTATGAACCTCCACCGGGTATCGATCCCGGGACCCCTTGTATACAATACGACGACGTTACCACTACGACATCGGGGAGGTCCTCTGTTGCTTTTCGATGAAACCTGAAGTACCACAGAGCTTCCCTCATGAAATTTCTACATATTTCAAACTCTTCATGATAATTTGCCTCTTCAAGACCGTTTCCTATGATTTGGGGTTTGCTTTCACTGTTACAATATGTATTATATTACTGTTTTCACCCTATTCTGTATTAATACCAACACCTCTATTGTACCTATATCTCCAGTTCCGTAAAACTCGAAAAACAATTTCATTACCATAGATTAAGCTAAATTTTGATGTAACTATTTTTATTTAGTTCTACAGGTTAATTTTTAATTGTAAAATTGAGACGAGACTGAGGCCAGACTCTTCAAGATTTCTCGAGACCAGTTCCAGACTTATCTTCGAGCCCGAAACGAGAATCAGACAGGTGTTTACAAATCAAGATGAGACAGATCTCACATACAAGAATGTTATATCAAGTCTCGTGCCGTCCCGATGTCCATATAATCGCAATGTAGTATCAAGGAGTCAAACCCTTACCATCACACATAGGATGCAAAATAACGGAATATCAGAGATATGACATTCATTGGTGAAGTTGTTAAAGGAACGGAAGCAGACATGAACATGATCCATTTGTGGCTGAGAAGTGGCAAGAATGAACATTCATATGTAATTTAAAAAATCTGTCAGGATATCGTTTTACTACAGGAAAGAGAATGTACTCTCTGTACTACTGAGTAACTTCACAGATTTAATGAGGCACTTTCCATGTTTTCCCCTTCCGCATGAGCTCATACTTTAGTAACATATTCTCGCAGAGAATGAAATATGTTAATGGTAGGAACGCTACGCCCTTTGTGAGCGTCTACCCTAGAAGCATCTGCACCAGCATTTCAAAACTCGGAAAGGGTTCAAATAAATGTTCGGTGTTTTGACGAGATTACATATTATCAAGATATTGGATATCGTAATGGCTTTACGAAACAGAACTATTATCAATATTAATTAATAATTTCAGTTTTTAAAATAATTCTTCGTCGTGTGGTTATTTGAGCAAGCACGCCTCCAGTGGCGGCGATTAGGGGGAGCGTGATGGTACTTGCCTCCCCCCCCCCCGCCCCCGCACTTTTTGCCACTTTTGCCCCAGTTTTGGAACCACTGCATGCCTCTCAATTTTACGTTTTTCTCGTAAATGTTTGCATTGCATTAACGGTTCTCTGCGTGTGGTAATAATTTGATTCAATATACCACAGAAACACAACATAAATTTCTCAGTAGAACTGTGTGATAAGTAAAGCCAAATACACACTTTGAACTTCTTTCGCGGGACAGTTTTATTTTTAAAAAATACCTTTGCTTAGAGTCTTGTTGCTGAGAAGCGAGCGAGCCTTTGAGACAAACTTTCATTTAACTACGGATACCTTGCGGGGTCGAAAAGTTGTATGCGCCCGAATATTAAAAACGAGAGTAAACAGGAAGATTAATAACATTCTCGTTCATGAGTTAGGGAAACGCCAAATCTTATTCTCACTCAGGGGTACTGCTCTGGTAAGATATTGGAGGTATCACTATCTGTCGTTCGTCAGCGATTTGAAACGTTCTAAACAAAAACGTTTTAGAAAAAAATATATTTGTTGTTCAGTCAATTGTACAATTTGTGATAGTAATCCAACTCTAGATTAATTATTATTTACCAGGTTCGATTCAGTGTTCCGAATTCCGCTTTAAACCACATGTCCAGTCCCGAATAGCCAATCTGTGTATAATTCGAATCAAAAACAAACTGGCAGGATTTTTTTTTTAACCAAAGAGCACTGGTGCCAATCTAGATACATGCACGTTATATTTAGCTCAATTTTATATCAGATTCAGCTCTTTTTCAGTCGTCCGTGCTGGCAACACTGTTTGGCAGCAGACTTACATGAAGACCATGAATATAAAAAAGAGAAACAACGCAGGAAATAAACAACCGGACCACAAACAAGGAGAAGGAATACAAAACCGAAAAAAAGAAATATAAAAAACACACATTATGTTCCGTTTTATTTCTTGCTCTCCAGCGCAGTGGAATTCCCAGAAATGAAATAGCTTCTTTATTCATTCATATTTCCATCCCCATCCCGCTAGTAATAACCGAGCAACAATAGGCACAAAAGAAGGGATATTTCGGAGCAGATTTCTCGTCGAGTGGGGGCATTTTCCGCGTATGTATGGAGGACTAAAAATAGAAACTAGAAAGGTTTGTGAATGCATAGCAATTTCGAGTGTCCCCTAGTGTGTTTCTATGAGCATCTCACATTTCCTTTTTGAGGGTCTAGACGGCTAAGCGGTAAATACAGATTTCATTGTCTGGCGGTTGTGCCCGTATACCTCAACGATATATCGCTTACGAACTACCGGAAATGGAAATCTTAAATTCTATGCTGGCGTTTCCTCATGGAGTGATCAACTTTGCTGGTAATCTAGAAGTGCTGGTATCAAATCGCGGGGAAAGTGTGCTTGTTCTTTCACCTACTTCAACACTTTACCACTCATGACGACAAAGTGGTGGCTGCAAGAATAACCTAGTTATTTTCTTTCAAAATAAGTACATACGTGTACCAGAGGTTTCTTTCTCAGAATGAGTAACTAGAACTGAGTTACTTTGTAAAAATTAGTAAATACAACTAAACTACTGTTTTCAAATATGATAAACTGTTTACTTGTTATTTAGCGTCGCTTTTCTGCCACTTTTGGCTAATCGTGACGATTGGGAGGAGCGATGATATGATGAAAAGACGCTCAGAGAAAATATCCATGCTCAGGCCGAGATTCTAACTCAGGAACCTTGGCGTCTTAGCCTGCTGTGATAATCACTTCGGGAGGTCGGCTTATTGTAAAATAAGAAACTAAATAACCTCAATTCGGTTAAGTTTCAAAATTGCTACAAATAGTTAAATTGTTTATAAACAACCTTCTTCTTTTCCAGTTTTATTTTTTGATGTGTAACAGCTAACATTTTGGAAAAGTATACAACACGCCCTTTTTTACAAATTGTAATATATTCTTCACGTATTTACAGTGACGTTATATTAAATTTATATATTTGTGATTTTCTCTTTAGTGCGTTAGTTTTGGGTCAGATATTCCTAAGAATGTAACAATGTGAGCTGAATTTCGAAAACAAAGGAACAACAGAACTGACGACTGTATTCAATATGTACATTTTGTTAGTGCATTAACATTGAAAGTGCTAAAGGTAGTCTGCGCTCACAATTCTCTTGTTATATGATTAGTCGCCACAGGTATTTTATTTGCCTGAAGTCAGCTGGGTTTTCAATAAAACATCATCCATGCATGTTTTAGCTAGAAAATTAGATGCCTCACTATGCCACAAATGTTTTGAACTCTGGTGTTTTATACCTTTTTATACCCTTCTGCATGACGCAAGTCATCAAAAAATCTACCTGAATCACAAGCGCCTCTGAACAACAGTAGACGTCATTGTTGTGGGTGATCCAACTATTGATTGATTTGATTGATTGATTGATTTAGTTTACTTTACTTCGCGTTTTGTGCCTCTTGGCTAATTTGCGAAGATGGGGATAAGTGATGAAATTGATGAATGGACATTCACAAACAACCAAGCCCGAGCGGGATTCGAACCAGGGACCTCTGTCGTCTTGACGCGCTTCGCAAAACACTCTTGACTCTGAGATGGGTGGATGATCCAACTATCGTACACTCTACTGACATAACAGTGCCGATTAGTAATTCAGACCACTGTTTATTGCATCTTGAGAATGCTGATAAACATTTTAAAATAATTTTGTCCAGAGATCATTCGATGTTAAGAGTTTTGAAATGAATGCTAAACATTTCCATTGACACAGTATTAAACAGTTAGTAACTAACAAAAAAATAATAATAATAAAAATAGAATAGTTTTGCGGGTTAAGTGGAAGAGCAGCCACAGGCTTATCTTATACAGAGGTTGTTTCCGATCTATGGTGACGATTTCAAACTGCTCCTCTTTTAAGATAAACCATGTCACCATCATCGAGAGTGCTCAATTTGGTGGCCCTGCATCTTGGCAATTGCCCTACAGTGAAGTTTCTACTGTAGGAGACTGGCACGAAGTGTAGTCATGCCCAGCCTCAACCACTCCCCCTGACAGGCTTTCCATAGCCCTTCAATGGTGCGGGGTCTCCTCTGAGACAAGGCTCGTTTCAGTAGGCTGAAGGTGCAAAAGTCCATCGGTGAGGCATCAGGTGACTTCACTGGAATGTCTGTAAATCGAATGGCACGAATTCCAGTTTCATCCGCCATTTTTTTTTTTGGAGGAAGAGGTGGGTTGAGCGAGATGTGTGACTTGACACCTTGTTTTGAGCTTATGAACACGCCCTTTGCGTCGCTTTTCCAAACCCAAATTGCGGTGAATGATGGTGTGCAATGTCTTCAGTGATGTTTGTAGCCGGTTCACGATACTTCTCTGTGTGGCTGGATTCTCCCTGATGACCAGCGCGCGGACGTTCCGAATTGTAGCTGGTGTGCGGCTAGTGGCAGGCCGGTGGTTGGCGTGTTTCTGCCCCATATGAATCATCCCATGCCTACCTGCCCCTTTCAACACCCATGATATGCCATTTTTGGACACAGTGAATCCACGCTCCTTGCACAGTTTTATAATGGCACTATCACTGTAGTTTGCGTCGGAAAGTGCAGATATGTAACCCTCCCAATATGCACTGATTTTCGGCGGCATTCTTCCCGATACGCACTGGCCACTCCTGTCACGCACAGTCAACGGTCCAACGTGCCCACACGACTGGCAGCTTCGTTTTCTTCCCGCTTGGTGGTGCTGCAAGAGGTGTGCAATTTCGTCACCATAGATCGGAAACAACATCTGTACCACGAGGACTTCACCAACTTATTTGACAAAAACTGTGTTGATCTTTTATTTCTTAATGCACATCGCTGTTCGTCCGATAAATTATACAATGCAGTGGCCAGTAAGAAATGGTATATTTGAGTTTGGTAAAGTTAGTCAATATTGCGTATTGTAGCATCACACAGCACGAGCCCGAAGAAACGAGTAGGAATTCTGCTTCTGAAGTCTGCGACGGAAGGAAGGAAGGGTCACATGAGCCCTAGAACCAATCACTTAGCTCTCTGCTCCGTACGCTGGCGTACGAGAGAGCATTTGCGCCGCGTGCTGTACAGATCCAAGCTTTCCCTCTAGATATGCAGCAAGGAATATAGGGTCCTTTTCGCCAAACTTGTCCGGCGTCCGGCCAGGAAAGGCATTAAAAAGAAAATGTTAGAACGAGTGTTGTTAGTGGAGTGTTGCAAGCGGATTGCGAAAAATAGCTATTATAATGCCATGAAGGTCAAACACACATGA
Organism: Lepisma saccharinum; assembly: GCF_977018435.1. NCBI lineage: Eukaryota > Metazoa > Arthropoda > Insecta > Zygentoma > Lepismatidae > Lepisma > Lepisma saccharinum. The sequence continues at coordinate 116,826,440 of NC_139229.1, forward strand.
AATTTTTAGTTTTTACTTTATATTTACAGCATTTACGCACTTTGGAAATTTTAAATCAGGGAACGCCGGGCGTATGGGCGTACTATAACGCTACGCCACTGCATCTAACGATAGAAAACTTCTACCACAGCAAAATTTGGTACCAGTTAGATATGCCGGAGACACATTTAACTCGTTTATTTTTAAATAAAAATCATTTCTACTTACCTCATATGCATAGCGGAACATTTTTCAAGTTGGGATCACTTTTTTTTCATGAAAAAAGCGTTATTTTTAACATTATAATTATTTATTTGCCGTTGCTAATTCGGCGGCCAAATTTTGACTCACGTTGTCTGTCGTCAGCTGATGTGCAGTGTTTCCAAACCTATGAACCTATAAATGCCGCACAAGCTATTCACAAAACGTTTCCAGTCGAAAATTGTTCCACAAACCATTCACGAAAGGTTAGGTTAGGTTTAGTTAGGTTAGGAAATAAATTTAAACAAAAAAAAAAAAAAAACTTTTGTCGTATGCCTATTGAACTTGAACGCCAGACCTGGTTATTATATGTTGTTCGTCATCAGTCTGTGTATTGCTTCTCTCATGTATGTCTCAAAATCATAGCCGTTCTTCGTGACGAGACTTCTTTCATTTATACCAATATGTAAGTTGTTGTACTTGTTCTGTTACTGTGTTCCTGAATTATACACTTTTATTTGTGTTACAAATTATGTCTTATTCTTAACTCCATTTCTTGGATAATCGAAGAACTGAAAGAACCCGAAACTCAATAATGGCGACGAGGATCTTGGAAACTTCATTTGATAATTACTTCTCGTAATTTTACATATTTCTTGTGATTGTTCTTCAAGCTGTCTGTTGGAGGTAAGAATCTCTGTACACAATGCAAAAGTTGTCACAATTTTCTGAATTCTGCAGGGAGCAGGAAAGTATTAAACAATACTTCGATAGATTCGAGCATTTCTGCAAAGCTTCAGACATTCCCGATGATAAGGCTAAACATGTTCTATTAGCAGCAATAGGGCACAGAACGTATGCTGATTTATACAATCTCATACAACCTAAATCAATATCAGAGCTCAGTCTTGCTCAAATTCAACAAACATTGATCCGCCATTATGAGCCCAAGAAGAATCTCGTACTAGAAAGGCATAAGTTTTTTCTTATTAAACAGAAAGATAATCAAAGCATTCCTGATTTCATTGTGCAAATCAAAGAGCAAGCCTCAAAATGTGATTTTGGTGATCTCATTGATTCAATGTGTCGCGACGTATTTATTCTTGGTATGACAAGTGTAAGCGTTAGAAATAGACTGTTATCAGATCCTGATTTGACCTTGAGAAAGGCAATAGATACGGCCATGTATCTCAACGAGCTAGAATTAAATGAGGGAATTGTTAACCAAAGTCGCTCAAAGAATACTGTGGAACATTCTGAAACTCCGACTGAATTCACTTCGCAAATCCAAAACAGGTACAAGAGCAATCTTCGAATGAACATCAGACAAAATAGAGCTGATACAAGGAATATTGGTAACAAATCAAACAATGATTCTGGTAAACCGTGCGGTAATTGTAATTCTTTTCATCCTAATGGAAAATGTCCAGCTTTCGGAGGTACTTGCAGATATTGTAAAAAGAAAAATCATTTCTTAACAGCCTGCAAGAAGAGAGAATATAACAATTCTAACAAAAACAAATTGGTTTCTAGCACAAACAGTGTGCTTAACACACGTATCAATGAAAGATCTATCAATGTTCCATCTAATTCAAAATCTACGATTGTACCTAACAATCACAGCGATTTCAAACATATAATCCAAGAATCATCCATTGATTATTCAAATTTTAATGTGCCGTGCATTCCCATTGATCACAAATTTGCAGATATTCAAGAAGAAAAATCTAAGAGCGAATTTGTTGATTACAGTGCCGCTGGTATCCAATGTAACGCTCAGTGTCCAGAAATATTCACTACTTTCGTTACTAAAGAAAGTGAATCTGTTTGGCATACAAAGGGATCGTTGTTTATCGACTTACAAGTCAACAATTCTAAGATTCCATTCCTAGTGGATACAGGTTCTGTTTATACTTTAATTGACAGTAGACAATTTGAGCCTTCATTGCGAGGTTGCACTATTCACAATTTTCCTATCATCTTGAAAGCAGCAAATGGTAATAATCTTGGTGTTTTAGGAAAAGTTAACGTTGAAGTTGTATTTCAAGGAATGAAACATAATTTAGATATGATTGTTGTAAAGACAAAATTGAATCGTGCGATTATGGGTTTGTCTTGGATTGATATTTTCATGCCTGAATGGCGAAACATTTTTGTTTCACATGTTCCTCAGATGGTTGCAACTACTGTTGAATCATCAGCAATAAAGGAACTGGTTGCGAATCTAAGGAAAGATTTTCCTATACCTTTTGATGGTGACATGTCCAAGTCGATCAAGCGCTTCGAGATAGACTTGCCATTGAAAGACGATGCTACACCAGTGTTCAAGAGAAATTACGACGTCCCGTACTCGCTTAAGGAACCAGTCAAGGATGAATTACAGAAGTTGGTTAGTGACGGAGTCATTGAACCTATCAAATCATCATCGTGGACTTCTCCTCTTGTTGTTGTTCGTAAGAAAAACGGTGAATTAAGGCTATGTGTGTCCTACAAGAACACTGTAAATCCGCAACTTAGGAAGATGGGACATCCGTTACCTAAAATAGAGGACCTCTTCAACAAGATGGTTGGTTGTAGTTGGTTCGTTTCATTCGACCTTCGAAGGGCTTACCTTCAGTTACGCCTATCTCTACAGGCTCAGAAGGTCCTTGTCTTCAACACGGAATTCGGGTTATTCAGACAGTTGAAGCTTCCCTTCGGAGTAAACTCTGCCAGTGCCATTTTCCAAGCCACGATGGAGCAGATATTGATGGGTGTAGACAAGGTTTCCATTTTCCAAGACGACATTTTAGTAGGAGGACTTACTCTTGAGGAGTGCAATGATAACGCACGAAAGGTGCTGAATCTTTTCTCCGATTATGGCGTCCGCATAAATGAACAAAAGTCTGTGTTCTTTGTGCAAAATGTGAAGTAGCTGGACCATTCTCTTTCACAGGAGGGAATTCGTCCTCTGAAAGAAAACATTGATAAAATAATTCAATGTAAGCCACCGACTAATGTCGGCGAATTGAAGTCATTTCTCGGTATGGTCACGTATTACGCTTCGTACCTGCCAAACCTAGCTGACTGTGTTGCCAATTTATATGATATGTTGAAGAATGGGGTACGCTGGTCATGGACAGATGTTCATCAGAAGGAATTCCAGGATGTCAAGGATCTTCTATCTAAGGACTTGGTACGTACTGTGTATGATCCTTACAAAGACTTATATCTCATGTCGGATGCATCTCCTACCGCTACGGGAGCAGCCATAATGCACAAGATAAACGGAGTGCTAAAGCCTATCATGTGTATGGCCGGTACTTTATCCGCTGCGGAAAGGAACTACACTCAATTGGAAAGGGAATCACTTGCATTAGTCCGTGGAGTCAAATACTTTCACAAGTATCTCATTGGACATTTTGTTGCGTTCACCGACTCGAAACCTTTATCTCACCTGCTGGATCCTAGAAGTAACCTGCCTGCTTTAGCCATCAGCAGAATCAACAGATGGAAGTTAGTATTGGAAGAATATGACTTCAAAACTGTTTACACGCCTCATGTTGAGTTGGCTGATGCATTGTCTAGAATTTGTGTTGCAGACGATCCAGTTCATGATTATTATGATGATTTCGCATGTCAGTTGACAGCTGATCCGGTTGTCCTTAATCTTATCGAATCTTCGGTGTTGACGCGTATTTCGCTGGAATCACAACGTGATCCTGAGCTTTCTAAAGTCTTCGAATATGTTCAAGGGAGATGGCCACAATTCATCGGGAGAACAAAAGGTCATCCTCTCAGAAAAATATTCGACAGGCGATATGATGTCCACATGCAGAAGGGATGTATTTTCGTGGGCGAAAGACTGGTCGTACCTGAATCTTGTATCCAAAGTGTCCTATCTCTGTTGCACAAATTCCACCAGGGAACATGCAAAATGAAGGAAATAGCTCGTTCATCGTTCTTCTGGAACACGATGAACGAAGATATTGAGAGGGTTACGTCTTCATGTGACACATGTTTGCGATACACTAACAGGCCCAACGTACCGGGTACCGCATTCGAAACGTGGTCTATTGCATCGCAGCCTTTTGAGCGTGTTCATCTTGATTTCTTCCATTTCTCAGACATGAATTTCCTGTTGCTGGTTGACGCTTATTCTCATTGGATATCTGTATGGAGAGTGAAGAATATGCAATTTGACACCATGATTGGTTATTTAGATGAATTTTCTTCATGCTTTGGATATCCGAAAACCTATGTTACAGACAACGGCCAACCATTTGCATCTTCAGAGTTCAACTCTTATTGCTCAAAGAGGAAAATCAAGCTTCTTCACTCAGCTCCGTACACCACCCAATCAAATGGTCTAGCTGAAAGGAATGTTGGGGTGGTGAAGAACTTACTAGAAAAGAACTTTTCAAATCGTTCATGCATCACGTTGAGAGAGATGGACAAGTTCGTTCTTGAGCTTTTAGGCAGATTAAGGAATACTCCAGTGCACGGGTATAGTCCAGCAGAACGTTTGCTTAAGTTTCGGCCAAGAACAGACATTTCCGCTTTTGACACGTCAAATAGTTCCACGAATCAACCTATTAGTCCCGTTCCGTTCGTGCCGGGGGGAAAGGTACTTGTGGAACGTCACAAGAAACAATTCAGCCATGGGTCCAAGTACAAAATCGGCGAAATTGTTAAATTGATGGGCCGGAAGATGGCGAAGGTGATTGTAGATAATGACATGATTGTTGTTCATCTCACGAAGATTAAGAGGTATCCCAACAAGGTTAGGAAAGACACCATTGTCCGAAATCAAAGTCGACCGCGCGGAAACAACCCAATGCTTGTTAGAGAGGAGGACTATCTCCCAGTACACAGGAATTCGAAAGAAACGCCCTCCCTTACGGTTATGCAACCCGGAATTTTATATCGTCTAGTTTCGCCTGGTAGAGTAGTTCGCGAGAGGAGCAGTGTTTCCAAACCTATAACCGTAGTGTTTCCAACCCCGTATTAGTTGGTTGGTTGTTGATTTGGTGTTTTAAGTCCACAATGCACAGTATGACTAATCGGGACTGGACCTACAGTTTAAAGTGAGATCCGAACCACTTTGTGCCTCCACCGGGACCCCTTGATTACAAGGCGACGACGCTACCACTACGCCATCCAAGCCTGTATTGCTTCGTAGAAGACGAAACCTTCACGTAACTTCTTCATTCGTGATTTACATTTGGTTTACAGACTCACATTACAGGACACTCTTTTCCTGTATTGCATGTTTTCTGGAGCATTTATTTTTTCTTCTGTGGAGAAAATTCTGTTATTATTTTACATCTTATTTTTCGCAGCTTCTCTACCATTTATTGGCTAATCGCAACAATGAGGATGAATGATGACTCGATGAAATTGATAAAAGAACAATCATAAAGGATCCATGGGGAGCTAGATTCATATTTTTATTATTACTAATATCTTTCTCTTTTTTTACTTTACTTTTGGCTAGTCGCAACGATGAGGATTAGTGTATGATAAAATTCATGAAGGAACACTCATAAACAATCATACCCAGGCCGGGACTCGAACCCGGGAATTTGGGCAGCGAGATCAAAAGCCGACGGCTTACCACGCTCGGGCACAGCGGCGGCCAATTATTATTAGTGATATTGTCTCAAGTAGTGTATTTTTCCACCATATTCTTTCACACAATCATGAAACGGATGAAAATTAAAATGTTAAAATACCTGCCTACGTTGTTTTTTTTTAGCTTGCAATATAAACCCCTACTGCACGAAGCCAAATTGTGGGAATACGAAACAGAACCAAGTTAACATATCTTGGCCGTGGAAAGTGTTAATAGAAAATCTAGAAAAGAACCATTTAACAGTTGCCTGATTGCTTTTCCATTTGTTGTATGGGAAGAATTGTCTGAAATGTGTGTGTAGTGGCAGGCAAAAGAGAATACAAAGATCGAATAGAGAGGCAACACTGTCATTGTTCTGCACTGCACAGACCACGCGTCTCGTCGAGTGGGCGGGGCACTGTGGGTGCGAGCGAGCTGCTGTTGCTTGTGCAAAAAGAACACTCACAAACAACTGAATGACGCTCCGCTTAAAATCTAGTCAATCGAGAAATGATTTGTTGAGGAAGTGAATTGAAATATGAACGCCAGAATTTGGTCTAAGCCTATAATGGTTACTAGCAATAAGAGCTGATCAATTTTTACATGTGGGATTCCGTAATGAACGAGGCAACAGGCCGCACTCCACACCTTTAGCCTGGTAACACTAATAAATCATCTCATTATATGCGTTCGGTTATGCTGATAGTCATGTTTAATATATTACCTTCAAACATAAACAATATCATGGACTCACTCAGAGGCAGAATTCAATTTTACGCTTTACTTTCCTGAAGATATTGTAGCAATATAATCATTCCGCTCTATTTTCGTATTCTCAAATTGAACTCGCACTATTTTTTCCAGAAGTTGAGCCCCCCCTCCCTTCTCCCACCTTAAAAATTTTTGGGTGAGAGGCTACAAACTATACTAAAACGGAATTACAGACAATACTTTACGACTCAAAGTGACGTCGTGACCTAGAACGTAGTGAAAAATCACTGGTGCAAAATTCAACGTAATGATGATAAAATGAAGGTAGGAAAATGGATGTGCTAGAAAGTTTTACATACATACACACAGTTAGCTCCGTGTAGAAGATATTTCTTCACATTTTTCTCACCTTGGCTTCCTTGAATTCACGAAACTTTAAAGCCATGAACGCGTTAACCCCCTATAATCACGGAGTCCCAGGTTCGATTCCTGGTGGAGACACAACTGCCTAGTGGTTCGGATCCCACTTTCAACTGTAGGTCCCACTTCGGGTAGCCTTTTTGAGCATGAAATGGAATTAAAACAAAATTGGAACACGGTAACCCATCACAACACACGCGCAGAGAGCGTTGAACTTAATGACTGACAACTACATCGAACTTTCAGCGAAGCTGGAATAAGGTCCATTTGCCATGCCAAATAGTGTGAATTTTCAGTCTCGTGGTGCTTTCTATACGAAGTGCAAGCAAGTTATCTAAAAAAATTCAAATGTGAGGGTGAGTCGAGCTATGTTTCATTCAATAAGACTCTTCACTTCAAACATATTTTGCTCTATAGCTGTCGATTTCGAATGGGCATCTAAGACTGGTTGCTTAGCGGACCGGATTTGGAAAAAATCACGGACTGTCATAGTTCCAATCACACTACAGACATAGCAAAAATTGATCGCCTGAAGATGAGAGAAGAGGTGATCTCTTGATATGTCTCGAAATATATAGATAGAATATATAGTCAATCAAAAAGAAAAACAATGGATAATGTCCAATTAAGTATAGAAACGCTGTTAGAACCGGTGTTCATTCACAGAGCAGAAGGGTTATTTTGACAAAATTCTGTTTCCCGGCTGGCTGCTTCGGAGAAGAGGGCTTTGTGAAGTTGCCGCTTCTTGCCCAAGGGGTAGACCTAATTCGTTGTTTGGCCACGAGTTCCTTCGTAGGTAAACGCGGCAACAGAGGATCACTGCCATAAAGGTGGTTCCCGCGCCGGCTGAAAGAGCGACGGGAAATTAAAGAACCATTGTCACTAACTTCAGACAGACATCTAATCATTTCCTTAGGTTTCGAAGCTGATCCGAAGGGACAACAAATACCAAAAAAACGACATGAATTAAATGATCGATTGGTCCGTCCTTCTGTTGATGGATGGTAATCCATATTAACAATAATAATCGTAAGCTTATTATTAAAGAGTCAACAATCAAAGCTAATACGCATATATTGATCAGAAATTACTACAGTGTTAAAGTTGTTTTTGTACCTCTTGTTATTTTAAGTCGCTCTTCTGCCACTTTCGGCTAATGAGGATGAGTGACGATTAGATTAAATTGACACCATGATACCAATACTGAAGCCGTGACTCCAAACCCGGAAATTTCGTGGTATCGGAAGTGGACCATTTAACGCGCTTGGCCACAAAAGAGAACCTTCTCTGCGGCCAAGCGCGGTTAGTGATGGACTAACGATCCAGACACCGAATGTTCCGGGTTCGAGTACCTTCACAATCTAAGACATAACACTTTATCAAATTTAATACTCAATCTTCCCAACAAAATTTCCATGCCAATTTTAGACTTCCTGTTGATATTGCTCCCTCCAAAGAAGCAATCTAAGACGTAATAGTAATACACAAGAGTTAGGATTCCCTGCCCCCAAAATAATTATCAATCCAGCTACCTGAAAATCCCACTAACTTCATTAATCGCCCACCATAATTTCCCTATCAATCTAAGGCCTAATATGTAAGAGTTGGATATCCCCCCCCCCCACCAATATTACTTATTACCCGTAACAATTCCCCTGACAATCTACAAATTACTATTTGTATAACAGCAATGGCTAATTGATAACGTAATTAAACTTGTACCCTGTTTACTCAGTCAAATTTCCATCACAGTCTGCGCCATAATGCCCCTCTCCCTGGGCACCACTGATTTAGAACTGTGACAACGTGATAGGTGTAATGTAACTAGTAGTTAAGTGTTAGGAATGGGTGCATGTGTGCTGCGCATTTGAATTTCATGTGAATCATATCTGTCAATAATGTGAATATTAATATTATAGAATATAATATAATGGTGCAGGTGTGTGAAAAAGTAACCATGAGCACCAAGGTATCAATAAAAAAGAATTGGAAACATAAGTTGCATATGGAGATGTGTGTAATTAGTTTTGTTCTGGGATGTAGCAAAGAACATCGGTTAAACCGTGCGGGGTTTCAATACTGTGTCCACCCGCCGTTGGATTCAAGCACTGCATCTAGTCGACGAGGCAAGGATTTCACGAGCAGATGTTTGGTCTTCTCCTTAAACTCTCCCAAACATCAAACACGTGAAAATGTTTTCGATTGGGAGACTTCGCTGGCCAATCTACTCTTGAAATTCCTGGGTCCTGATTAAACCAGGTGGTGTTCGCTTTCGATGTATGGACGCTGCTGTTGTCTTGATCGAAAGTCACGTGCGAAATCTCTTCTTCAAGGTGTGTCTCTCGCACGCTGGGAAGCGGGTGGTTTTCCAGCACTGCGATGTGTTCCTGCGAATTCATTCTCGAGGACACTTCCACCAATCCACCTACTCCAGACGAACGGATCCATCCCCACACCGCCACGGATATCCTGCCACTCCTAGCATGGGTAGAAATGTTCTCGGGGCTGTAGCGAGTGTTGTTGCGCCTCCAAACATAAACCTGACCATTTTCGTCAAACGAAAATACTGTTTTGTCGCTCAAAATTACGTTCTGCCAAAATTCTTGAGGAGCTGGTAAATATTGTAAAGATAACTGATCCGTGCTTCGTGATGGAAATGCATCATTGCTTTTCTTTGCCGCTCGACGGTGCCGAACTGTTGCAGCATGGCACTCCAGTTTCAACTCTTGGCGAATCTTCGTTGTAGCCATGAAGGGATTGCCCTCGCTCATCTCAATGATGCCTGCATCTTCTTCCCTGGTTGCCTTCCTCGGCCGGCCTTTGTTGGGTCTTCACTTCATTCCTTGGTCCCCTTTTTCCTCGTAACACCGAATCCAACGCCTGACGCATGAATCGTCCACACCAAGGGTCGTAGCAATCTGTAGTGCAGCAGATCCGCCGCACAAGAACATGCGGACTATCTTCTCTCTTGTAAATTCCGAAAGTAAGGCATGATGAAATGATATCGTAAAGGAACATTCGGACCGAAGGGACATGCTGCACGTGGCACATGCCTCTTGAAAACACCTTATCATTGGTGCATGTAGAGTTTCACGCCCATTCCGGTGCAGAAAGTTTCATTTTATTGGTTCCGTTGCAAGTGGCATGCTCAAGGCATAGATACGAGTAAAACTGCTGCAGGATCTCGAACGAAGCACCCACCGGGGCTCGAATTAAAGCCAAAGCGTGGTGGCAAAAGGCAACCGTGAAGTTACTGCATCTGAGATTTACGTCAAGCAGGGCCTGCGTGGTGTGTGCAAAGAAACTCACGCTTGCTTTAGGAAATAAGGATACTATTGAATCAATGCAATATAAAAGAGTATATACCGTAAAATATACATTATTATTGACTCATGCATTCCCTGAAAAAATGCATTGTTTTCTCGCACATTTCTGCCTGCAATGAATATAAATGTATAATCTATTAAATTAAGCAGGTGCATGCAGATTTAAAAATTTTGATAAGATAATTCAATTGAATTGAATTGAATTGTTGTTTTTTTAAGTCCACTTTATGCACAGAAAGGCTAATTGGGACTGGACCAACAGTTTATAGTGGGTTCCGAACCACTATGTTCCTCCACCGGGTATCGAACCCGGGACCCCTTGATTAAAGGTGACGACTCTACGATTGCGCCATAGGGGAGGCCCTAGTCCTCTTACGGAGATAATTCGTTCGGAGCAATAGAAATGCCCTATCAAAACAATTGGGGAATATTATTTTCAATGTGGATATTCTTCGGAAAATATGTTTCTAACAACAGTTTACCTAAATAGTGGGGACTTGGGGTGAGAGAGAGGGACGGAGAAGGAAGAGAGAGAGAGAGAGAGAGAGAGAGAGGAAAAGCACACAATTTTCTGTTCAGTGCGAACCTTTGGGATTGCCTTTTCCTAGCGCACCAAAAACACAGTACGTATAACCCAAATACAACCAAAACCTTCAATGGCAAAATTGTGAGTCAATCACTCAACTGGAATAAAAAGTACGGATTTAAATCTAGGCCAGAAGATAGTTATTGCGCTACCATGTGCCAAAAAAATCCACTTTGCCCGCGATAATTGTCATGCCTGAGTGATATGTAGTTTACGTTAGTTGTGAGAGTTGCTTCAATTCCATTGCCTGCCAAGAATAATGATAGCACTGAAAGCATAAAATACAGAAATGTGCATGTTTGGCGAGCTATGAGAAAAGCAGATCCTTGTGCTTTCTTTTCAAAATTTACTAATTTTATGTCAACTTTTACATATAGCCAATGGCGACAGAGGATGAATGATGCTTCAGGGAAATTGATGAAGATTGAAGAAACAACGAAAAAGAAAAACTCATTATCAGAGGCTAGGACCCAAGAACCCTGGCTACGCAGCATGTTATGATATTTAAGTATATCACGGATTGCTGCTAAATCCATTCCTAGATATTTGTAATGAATGAACCCCCGCCCCCGCTACGAGAAAAAGAAAGACTATAGGATGTGAAACATTCACAATGTAATTGCATTGCTTTACATCGCTCTTGGCTGTATTCCAAATGTAGTAAGAGATCAGCGATAAGTTAGATTTTTTTTGTGCCAAGGTATAAGTGTATTTGAGCGCAAGGGCTACCTATTTCATCATTTATAAAGAGTTAACTTCGTCGTTACACTAGCACCAGGCACAAATGCATCAATTTCTATTTCGGTTATTTTACATCACTCTTCTGCCTCTTGAGTTAATCGCGATAATACGGATGAATTATCAATTTATAAAATTGTGACAATCTGGAACATATGACCTCGCTTCGCTAGAAAGGCTGGCAGAAATGTATCGGAAAAGTGGAGGAGCACCAAGAACCGGTTTCACCCAGCACAGACAATGAAATCATTTACAGCGACTCGCTGTGGCAGTGTTGCTCGTCACCCCCTCCCCCTCACTCGCAGATAGCATAGCCTTCTCAGCACCCACTTGCTGATGGAAGAGTGGAACCACAAGCAAAACAACCTGCGCAGACCCACGACTCCTGTGCGCCGTACTCCCGCGAGGAGGGGCGGGGGAGAGTGGACCATGCTTCCTTATGGCCCGAACTGAAGGGAAGAAGGGAGATCTGCGCGGGTACTTTTCGTCACAAGGATTTTTTTCGTTGTGGTCGATCTATACTTTTCGTTTCAGGCATATTCCGACTGGAAGGTTTCTGGCACCCTTTCCTCTCCCCTCCCTTCCCAGCATGGTTAATAAATGAGACCCTTGCACTTTCAAAACCCTTATCGCAAGAAAAAGCTGGCATCAATTTTACACCACCATACAATAAGATTTACACGGGAAACATTTCCTAACATATTTTCTTGATTCGGACTAAGGGCAAATTAAAAATAGTCAAAGAATTAAATTACTGAAAATATGGAAAAGCGCGATACCGAAATCTGTAATGAGTGCGAAGGGAAAATCGAGAAAAGGAAAAAAAAATTAAGTATAAAAGTATTCGAATAACCAGATTAAGAGAGAAAGTTATCACGGCTCGAACAATGCAAATGAAAAAAAAAACGGGAATACGAATTGAAATATACGACAATCGGAAGTAGGCTGAAGGAAGCAAATTTTAATAAACGTGGAAAGAAAACATAATGAAAGGAGCGCTGGTTCGATTCGCGACGGAAGCTCATATTTGTTGTTCGAATCCCACTCTACACTGTATGTCCAGATGCATTTACACTTAAAACAAACTTCGTGGAACTTTTTCCAAATCAGATGTCGCCAAAAATTTAAAAACAAAAAGAATAACTCTGAAGGAAAAATGCCGAAAGCGTTATTGCAAAATGAAAAAAAAAAATTTTCACATATTCGTTCGGAAGTGGTAAAAGAATAATAAAAAACTCAAGCATAAATGTTAATAACACTTGTTATTATTACCAAAGACATTCTCAAAATAAACTTCTTGTCCGTTAAAATCAAATCAAGAGGAAAGCAAGATCTCCACCCGGTCGCGTGAATCTGTGGCTAGATTCAAGAGTTGGAAACACTACGCTTCTCGCGAGCTGCTAATCCTGGCGAAACTAGATGATATAAAATTCTGGGTTGCATAACCGTAAGGGGGGGGGGCGTTATCAATTAATATTAATGATGAGAGGGTCCCACACTGCACAACTGTTAAGAACTTAGGTGTGATATTTAATGAGAAACTTGACTGGCAAAACCACGTAACGTCTCAGAGTTCAAAAGCTTATGGTATACTTAGATCACTCTATAAATCATCGCACTTACTGTCGACTGATGTTAAATTGCGTCTTATGCAAGCTCTAGTTCTTCCAATTTTCGATTACTGTGACGTTGTTTACGGTGTTAATTTAACAAAAAAGAATGCTAAAATTGCACAAAAAGTACAGAATTCTTGTATACGAGTAGAGGAAGTGCCCGGGTTCAACGCCATCAAGTGGTGAGCTGAAGTGGTGAGCAGTGTTGCCAACTCCTCACTCGAAAAAATCACCAAGGTTTTTGTTTTTGGGTCTAACCTAACCTAAAGCAAGGAGGTGGCAACCTTGCTTGAGGTATTTTCTCGCAGTGTTGCCAACTCCTCACTCGAAAAAATCACCAAGGTTTTTTTTTGGGTTTAACCTAGCCTAAAAGCAAGGAGCTGACAACCTTGCTTTATGCACTGTAAGGCAAGCCTCAAGCAAGGTTGCCAACCCACTGGTATTTTTGCCATAGCTTTTTACAAGAAAAAAAAGAGAAAGGGAAGAGTTAAACAACCGACAGCTTACCCACAGCCTTTTTTGCTCTAACCTAACCTAAAGCAAGGAGCTGGCAACTTTGCTTGTGCAATCAACCCGGTTGACCACCCTCAAGTGGAGATCAGCGTTGCCAACTCCTCACTCGAAAAAAAAATCACCAAGATTTTTTTTGGTCTAACCTAAAGCAAGGAGCTGACAATTTTGCTTGTGCAATCAACCCGGTTGACCGCCCCTCAAGTAAAAATCAGCGTTGCCAACTCCTCACTCGAAAAAAAAATCACCATGGTTTTTTTGGTCTAACCTAACCTAAAGCAAGGAGGTGGCAACTTTGCTTGAGGCTTGCCTTACAGCGCATAAAGCAATTTTTGCCAACCTGCACACACTAAACAAGGAGAGCCGGCAACAAATATGTACTGCCGTAAAAAAAAAAAAAAGATGGGTGGATGGTAATATAGTATGTGTGTGCGTGTGCGCGTATAATATGTAGCATTATTAACTAGAGTGTGTTGGCAATTTACTTACAACTAAAAAAAAAAAATAGAGATGCCAACTTTGCTGTAAGATGAAAAAAGAGAGAGAGATTTATGGCTGGCAAGAGTAATGAGCGAATGCGCCATATCGTAATTTTCCAACTCCGTATATCGTGATTTTTGTAAACCTCTCTCGGGGGAACATTGTAACACAAACAAACAAACAAAATAATAATTGTTGTTTTTAGGATGCCCGGCCCCTATAACCTCGCCAGGGTGCGTGGTGCCCAACCAAAAATGTAAAAGTTTTCTAACGGCTGCGGTTATAGATTACCGCACCTCTGTAGGGTTTCACGTGTTTTTTTTCTCAAACTTCTTATATATTTTTTTAAATTTTTTTACAGAGTTGATTAAAGCACATATTTGAGGAAAACAACGCCACCCATATATAAATAAACCCCTCAAACTAACACTAATTAGAATTAGCCTACAAAATTTTTCCCGTAAGGCATTTTTTGTAAACACTCTACCACCAACAGATCACATATAAATAAACATACCCCCCAAAAAAAAAATGCAATCTGAGAAAAGTTGCCCTGTGTGCAAGATAACCATATCAAGCGCACATTTTGCAAGACATTGTCGTACCTGCACACCTGGTAAGCGTGTAACCGCTAAAAAACCATGTCCCAGGTGCGGTATACCTATTACCATTGATAATTTAAAGAGGCATATAACATCATGCAAAGTTGTCGTCGGAGCACCTGTTCCCCAACCGTCGACCAGCTCGACCAAGAGGAAGGCAGAAGCAGCCTCCATCAATACACCACCCACGAAACGCGTCAAGCCTGTGACGAAAGCGAACCAGTCTGCTTTCGAGCGGTTGTTAGAGGACTTTGTCATCACTTCGGAGGGCTCATGCGACGTGCGTAGCTTTTTGGAGAACGTGCAAGCCAAAATCATTTCCATCCTCGGCGATGCGCTTGCAACGCACTCCACCAAATTCTATGCATCGCTACGTTGCCAGTACAAGAAACCGTCTGATGAAATTTACAGCTTCTGCCACAACACCAAGGCGAAGACGCTGCATCTGGCGGATGTCGACAACCTCGAGGTCATCTACAACCAGTTTACCGATGAGCTGGTGGCAAAACAGGAAGAACATCAAGCTAAAGGCTCGGGGGGTTCGCTGTGTGGCGAGCCTCACGAACTGTGCGTCAAACTTTGCAAGTTCATACCTCTCTCCGCCTCCAGCTACGTCCCCTTACCACCTACCATTGCGGCAAAAAGGGCCGTCCTGAACATTCAGAACAGTGACGCCAAGTGCTTCGTATGGTCGGTGCTTGCAGCATTACACCCTGTCCACTGGAAAAACCATCCACACCGGGTTAACCACTACCTACCCTACGAGCCAGAGCTGGAAGTTGCGATGGCTGGGATCGACTACCCGGTAGAGGTCCCGGATATTCGAAAGTTTGAGGCCCGTACACACAACCCTCGGTTGGCCATCAATGTTTACGGTCTCACTGAAGAAAATGCGGTGTACCCCATCCGGGTGAGTGACGTAAACAACAATGATGCTCGAGAAATCCATCTCCTACTTATCAAGGACGAGACCCATCACCACTACACTCTTATCCGTTCCCTCTCCCGGTTGGTGTCGAGCCAACAGAGCAAAGACAAAACCCACGTCGAGGTGTGTCGCAGGTGCTTGTCAATATTTCATAATCGAGAACAGCAGGATTATCAGCGCATCAGAGGCCCCAACATCGCTGCAGAGAAGCTTGCCAGCCACAAGATCTACTGCAATGCCAACGAGCCGGGTGTGGCAGTCTTGCCCAAACCTGGCACTGTGGAGCGTTTCCACATGCACGGTGCCATGGTAGAGCATCCCGCTATCATCATCGCGGATTTCGAAGCCTTCCTCAAACCCCTGTCCACTTGCGATCCTGACCCCGAAGTTTCTTCCACCACCCCTTACCAACTCCACGAGGCCTCGAGTTATGCCTACGTTGTGGTGCGACGAGACCAGCACATCGCCCCCGAGCCCTACGTGTACCGTGGTCCCGACGCAGCCAAACACTTCCTCGAGAGGATGGTTGTCGAGGCCAAGGAGATAGGGAAGGTACTGTTGGCCCCCAAGTCTATGCTCCCACTGTCTCCCGACGACCAACGTAGACACGACGAGGCCATCGCTTGCCCTGTCTGCGTCAAGGAGTACACCGCCAACAACCGTAAAGTCCAACACCACGATCACTTTAACGGTAGGTATGTTGGTCCATGGTGCAACGGATGCAACCTCATGGCCCGGGACCCGCGCTTCATCCCTGTATTTTTTCACAACGGCTCGGGGTACGACTTCCACCACCTGATCAAGCATCTTGGGTACGACGACATGCGAATCAACGTCCTGGCACAGAACGAGGAGCGTTACATTAGCTTGAGCAAGTGGGTGCGAATTTCAGGATCACACTCTACCGTCGAGCTTCGCTTCCTCGACTCCCTGAGGTTCCTCCCGGCCAGCCTCGATGCTCTCGCAGGGAAGCTTAGCGACGAGCAAATGCTCATTACCTCAGCAAACTTTCCGAACTTGGACGCCGGCCTCTTCAAGCGTAAGGGAGTCTATCCCTATGAATACATCACAGACCCTTCCAAGTTCGCAGAGACGTCGCTACCTCCTCGAGCAAACTTCTACAGTCAGCTGCGAGGCTCGAACATCACCGACGAGGAATATCACCACGCCCAGTCCATGTGGCGCGAGCTGGGCTGTCGAACTCTCGGGGACTACCACGACGCCTACCTCAGACTTGATGTGACGCTCCTCGCCGACGTGTTCCAGACGTTCCGTGCGACCGCAATGAAGATCTACCAGCTGGACCCTGCCTACTTCTACAGTCTCCCCGGACTGGCGTGGTCGGCCATGTTTCTGGTGACGAAGATCGAGCTGGAGCTTCTTTCGAACGTGGACATGATGCTGTTTGTGGAACGCGCCGTGCGGGGTGGAATGGTCCAGGTGTCGCAGCGACACTCGCGCGCCAACAATCACCACATGGCCACCGGCTACGACCCCTCACAACCGTCCAGCTACATCATGTACACGGACGTCAATAACCTCTACGGACACTCCATGATGCAGCCACTCCCTTTTAGAGGCTTCGAGTGGGCTGACCCTTCCAACTTCGACGTCGAAAGCTTCGACGATTCGGAACATGGGTTCTTCGCCGAGGTGGATCTTGAGTTCTCCGAGAAGCTGCAGGATTTGTTCTGCAATCTTCCCCCTGCACCCGAGTTCAAGTGTCCACCCGATTCCAACCAGAAGAAGCTCGTCATGGATTTCGAGCCCAAAGAGCGTTATGTCCTGCACTACCAGAATCTCCGGTGGTTGATGCAGCGAGGGGTCACGGTCTGCGCAGTTCACCACATCCTCAAGTTCGAGCATTCTCCATGGTTGAAGCCATATATTGAAGTCAACACCAAACACCGCACTGCAGCCACGTCCGAGCTTGATAAGGATTTCTTCAAGCTTATGAACAATGCGGTGTTTGGCAAAACTATGGAGAATGTACGGAATCGCATGGACATAAAATTGGTAACGAGGAAAGCACAATGTCGCAGGCTCGTAGCAAACCCGTTATTCAAATCGAGGACCATTTATAACGAACAGCTTGCTCTGGTGCATATGAGGAAGAGTGAGGTGAGGCTCGACAAGCCAATTTATGTTGGTGCCTCAGTATTAGACCTGAGCAAGCTGCACATGTTTCAAACATATTATGGGATACTACGCCAGCACTATAACGACAATATTAGCCTACTCTACACGGACACGGACAGCTTGGTGTACCACGTTCGCACGGACGATGCGTACGGGGATATAGCCACAGCTCCATCTTTGGTTAACCTCTTCGACACCTCGGGCTATACCCAGCCGAACCAGTACGGCATCCTGCCCCGAAACAAAAAAGTGCCTGGCAAACTCAAAGACGAGAAGGACGGTGATGTAATTCTCGAGTTTGCAGGTCTTCGCGCCAAGGCCTATGCCATCAAAGCCGAGGGCAGCGTTACCAAGAAGGCCAAGGGTGTCGGCAGACAGGTGGTTCGGGAGCATCTCGCATTCGAGGACTTTGTCGATTGCCTCAAGACCAGGTCGTCGGTTCTAAGAGAAGAACAGCGCATCCAGAGCGTCGACCATATCATCACCACAAACAAAGTTAGAAAAATTGCCCTGGATCCCAACGACGATAAGAGGTGCGTCCTCGAGTGTGGTATTCACACACTGCCGTGGGGGCACTATCGCTTAGCAGAAAGCAAAACCTGCAACATATGTCCATCTTCAACAGAAGATTCATAAAAACAAAACAAAACAAAAAAAAAAAAAACACTTTGACTGTCATTACAAAAAAAAACTATGACCGTATTCTTAAATAACCAGCATGCCTATGAATTTGTTCGGTTTCAAAAAACAGATCATTATGGAAACCATACCAGATCATGAAGTCTTACCTTCCGTGTTACCTAAACTCAACGGTCTGTTGATCATTCACCTCAACAGCATTTGGACGAAACTGAATGACGATGTGGGCAAGATGTTTTATGTTTTTAATAACAATTTACATTTCTACGAAATTCCGATCGACGGGAAACTTCAAATCACCGTGAATCCGGAAAACGCAGGCGAAATCAAAATTTCTACCGGCAAGAACATTTTTCGAATTAAGCACGACAAGATGCTTTCTAACATTACGTACGATGTTTCCGCAGGAGATTATCTTTACATGGAACTCCTCGGAGATTACGACAAACTTATTCCTCTCTTCGTAGAATTACGAATCGTCTATCCTATTATAAATAACCGTTAACCAAAAATGCCTAACGACATTTTCGGCAACACCAAGCGTGTAGACCATGCAGAAGAGATTCTCATGTTGGACATTCGAGTTAAGAAGTTGAGGACCGATTTGATCGCTTTGCAGGAAACCTTAAACAAAAGTTTAGAGTCGGAAATCGCTACGCTCCAAACGCAATGTCTCGACCCCATTCTGAAAATCGATTCCGAACTGAAGACGCTGATAAAAAATTATGTCGACGTGCCTTCTTACGACAACGTTCAAAATATACAGTTGAGCGTGGATTCGCTTCAAAATGATTTGGCCAAATTACAGCAATTTCAATCGAAAAATGAAGATTTGGAAAAATTGAAACTCGAAATCGAAGAACGAACTTCCGCAATAGAAAAGAATTTCTCTGAACTTCAAACCGTTGTGAACAATATAGACGCAGAACGCTTGCATGTCGTTGTTTCCAAATTACAAGAAGAATTCACCAGCACGTTGGAAGAAATTAAATCCAAGTTGCAGACTTTGGAAGATACAATGACGAACCTACCATCGTCGGACGAACTGCAGGTCATCGGTAAAAGCGTCGCGAACATAAAAATTCAATTGGAGGCCTATCAAGATTTCGAACACATTCAAACCACCATCGCCACGCTTCAGGCGTCCTTGGAATTGATCAACGAAGAAATTAAAAATATTCACGCTGAAGCGAGAGCGTTGACGAGCATTCAAGACACGTTAAGCACGGTTCAGCAGAAGATCGAATATTTAGAAAATTTGAACGTCGAAACGAATCTCGCTCATTTTCATCACGTACTCGACAACATACAGGGTGACTTGGAATCGTTACGGACGAGCGTACCTTCGAGCGAAGATTTGGAAAAATTGAAAACGGCGGTGACGGCACTATCCGATTCGAGCGACATCAAAAGTTCATTGAGCGATCTCGAGAGTAAAGTGGCCAATCTCCCCACCTCCAAAGAATTGCACGTTTTGAAAAGAAACATATCTCGAATGCTGAAACGACTGGAAACGGAAACGGCGAACGTGGAACAGATTCGAGACGAAATCAGTTCGCTGGTGTCGACGCTGCCCACTTCGCAGAGCGTCGCCGACCTTCACACGCAGTTTACAGAGATGCGAAGCATCGTGAACGATCTTACCGAGAAGAGCTCGAAATTGAATCAAGTCGAGAACCTTCAGAACATTGTCGTCAACATCAGAGATCAAGTTGGAGTGCTGGAATCAACGCAGGAATCGACGCTGGTCTCTTTCGGTGCCAAGTTGCAAGAACTCAACGAAAGCTACAAGCAGTTGAACGTGGAAGTGAAAATCAAACCGTCATTTTCTACCGTAACGGATACCATAGTCGAGCATTTGGTGCCCGTACAAAACACACTGGGTCAGCTTCACAGCAACCTCGTTAGCATCGATACTAAATTCGCTAAACTGCATTCTCTGCAAGCCATCGAAATCAACAGCGTTCCCAATCAACAGAGAATCTCCACGTTCGTCGAAGGTAACAAACTGTACATGTTGCATCCTTATCATCCGTACTACAAGTTTCTCCTCGATGGCACGATTCAGATAAACGAATTTTCGTACTGGTCTCACGGCAGAAAAGCTAGCGTTCCCACCATGACTTTGATATCGAATCGTGGTGTCCAGAAAGCAGGAAACATTCCTCTGGCACGTTGGAACGAAACGCGCAACATATATGAAATACACGAAGACGAAGATCTCACCGTTTTCGACGTGAGTGCCGGCGATAAGCTGATCATTCAAAACACGAGCGAAGTACCACCCTCTTTGAATCCCATCACGCTGGTGCTTCTCTTAAAACGTAATCTCTAAACAAAAAAATGTCTAGGCAGGCCATCGTCGAAGAATTGCATAAACCTGCACGCCGCAACTACGAACGTTTGGCTGTGGTAACCAAGGGCATCGACGACCTCTGGCAAAGCGACCTCGTGGAGATGAGTAGCGGCAATTTGAAAAACGTACATAAATTGAACAAGGGCAACAAGTACCTTCTCACCGTCATAGACACGTTTTCGAAATTCGCATGGGCTCTACCTTTGAAGGCGAAAACAGGAACATGCGTCACGGAAGCATTCAAATTAATTTTTCGCAAAAGCTGTGGCAGACGACCACGGTTTCTGCAAACGGACAACGGTAAAGAATTTTACAACGCCGTATTCCAAAAGTTTATTCAAAAACACAAGATTCGACATTATTCGAGCTTCAGTCACATCAAAGCCAGCATCGTGGAAAGATTCAATCGAACCTTGAAAACACACATGTGGAAACGATTCACGCTTCGGGGAAATTACAAATGGGTCGACATCCTGCCGGAACTCGTCGACACCTATAATGATACAGTACACAGAACGATAGGCATGAAGCCAGTTGACGTTACCAAATCTGACGAGCAGCGTTTAATTTCTACAGTTTACTGTCCAAAGTACACACCCACGACAAAGAAAGCTAAATACAAAATTGGAGACCAGGTGAGGGTCAGCAAATTGAAGCGAACGTTCGAGAAGGGATTCACAAAAAATTGGAGCACGGAACTCTTTACGGTGGTTCGAGTTTTACCTGGAAACCGACACACGTATATAATAAAACATAGTAGCGGCGAGATTTTGAAAGGAAGATTTTACGAAGAGGAACTCTCTAAAACGAAACACCCCGACACGTACCTCATCGAGAAAGTATTGCGTAGGAAAGGTGACAAACTGTTTGTCAAATGGCTGGGGCTTCCGGAAAAGAGTTGGATCGACGCGGACGAAGTGATCTTGTGAGTACGTGGAACGTGGTGAAGCGTCTACCGGATCCGGAAAGTCAAACGAAGAAAAAGAACGGTGAGTTGCTTCCCGACAGCATCCGCTGTCTGATCGTAGGTCCTTCGGGGTGTGGGAAAACGACACTGCTCGTGGACAATTTTCTCCTCGCACCGAATTGGTTAAATTGGAAGAACAGGCACCTGTACGTGTTCTCGAAAAGTTTGGAGCAATCCAAATACCAGCAACTGATGAAACTGTACGATGGTCTGGACATTGCAACGTTCGCTTCGGAAATAAAACCACTCGACGATTGTCGTGAAAATTCAGTCGTCGTGTTCGACGACGCCATCCTGGAAAATCAAAATGAAATTCGCAACTTTTTCACGCAAGGTCGTCACAAAGGAATGGATAGTTTTTACCTAGCTCAAACGTTTTCCAAAATTCCAAAACAGTTAGTACGCGACAACGCTAATTTCATATGTTTGTTTCGTCAAGATCACACCAACCTCAAGCACGCGTACGATGACTACGTAGGCGGAGACATGAACTACAATCAATTTTCGGAAGGCTGCTGCTCTACTTGCTGGAACGGTGACGATTTCGGATTCGCGACGATCGACATGACGAGGAAACCCAACGACGGAAAATACAGAAACAAAATCAACGACTTTCTAAACGTTGCAACGTTGTGAGAAACGACGTATATAAATAACGTCATGACGAAACGAAAAATCGAAGACGAAAATCTCAAGCTTCGCGATTACCTCGCGAAACGCTTCAAAGGTTGGAAATCCGAGAATCGCGGATTCTACGAAGAGAAGAAACGTCAGGATCAACCCGTGATCGATGCCATCAGCAGTCTAGGTAAAGAAATTAAAAGTGTCACGGAACAAAATAAAAATTTGATTAATGAACTCGTACCGCTCGCAGCTAAAAGTTACGCCGTACCCACGCCCATTTCGAGTATTCCTTCGACGCCGTTCGAACTGAAGGATGCACCGGCACGACGTCGAGCCATTGGTAGCACGTCTTCGGATAAAATCGAGTTGGGACCTTTGGCACGAGACTACCTGAGCACGGGGAAATTCGACAAGGATGAAGTGTTCGGATTGTATCCCAGCATGGAAACCAGCGAAGGCGGCGGTGTGGTGTGGAAGATTGGGAAATCGAAGGTGACCTTCGAAGGCAACGACATTAAAGTCAATTTAGGCGACAAGGATAGTTGGAATAGGTATCCCGGTACGGTGGGACTGTGGGAACTCGTTGCCAAAAAGCAGCCGAAAGATTACACCGACGAAGATTACCAGAGTTACAAGGAAATTCTGATCATGACGGATGCCTTGTACCAGAACAACGACGCCTCGCAGAATAGGGTGAAATCGAGCAGCGGCGAGAAGTTCAGGAATCTCATCAAACCGATTTGGAACCAGGTCAAAACAGGCAGCGGCGTCAAACGCTACAACACGTTACCCAAAGAATTCGTTTGGGTGGACGACGTGAGGAAGCTCGTGGACCGATTGTTGGTGATAGCCGGCGAAGAGAATGCAGGCAACCGCAATTTCTACAACGAGAAGGTTGGCATCGTGGACATGATCAGCACGAAACTTTCCAACTTCATCGTGAACGACGACAAGGGCATAGGTTACCTGATCAAAATCATCAACACGCTGCCTCCGAAATTTTGGAACGTGGCCGAAGGAAAGGGACTCGTGAACGACATCATCAACAAGTTACCTTTCGAGATGCATCTACCTGGCTACCAGTACTGCGGACCGGGCACCAAACTCGAGAAAAGATTGGAGAGAGGAGACAAGGGTGTGAATCCGTTGGACGCCGCATGCAAAGATCACGACATCGCCTACAACACCACGCAGACGGATCTGGACGCACGTCACGAAGCAGACAGAAAGTTAGAGCATGCAGCTTTCGAAAGGTTCGTGAGCAGAGACGCATCGCTGGGTGAACGGGTCGCCGCACTAGGCACCACCATCGCCATGAACACGAAACAAAAATTGGGGTGGGGTATATAAATAACATACAGTAAAAAAAACAACATGGCTTGCATAACTGATTTGCCGCACGAGCTACTATCTAAAATATTCAAGAAAGTAGTTAACGGAGATGTTAATAAACTTGTAAGCATGGCAAAAACGATGCCGGAATTTCGCATCCCTTGTGAAATGGTTCTTAAGGACCTTCTTCGGGAGATCAGCGGCCTGAGGTGCGATGATCTCAACATTCTGCTTTCGGCTGCAGGGGAAAAATTAAACGATAGGTCGGACGAACTGTACGAGGCGATGCAGGGAAGAAGACAGTATACTGATGATTGGTACAAGTCTATGCAGGAGAAGGATGATATCACTACGCACATCCTCGCGTTTTCCGAAGCACGAACTTTCTTCCTCTGTTAAAAAAAATAATAATATATATACGTGTCAAAAAAAAAACTTGATATATAAATAACACACATCGTGAAAAAAAAATAATCTTCGGTATATATAAATAACACACATCGTGAAAAAAAAGCAATTAAATTTCTCTCTAACACTCTGAAATTTTTTTTGATATGACGACCGAAAAAATAAGTGATCTCCAAGCATTAAAACAAATGCTAAATTTGTCAGTTGAGTATGTAAAAATTCAGGAATTGGAAGTCGACAAACCTTACACGATAACTTCTGGTTCAATCGTTTCTACCCAGTATGGTCCCAAGGTACGCCTGTTGCTCAACGCACAATACAGTCTATTTTTACCAGATCGATACGCTAACATGTTATCCGACGAGAAGCTATCTATTTTAATCGAGAACAAAACTCGAATCGTGTACAAGGGGACAAAGGAACTTCTTGGCAAGAAAACGAAGCACGTAATAGAATTTGTGTAACGACTGCGAGGCCTTGAAAATATATAAATAACATACCGTAAAAAACTACACAAGAAAAAATCTCAGAATATATATATAAATAACATACCGTGAAAATAACACATAGAGCATCAACATGAAGCCCAAGGGTGTCGTGTACCAGATACCATACTCCAATCTAAAAAATCTAGGTGCCCTCGATGGGTTACTCACCAAGAAACAACGCGAGAAGAAACGTTCTTGCTTGTCGAAAGGACACGGAATGAAATTGCTGCTCAGCACACCTCAATTGAAAAGATTGCAGCGTTCGCGGAAACAGCAAAAGATCGGAGGCTTCATATTCAGCATCCCGGCCATCCTGGCAGCATTGGGGGCCGTTGGAAGTTTGGCCGGCGGAAGTGCCGCCATCGCGAAAACCGTCATCGACTCAAAGAAGAACAAGGCGGAATTGGAAGAACAGAAACGTCACAACCTGGCCATGGAGAAGAAGGGGAAAGGTATAACCAAAAAACAAAAAAGCAACCTCGATGCTTTGAAGAAATATAAAAAAAAGAAACAGAAGCACTCACCAACCGAGACATTGAATCTCTGATTGAACCGTTACAAATCAAACACTTCAGAGGAGTTTTCATGTCCGACTCGTTACCTTCAAGCGTCAAAAGAAGAGAATGCGGAGTAGTCAACTTGGACGGCCAAGAAAATCCAGGCACGCATTGGATATGTTACCACAAAAACGATAATGATAAAGCATTCGTTTTCGATTCTTTCGGAGGTGTTCCACCTACAAATTTAGTTCATTATCTGAAAACAAGCAAAACCTCCATATACTACAACGACGAACGCATTCAAGATTTCGGAGACGTGAACTGCGGTCATCTCTGCCTCTCCGTGCTCGCGTTTCTCTCTAAAATAAATAACCCTACGATCGAGGATTTCCAGAAAGCATTGTGGAACCTCAAACAGCATCACTAGGATGGGTGTGTTCCATCTCACGAGCGAATCTTCAATTTTGAAACTCACGCTGCACGACGACATCGTCTATCCTAAATCCGTGGCTCTGCGTGCATTCTACAGCATGTACCTCATACCCAATGTTACGCAGCACAACAACAAAATTAGCGTCGGAAGCGAACACATCGTCGTCACGCCAGGACAATACAATCTTTCCACTTTGCAAGCTCAATTACCCAAAGGCACGTATCTTTCTCAAAATTCGGTCACGCACAGAGTGGAAATCCTATCCGCGACGGAGACCGTGGACCTGGGCACCATGGGAGAACTTTTAGGTTTCGAGAATGACACCAAACTCGAAGCTGGCATCAAGCACACGGCAGTCAACATTCCTAAATTTCTAGCCATCGAAACTCTGAACGTTCACTGCAACGTGGCGGAAGGCATGATCACGAAATCTTCGGACGGATTACTGGGAAGTCACAAGCAGACGGGAATCATAGCCACTTTCAAACCGAGTTCCGAGTTCATGGAACCGATCATCTACACGCCCTCTTCGCCGATCTATTTTCCAGTATGTCGCAACCGCATAGACGACATAGAGTTGGTGGTGACGAACGAGAAAGGAGACGTGGTGGATTTCGCAGGTGCAACGACCACTGCCATCGTGGAGATCAACGTATAATAAATAACATACATAGTGAAAAAAAAAAAATGGAGCAAATCGAAAGTTACGAATTGCAATCTTTCCCTCCCAACCGTCGCACGTTCGCCAATCTGAACGAGGCAAACAGGGAGATCGAATATGACGTGGACGTAGGGGATGGGTTCATTCATCCTCACAGAGCGGACCTCTACCTTCAATTCGACGTGGTGAAGAAGGAAAGCGGAGACGCGTTTCCCGCAGCAGCAAACTTGATACTCGTAGACAACTTCGTGCCTCACCTGTTCTCGCAGGTGGAGGTGAGGAAACACAACACCGTCATCGACAGAATAGATTATCCAGGCATCACGTCGACGGCAGTGGGAACGTTGATATTATCCAAAACGGACGAAGCGTACTACCAGGCAGGAGGATTCGAAGCCGGGACCAAAATATCGACGACAAGTCACACGGTGCTCTTTCCCATGCGTCTGCTGCCGGGGTTCTTCTCGGACTACAAGGAGATCATGTGGAAGGGAGGACTGCGCGTTACGTTTCGAAGAGCGGCCAACGACAACGACGCACTGATGCGATACGCTACTTTAGGTCCGGACGGCACCACGCCGATAGCCAACACTCTACCCGAAGCAGCAAAGTGCGTCATCCGGAGCATGGAATTGAGAATGCCGGTGGTGGAATACGAAACGAACTACGCCCTCAAGTACAAAGCGGAGATCTTGAAAAGTCCGCAGGTGGTGATTCACTTTCACAGTTACCAGTGCGTACAGAAGGTGGCATCGGGAAGTCACATGGAATTCGACGTGACGACGCAGTTCAACAACATACAGTTCGACATGCCAGATTTCGTCGTAGTGCTCTTTCAGACCGGGCGCAATAACAATCAGGAAAAAGATTCCAGTAAATTCGACGACTGCAAGATCAAGAATGTTTATCTCAAGAATGGACGCAACGAAGTGTTCCCGCGCGAAAATTACAACCTGGACATAACCAAAGATGATTACCTCAAACTTTACGAAGCTTACACGGCTTACAAACGCGTGACCGAGGGAAGCGTGGACATGTACTACACGCCCAGCGAATTCAAAATCCGCAGGCCGATGTTCGTCATCAATACATCTAAGAGGAAGAAGGTTGTGGTCAACGATCGCACCAACATCAAGGTCGTCTGCGAGTTCCACGATGCCTTGCCCGAGGATACTCTGTGCAGCGTCATCCTGGTCGCAGAGAAGTCCTTCGCCTACGACGTGAAGAACGAGAGGGTCACAGAGCAGTTTTAACAGTTTTTTTTAACATCTTTTCTTGCACAAATAAGAAATTTTTTGTACTAGCACAATCAGTTACAATAGCACAATACGAATTTCACTAGTTCAGATCAGTTACAAATGTCAATTTCATTAGTTATCAGTTACAATATCTTTTTTGCACTATAGCACGAGACAATCAGAAAATTTGCACAACAAAATTTGTTGTTGTTTTTACACAAGAAAATTAACAATAAAATTCTTTCTTTTTTTATCGTTTTACATGGTGTCGAAACATCAAAAACACATACACACACACTAGAAAAAAAAGCATGCAACTTTATTTGTAACACACGCACATACATTCTCCATCTTCATCAAGAAAATATTATAATAAACATAATTATTTTTATCTATATCACACAATAAAACTCTATATCCAAAAAATATCACAACATCAAAATAATACTAGAGTCGTTAGTACACGTTGCATGCATTACGGAGGTCCTCTGTAGGGAGTTATGGGGGGGTTAAAAAAAAAAACACGTGAAACTCTACAGAGGCATGACTTTGTTAGCCGTGGCCATTAGAACTGTGTTGGGCACCACGCACCCTCGCGAGGTTATAGGGGCCAGGCATCCTAAAAACGACAATTATTATTTTGTTTGTTTGCTTGCGTCACAATACAGGCGCGCGCGCGCGTGTGTGTGGCACATCGTTCCCCCGAGAGAGGTTTACAAAGGTCACGATATACGGAGTTGGAAAATTACGATATGGCGCATTCGCTCGTTACTGTTGCCAGCCATAAATCTCTCTCTCTCTCTCTCTCTTCATCTTACACCAACGTCGGCATCTCTATTTTTTTTTTTAGTTGTAAGTAAATTGCCAACACACTCTAGTTAATAATGCTACATATTATACACACACACACGCACACACATACTGCGTTGCCATCCACCCATCTCTCTTTCTTTTACGGCAGTACATATTTGTTGCCGGCTCTCCTTGCCCAGTGTGTGCAGGTTGGTAAAAATTGCTTTATGCGCTGTAAGGCAAGCCTCAAGCAAAGTTGCCACCTCCTTGCTTTAGGTTAGGTTAGACCAAAAAAAATCTTGGTGATTTTTTTTTTTCGAGTGAGGAGTTGGCAACGCTGATTTTTACTTGAGGGCGATCAACCGGGTTGATTGCACAAGCAAAATTGCCAGCTCCTTGCTTTAGGTTAGGTTAGAGCAAAAAAGGCTGTGGGTAAGCTGTCGGTTGTTTAACTCTTCCCTTTCTCTTTTTTTTCTTGTAAAAGGCTATGGCAAAAATACCAGTGGGTTGGCAACCTTGCTTTATGCACTGTAAGGCAAGCCTCAAGCAAGGTTGACAGCTCCTTGCTTTTAGGCTAGGTTAGACCCAAAAAAAACCTTGGTGATTTTTTCGAGTGAGGAGTTGGCAACACTGCGAGAAAATACCTCAAGCAAGGTTGCCAGCTCCTTGCTTTAGGTTAGGTTAGACCCAAAAACAAAAACCTTGGTGATTTTTTCGAGTGAGGAGTTGGCAACACTGCTCACCACTTCAGCTCACCACTTGATGGCGTTGAACCCGGGCACTTCCTCTACTTATACGTTTTGCATTTAGCTTGAAACGAAGGGATCACATACTGCCTTACTTAAATGACATTAATTGGCTGAATATGACACGACGCAGAAAACTACATCTGGCCTGTACAATATTCAAAATTCTGCAAACAAAAACACCCACATACTCCACGACAGACTCCAATTTAGACACGACATACACAACTACACGACTCGACACTCTAAGAAACTTAATCTGGACAGATTCTCAAAATCCATATTCCTGTCATCCTTCAAAGCTGCTTCTGCATATTGTTGGAATGCGCTGCCACCAGATGTTACCTCGTGTGCGACATATAACAGCTTTAAAAGGGCAGTAACAAAAGTACTTCTACATGAGCAAGGACAAATCCTCAGTACACATGACTAGATTCAGCATGCTTACGTTGATCAAAACAAAAAATGAGCAGATTCGAACCCAAGATGAACATTTTGATGTGTGTGAATGAGAAAAAAAAATTGTATCTTTTTAGTGTGTTAATTACCGAAATATTTAGAAGTGAAAATGTAATGGAATTCGTATGTTATAGTAGTAATTGTATTTTGTCTGTTTTATTGTAGTAGATTTTGCGGGTTAAGTGGTAGAGCAGCCACAGGCTGAACTTCGCCCATGAATAAAGAAATTCTAATTCTAATTCTAAATCTAATTTCGAGTGTACCTGCTACTGAAGATCTAGTGGAACCTCCAAATGCGACCTGCAACAATCAACCGGTTAGGAGATCACAGAGACCAAGACGACCGCCTGACCGTTATGGGCAAACTCCATGAAACGGAAGTCTCTTCAACCAAAGGGGGGAGAGTGTCGTATGCCGATTGAACTTGAACGCCAGACCTGGTTATTATATGTTGTTCGTCATCAGTCTGTGTATTGCTTCTCTCACGTATGTCTCAAAATCATAGCCGTTCTTCGTGACGAGACTCTTTCATTTATACCAATATGTAAGTTGTTGTACTTGTTCTGTTACTGTGTTCCTGAATTATACACTTTTATTTGTGTTACAAATTATGTCTTATTCTTAACTCCATTTCTTGGATAATCGAAGAACTGAAAGAACCCGAAACTCAACAACTTTCACTATACTTAAATGTATTGCATGCTATGAACCTATAAATGCCGCACAAGCTATTCACTAAACGTTTTTAATGGAAAATTCTTCCACAAACCATTCACGGAAGGTTAGGTTAGGAAAATTTAGAAAAATAAATTTAAACAAAAAAAATGAACTTTCGTATACATATAGAGCCACTTCCCATCCCGTGCAGTGTGTAGCTTACATATACTAGAACATTTAGGACATTCCACATCTTGTCAAACTACCGCGTGGATGCTACACTGACAGGGGGTTACATAACCGAACGCACGGAACATTTGATTCACGTAGTCGACGGCAATGGTGGCACGAGCTATCGTGCAACGGAGATGCATGAATGACGAAAAATACCTTACTTACAGGCCAACCAAGATTCGAAAAAACAATTTCCCCGGCTTCAGAAAGTCCACAAGAACTCAATTCCGTAAGTACTTTCTCGTCTTTTCTCCTGTAAATTTCAAGAAATGTGTCTCCGGCTTATCTAATCGTTACCCAAAATTTTGTCTTGTAGGTAGCAGTCTATTGTTTCAAGACAGGTTCATTGCCATTCTGAGTTTCACTGTCGCGGCCTTCCATGAATGTCTGGCATGTTGAATGCCTTCAGAAGAAGTTAGCGACAGAGCATGGTAATAGCGCCATGCAACGTGGCTCAGGGAATCCAGAACATTCGACTCCTTCCATACCTTGGAGCCATCGTTCGTGAAGCGAGAGGACTGCCCGGATTCCAGATGCGACGAAGTTCCCTTAGCGACAGCACAAGCGGAATAAGTTGATTACACCTGAGTTATTAAGGACTCGAAGGAAGGTCAAAGCGTCGCAGGCTGCTTTCAATTTAAGTAATTTCCTGCGATTACTTTCTCACGGTACACGGAGCGCTACAAAGGCACGCTAAAGACGGAGCAACTCTGTCCTGGAGGAGGCTGGAATACCTGTTTCTGATTTGCCAAAATTTTAAAAGGAACAGGTTGATTTCGTAGAATGGATAAGATGCATACTTCTCCGTACTCTTGCATTATAAGTAGACTTGATTTTTGTTATTTAGCTTTTTTCTGCCATTTTTGCTTAACCGCGCGGACGAAAATGAGTGATGATATGATCAAATTGATGAAGGGACATTCACAAAGAACATCCATGCTCAGGCCGGGATTTGAACCAGAGATCCCTGAAGTCGTAGCGCACTGAACTAACCTCTTCGTCACGGACACTATAAGTAGAGCCCTATCGTCCTAAATGCCTATTTTTTCCTGTGATCAAATTCGTATGCTTTCACTACAGAAGTTGGTTTCATGGCAATACCATAATTATATCTTTAGTGAGTATAATTGCCTATTTCGATTGTTAGTGCATGTAAGTGCCTAAAAAGATTCCAAAATATGGTTAGCACAGCGAGCTAAGTCAGGAACCTCGGGTTGGAATTCATATCATCACTCAACCTCATCGTCGTGATTAGCCCAAAGGGGCAGAAAAGCGACGCTAAATACACAAAATCGAAACAAATCAGATTCAAAAGAGGAACTAAATCCAGTTTCAACGGCGAAAAGTGTGCCTTCATGTCCTTTTTGTTTAAGTTTTTCCACACAGTCCGTTTCAGGGAGCACAGGAAGGTGTTTCCCCTCCTTTTGACGATTATTAGAACTTAACAATAACCATTCAACTGACATGGAAATAAGGATCAACTGCCTCCTTTACATCACCTTTACATGCACATCACAGCACATCGCGCTACCTCGCCAGGGGTTCCGAGTTCGAATCTCGGCCTGGGCATGGATGTTTGTGAGTGTCCTTTCATCAATTTCATCATATCATCACTCATCCTCATCTTCGCAATTAGCCAAAAGTGGCACAAAAGCGAAGTAAAATAAAGCAAATCAATCAATCGACATCACCTTTAATATGCATACTAGGTGACACGCAGAACAGAATTCAACATCCCGAGCCTCAAGAGGAAGCCTGTCCGTCACTGCTTTTTTCTTATATAATCATCTCTGTGGCCCAACACGTTGAACGGTCGGCGTATAATCTCGATACAGAATACTCCACCTTTACTTTCCGATTATAAACAAAGTTCAATTAAGAAAATATACCGGGTGTCCGAGAAGTCTTTGTATGAAAACAAAAATTAACTGTATCCGCTATATGCAACATAGACATGAACAAATGGTACCAAAATGTTCGGAAACTATTCAAGTTTTATTGGCAATAGGAAAGAAATCAATAAATCTCCACGTGAGCACCCTTGGTAGCACGGAGTACATCTAGTCGAAATTCAACTTTTCGCCATGCATTAGCCAACATCAAAGGAAGGATTGATGTGATGACTTGGGTTATCCGTTGTTGCAGAGTTGCAAGATCGGATGCAGGAGTTCTGTAGACATTGTCTTTCACATAACTCCATAGAAAAAATCTAAAGGGGTTATGTCTGGAGATCGTTCAGGCCACGCCGTCGGTCCATCTCGACCAATCCATTTTCCAGGAAATGTCTGTTCAAGGTAGGAACGAACCTCCAGACTCCAATGTGGCGGTGCACCGTCTTGTTGAAAGATAACATCTGGGTGGTATTCTAGCAATTGAGGAACAGCAAACAACTGCAACATGTCGAGATACACTCCAGATGTTACGGTGTCCTCACAGAAAAAGAATGGTTCGATTATTCTGTCATGCAGCAGCGCGCACCAAACGTTCACCTTCGGGTTGCCCATGGTCGACTTCCTCACCTCATGAGGGGGCTCTTTACCCCAGATACGCACGATGTTTGAAACTGTCTCTGCACTGTTTTTTGTGACCTGCTCTCGTGAAACCACAGGACACACTCAGCCTTTTTCTGATTTGTGTACATTTCCGGTTTGCTGGACACTGGCACTGCTACACTACTGCAACGGTACAGAAATTTGAAACAAAAAAAACTTGTATAGTTTCCGAACGTTTTGGTACTATTTTTTCATGTCTATGTTGCATATAGCGGATGCAGTTAATTTTTGTTTTCATACAAACACTTCTCGGACACCCGGTATATAAATGTCTGGCATTTCAATCTTTAGCCAAATATTTGCGTCCTTTTTTGATTAGTTTTCTCCCAGTTTGTGAGGATCTACGCTCTCCACGCCTCAACACAGCTGCATCTATTATTACATTCATATTGGAATCGATCGGTTTCCCCAATGGATATTTAGTAGTCAACTTGCAGCGGGCAAAACATTGTCCTCTGTTTGCATGTATAGGTTTTACCTGCAAAGGGGGAAAAAATCCGTTATTTTTTCAACGATCGCTTACACAGCAGTAAAACACATCCGCAAATGTGCAAATAAAACTAATCTGTATTCTTTGTAAGTAAATCTAACCTAATATCATCTGATTGTAAGGGAAAGTGCTACCTGTTAGATTATAAAGGGTTTTCCAATATGAATGATATGATTTTGAAATGAACTGGCAACTATGCTTCAAATGTTATAACTGTACTAGTTGTCATTTGTGTTTAGTATATTGTGCTGTGACAATTCATCATGGCTAAATACTCGCTTCAAGAACGTTTGGTTATTATCCAAAAAAAAATATGAAAATGGACGTTCTTTTTTGGGCAAAAAATTATCTTCTTAGATGAAGCTCATTTCTGGTTAAGTGGATATGTTAACAAACAAAATTGTCGTTTTTGGTGTAAAAACAATCCACAAGAGATTCACGAGAAGCTCTTGCAATGGCAAAAGGTCACTGTATGGTGGCATCATCGGACCATTTCTTTTTTTTTTCCAAAACGAGGTAGGAGATGCAGTTACAGTGACTGAAGAGCGGTACCGATTGATGTTAACAAATTTTTTTGGTCAAATTTAGTTGAAATTGATTTGGAGGACATGTGGTTCCAACAAAACGGTGCCACATGTCACACTGCTAATGCCACTATCGACGTATTGCAAAAACAGTTTGGTGAAAGGATAATTTCAAGAAATGCAACTGTTAGTTGGCCTCCATGAAGTTGTGATTTAACTCCTTTACATTGCTTTTTGAGGGGTTATTTGAAATCTATAGTCTATGCAAACAGAGCACGAACCATTTATGCATTAAGATTGAACATCGAACGCTGCATTCGTGACATTAGGCCCGAGTTATTGCACAAAGTCATCGAAAATTGGGTTCATCGAATTCACTCGTGTTCACGAAGTCGATGTGGACACTTAATTGATGTGTTATTCAAAACATAATGTAATAAACTATGCTTCAAAATAATATAAAAAGTTTGGTTGTATCTGAAATAGTTTTTATTTTATTTCATTGTAAAATCACATCGTTCTTATTGGAAAACCCTATACATACGCGCATGCGCGAAGGGCTAACAAATACGCAGGGTGAATGCTTACCACACGACAGAGGTATACTATGTAACGTCACGTAAAACGCACTTGGTTCTGGATTTTGTTATTATAATTAAATGTTTGACTTTAAATTAACTTCTTGTGAAGAAGGAAATGGGCGTCCAGTTTCCAAAATTGGCCACGCAACTGAAGCTTTTACAAAAAAAAAGCGTCAACATATTGGGAGTTAACATTCCAAGTAATATAATTACAAAGTAGAAAATAGTCCGAGGATATTTGTGGTTTTGTTTTCTTACTTCACAATAGCCGCTCTCTTATTGTACTTCATCTTTCTATCCAACATTTTAAAAATTGAAACTTGTGAATTTTTCAGCAAAAGCAGCATCAGAAAGCCGCAAATTCCTAAATAACCGAACAAGAAAAATAAGGAGTACTCAGGAATTCAAAAATAAGGCATCACTGAGGCCTCACCTCTTACAAAAAAAAAACAATTAAATCCGTTATTGAATTGGAAACACTGTATGCAAGACTAGGAAGAGCTGCACGCACAGTTGTTAAGGTCGTCAGCGCTACACAAGAGAACAATACTAGCCACGAATCCTCAAGGAATTAGCATAGCATTTCGTTCCATGGCCATTTTGCCTTAGAAGGAATATTTGTTATCCATTTTGAGCCCGCAAGAAGTCAGGTTCTGAGTTGGCGATTTATTTCCTTCATTAATGGATATTGGTTGTTTGTTTTTTTGTTTTTTTTATTATGATTTTTTTGTTATTGTGATTATCATTTGCTCTGAAACAAATATAAAAAGAAAACGAGCAAAGAAGGTCCTTGCTTTCGGCACCAGATATGGCATGTGGTAACTTTGCGATATTTACGATCATTTTCATCTTGGTTAATTTCGATAAGAACAATTGATGGAGTGAGCAAATAAATGAACGAACATAATAAGCTCTTAAATATTACCCAAGCTTCGAACATAGGTTCTTCGGTTTCATAGAGCAGTATGCAAGAAGCACTAGGTCATGGAGGCCCTCAAAATTGAAATAATAATTGCAACAGAAAACCTGATATTAGAGTATTTTAAGAGTTTAGGCAGATGAACGATTCACATCAACCAACAACAATTTCAGCTGTATTGTGTGATATATGGTTTGCCCTAACGATTAAACGTGCTCTTGCCATTATAGTTACACATTTCAGTTTTGCAACACAATCTCGACTCGGCTCGATATGTGCATTCCCTTGTCTCTGTTCTTCATTTTTTCTATTTAGGATATATTGCGTTGCCTCTTTGCCTCTTGGTTAATCCTTGGCGATGAGGATTTATGACCAACTGATGATATGGATGTCATGGGGTAAACATAGAGATACATCCACGCTTTATTCATGGTTCGAACTTAAGACCTCTGGCTTCGAAGCAAGTTCACTCCGCCACGGTTGTCTTCTCATCTATAGTCAACCTTAATTTCAAGAGATAGAAAGTGACGATACTCAATACTCAAGTAAATTGCATAAATAAAGACACACAACATATCTATGTCTAAATAATATGAAAATTAGTAAAAGCCAGTTTTATTCGTTCATTTTAACTTTTACAGTAAGACATTACACGGAATGTAACATATAATATGGTAGTCTGCAAAAATTAAGTCAATAAATAATGCCCGTCATTTAAAAATATTTTGTGTGAAGTGAACAATGTTGTAATCTTGCCACTGAAGTTCCCAGATTCGAATCCCGGACTCAGCATGTAGGGGAAAGGGTGTTCTTTATCAGCATCCTTTCATCAGTTTTATATAATCATCACTCATCTTCATCGTCGTGACAAAAATAACAGAAAACCGACGATAAATAACAAAAATATAAATACAATACAGTGTTCAAAGTCACAATTTTCACATTTTGTATTTTTATTTATTACCTTCTATATAAGTCGCTTTCTCTCATTAGCTTAATTGCAACCTCGAGGAAGATTTCATCCCATTATTTACCACGGTTCAGTAATGCAATTGAGTGAGAAAGGATTACAGCCCTTCCCTGGAAAGTGATGATGAGAATATTACGTATTTCATGAATGCATTTAATTGCAATGGAACTGCATTGAATTAATTATTATGAGACACACACACGAACATAGACCAACACAAAACACTTTATTGTCACACTATATTGACCCCTATAAAAAGGAAAATAATATCCATCACCATAGACATGTGTTGCATTGGATGACAGAATTCATACACACACTTCTAAACGTTACTAAACGTCGACCGGCTGAAGTCTCGGGGAACAAACACTTCCTTCCAAGAAAATCACAGTGTCCACAAAAATTAAGACTGAACGGTTACTAAAGTAATAGAAATGTGCATCCGCAATATCATTATCGTTCTCTATTGTTAAATTTTGTGGTCACAGTATTTTTTTGTAGTTTCGTGATTTTCCAGATCATTTTTCTACCTCTCTAGGTTAATCGTGACGGCGAGGATAAGTGATGAATGGATAAAAGACATAAGCATCACGGAACAAACACAAAACCTATCCATGCATTACGCCTACAGGTAATTCGAACCTATGACCCTAAGTAAGACCCAAAATAGTGAGGGTTAAAGGGTTAAGAGATATTCCCAAGACAATATCCAAAGAATACTGCCACATATGAGGAATGTAAAACATTTTTATTTTATCTTCTCTTGATAACGTCGTTGCCTTGTAAACAAGGGGGGTCCCGAGTTCGATACCCCGTGGAGGCACATTGTGGTTTGGATCTTACTTTAAATTGTATGTCCAGTCCCAATTAGCCTATTTGTGCATAAAAGTGGACTTAAAACTCAAACTAAATAAGAAAAATCAAGAGTAGAGAAGAAACTCATGTCAGGAATTTTGGTATGTTCTTAAGAAGAAACAGGTGTTGGTGCACACACACACTCTCAAAGACAAAGGAAGGAACACCTAAAATTCTTCCAAAAACTACCAAGTTGATGTCTGATGACTCCAAGAGAAAACTTCCAGGAAACAAGTTTACGTGAATATAGCCTACCTACACCTCAGGGTCAGTGACTCACAGTACGGGTGGCCTTATTTGCAACGATCTTCCTCCCCTTCACTGGAGTAATGAAATGTTTCCAACTACATTCCAATCTAACTAAGAGGAGGGAGAGATTTTTTAAAGTTCCCCAGTGTACAAACAAAGCACCACATACCTAGAAAAATATCTACTGCGTTTATATATTCAGTTGAGATGGTGGAGCAACATTTGAGAGAGGCAAATGCCCCAACGTGCCCTTCATGGTAAGCGTCAATAGATAAAACTAATAACTTATCAAGTATGTCCGAAAATATAACCCATTTTACAATTCTGCTTGCCATTGCTTTTCATTTTACTTCGTGTCTTTTCAAAGTTTGTTTCACGCCAGAATTGCTGCTTGAAACGTCACAGTCTGTTCATCCACTGAAAAAAAGTTTCCATTTCAGTGAAAGACAAATTGCACAGGAAAACATTCAACATTCTATCCGACTTTCCTCCGCAGGAGGGAAAACAACCAGTGCCCTTTCTCCCCAAAACAGTTTGGCAAACTGATAGCTCGACGCACTCGTAATAAATTCCCATTCCTCTGCACTGAAGCAAAACGGAGAAACATTACAATTTTTCATCTGCCCGGCTCATCCTACTCAGCCATTTAGAACTGAGTAGGCGCGAGGAATTCATTTCTTCTTGCACACATTTCCGCCTTCGCACACAGCTATTCCTCCACTTCTTCTGTTTTTACTGCAAGCAACATCTTAGTTTTCGATGTTGTACACGTTATTCCTTTTCCCTCTTCCTTTAAAGCATACAATTTTCGCGCGCCAGAAAAGACCGGTCCAATTTGTGAAGCAAATGTGCTCGTTTCTTCTCCTCTTTCTTTTCTTTCGGGACAGGAAAAGTGGCCTCGCCCGCAATTCGTCTTCTAGCCAGTTGTAAGTTGTTGGAAATGTCGTGACGCCGAGTTACCTATACAAGGCTTTTCACGGTGTTGTGTGCCTGGAAGTTACATGATGTTTCCCAGAGCTAAAGAAAGAAACTTGGAGGAACGTGGGACAATTTAGATACTGATGGTTCGAATCGGTTGTTCTGATGGGTGTGTTTTTCTCGGGAATCTTTGCAATTTGCTACGACTCTGTGATATCACATCTTTTATCATATTTATATAGTTCAGTATTACCTGTGTCACACTTGCTTTACGACCCTGCGTGGTGATTATCTTCATAATTGCATCCCGTAATTTAATTTATTAATAAGGAATATTATGTGTCATTTGCTTAGCTGAAAGCACGAGAACATAATGGATTCTGAAGAAGTAGCTTTCATGTTTGTCACTAAGATTCGAGTGGAGTGGTTAGAACAGAGCTACGATGCCAGGGGTTCCGGGATCGAATCTCTGCCTGGGCAGGGGTGTAGGTACTTTGCGAGTGACACTTCTTCAATTTCATATCACTCATCCCCATCGCGATGTGTCGAAGTTGCACAAAAGCGACGCTAATCAAAAATCAAAGCAAACCAAGATAAGACTCCAAAATTTGATACTTAGCCTTGTCCCCAGGATCGAATATAGCTTTTATATTTTACACTTACCACAGAGTGGTATAAACAATACTGAGTACAAGAATTTTCACTAGTGCCACACACTGAAATTTATTAATTCCATGAGTTTAGAACAAGAGTTGATAGGAAACTTGTCACGAGATTATTCTAGCAAACTTTTGTGGCGCTTCAATGCAGGAGTTATGGATTCAATCCTGGATAAGACATGACCTTGTTCATGGCTAATCATATATTTGTTTATGTTCATCTTAAAGGTTCGCATAACCAGTTTTTGTAGATTCAAAATAACTGTATTCGTATATTATTTTGCATTACATATTTGTTATATCAGTGTATCATTCATTGTCGTCGTTGATGTTCACCCAGACTTGCGAACAAGTTCCATTTACAACATAGAAAATTGAGTCATTCTTCTAGGTTGTGTTTAAATGTCACACATTGCACTGTAAACTTGGTGGCACACTATATATTGGTGTATATTTATTGGTGAGTTTTTACATTTACATTACATTAAACAACTTCGAGTTAATTCTCGACAGGGTACAATTGGTCAAAGCCCCATGCAACCTTAGTGTCAACGTTCAATTACAAATTCGAATATTATTTTGTGGCATTAACAGAAGACAATTACTTTGTACACAAGAATAAGTGACAATGACAAATAACCAGACTTAAAAATTTAGGAAAATGGTTCAAAGATGTTTCGGCACTTGCTTTATTTCAAGCATTCAATTATCAAGAAGGCACATCTTTTAAGAGGAACTTGCGTAGATTTATAGACTTTTACGTTCAAGCAATTTTGATAGGCAAGGTAAATGTACGCTTAAATTAATTATAT
This sequence comes from Lepisma saccharinum, assembly GCF_977018435.1. NCBI lineage: Eukaryota > Metazoa > Arthropoda > Insecta > Zygentoma > Lepismatidae > Lepisma > Lepisma saccharinum. Next base: position 116,866,329 of record NC_139229.1, read on the forward strand.
GCATTTACGCTAAGTGGAATTTGCGTTCGAAAGCTGGAATTAATCTGCACGGCTTGGTCAACATAAATTTGCAACATTTTAATATTCTCGTACATCAGGCACAAGACTCAAAGACATATTTTCCCTGTTTTACCTAATGGCAAAGGCATGAGCATATGCCTACACAAAAATTAGCATAGCGCTACTGAAAATATGGAAAAATAAAATAGGACACAAAAAAATTGACATATTTTAGCACGATACCTTTTTTTATATAGTTGATACTCAAAAAGGTAATATGGATTTGAGTTCAAGTCGCGTACTGAGAAAATGTTTGCTTTTGTCGGTTTTTTTTTGGAGATATCCTATGCAAGGAACAGGACGATGTTCTGATGAATGTGCGTGGTCCCATCGAATCAATGCGCCTTGACTCGCAAAAAAACTCAACTTGCCACGTATTCGTATATTATCGGAGTAGTTTCATGTCAGTGCGGACGATATTTGTCCTACGGAAACATTCCTTCCTACTCTACTCTCCTTGCTACTGTACAGATAGTCTGCTGTTACAAGGCACATATCGTACTGAAGTAAAACCGGATGTGAAGTCGGAGGAGAAATAGAAATCGTAGACGTAGTTCAAAATGGAGTTTTGTGGTCTTTTTGCATTTTGGACCTCCTCCTCCCTCTCCCTCTGTATATGTGGGGGGGATTTCTTGTTTTGTTGAGTAAGAGGGATAGTAGACGAAGTATGATTTATTCCTGCCATCTGGCGGAAAATTCCGGAAACTAATCAGTTGTTTACGTTAGTTTGGGAGCGCTGCGTCGGTGACGGAAGCCGCACGGCTGATTTAGTAGTAACCAGTGGTGGGGATTCGGGGGGAGTTGGGGAGGGCAGTTGCCCCTATTTTTTCTACTTTTGCCCCTGATCAATGCTAAGTCTTGTCTATAAAGAAAAGTATACTGCCCTTGCCCCCCAGTTTTGGCACCCAACTTCCGCTACTGGTAGTAACTAATAATATAATTGAGACGTTTGATAATTAAATTCATTCAATAGCTTCCTTGAGGAGCGAATGCAATAATCCAGTCGTTTAACTTGACAAACAAGGACTGATTTCTTTCTAATATTTTTTAACTTAAATACTTTGTAGACCTCTGTATGTTGTTGTGTCAATATTTTCTCATTCGTGAATTTTAATAACACGGTGAAACGAAACAAAGTTTATCTTCCACCAGAATTACTTCAAAAACATTGTGGGGGAAAGTTTGTTGTAGAAGTCAAAACATGGTTCGTATATAAACAAAATGTGCTTGTGGAATCTCATGGGCTGGGAAAAGTTGCAGCTGTTACGGAAGACAAATGTAAAGATAAACAATACTCCGTGTACAAGGCTTGTTTCCACATTCTTCTTATCAAAAGAAACGTTCCGGCATATCCTCGGTGTTCAGTTATTTCTATAAAACGTAGTAATAAAGTTATATGTACTTAGTGAAAACAAGGATTTTTGTGTGTGTGTGTGTGTGTGTGTGTGTGTGTGTGTGTGTGTGTGTGTGTGTGTGTGTGTGTGTGTAGGGGGGGTGACAACATAAAATTTGAATATTTTTGTCACCGGTATGATATATTGTGTAGAAGGCAAACTCGTATCTAACATTAATTCCGCTAATTACAATCCCTGAAAAATATAGGAAACTGTTCATTCATGTTGAAGAACTGCATCCAACTCTATGTAAATTTCTCACAAAGAAACTGTAGTCCCTCCACACACCAAACTGTTGATATATGGATGAAAAAGAACTAGAAATAGAAAAAGAAACAATGAAGAAAGCAGAAGATTTATATGAAAAATTGGGAGAAAAAGCAGAATCACATTCGCTCCTTTTTCAACTAATAACTACTTATTCAGTTGATTAACTTCAGCTCCTGCCTTTACTAGCTCTTTTATTATTTCAACTCCTGCTCCTCCTATTTTGCACGCAGAGTGCAGTGGCGTACGTCCACTGAGAGGTTGATAAGAAGGTATACTCAAAAAGATTTAGCGGATAAAGTTGGTTTCACCCTCAAGGAAATGAACTCAAAGTCAAAATACACTTTGCCGTTTGCAATATTTGCCGGGTCTTGGCGGTAAACTTTAGAAAAGGTTGCATTTTTCCAGGTTAACGAGGCTTTGTAATCTGGACACAGAGCCAGTGTAATTCTCTGTGGGGATTTATTTTGTGTCGTTCATATATTTACGATTCCCTTCATCGGTTTCATTTTATCACCATTCGTTCTCATCGTTTCGATTAGCCAAAAATGGAAGAAGGGGGACGTAAAACAAAATCAACAATACGCTACCCCTCTCCGCCCCGAATACCCTAACAGTACAAATAAGCGACGTTAATTAAATAAACCACTTATACAACATTAAAAAAAAAGGCTGTCGTTACTGAATTTATCAAATGATGATGATCTAATTGCCAGCAAATTCCACAAACTTTTTTTCGAAAACTTCTGTTCGAACAAATTGGATGACTATGAGGCGTCATTTCATTACTCAATCTTGCCGTTTTATTTTCCAAAGAATGTGGATTAGAAAAAATAATCTGCAACTGTAATTACACATTGTGGGCACCCTCCTTTTCATTTACGTCTGGAATGTGTGGCGACGAAAGTTTTCGACACTGCCATTCTAAATATTCTTACACAATTATTTCGGCATCTCAGACAAAATCAGAACAAATATAGAATTGAAAATACAGCAAGTTTCATATCGATTTTTTAGAACGCATATGTGGTACGTACAAAGTATTTATGGTTTCATTTTGAGGATGTCTAATTTTTGTGGCAATTATTGTGTACCAGTCCACAATCAACAATTTTGTTTAGTTACACCTTAGACAGTAACAATATAATGGTTAGGCTTTGCAAAATAATAATGTTTCAGTTTGAGAACATTTCGAGGAAGATTTCAAGCGCGATAGCTCCTACCCTGTAAATATGACATTATCAAAATGGTCATTATACTCATCACATTTGATGGGAAACCTTTTACAAATTCTGGTGAAATCTTCCTAGAAGAAGATAAAGAATATCGTGCAAAAAGAATAATCTTTCTGGAAAAAAAAATGGGGACGTAGTATAGTGGTGTTGGGATTGATCTCTGACCTGAAATATTTTCACCTCCTCCAAAATTTGTTATTTATCACTTGTGTTTGTGTTTTTGATGTTTTATTCACTACCACGAGTACTACAAGTAACAAATATATTATGGTATATATCGCAATGCACACCGGAGCTGCTTTTGCATAAAACGTCCGAGCAACCAAACTGTTCGCGCGCTCTCGCCTGACTGGCGCAACGTTCTTACTGGCGTGCGTATAAAGAAAACAAATGCATGTTGCTATGCGCGCTAAGCGCTGTGTTCTTGATGTGATATTTCAAAGTTAAATAAACACATGATTATCATACATTCTTCCCCCTCTTGGTCGTACAATAGACCAAAATAATATTATACTGTACTTCTCTGACGTGATTAAACTTGATCACTTAATAACTGCAAATTGTTATATTGACACTAAACTGCACTAAACACTAAACTATTGTTCAAAATCATCTTCGATGGGAAGTGGTACAATCTTGACGACTGGTCTTCTGTATACACCTCCTTTAGTCTTGACGTCGACGACGCGTACAAGTCCATCCTTACCAGGATATACTGCTTCGATGATGCCGAGATTCCAAACAAGGGGAGGAAGTCTTTCATCCTTCAGTATCACAACGGTACCTGCTTGAATCTTCTGCTGACGAGTCCACTTGGATCTCTGCTGTAATCCATGTAAATATTCTCTCGACCAACGATGCCACAATTGTTGGTGAAACTGCTGAATTCTCTGCCATCTGGTCAGTCTGTTGACTGGTAATTCGGAGATGTCTGGCTCGGGTAACGAGGATAAAGGATGACCTATGAGGAAATGACCAGGTGTAAGTGGGATTGGATCTGTTGGATCTTGTGAGATTACAGAAATGGGTCTTGAATTTAAACACGCTTCTATCTGGCACAATAATGTTGTCAATTCTTCGAATGTTATCGATGACTTGCCTACTATTCTTACCAAATGATGTTTCATTGATTTAACTGCTGCCTCAGCGAGTCCTGAAAAATGTGGTGATCCAGGTTGCATAAAGTGCCATTGTAGACCTTCTAGTGATAAGTAGTCCTGTAATTTCTTATTAAATGCTTCTGATTGAAATAGTCGTAAAAGTTCTTGTAACTCTTTGTTCGCGCCAACAAAGTTGGTTCCATTGTCACTGTATATATTACTACTCTTCCCTCTTCGTGATGTGAAACGTCTAAGTGTAGCAATAAAAGCCTTGGAGGTGAGATTGCTGACTGCTTCTAAATGTATCGCTCTTGTTGATAAACAAATGAATACGGCGACGTAGCATTTGGTAACTGTTTTGCTTCTTACGGTTCTTGTTTTGACATGTATTGGAACAGCGTAATCTACAGCCACATTGGTAAATGGTCTTGATGGTTGAACGCGAGGTGCAGGTAATTGTCCCATCAATTGCGACGAAGTTGTGCGTTTTAGCTTAAAACAGATTATGCATTTATGTAGTATTTTCTTAACTACTTGTTTGCCACGTGGAATCCAATATTTGTCTCTTAAAGAACTTACTAATATCTGTGGTCCTGCATGTAGAAGTCTTTTGTGCTCTGCTTCGACAATCAATTTTGTAAAGTTACTTTTTGGTGGTAATATCATCTGATGCTTGCTGTCAAATGATGATAATTGACTGTTATCCAGACGTCCTCCAACTCTTAGCATCTGATCTTTGTCTAAGAATGGATACAATGTTTTCAAATAACTTTTATTTGAAAGTTCGTGGTTCGAGTTAAGTTCTTCGATTTCCTTTGAATAGAACGCTTGTTGTGCAATTTGTATACAAGTGTGTAATGCACGTTGCACTTCATTGGGTTTGAGATGCCCAATCATTCTCTCATGAGAGTTCTTGAGATTGTAAATAAACCGTTGACAATATGCCACGACTCTTATTAATTTAGACAATTTTGAAAATTTGTCAATGATGTGAGTCTCTTTGCTCTGTATGAACAATGATAATGTTGATATTCGTCTCATTTCTGGCGCTTCATTTTCAAGCTTTATTGATGAATGAGGCCACCAATTTGAATTCTCTTTCAACCATTCGGGTCCTTGCCACCATAATGGACACTGTTTCATGATGCTTGCATCAACACCTCTTGATATTAAATCAGCTGGATTATAGTTTGAAGGTACATGTCTCCAATTACTGATTTCTGTTAAATCCTGAATTCTAGAAACTCTGTTTCCTACAAATGTTTTCCATTTTGCAGGTGATGCTGATATCCAGGACAGAACAATTTGAGAATCTGTCCATAAATGTGTGCTTTCAATTTGCAAATGCAATGCGGGCATTGCCTTATGCACGAGTTCTGCTAAAAGTAATGCTGCACAAAGTTCTAGTCTGGGTAATGTTACTTTCTTTATTGGAGCTACGCGTGACTTTGAACATAGAAGTTTTACTGAAACTTGACCTTGCTGATTGATGGAACGAATATATAAGCATGCACCATATGCTTTTTCACTTGCATCTGAAAAGCCATGCAATTGTATTTGTGTCACGTTACCTTCTTGTAGTACAAATCTTTCGACGTTTATTTCATTGATGAGTGGAAGTTGCACTTGCAGTTTCTGCCATTCAGTTATTAATTCTGGTGACAGCTCTTGATCCCAATCAACTTCTTTCTGCCAAAGACGTTGAAGAAACATTTTGTATTTGATGACTATTGGACTAACAAGCCCTAATGGATCGAAAATGGATGAAATGACGCCTGTTATTTGACGCTTAGTGTAAATGCTGACTGTTGTAGAACTAGAGGTAAATTTACTGCTAACGATGAATTTGTCTTCTACAGGATTCCAAGAAATTCCTAGTGTGTTCACTCCTTTTTGCGAATGTAATTGGACTGGAAAGTTATCTTCTCTGTATTCTGGTTGAATTGATCTTAATAACTCAGCGTTATTACAACACCATTTGCGTAATACGAATCCTCCTTTAGCTAGTAACTCGATGAGTTCGGTTTGCAATTGTGTCGCTTGTTATACGTTTTGAGATCCACTAGCTAAATTGTCAACATAAAAGCTCTCTGCTAAAATGTTCGTGGCTTGAGGATAATTAAAACTTTCTTCTTGTGCTAGCTGCTGCATACAGCGTGTTGCTAAAAATGATGCTGGTGCTGTCCCATACGTGAGAGTCTGTAATTCAAATATTTTGATCTCTTCGTTTGGCGTGCCTCTTCATAAGATTCTCTGCAACGGAGTATCATCTTGATGTACTTGTATTATTCTATACATTTTTTCGATGTCTGCCGTGAAAGCGATTGGATATGTTCTAAATCTTAAGACTATGGACATCAAATCAGGTTGAATGGTTGGTCCAATCATGAGAATATCATTCAATGATTTTCCGTTGTCTGTCTTGGCGGACGCGTTGAATACGACACGTACCCTTGATGTAGAATTGATAGGTTTTACTACAGCATGATGAGGCATGTAATACGTGACTCCTTCTGAGGTGTTACGTTCCTCTTCAACTTGTTTCATGTGTCCAAGTTCTTCATATTCATGCATAAATTTTACGTAATCTTGACGTAATTCTGGTTCACGTTGCAATTTCGCTTCAAGTTGATGAAACCTGATTGAAGCTAGGTTGTGTGATTGTCCTAATGTTTCTTTAGCCTCCTTGAATGGCAAATGTACCGTGAAACGCCCTGTATGGTCACGAGTGGTGTGGTTTACAAAGTGCTGTTCGCATACCATTTCTTCTCTTGTTGTCACCGATGTTCCTAATTCTTCAAGCTCCCAAAAAGCTCTTATCTGCCTATTTAGATTGTCATCTGTCATTGTGAAACATGAAGTAACCGATGTATTGGCGTTACATTGTTGTGGGATGCGTCCTGATAGAATGAAGCCCAATTGCGTGTCTTGAAGTACTGGGAAGTTCTTTGGGTGAGTCATACGTTCTGACTTCAATATTAGAAAGAAAACATCTGCACCTAACAATAACTGTATTTTGCCTGGAATAGCAAACGTAGGATCTGCTAATGTGATATTTTTTGGAATGTTCCATTCTTCATACGGAACCTTTTCTGTAGGTAAATTGCCCGTGATGGTTGGCAACACTGCACATTCTATGGTTGTAGAAAAATCGTTTATTGTGGATTGCAAACATACTTCAACACTTGATCTGGTTTCTGATGTAACACCGTTTATTCCTCTTATTGGAACGACCCTTCTTTGTTTCGCGAGCCCTAGTTGTTGAACCATATCTGAAGTTACGAAATTCGATTGAGAGGCACTGTCTAATAACCCTCTACATTTTACCCATCTTCCTGTTCGATCTTTCAGTTTAACTAACACAGTTGCTAGCAAAACTTGTGACTGATGTTTTCCCTTTATTGTGCAATACGAACCTTGCGGTGAAGGAAATTCATTCTGATTGTACTGAGTTGTGTTAGAAGGCTCTGAGTTATCAGAACGAGAATCTGATTGTTGCGATCTTCTTGACGCTTCTGTTGCGCGATCTACGTGCAATAAGGTGTTGTGGTTCTTTCGGCATTTTCTACATGAGCTTGATTTACATACGCTTGAAAAATGTCCTTTCTTTAAACAATTTGTACAGATATTGTTGTCTCGCAAACATTGATATTTCTGCACTTGATTTGCATTAATGAAGTCTTTACATTTGTAAATAGCATGTGACAGTTTACAAAATGGACACGTTGGAGACGACGTAGTGACGTATGCTCTTGTGAATTTGTCTTGCTTTGCATTAACATACGATTTTTTGCCTGCTTGTTTGTTATCAGAAGTTGAATTAACCGTATTTTTGATGGATTCTAACGCTTGGCATCTTTTTTCTAAAAATGACAAAAAGTCCTTCAAAGTGGGAAACGAAGATTCTGTGCATTGTAATTCCCATGCCTTTCTTGTTGTAACGTCTACTTGTGAAACGAAATGTTGCGTAAGAATCATGTCTTCTAACGACGCGTCTGTTTGTATCGCTCGAAGTGCATTTAGATTACTCGTTGCTGTATTGACGAATTCCCTGAGTTCTGTTGCATTTTCTTTATGCACGGGTTTAATGTGAAGGATTTCATCTACATACGAAGCTGCAATCAACCTTTTGTTCGAATATCTTTCTAATAACAGCTCCCATGCAACCTTGTAATTTGCTTCGCTGATCTGAAGATTTTCAATGAGACGCAACGCTTCCCCCTTGAGCGAAGTGCGCAGATACTGAAACTTCTGTATTTGCGGAATGTCTTTGTTGTCATGAATAAGCGAACGAAACGTGTCTTCATACGCCAGCCAATGCTTATAATTCCCCTCAAAAGTAGGTAAATGCACGGTTGGAAGTTTCAAGTGTGAACTCGAAGCCGACGTTGTATTGTTTTGCAGCTTTGCTGTGTTATCGAGTTCGTGATCTTTAATGATTGTTCTCATTGTTGACTTAAGGGAAAAATACAGCTGTTCTATTTCCGCCCATACCTCTTCCTGACAAGAATCAGTAGACAAGATGTCTATCTTTTGCTGCACGTCTTGAATCTTTTCCCATATTGTTTCTAAGTGCTGTAAACGGGTGCATATTTCCTCTACGTTACCATGTTCAATGTCAAAGGCACGTATAAATGTTTGCATTCTTGTCATCTGTCCCTTTTGAGTTCCCCTTTGCTTTACTAACGATTGTAATTCTTCCATTGTTGTGCGTGTTTATTACGGGATACAAGGAAAACAAGGAATTGAAATTGACGTAAAAAGAGCCAGACATAAACAATGAGCATGCAACTGACCTGCTTGTTGCCAAGTCGCTGAAGTGTTTTCTGCGGCGCTCTACGATGCTGTGTGAAGCGATGCTTTCCGGGTGTTGCTTGTGGTCGATGCGGCAACGCTGCTGGATGAAACTGCGTAATCAGTGAAGTCTGCTGAATGATCGTTGCACAATCAACTTGTACATACGCGATAATGTTTTTGCACTGATTCGTATCACTATGCGGCTCGACGGAGGACCATATGTTTGTGTTTTTGATGTTTTATTCACTACCACGAGTACTACAAATAACAAATATATTATGGTATATATCGCAATGCACACCGGAGCTGCTTTTGCATAAAACGTCCGAGCAGCCACACTGTTCGCGCACTCTCGCCTGACTGGCGCAACGTTCTTACTGGCGTGCGTATAAAGAAAACAAATGCATGTTGCTATGCGCGCTAAGCGCTGTGTTCTTGATGTGATATTTCAAAGTTAAATAAACACATGATTATCATACAACTTGTTAAGTGTAAATCATTTGATGAAAGTTAAAAACATTTTTACATAATTAGGTAATGCCCTGCACTTACATTTCTGAATGTCAGTATTCCTACGGTACGAAATAAAATCGTAAATAGTTTATTAATAAAGTATTGTTTTGTTCCGAAGAGCGAATGGGGGGGTGGTAATATACCTGTATTCCTCCATTAGGTTATAATGAAACCTACATTTTACTGTTTACCTTTATAGTTAAACTGAAAATATAGAAAGATAAGCAGCAGTAAAAATGTAAGTTTTTTTTGTTACAGCTTAAATAAACAAAGTTTCTTTTCCGCCACCCTGTTTTGGGTTTTCTAACATTAATTATGTACATTTATTAACAACAAAACTATATCTTACTGCATAATCAAATATAAGGAGAAACCCAAACATACAGTATGTACTATACACAATGTAGAACTTGGTCAAATTCAAAATATCTGTGGATTCTTTTTGGAAGCTGGGGGTTTAATGCTACGTATGAAAATGAGCGTTAGGTGCATTGTATTCTTCTACGCATGTGGCTGAACAATGGATACGTGAAAAAGCCTTCCCTGTAACGTCAGACTCTCTTGTAACCAGTGGCGAAGCGTAGAGTTCCTAGCAGGGTAGGCACAAAAGTGCGATAATTTCCATTAGTTGATTAAATCTGTAAAAAAAAAATAATAAAATAAAAAATGGAGGGGGGGGGGCTATGTCATGGAGAGTGGTTCAATGTCTCTCCAGGCCGCTTCTTTACTTGCCAGTGGCGTGACGTTTTCAAAAGTGTTGTTACCGGCCATCAGTACGATAATTATGTCCTAGACGTTCTCCTCCCGCCCACCAGATGTCATCGATCTAGATTTTTGTTAATCTCGGGTTTTTTATTTGTTTGTATTTTTTCAACCCCTGATTTATGCACACACCTCCAAAAAGAACTACCAATCATGAGACATCGCGAAAATCCAACGAATAGTGCTTGAGCCCTGTTGTCAATTCTTCACCACTTTTTTTCTAAATTTATTTATTTATTTTGCAATTGAGGTGAAAAGGTCTAGAAGAACGCCATAATTTTCTGGTCAGTCTGACGTTTGTGCCGTGAGCAGACGACAGAATTCCGCACTTTCAGCGACTGTCAGTTTGGTACGTTCTACTGCTGCCAACTTAGTTTTTTTAGCAAGACTTCCTCGCACCGAGGAAAACACCATTGTTATCTGTTGTCTAACTAAATGAATGGTTGTAGTTACTTCCAGTCTTGGCTTTCTAGATAAATGAATTTCTGACACCTGTACGTGCAAGTAAACATAATTTAAATTTTGATTTTCGTCTCATTTGTTCTGTTCTATGCTAATCGTGACGATGAGAATGTATGGAAAATGAATTAAAGATGATCACCACAATTAGGTCACCTGGCTTCGTAACGTGTTAGGATGACCACTACGGGGCTTTCAAGAAAAAACATAAGTAAAGGTGACCTCTCTCATTCAGTGTGTATACTTGGCATCCTAGTTTGTTCTACCCCTTGTGTTAGTAGACACATTTACGTGATAATAGAACATAGGATCCCAGTTTGGGACCCGGCAACACGATAGGTTACTATATAACATATAAACAGGTTATAATAAATGTAGTTGCTTGAGAGAATAGAATCCCAATTTTTAGGCGCAATTTAGCTCTTTTCTGCCAATCCAATGTGACAACACTGGTCTGTTCCGCAAGACCTGAGACAGACATGGCCCGCGCAATAACCCCATAACACTCTTTGTCCTAAACCCAAAAAAAGTCTTCCCTTGCATTGTACTCTGATTGACCGTCCTCTTCTCTTGTTATCCCTTCAGGGTAAACGAAACTGCCTACCTCTTCGCTTGTGTCTGCTGCATAAAAAAAATGTCTGCTTGTAATATCTATTCGACGACAGTGTTAACGCATTAGATAACGTTTCAATAACTTTTTTTCTTTAATATTTTGCTGTCACTTGCCACTGCTACTTGCAAAGGAAAATATAGTTGAAAACATTTTAGAAATGATTGTTATGAGAAGGAAACATGAAAGACCAAAAGTGGGTCCTACCTTACCGATGATTACATCTTCACTCAATTAAGAACTCGATTGTCCTTGTTGTTCTTGCATTTCAGTCCAGCACTTCTTGCATAAATCTGATCGCTGCACACGACACGAATCACAAACAAAGCTCTACCGCCACGAAATTCGCCCTCCGAACCACGCTCCCTTCTAGCATCTTGAGCAGGAGGCAAGTTTTCACAGACAGGGAACAAACGAGGGAATCCCCGTTCACGATAAAAATAAATTATTCTATTTCCAGTGAAAGTAAAACTACTTTGTAAATATAAGGCGTAATTTTAATTTACATAATTTGGTACGAAGACTTACTTTACAAATATAAGTTCTTTAGACTTTCTGTTTACGCTACAGTGTTGGGTGAATCGACAAGACCATCAGCACTCTGACCAGAAAACAAAGTCAGAACTACAGTACTCCGTAATTTTCAATTTCACTTACACTTGTCGATGAACGGAAGGAAAACTTAAGTTTCGTACAAAATATGGAGAATGTACAATGAAATAGAAATATCTCTGCACGAACACAGGCTAATGTTTATAAAAAATGCTGGTACACCACAAATTTCCAACTCTGGCGGAAATGCATTGTTGCTGATATTCTGTTCGTCCTAGTGGGTAACACCGCGAGGCTGGCCTCACGAGCACGTTGTAAGCATACGTACAGTACTCGTAAGATTAGGCTTCCCGCATATACGAGCGTACGACGGAATGTGAAGAGAAGAGGCCCCAGCAAATGTGCCTCACTCCGTGCAAAGTTCGTATACTGGACAGGGTTAGATTTTTTTTGTAATTATCATAAATGAAAATTCCAAACTTTTTAATTGCATTACATATGTTTTGGTGAAATGAGTAAATACACCTTTAAAAGAGTAATGGCGTGGGTAGATCCGGCCTCCTGGCCTTATAGGACGCTTCGTCATTGCTTGTAACAAGAGCTGCTCTGAAAATAATCCAGATCTAGTTGATACACTTCAAAGAATGTTTTCACTTGCCAGTTGCTTCTAACGACAAGCGTGCTGATGCATCCGACATCCTGCCACACGCTGTTTCGGCATTTCCAGTAATAAAAAAGAACGCGCGAGCGGCCATTTTCAGGCAAAATACTCTCCACGACTCAACGGCCGTCGCTTCATTTCTTTCGGCAAACGGCGTCAGATGTCAGGCCTGTCACAAACACTAATAACAACCACGTGCGCACGGAGTGGACCATCACAATCCACAAAAGCCTGCGACACCGGTTACGGAATCTTCCTTCCTGGAAATTGGAAATGTTCGAGTCGTGCTGCAAGCTGTAAACAAATGCCAGCTCGTCCCTCACCCGCCCCAGGATCAGAGCCATGGAAAGTTTTCAACAAGGTAAAAGTCCAAAACAGTGCAACTCAACACCGGAATATTTAGGAAAGGAAAAACCTGGGGAATAAGAAAGAACCCAAAGATTATACTGATAAAATATATTTATATGTGTGTTATTTAACGCCGCTTTTCTGCACTTTTGGATAATCGCGACGTTGAATTTCAGTGGTGATTAGATTATACTGATAAAAGGGCACTCTAGAATGCCCATTCCAGGATATGAACCCGTGAACTTCAGGGGCGAGATCAAAATTAACCACTTAACCAGATAGGAATAAATTACCCAGACACAAAGTTATTGTCACTACCAAGGTAGCTGATTCACGATCTCGCTACCAAAGACCACGGGTTCGAGTTGTTGTTGTTTTAAGTCCACTTTTTGCACAGTAAGGCTAATCGGGACTGGACCTACAGTTTAAAGTGGGATCCGAACCACTTGTGCCTCTACCGGGTATCGAACCCGGGACACCTTGATTACAAGGCAATGACGCTACCATTGCGCCATAGGGGAGGCCCACCACGGGTTCGAGTCCGGTGCTGAGCATGTGCGTTTCTGAACACCCGTCAATTTCATCTTATCATCTTTCATTCTTATCGTCGCGAATATACCCTAAAGTGACTCTAGATAATAAAAATACCATCAGAATATGTTTCAAAAGGGCAACTGAAAATCGAAAAGAACACAAAGAACGGAACAAACATGTAAATGAGAACATTATGTAAATGACTAAATGTACTACTGGTTACCAGAGTAAACGTTACTGAAATGAGAGCGATATAAAATTAACATAAAAAATAAACTATTGGAATAAATGTGAAAAGATCTGATTTGGCTTATTTTACTTCGCTTTTCTGCCACTTTTGGTTAATCGCGAGGACGAGGATGAGTGATGATATGATGAAATTTATGAAGGGACACTCGCAAAGAACATTCGGAACGTCTGGCGTCGTAGAAATGTCAAAACAGAGTAAGGCGATATTTTAATAAGTGTAAAGGTGATAAATGACTACCGGAATATCCTCAAAAATGAATTACACTGAAAGAACATTGGAGAAAAACCATAGAAGAGACAACTACGTAATGAAACTACACACAAAGTTAATATTCAATACAATAAGCTGAGAAAATGCGACTCTGAAATGGAATAGACGGAAATTCTGCATTCTGAATAGCGGAAAAGTGCGAAAGTAATTACAGCCGATTGTAATAAAAATAAATATGATTACAGAAATGGAAAGACATACCAGTGTAACTTTAAGAAGTAAAGAACATAATTTTGATATCAGTGTTAAAGTAAATAATGATAAGTTCAATGGAACCAGTTCATTGTAGATTGTCGATATCTGACTAGCACGAGAAAAGACAATCTTTCGAAATTATTCCTCTTTCATTAAGTATCGTATAGTTCTCTCGGCCTACAACATTTTTGTCTTCGTAAAGCCCCGTTTCCATTACCACAAATTTGCCGCGCAACATGACGCACAGCATGCGACGCGGCATGTCCCAAGCATTTGTTGAAATGAAAACTGTCTGCAACATGCCGCGGCGCAAGTGCCGGGGACAAAATTGCCCCAGACGATTTTGACGCACAGCATGCGCCGCGGACAATGGAAACAGCCTGCAGCAAGTTCCTGGGGCACGAGCATGCGCACTAGAGTATAAACAGACGACGCGACTACAATCTTTGGTCCAACAAGATTTAATAACAATTCAAAATCACTTGCAGTCATTCTTACATAGTTTTCGTATCCAATTTGAAGACGAAAGTCTCTCATCAACGAGTTTTTTTTCGCTAGAAAACTTCTAATCCACCATGTAGGTAGTTTTCGCCTCTTTTTTAGAAGTTCATGGTACGCGCCTGCCATAACAACGAAACCCGCCATAGCTGTTTTGTCCATCTTTACACAAGTTAAATCACCACCAAATTATTACAATACAAGAGAAGAAACACTGACTACACTAAAGCACTGTACAACTCTACACTTCGGTCCTGCACTCCAGTGTTGTTGTGGGTGTATTTTGCAGTAGTAGTTTTGAATTGGAAACAGTAGACTAAATGAAGCGCAACATGCGCCGGCGCATGTTGCGCGTCATGAGTCTGGAACTTGTCAGAATGGAAACGTAGCTTTATTCAGTAATTTGTGGTTTATTAATAGATCGGCATGATGTCTACTGTTATCGACTGCCGGACACAGAGCGCCAGACAAATCGAGATAATTTTGTTTCGCAATAAGTTACACAAGAGAATTCCATGAAATATTGCACGTCATTTGTTACGTTACTAACATCACAGAGATCGGTAAGTCACGTGAAATTGACTCTCGTCCAGTTACGTAAGTTAGATTGTCGGCTTTCACATGCACTTGGAACGAATGACGTGTCTGATATATGGATGCGCCTACCGCGCTCATATGCGGCAGAAATTAATGAAGGGACACTCACAAACAACACCCATGGCCAGGCCGGGATTCGAACCAGAGACCTCTGACGTCGTAGCGCGCTTACTAACCACACCACCACGGAGGTTAACGTTTAGTTAAGGAGATAACAATAGTTGCCAGAACACACTACGTATACAACTCTTCCTGATTGGTATCCTGAAACGATACCTTGGTGATTAAAAGCGACAGTCGACTCCATTACTTAACGAATAGCCCTCGTACATACAGCGTGATTCATAAGTCTGTGAAACATTTTAGAAATTTACTACAGATAAGCGATACAATTGACAGTGGTAATTCTGATTCCGATACGACAAACTCTCTAAGTTTTTTGTACACGCCTCACAAATGCTCTGCGTATCCACCTTTGCTGATGTAGCAGATATTTAACCGATACTCCATTTCGTCCCGCGGTGATAAGTTCCTGGAGATTGGGGGCGAGTGGGGGCTCCTTCAGAAATTCTGCTCGAAATCGTTGCAACACAGTCACAGCGGACAAGGTTCTTCCGTATTCACACACACAAAACACCTTCTCACGTTTACTTAGCGCCATATTTGATACTACTGCCTCCTATTGGCAAACCAGGGTAACTATGCGCTCGTGCGTTCCTCCGGTATCAGAATTACCACTATCCGTTGCATAGTTTATCTGTGGTGAATTTCTGAAATATTTCACGGACTAACAAACCACGCTATGTTTGTCTGCATTGTAGCGACTGTCCAAAATTGGCAGAAAAAGTCTACGTAAAATAAAACAAATGAAATCAAAGTTTTGCCGGACGCATGGCATAACCCCGCAAAAGAGGAGAATAAAGCAACAATCTGTGTCTAAAAAGTAAGGAAAGAAAATGGCCAATCCATCAAACACGTTTATTATTATTACTTCCCTTCCATTCCAGCAGAAGAATTGCTTTATTAGAAATCAAGTGTGAATTGATGGAATCTGCTTCCCGCCGTGGAAACAGACAAAGCGTGGGACCCAACGAACAAATTGAACTGTGAGGTTTTCACTCTCCAGACTCGCTGGAAGAGTTGAATAATGACGGGGCAAGCGCCGTTACTCCAACGTAAAAGCATTGTTCAGGTTGTGCTGGAGCAGAGTTGAAAATTCTGTCGTAACAAGTGATGGAAGAGGGGAGTATTATTGGAACATGG
The DNA here is from genome assembly GCF_977018435.1 of Lepisma saccharinum. Classification (NCBI taxonomy): domain Eukaryota; kingdom Metazoa; phylum Arthropoda; class Insecta; order Zygentoma; family Lepismatidae; genus Lepisma; species Lepisma saccharinum. The sequence goes on from NC_139229.1 coordinate 116,882,694, forward strand.
AAATAATATCATAAACGGTTCTGTACAAAAACGAGCCAACAATAATAATATTTGAAACTGTTGGAATGCCTCCATGAAGAACATTGTCTTAATTATTATTATAAGGAATTTGCATCATTGTTACTAAAAATCTGCGAGAATATACAACTTTAATTTGATTTTATTTTATTTTTGTTGTTTGGTGTAGCTTTTCTTCCATTTTTTGGCTAATCGCGACGAAGAGAATGAGTGACGATATGATGAACGTGATGAAGGAAGACTCACAAGAAACACCAATACCTAAAGTGGACAACAGACAAATCCCTTCTTATGGTATAAAATGGATATAAAACTTTCATCTCTACAAATTTACGGCAGTTATTCAGGCCGAAATACATATATGCGATTTGGTCTCCAGACCCTTTCTAATATTTCTGTAGGTTTAGTTTCTTACGCGTCGAAAATGTAGCCTAGATAGTTTTGAAAAAAAAAAGCACGATATAGCATGCGTAACATACAGAAATTTAGTTTTTCAATTGCCATCTTGAAACGCTTGGATAGATTGGGCTCAAAATGCAGTACCAATTCAGCTCTTGGAGGTATTTAGAATTTCAGCTGAACAGTTCTAAATTTACAGCAGTTATAATGTTCACAAAACCTTTGGCTTGCGGCCGTTTGACCCCAAAATTAGGTGTATTAGGTCTGAAATTTTCACAACAGCAACATTCTTTAGAGGACTGGTCGGGAATTCTGTGTGAATGAGATCAGTAAGGTTTCAATATGGTCAATTTTGAATCTACCGTAAAAAAACTGGAAACTACACCTCGAGCTGTTGATGCGCGGAACACATTTTCCCAAAACGGCACTAGAAATTTAAGTAGGTCGAGCTTTGGAGCCAGCTGGGAGAATCTTCCTATGGTTTCATATTGAGATAAGTGGGGGATACTTTGCATACATTTTCCTAAATGGGGGATAGCCCCTATTCCTTTCCTGCACTGCACCAAAAAAAATGGAAAGGAACAGAAGAACTACACCTAGAAATTTTAAATATGATCTCAACAAACTTTTATTGTCGAATTTCGCGTTTGTTAGTACCTGTCCCGTTTCCCGCGCTAGCGATCGCTCGACAGTTTCGGTGCCAATGAGAAACGAGGAAAAACTCGTCTGCTGGTAAGCGAGGGGCGAATGGAAGCCAGAAGAGAGGCGCTTACGTAGACGCTGTTGCGACGTTGCGTATTTTAATTGGCTGTCTGGCTTTGACTTTCCCCAGCACGGAGAAAAGCCAGCGACCAGCTAGCGCGGGAAGCAGGACAGGTTGGAACAAACGCGGTATAGTACATCAATTACCACTTACTTTACAGCGCACACTCTTGCTATGATTTCCAACTGTGAAAAACTAGTTTTGGCATTACAGTGCAACAAACTCGACATTCTAGCACCGAAATAGGTAATAAATTCTGATGGCAAATAGGTAATCTAGAAACCGTCAAACTATATTTCTCTTATCCTGCTGCACACGTCGGAAACAGTCACGTGATTTCAAATAGGTTCACAATATCTCGAGCAAAGAACGCGACCCCTCCCTACCTTTTCCTCCAGATCTGTAATCATGTTAATGCTCGTCGCCCCTCATAAAGATGTGGAAGAGAAAATATAGATCTTTCCCAACCTCAAAATACCTATCGATTCCGTTCAAGAGATTCTTGTTCCTTCCAATCTCTCTCTCTCTCTCTCTCTCTCTCTCTCTCTCTCTCTCTTTGGGTCAATGCCTCTAGAAGGTTTTTTTAAAAGTTATTATGCCGGTGGTATTTCCTCATTTATTCCTCATCTTCCTATCTTATCTCGGCTATGGAATCCGAAGAAGAGTAGTTAGTATCCAAGCTGAATTAAGCGAAATAGGGAAAAATCATTTCTGCCAATGTAACAGGAAACGCGTTCAACGAACTGAAGTGGTAACGTCACTGCCTCGTAATCAAGGAGTCCCGGGTTCGATACCCGGTGGAGGCACATGGCACAGTGGTTCAGATCCCACTTTAAACTGTAGGTCCAGTCCCGATTAGCCATTCTGTACATAAATTGGACTTAAAACAACAATTCAATTCAAAACTAATAGCATGTATAAAAATACGTCGAAGCTAAACTTCCTGACACAACACCAACTTCCATTGTGTTCAAATACGCAAAAAAACAAGTCAGGTATTTCTAATGTGTATTTGCTCAATATTTGTATATAGAGGTTAAGATACGAGGATTTTCTTCTGTTCAACACTAACAATAATTACTGCTTAAAATATCCGTTGAGAAAAGTGATGTTGAGATATGTTGAATATGAAAGAAAAGTGGAAGTAAATGTGGGGTTTGTTGATAAAAATCTTGGGCTCAGAACCATTTGGGATACACTTTTGAAACAAAGTTTACTGGTCTACAAGTTTTAAGATGAAATTACTAGCATTACACGAGAAACTGGCTCATGAATGTGATTCCGACAACTTTTACTGAAGAGGTCTCAACTTTTTAAAAAAAGTTAGAAAATCTACAGGCATTCTGAGCAGCACTTCCCTTCCAATTCATACAGTTCTAGATCTTAATTGCCTATCTACACACTGGGGTAATATCTGATATGGAGAATTGAAGACCCATCTTGCCCGTTTCCCAACCGCGTAATTTGGAGCAAGGATAATTCATTTGGAGAAGCGGGGATCCTCCAGCCACTGAAATTTGCAACCGAATGGGTGAAAGCGGTTCCGCACCGCGAGTTCCAGACGTGGAAAGTGAGGGGGGCCTTCCAGAAGAGACGCCGCGACCTTTGACATTTCCGATCCTCCCCCTGCTCTTTCGGTGGGTGGTGGCTGCGCTATCCAGTCGCCGCTGCCTAGAAAGTGGGAGGTCCTCTTGGAACCGGCCCAAAAAATCCAGTGGGATGCGACGAGGGGAGAACTGCATACGTGCCGTCGCCATAGTTTCGAGGCTGTATTTCGTTTTGCCCGGTTTCCAGAGTTCCCTAAATCACAACCCTTTGCTTCCAGATAGACGGTCTTCGCCTAATAAAAGGTACGTTTTGGAAGGTCAGGTTTGTTCTGTATTGCCAAACTTCGAACGCAACCAGATTTCCTTCCTTCCTCAAGTTTCTCCCTCTCTCACTCTTATTCATTAAAAATCAAAATTGGAACAGCGTTTACGCTGGTTAATAACGATATGGTTAGTTTATGTCGTTTATTTACACAGTGAAGAGCGTAAATGGCTTTTAGTTCAGGTGTAAGCAATATCTGAAGGTTAAGGTATGCAACCCGTAACGCACAACAAATTGGCGCATTGCATATCATGCAAGGTTTGGTATTCACAGTAATTACAATTAGGTTACTTTGGTTTGTACGTTCCGTTACATTGCTCACCGGTATAACATACAGACTAATGGTGTAAGAAAGAAATCTTAAGTTACTAGAAATGGCACGGAGACAACCGTTTGAAACAAGAAACGAGAACCAAACCATTACAGACTTGCCGGGACGAGACTGGGAATGAGATAACTTTCAAATCAATACGAGATTTTTTCAAGATTTTGGTAAATTTCAATGCATACTATAGGAAAAATTACAGAAATTAAAGTTCACTTCGACTTATTCAGACTTTCTACAAGGGTGGCAAGGTTATAAGTATTGTTTAACGTTGTGCAGTTCGTTGCAATAAGTTTTTCTTACATTTCTTGTCACCCTCCCACACAATCCCATTTCTTTCTCTAGCTACACTCATATTGTGAGGAACAGAAACCTGTGTCCGGTTTAGATATGTATTATAGCATCGCAAACAAGAACATACAACCATTGGCTCAGGTTATACGCATTAACATCGCTTATATAACCTGCCACGCATATTTCTAGCCGCTTTGAGTAACTGATTTCGTGACAGTGTGTGTGTAGCTATGTGCGATGCTAAGCCAGAGGTCCTTCATTTTAATCACAGTTACGTTCATTGTGTTTGTTCCTTCATCATGCTTCAATTTACCATGCACTCTGAGAATCGTGATTAACATAAATGGCTAGGAAAGCAACGTAAAATAACAAATACACTTCGTGTAAGTCACAAACTCCACATAGGCGATTTGGACGTTGAACGTAGCCGTAGAATACAAATATAAATATATCTACGCACAATGCCGCTCTCCTTTAAATCTTGCCGCTTGGAATATAACGAATGAGCATGCAATATTTATATTGACAAGAATGGACAAACAATAATCTAACATTCACATCTGTCCATCAATCTTCCAAGAGGAGGCCTCTCTGATGGCGTAGTGGTAACATCGTCACATTGTAATCAAGGGATCCCGGGTTCGATATCCGGGTACATTACACAGTGGTCCCGACCGATCCCACTATAAGCTGTTGGTCCAGCCTCGATTAGCCTATCTGTGCATAAAGTTGACTGGAAACATAATTCAAAAACTCATCTCCCTAGGTCCAGTTTTTCCCGAGATCCGCGGAAAAGACCACAGAACAAGAGTACTTTCTTTCAACTTTCACCAAAATGTTAATGTTCAATCCTTTACAAACATCCACACCACGAGTAATCATACAAAACTGCTAATGACTACATGCTTAGTTTCGGTTAAACCTAATACATTACGCAACCACAGCGTATTACTATATGCATGTCGTCGTATGGCATTGAGACAGCAATCTCTGCTTATTCCCTTGGCGTGACGAGCCAGACACACGCCCGAGTAATTTCAATTAAAATAAGGCTTGTTCTTTTCTGAAATGCAAACTGTGTGACAACAATTATAACCTGCATTATGGCCTTTTTTCGGGTGACGCAAAAGGGAAATAAGAGTGCTCTCTGCTTAATTCTCGCTGAAGTTGTTTGGTTTCCGCGAAATTAAAAAGAGAGGTGGAGGTGGCAGGAATATTTTGGAAAATAAGGAAAACTCTCGCAAGCAGAATAAATACATGCTCGGTACGCTTACGGGTTAATTTCCGTGGCCAGCTGTTGGGCGATATGTAATATCGTAGGAACGTTCTAGATTAAAATACGACACCTTATCCCGGGTTCGATTCACGGTGAAGGCACATAGAGGTTCAATTCCACTTTAGGCCCAGTCCCGATTAGCACTTATGTGCGCAAAGTGAACATAAAACAAACTCCAACGACACCTTATCCCAGACTTAATCTTCGTTTATGTCCCTCGCCTCAAATCTTTGAAAGATAATATAGTGAAGGTGAGAATTAAGAGGGATTTCTCCCCCTTCCTCCCTCCCCCACTGAACCCAAGTATTTCTACTTGTAGCTATATAATAGGCACGTATCAAACATGAATGTGTTCATTGGACTTGAAAATGAAAACTTCATGTAGTACGCACAGTTTCATGCTTCCAAACCCCATCATTGTAAAACAAATATTCTACCTGCATCCAACATATAAAAAAATATTTTAAATATTTGTTATTATTGGCTAAAGAAGAGTAATATATTAATAAATTTCACGTAAGAAGTTCAAAGAACAAGAAAAATCTACACCCTTGCAAGGCATTTTGATTCACCATTCTTTCATTAAATTCCAGCACAATACGAATTGTTTTGGGAAGTTGATATGTAAAAGTGCAACAAATGTTAGTTCATGTATTGTAAAAGAAGACACTGACCAATATACGTGAAAACTGAAAAGTCAGTAAAGCCAAAGGTGGAACAGACCGTGTTCTTCATCGATTTCATCATATCATCACTCATCTTCATCCTCGCGATTAGCTAAAAGTGGAAGAAAAGCGAAGTAAAATAAACCAAACCAATTAAAAACAATTATATCCCAGAGTTCGAACCTGAGAAATCTGGCTTCGTAGCGCATTACGGTGGCTGATGTGCCAAGAGGCTGGCATTTGATATACAGATATCTTGTCCTCACCACACAATTGCATAACAATGAGCATATTACATATTGTGTCCATTCATTTCTATATAATATGCATCAGCGTTCAGGTTGTTGTTTTTTTCCTGTACAGTCCAGTCACACTTGAATAGCAACATCATATCTTGCATCAACGGAGCCCAGTGTTTGACGGCCAAGTATTGCGAAACATAAGCACTTTGCGATGCTCTGATGTTTATTTGCAAATTCGGTGAGAACTTCACGCTCAGATAGGTGTTGCCACATCACTAACGGTCAGAAAATCCCCAGCATGACAAAAAAGAAAAAACCTGCCACTCTTTCCATGGGTTTTCTTGCTGCCATTAGGAAGAATGAGTGTAAAAAGATGGCAATATTCAGCCACCAGAACTGGAAAGGAAATATTGTAGGTTACGCATTCTAGCAGCGATATGAAAGCTGCGTGATTTATTTCCGTGTTTGTGTCAGACCGAATCTTCATCATCTTTTCAAGGAGGTGCTTGGCTCCCCAAGTCAATGAAGAGTGTTTTTCTGTAACCTTTAAATCTCTGGATCTTATACTTTGTAACAGTTGGAGCGTTTAACCAGGCAAAATGAGGCGAAATACTTTACGCTACGTTAGTTGCGAATTTAAGCTGTGTTTTAGTTATTTTACCTTTTTGCTAATCCCTTGACGTCGGGTGATCAATTGATGAAGTAATATAACATGCAGAAACGCTTGTCTCATCAGAGATTTCGAACCAACATGAAATTGGCACTGGTGTCACATGTGGAAAAGAAAAGCGAAAACAGCCGAGAATCTATGGTTCCGCGAACTATGTGACAACGAACACCATGTCTATAGTACCATAAATTTAGGAAGGCGATCTATAAAAACGAAACCAGGAAACTCAAACGGCGAAAGTGGTTCCACTAGTATATAGGTATACACACACCGTGCCTACATTTGTTATTCTGCTGCTAGAAGGCAGACCGATTAGCTACTGGAAACACGCCGCTTGCCGCGAAGTTGGCGGTACGTAAACCCTAAACTCAAGCACATAGATTCATTTTAATTATTTTTTTTCAAACTTACAAGTAAATTAATCACATACTATTGTCACACATATTGTCCTTTTATTTGCAACATATTTTTCTCATCTTTCGAGAAAATTTCCTTAAAAATTGCATCCTCACACTTCTGCACGAGTTTGTTTTCACAGAAGAATCTTGTATAAAAATTATTTGGTTTAAGTGTACGTACTTGTTGCAGCATAACAACACTTATCGGTTAGCAAACTACACAGAATGGACTGTAAAAATGACCAACACATGGCAGTCCGGAAAGGGAAAAACGCCTTCCTCGGAAAATGAATGTTAACTTAAAATTACACATTTCACACATATAATTTCATTTCTGTTGCACTAATTTTATTAGAAGAACGTTGCAGAAACATGATTACTTCAAACTGAAGAAGGTTTTTTGAAGGGGCAGCACTATTATGGGAGAAAATATGCCTCGATCGCATCCCTAGAAAAAATGCCTTGCTTGTCCCTCCCTGGAAAAAAATTGCGAACGTTCATGTGCTACACTATTAAGATCCGCACGATGTATACGTACAAGAACTAAATAAACAACCGGCTATGAGAAAATATGCCGGATAATCATCCTCACCGATGTAGAAAAACTGTCAATAGGAAAATGACACTGTAAAGTGTAGGCTTACGGTTGTGAAAAGAGCATATCAATCATAATAAAACAAAATCTAATACTACGAGAAACATGTTTACCAATATTTAATCAATCGCCTTTATACGACAAATAAATGTATTACACGAAGGAAGAAATTGTATAGGCTGTGAAAAGTGTACAGAAGCATTTGAGATTTCTACAGTAATACAAATATGAGAATACGAGATTCGGCTATGCGTCTTCCGTCGCTAAGTGATGAAAGTGACGCGCTAAGTTCGAACTAAAGTTAAGGCATGCAGCAATGTACTTGTACTTTCACCAGTTTCATAATTCACAGTCATTGTCGCCATTAGTCTAAGAGGTAGAAAATCTATATAAAATAACCGAAATTGAAATAAGAGTTAAATTTTAACTGACAATCAACCGTAAAAATGTGGGAAGATGTGCTGAAAATGTCTACTGAAACAATGTTTAATTTATATATGTGTCTTGCGAATATACCTTATACATACAGTATGTATATTTTTATACACACACCGTTATGCCAAAACAATTTCTCTTCGTGTGTCTCAGATTACTTCTTTTACAATATCGAGAAAGAACATCACACATTTTCAACTTTCTAACACATCATTTTTGGAAAGAAATTTATAATCTTCGTTGCGGCAAATCTATCTATGATGAGAAAAATACTGCCATTTTTCGGTACAACGTGAAATCACGCTCAAATATTTATTTTCAGATATTTTCCGACATGAACGTTCTTTTACTCACTGCCATTCAATTGCCGATATTTATGTCTTGAACGCTCTGTTCCAGTGCGAACACAATCGTGTGCGGGTGGCTCAAATAAACTTACATCGGAACTGAAATTCGACTGTATTGTAATTTCCTGTAAAATAGAAAAACGGTGTAAAATAGCCAAAGCACAAATGCAACAATACAATGTTCTGAATGGGTCAGTACTTGTGCCACTTTAAAAAAAATGGGGGCAATGACGCACTGCTGCCTGTCGGGTGTTGAATTATGCTGCCGTTCGACCAGGGAACACAATTCAATTACAAGCCCACCTGCTTGATATCGCAATTGTCCCACAAGACACAAGCGAGTGAGTTGTTTGGTAGGTGCTGAATGCGAGCGTCCAGAGAGTGTATATGGACGTCAGCACTTCACGAGGGAGGAGCCTAGAGGTTATCAGTGCAACAATACTCCCCTTCGGAAAGAATTTCAACGTGCACTTTACTCTATCCATGATGACTACATAATTTTTTTTTCTTCTTCGCTAAACACAACTCAAAATGCATTGATGCATTTTCGTGCATCGATTGACGCAGTTAAGTTTTTAATCTTGGTTTCTTTGAGATGACCGTGCACAATTGATGCACTTTTACTTTTACGAGGCCCGAGGCCTCGTACCAGAATGGGCCTCGCGTCTCATGGGGTTCATACAAAAAATGTTCTAAATAGAAGTGAGGGGGAAAAAGATGGAAAATGCTAATTATTGTAGGCAATAAAATTAAAATATTCTGTTTTTATCTGGATATAAATTCTAGTTAGTTTTAATACGTCAAATCAGGAGCGTAACATACAGGCGAGGGGCTCTAAACCTAAGTGGGCCCAGAAAAAGTAAAAATGTTCGTCATATTTCTCATGTGAAACATTTACGCAAAAATTAACGATAACTTGCGTGCTCATTTTTAACCATTTATTCTTTTCTCGAATAAAAAGCAATTTGTCTTGTCTTTTCTTCTTTCTCTCGACCTTGCACTCCCGATTTTAATATGTTAACAATAATGCACCTCCAACAGGCCCGAACCAAGTGCGAGGCATTTAAATGCTTGGGTTGCATGCAACTCAAGAAGGCAATGGATAATATAAACAGTTCTTACTTCCTTCCTACAGCTTCATATTTCAGCTCCCGGAAAACAAAGGCATTTTCAGGGTGTGAAATTAAATATAATTTTCTTCAGTAATTTATTATTATTTAAATATGATAATTTTCTGACATATTTCTGAAGATTTTGTATCGATTCACATTGGGATTTCAAATTTAAGAACTGATTGGGGCCTTGCATTCTAATTGCGATATGTTGCTAGGCCACTGACTAGTGCTTCATGGGAACAAATAACACGAAAAAAATGAAGACATAATTTTACAACTCAATTTCAATACAGATTTACCCTTAGCTCAGCAATTACTTCTACAGTGAATCGCATAATAGTTCGACAAGTGCACTATTGTGTTGGCACAACAAGGACAAAAGTTTGTGACGAATTACTTCTAAAAAAACAATAAGGTTCTTAAAACATAAGTTTGTGAGCCTCTGGCCAACTAGGCAAACTAGCACAGTCATTATGTACGCATGTTAAATTATTATGTCGCAAGAAGTGTTACATACATAGCCTACACATGCCACGAAAATATCATTAACCTGAATCTGCCGTAGGTGGTAGGGGGCATATAATTAACAATTATTATTTCGATGAATTCATGAGGTCTGGAAAATTGGAGGTAATTTCAAAATCTGAAACACTGATGTCCTATAAGATCGTAATACCCGAATTTTCCATTTCCTTAAGCAGGATGTCAAAATTCAACGGTGGACTGATACGTATATCCTGGACCCGTATATTGCAACCAAATTAAACCTAACGTGCTCAACGTACGAGATACTAGGTATTCGTTATAACTAATGTCACATGCCAACATCACGCACACAGAATTATATGATGTATTTTACAAAGTGTGAAGTGGGAAAATGCATACATATAAATTGGAACTTTGACCATACAAATTTCATTTTTGTGTTCCTAGGGTTCATATATCGCCTTTTTCAAGAACAAGTTGTGTCTTATATGCGCTTAAAAGGTACGTACAGTCAGACATTTATGATTTGTAACGATTCTATTACAAGTCAATAGTATATTACAACCCAGAAGTGTCCGTGACTGTACAAGTGCATGAAATTCCTACATGCTATACAAATACCTTAGCCTCTCCCCGTACAATTTTCCGAAATGGAATCGAAAGTAAGCTTCAGGTTATTTTTGTAAAAACACTCAATTTCTTATTTCGAAATAACAACATGATTTTATATTGTTTAATTTACATCAGTTATGTAAACAATAAACTAATTCAAAGCAAATCATGTTTTTCATAATTTAACGAACTAAATAAAAAACGTTAGTTCCATATTATGTAATGAGCATTTTTTTATGGAAGCTTGAAACGAGTAATCGAACGAGGTTGGGGGAAAGAAGCATTTGCAACGACAGACAGCTGAAGCAGGAAACATGATGAATCCGAATCTGCCTTCATGGAAGATAACGAAAGTACTTCAGTGCAGGTTAATGTTACATAAATTATATTTAATTGATCTTTTTCTCTATAGTGTTCTATAGAACTCCCTTCTTTCTAAAACAGGCCTTATTTAAAAGCTGTTTAGTGCAAGGGGTAATTCTTCGTAATTTTCGTTAATTTGTGTTATACATTATTCTATGTAAGAATCCACAATTCGCTACATAATGTGACAGTCTGTGGCTAATTTTATTCTCCTTTCATGTGGCTAGGTTAGACAGATAGGTTTAATCTTCCTCCAAAGTATTTTAACTCCACTGACTTTCAATTTTCTGCTACAAAACAACAATAGTGTTTGAAATATACCTGAACTGTGCGGGGAAAAAATACACATTCTTCCTTCGAATTCGTTATGTAATCGTTCATTTGTAACACCTATTTCCATTCGGTAAAACCATGTTTTCACATTCCAAAAATGTCTGAAAGCTACCTCTAAATGCCCCTTCTTCAAAGAAAACATTAAAAATGTCCCAATTCAAGAGTGGAAAGATTGATCATAGATCGGAGTATTGCAATCGAACTAAACCGAACTAATTCAAGCTAACCTATCGTGCTCAGCACAGAAGGGACGTTACGTATACTCTATAACTCACGTTACATGCCAATATCACGCACACACAATACATATGATGTATTTTAAAAAGTGTGCAAGGGGAAAATTCATAAATGAAAATTTGATCTTGGACAATACATATCTCATTTCTGTGATGCTAGGGTTGAAATATCGTCCCTCTCTAGCACAAAAAATTTACCAGACGCAAATGTTATGACGAATTCTCTGCACGGGTGCTGCTGCTTAGGTTTTCCAGTTGTGAAAATCTGTTTTGTGGATGTTATCAGCACAAAAACACGTTCTGCTTTGCTGCAAGAATGTAGAGTCCTGCCACAGGTGGTTGTGTACGCACTTCGCTCGTTATACGAAAGTTAAATGACGTAGTTCTTTTTGGTTAAATACTGGACTTTGTTATCATTTGAGGCAAACGTTTACAAGAAGTTCTTACTGTCGTCACTTGCTTCACGAAGTTTATACCTATTTTGTTTACTAGACTTTCAAGTTAATGCGAAACCAGTTGTCAACATTTTGCGTTTGTAATATTTCCACACTGCTTGAATGACGTATCATGGAACAACAAACAAATTGTTTCGAAAATATCCAGATATCTATCTGTAAAGCTTTCGTACATTACACGCAAGTTATATATTGAGTAAAACTAATGAATATCGCATTACGCCATATGGGAGGGAGGGTCTAATTGTTTTACAAAGTTTCTACGTTCACCTACCTTCGTCTATCGTTTCCTGTTGCCCAGACTGGACCTGTCTATAGAAACCGAATTCATTTCGTCTCTGTAAAGCCACAAAAACCTGATTACAGAGTGAAAACAACCAGCAAACTTTTCTGTAATAATTGCAGCACCACGCTCTGAAAACAAGTCGACCACAGAATCCGATGCCGGTCACCGACGAATAACTCCACGATTCACCGCTAGATGTCACTACTTGCTGGGACAAGTTGAACATCGATCTTTTGTTCTTATTGCTATGAGGCGAAACGTTTGTTAATTTGTTGACTGAAATAAAACAAAGTTTTGTAACCATTATACTGACTTCTGTCCGTGTATTATTGTGGAAAGTTTATGAATTTTAGTACTGGATGAATAGCGCCTAAAAGTGTAGTTTAACAAAACGGCGCTCCAAGTTTCCATGACACAAAACTAGTTCGAACTGTTTTTTTACTGCGCAACAGTCTCTTTTAGGGGCAGAGTGAGCATAACATTTTTGAATGAAATACAATTTGAAATATTTATTAAATGTGTGATGTAGATCAGTTATTTAAATTACATTTTGGAACGTTCCTTGTAGCTATTATTTTGAACCCAAAGATTCCTGTAAATCATGTTAGTTCCTATTGCAAAGAAACTAGTTGGCGTACGCAGAGTCGCCGCTGATGAGGCTACAGACCCTCCATAAATTTTGAATTTTTTTTTTCAAATGAAAGTAGTAAAGAACTCTGTAAAAACCAATGAGTAAATGCAACCCCGCCTTAACATGACTTTCGATTACAATTTGTTTTGTCTTTGAACAATATTTTTAAAGCCAAGGTTAAAAATGGTAATTCTTAAATATTTCATAGCGTATCCGCCCCCCACCCCACCTCACAGAACGCAGTTATGTGATATCCACCTTTACAAATACATCCCCCTCCGAAAAAAGTCCTGCATACGCCAGTTCTTATATCTATATAGAAGAGTACAGGAGTGCATAGAAGGAAGGAAGGTTCATGATGCGCGTTGCGTCGTGAGAATTTAGGGGGCCAAAAAATAAAGTTCGTGGTGTATATATATTATATATATATTATAGCTTATCCACTACTTCTATTATCTTCGCAAACATCAAGAGGGTATGGAATAATTTTTTTTTAAAATTTGATTATTTAATAATTTTTCCCAATCTGTGAGCACTCTGGCAGTTGAAAAATCTCCAATCGGGGAGCATCGGCGCCAAAATATAGCAACCAGAAAGAGGGGAATGCAGTACACAGATGGGGGGTTCCCTTTCATCCCCCTTCAAGCCAGACCCTGTGACCAAGTGGTTAGCACATCGCGCTGCGACGCCAAGGGCCCCGGGTTCGAATCTCGCTCGGGTTTGGTTGTTTGTGAATATCCATTCATCAGGCGCGGTTGGCCCTATAGCGCACAGGATCAGTGAACCCCCAGTAATATACGATAATCACCTCGAGAATGAACAATGAACAATGTCTTTAAATTTTCACATTATTTCGCTAAAAATTCTACACAATAAGTCATGTATTTGTGCCCGTAACACGGCGAACTCTCTTGCTGAGAAGAAGAAACCGCGAATCGGCCGCCCTGATACAGACCCTCAGTTGAACCCCCACAGGACAACTCGTGCCATTGTGAAAGCTTCGTGCGGGAGCAGAAGCGCGAGGAGGGTATAGGACAAAATACATGGGAGATGAGATTCCAGAACCTATGTCTCTACCCAACGGTCATGCGCAGTTCGTTCTCTCGCAGAAGCCGCGGGACAAGGCTCCTTTCTCGCTGCTTCCTCCCTTCCAGTGTTTCTGTGTGCTGTTCAAGTTTGAAGCGGATACATTACATATTCAATCTTCTCTTGTATCATTTTTGCACCGAACTTCTTGGAATAAATGCAAGATTGTGTCAGAGATGGATGAGTGGAAACAAATAGAAGCTGGAATTAGATGCGATGAATTAAAATAAAGGAGATACATTACAAAAATACCTTGTGCATGCATTCAGAGGTTTTTCCTTAAAGGTGGAAACACTTCGGGTTCGCGAAAGAGAAAGAATGGCGCGAAGACGTGACTCGCTGTCGCTCGGTGTCAAAGTCTCAAGTTTTTTAGTTTTTGAAGTGCTTGGATACTTGTTGGAAAGTATTAAGTGATGCTGCGAGTGAAACGAGGGATGGACTTTACCTAGGTTATGTCATTTGATGCAGTGTAGGCGTTGCTGTCCGCGCAGGTAAGAAATGACCGATAGAAATGCACATAATTAACGTAAACAAACTTCCTTGTCCACTGAAAAAAAGCGTGTGCTGGTCGACCAGCCCCAAATTTGAACAAACCTGTCGCGTATAAATGAAAGGGTCTCAGGTTCGATTTCTAGTATGCGCATGACATTAGTTGCCATTTCCCTTTAACAAATGTAGGACCAGTTCTGATTAGTCAGCATGGACGTCCGGAAGGGGAAAAGGGGGCCGCCCCCCCATGGAAATTGAATGTAAACCAAAAATTATATATTACACCCATATAATTTAATTTCAGTCACAGTAATTTTTGGTAATTATTATAAAAGCGTTGCAGTAACTTCAGACTGAAGGAGTGTTTTTTGCTCCTCGTGGGGAAAAAATATATTACTTGCCCCTACTTGAGGACGTCCATGATATTCCAACAAAACTCAACTTTTTTCATAAAGGCACAATTTATTGTAGTTTCAGCCCTAAATTTATTCGCACACCCCTACAACAAAACCTTATACTCCCAGATAAAAAGAATTCTTGACAAAGCTTTTAAACCCTCCCCCATCCTTTTGTTGGGCGAAGCAAGTATATTTTGCGGAAAGTGAATATATGTCACATCACTTCAGTGAACCCCCGGGTAAATAATGCACGAGCCGCGCCTGCCATTCATCAATTTCATCATTTCATCACTCATCCCCATCTTCGCCAAGAGGCACAAAACACGAAGTAAAATAAACTAAATCAATCAATCAATCAACCCTTTCACCTCCCATCAAGTTACTACCCTGTCTGCGAATTAGTCGCGACGATGGGGATGAGTAGATGATTAGTGAACAGATTGAGAGACTCACACACGAACGGACATGCTTTACCCAGGATACGAACCCCGTAACCCTGGATTTGTAGAGGATTCTGGTGGATATTTGATTCACTAAACAGACACAGACTATTTTAGTAGTTTGTACTCAAAGTTTCAAAAAGAGTCCTATTCGACAGTGCTTTTATGCTATGACCCGACTGGTGAACCGGTGGCTGTGTGTAATTGCTTTCCAAAATGCACACGAAACGCTACGTAGAAATCTCATTATTTTGCCCATCATGGATTCGAACCCAGAATGCAGAGCTCGTATGCAGAGCTATAGATTGGAGCCGGAGGTGCGGTTCGCGTTGGGCGCCGAGGCAAAGGGGGCGTTGGACGAGCAAAAGCCGAAAAAAATGTAAATTCCACGGCTCCCCGTGAAAGTAAAGTTGCCCTATTAAATTTATATTATTGTAAGTCTGCAAAAAAAAAAAAAAAAAAGAATTATTGATGGCATCGCTTGAAATACAAATGTTTCTACAAAATCCGCTTATAAACATTGCTTTATAGAAAAACTCAATATGCTGACCAAGGCAGAAATTTATTTTATTATAAAACATAAAGTAAACGTAACGTTTCAACCTTCTGGCAAGGTCTTCTTCAGACTCTGTACCAAGTTCAACTGAAACAAGATACAAAACAGGGCGATATATATACACAAAAATTACCACCCTCCAGACACAAGGGGAATTACTCCCCTCCAGGGAAAAAAGGGTGAGATAAAGAGTCCAACCACCTTCCAGATGAAACAAAATGTTTAGCTACATCGCCTGTCAGGTGAAATTACAGTTGACAAGGGAAGGCCACCTGTGGAATGTTCCAGGAAAACAACTTTCTAATAGTCTTGTGTCTGGAGGGGAGTAAATTTTGTGTATATATATCGTCCTGTTTTGTACAGCCACCGGCTAAAAAAATGGCACACCTAGATCCTGAAATACTCGCTAGCCCGCATGGCGTTATGTGTGTTGCCTAACTCTACGGCGATGTGAGAAGGTCTCTACAAAGCTTTTTTTTACACTCAAGTGAGAAACATAATATGCAGTGTTTCAAACGTCACGCAATTCTAACTTTGATCGCTTCTAAATCGAAAGCTGTGAAACATATTGACACCAGGTTTTCTACGTTTTTCTAATACTTTTAATTGCAAATTTGTGCCGTAGAGAAACCTCTAGATGTGAATTAATTGTTACGAACATGTGTTTTGCAGAAATTTGTAAATTTTTCTCAAATATTGAACGTTCTGAGACACTTTTCCGTTCATGTTCAGTTTCATATTTCGGTTTCTGTTAATCATGACAACATACACTTCGAGCTACCGGCCTCCGAGTCAATATTTCCTTTCTTTTTTAATAACCATATTTCAGTTTCCAGAAGGAGATACGAAGGATTGGACGATGTTTATCTAAACACACAAATATTATATGAACCGTAACTGTTCGTATTTTCTCATTTCAAGTAAAATGCAATATATTTTCTCATGTCATGCATAAGTATTACAGGTTTCATATAATTGGTATCGAATAATTTGTGTGTATGCTTCCATTGTCCAACACAGTCAACTCTATTGTTAAACTGGATTAACGAATATGCCGATCGGGATGATCTATTATTCAATTCTTCTTTAGTAACTAGAACGTGTCACTAAATGCATCTTGTAATTCATTGTAAAAAATCAGGCAGTTCAATTTTCTGAAACACAAGGTAATGAACCAGCAACTGAACCACTCCCAACGATTATATATGAAGTGTAAGTGTGTGTGTGTGTTAGAGAAAATTCACACCGAAGCGACACGCGACACATGCCGCTTGGAAACTAGTCAATCAGCAGTAACGTTTGTCACTGTAGCCGCATGACAGGCCCCACAAGCGACACGTGTGTGCTGACGCTTCTGAGTGAATTCCCCTTTACGATTTCAACAAATGAATATTAAATAATGCATATAAGCACCTTCCATATCTTACGTAGCAACGAATTAACGAAGTTCCATTTGTTCGTATCGAACTTCTCTATCAAAATATGACATTAGCCCTTTGAGATAGAAGTCTCAGATATACAGGGTGTTTCTAAAGGTCGTTTACAACGCTTGGGAGGTGATTCCTCACACGAAAACAAGCAAAAAGTCTAAGTTCCATTTTTACGACTGAGGCTTCGTTTCCGAGATAGGAGCCTCGCAAAAGGTGACAAAGTGAACGTCACACCTAACTGGGACGAATACTATCACAGATAGAGAGGCGGTTCCAAGGGAATCATAAAGGAATCGTATGTGCTCAGTCCGGAAGTCACTATGAAAAGTTCACTGCACGCATGCGCAATGGAGTCCTCAAAGGAATTGGGGATTTCCAGCAAGAACAATGCATGGAAAGGGTATGTAACGCAACAAGAAGGAGCGTGACAATGAGAAATGCGTTAAAGACAACACATCCCGACCTCAAACATCAAAACATGAGCACCGAACACAAAATCCGAAAAGTTGAGCACGGTTGCATACCCCAGTTACACGCGAGGAATGAACGAATCATGTCATGTGGCATACGAGAGACACATTACTCCACCAGGAGGAGGGAAAGAAAAACACATTATCAGGTGATTGCGACAACGTGTATTTTTACACGCGACAACTACGTAATATCCCCCCCCCCACACACACACACACAACAAACAACAAATGCTACAATATCTTACGCACAGACACTCCGTGTCACTGTACACCAACTGAAGATGTCACTTTCACCACACAAAGGGGGTGGGGAGCAATACCAAGAGTGTTCTCACTGAGATTTGCCGAGGGCAATAATCACAGACGGTTTTCAAAATGTCTGCCATTCACTTCTACGCAGAGATGACAGCGACATTTCAAGGATTGTCGAGTACGAGCAAACAAGCCAGATGTATCTGCTACCGTCGCGGCGGCGACGTTGATGCGACAACGAGGTCCTCAGCTGATGTGACAGGTGTGTCGTATACGAGGGTTTTCATTTCTCCCCAGAAGAAAAAATCGAGAGGGTTGAGATCTGGCGACCTCGGTGACCAAGGCACAGGCTCATCCCTACCAATGAACCTATTGCGAAACACGTCATGCAGGAAATGTCGTACATTACAATCGATATGAGCTGGTGCACCATCGTGTTGGTACCACATTTCTTGCCGCAGTGCCAAAGGTACGGTCTCCAACAGTTCAGGCAGAACGTTACTAAGAAATGCATGATACGTGCGACCATTCAGGCGAACAGGGAGAATGTATGGTCCAATTAAATGATCATGTACTATCCCGCACAACACATTCACTGAAAACCTGTGCTGGTGATGGGCCACAAAAAGTGCATGTGGGTTGTCAAAGTCCCATACATGACTGTTTCTACTATTGAAGACATCAATCCTGGTGAAAATGGCTTCATCTGTCCACAATACGTTTGCCCCGAAGTGAGGGTTTGTGTCCAGATGATGCAACAACCATTGGCAAAACTCCATACGAGGGCGAAAGTCACGAGGTAACAGTTCTTGTACTTTCTGCAGTTGAAAAGGGTGCATTCCTTCCTCTGACAACACTCGCCAAACATTCACATGAGACGTGTTTCGTGCCCGAGCGAGCACGCGCGTACTAGTTCCAGGATGTTCTGCGACCGCTGTTAACACATCTTCTGCAAACTGATGTGTGCGTACACTTCGGGGTCTTCCAACTTCTTGCCGCGGTGGTAACACTGACCCTGTTTCACGCAGTCGATTGTCCACTACCTGAAAGAAGGTGTGAGACGGTAAAGGTCTATGTGGAAAGCGTTCTCCATAAAGACGCCTTGCCTCGCGGCTATTACCACGTGCCTTCCCATACATGAGATGCATGTCTGCTAGCTGCTGGGTCGTATACGCAGCCATCTGTGTAATAGGGAGCTGGAACTGCAAAGTATTGTTTTTGTTTAACACTGGCACACTGCACAAATTGGCCGTATCACCGTACGAACACCACAGACCAATTGTTGCGATACTTGACTTGTCCACTCCACCACGTCAACTTCTTTCAATACAACATACTAGTACTCTTCAATGCGTATGACAACCTAGAGCGAACTGCTGATCATATCCCAGCACCTGCAAACGACTGGAACGACTGCCGGAGAGAACCAACCCTTCGAGCTCCTCTCGCGGGAACAGCAGTCATGAAGGTCAAACGTAGACTACGAGAGCCAGACTTGCCTGTGCAGCGCTTCCAAAACTGGTCTCTTTTACGTCACAATGATCGCCTGCGAACACTTTTGGTATTGCTCCCCACCCCCTTTGTGTGGTGAAAATGACATCTTCAGTTGGTGTACAGTGACACGCACTGTCTGTGCATAAGACATTGTAGCATTTGTTGTTTGTTGTGTGTGTGTGTCGGGAGGGGGGATATTACGTAGTTGTCGCGTGTAAAAATACACGTTGTCGCAATCACCTGATAATGTGTTTTTCTTTCCCTCCTCCTGGTGGAGTAATGTGTCTCTCGTATGCCACATGACATGATTCGTTCATTCCTCGCGTGTAACTGGGGTATGCAACCGTGCTCAACTTTTCGGATTTTGTGTTCGGTGCTCATGTTTTGATGTTTGAGGTCGGGATGTGTTGTCTTTAACGCATTTCTCATTGTCACGGTCCTTCTTGCTGCGTTACATACCCTTTCCATGTATTGTTCTTGCTGGAAATCCCCAATTCCTTTGAGGACTCCATTGCGCATGCGTGCAGTGAACTTTTCATAGTGACTTCCGGACTGAGCACATACGATTCCTTTATGATTCCCTTGGAACCGCCTCTCTATCTGTGATAGTATTCGTCCCAGTTAGGTGTGACGATCACTTTGTCACCTTTTGCGAGGCTCCTATCTCGGAAACGAAGCCTCAGTCGTAAAAATGGAACTTAGACTTTTTGCTTGTTTTCGTGTGAGGAATCACCTCCCAAGCGTTGTAAACGACCTTTAGAAACACCCTGTATATACATAAAGTGTGTGGGGGGAGGGGGTGCGTGAGAGAGAGAAAGAAAGAGAAATTTGTTATTAACAAATGGAGCTTCGTTAATTTGTTGCTAGATAAGAAATAGGAGATATGTATAATATATGTACCCATTATTTAATTTTCGTTTTTGTTATTGAAATCTTATATAGCTCTAACGAATAAACAAATTAGTACCGCGTGTGGATCTGCATACAATTTTGCAATAAGTTTTCAGTAGATAAAATGTAATAAAAATCAAAGTAAACTGCAACGAAAGTGAGTTACAAAAACTGCATTAGGTCACTCAACCTCGACCCCACCCTCCCACCATTCTCCTAAACACCAACAAAGCAACACGTAATGCTGTGAGTTTCTGCTTGGCTTCGCTGGGCTACGTGTTGGTCTTCATATCAGTGCATGAGTCATGCTTCAACAGAACCTATACCTTATCTGATAGAGCGATACAGGTGCAGTACCTGTTCGAGCTGCCGCTGCCAATTTCATGAAGAGCTCAGAAGTGCTTTTTCGATCGTGTTTGAGCTACAACATGCGTAAAACCATGCCTAAAGTAAAAACGTGCCTTCCGTTTTTTCAGGAATTTTGGTTTAAACAAAGTTTTATTCCGCACGCATTGTGAATTCTTGTTTAGTCTTTTTAAATACTTTTCCCTCTGTCAATTTCTTGGTGCTTATGCCATTCTGTTTCGAGAAAGACACCGAATACAAAATCACTCGAAGTAATGGCGTATCCAAAGGGAGGGTCTATGTAGTCCGGATCCCCCACAAACCATTTTTTTTTCATTCGAGAAAAATATTAAGAGTACTTGAATTTTACTCAGCGCATGTATGTCGAGGCTAGAACAAGACCGAGACAGCCGAGTGAAACAGACGAGCACTAGGTTGGATCCTTCGAGACTTGTCGAGATAGGGCAGGCATACCTCTTTAAAATCGAGACGAGACAGAGACTTATTTTTCGGAAACTATCAATCTTGCTCGAGAATTAGGTAATATTAGAAAAATCTCTCCTAACCCATCAAAGATTTAAAACTACACATAAGACTGCCAGACTCAGTCCTACCTCGTTTAAGGACTAAATAATAGTACAAAGACAACCAAAGATCGCTGGTCCTCTTGGACAACTTTCGCTTAGATTCACGGACATCTGTATGCCGTAAATACCATCATATTGTGTTGATAAACCATTTCGAGAAATGAAAGACAAGATTAGGCACACTCAGAGAAGTCAGAAACCGTCGGAAACCACACCTTTGTAACGAGTTAAAGTTTGTATAATGCAATGATGCAAAGTTAAAAAGAAACTAGGATGTATATTTAACAGTGCTAAAGTTTCATTGTATTGAGATATGTGAGTAGTCGTCACAGGATTGCCCGGTGGGTTATATATTGACGCTTGCTGCTGAGTTATAAGAATTATTTATAGGGTGACAAATTATTGAACCTCGATAGTCTAATAAATAATGTGATTTAAAATATTTTTTACAGTTTATCTACATTTTCAATTTACGTTCGCACAAGAATGGGGAGCGTGATCGAATTTTATACGTATTAATTTTGGTGATTTAATCTCTAACGACGATGTGCATAACTAGATGATTACTGACGTGATGAATTTTGGTAATTTCTCTACGTATATCTGTAACATCGTTGAATCATGTGGTGGTCTTCATTTAACATAAGACAACATCCTTCATAGGAAAAGCACTTATGAAATTTCCATACTTTGTGGACATTTCCGGGAAAAGAAAATGAATTCAAAAGATAAATAATACTTTAAGATATTTCTCAAATTAAAACAAATAACTGAAAATTGAAAACAAATACTGCTTGTATTACATTTAGAAGATATACAAAACTAACACATTTCATATGTAACTTCTCTATTATTTACTTTAAACTTTGAGCACCACACTACACCTTGATCTTGTATTATCTGCAATGAAAGAAATTCCATTGTTGAATGCAATAATAAGATATGCTAGATAAGTTAAAAGAATTAAAAGTACTAATTCTTAGTTCTTAAATTGAATACCACATTTATTGCCTTAAAATTCCTTACAATTGCAATTTCTTTTAAATGTTAACTTTCCAACTGCACTTTATAGTACCAAATAATTATTCACATAAAGTCTATTAAAGATATTTCTACAAGACAAATACTTGAAGAAATATCGAATCAATTTTGGTATCTAATAGTATTTTCGCATTTCTTGTTGAATAATCAATGTATCTGCGTTAAAAGAAACAGGGTTAACGACCTACGTAAAAGAAGATCATTGGAAAGTATATAAAAATATGTATTGTTGCGACAATGTACTGGAATATTATAAATATTTTATTTTATTGTTGCGTTGTTTCGACGAGGACACGTGGTTTTCGATTTTCGTCATTCTGTAGTATAGAATGAGAATGGAAATACTTTGAGCAGATTGTGTTTTGATCTCATGGCCTGTTCTTGCATTCATGCCTTTTCACTTGCTCACTTCTAGTCTATTCATATTGAGGAAATGTCAATTTATAGAATAATCTGCTCTATTCTCTACCATCTTCAAAACTTGCAGACGAGGAAACTTATGCTTTTTATATCCACGTGTAGTTTTATGTGAAGAAATCCAGACTACCTCTCCAGAATATACAATACAATGGAAATTTCTACAAATTCCTCAAGCAGCACACCTTATAGTTATATTTGGCACTACTGTAGATGCAATAAATTTCGTTTATGTTTTAATTATTTGTGTCGTATTGATAGTGATGTAGACTGGTAGAGACTATCGTCAATAAAAATTGTGCATTTTTCAGTATGTAACCAGATAAGGAAATAAGTCACGTAATGTTGTTTTGTTGCATATTTAATATAAGATAACGCACATTCTCTACACTAATGCAAATTTCTTGTTTTCATAGTGTGACACTAAGGATAATGATTATCGTATAATGAGTGATTAGTGGTGTCCGTTTAGATAAGCAATAAAAAGTGCAACTACAGATAATTCAGTACTGCCTGTTTAATAATTTCCAAATGTAATATTGAGTGTGGGTCTTGGTTTCTAAGTTCACTTTATGCACGTATAGGCTAATCGTGAGTGGACCTACAGTTTAAAGTGAGATCTGAACTACTTGTGCCTCCACCGGGTATCGAACCAGGGACTCTTTGATTACAAGGCGATGGCTTTACCACTACGCCATCGGAGAAGCACTCGTTGCTATGTAAGAAATGGAAGACGTATTATTCGATAGTTATTTGTTTTTTATTGAATGGTATATATTTCTAAACCATAAAGACATTCGTGCAGCGGGAGGAAATGCAGACAATTTTGCAGTAAAATTCTCAGCATATAAAATGCAATGAAATCAATGATTAAGTATATAAGGGAAGAGGAAAGAGTTACGAATGAAAGAGTTATAAAACACTGCAGTCACTCGAACTTGCCTTCCCTCCTCCCTCAAACCCCAAGAAAGTGGAATCGCGTAGTTCTGTGAGGCATGCTCCTTTATGTTACTGTAAGGCCAACGCAGGCATTCCAACAACCGCCAGAATGATAAATTAGCGCTTGCTAATTTCGTGAAGAGTTGAAAATTGTTGATAAATATAAATCCCATGACTCGACAAACCTTTGTGAGCCACATCTATCAAGCAGATTGTCATTGGGTAATTAATGTGTGATCAGTGCTTAGAGTCCCGTCATCGTTGTTCACTGCGTTACTTTTCTTTTTAATTAAGCTGCACAATTATTGCCAGGGTGCTGAATAAACATTATAATTTTGGGTACTTTCACTGGGAATCGAACACGGGGCCGTTCTTTCCAAGGGATCAACTATAACAAGAAACTCATTCACCATGTCCTTGTATTTTGAAACCAACTGTGACAGCCGTACGAAAAGATTGAACAAGGACACGGTGTGTCCTATGGGACGGTAGAAAAGCATTGTAAACGTCTACATTAGTTTATATTAATACTATAATTTTATTAAGATGTGTCTTTAGAATAAATATGTAAAGAATATTTTGAAAGCCAACTGTTGTCGTTATAACATGAAAATTTTAAGAGACAGTTACATCGAATTTAGTGATGTTTGAAACACTACATATTATGTTTCTTACTCGAGTGTAAAAAGAACGCTTCGTAACGACCTTCTCACAATGCCGTAAAGTTAGACAACACACATAACGTCATGCGGGCTAGCGAGCATTTCAAGATCTAGGTGTCCCATTTTTTTTGCCGGTGGCTGTACCTTGTTTCAGTTGTACTTGGTACAGAGTATGAAGAAGACCTTGCTAGAAGGTTGAAACGTTATGTTTACTTTATGTTTTATAATAAAATAAATTTCTGTCTTGGTCAGCATATTGAGTTTTTCATATCATGGAAACAAGGCTTAATGGTTTTATGCTTTATACAGTGTGTGTGTATACTTATATACATATAGTATACGATTTGTTCGTGAGGATGTAATGTGATATACAAAATACTGATGATTAGGGAACGGATTTTAAGGTGCAAAATTATGGTCGGGAAATGAAGAAAAAGGGTCTGAAAATGTTTTCAATAAGATGCAATAAAGATACTGATAAAATACCTTTATTCAGGTCTAAACCAGTTACATTAACATTCTTTATTCAAGACTGTAGCAAATAACATAATTACTAATAATTAATTAGTAATAAGCCGCATATAATTTATGTTACATTATTTTATATCTCTAGTTCTCCTCTACAAAATGAGACATAGGATTTTATGGAGCTGCTCAAGAAGAGTAAAACTCATTTATTTTTCTGTCCAATTTTCTAACAAAACACGAAAGAAATTAAAGGGAAAAGGCGCTGAAGAATCAAAGAGCGGGTAAAAAAGGGATAAATGTGCTAATCTCATGAAAAAGTGTTCATTTTAGCTACTTCATTTCATGTCCTAAAATACATATCTCAAACGATCGGTATGAAAACAGATATATTTTTGGAAAGGTGCTGCACCTTAAAATCCGTTCCCTACTGATGATACCTAAAAGTATATGCAAGGGTGCTTTGAAAATTGGGAACGGTATAAGTCGAGAAATAAGTGTTTAGAATTTTGATGAAGTAATTATGAATGTGTACAGGGTGTTCCAAGCAAAGATGACTGAACAGTGTTTGTGTATTTCTTGTTAAAATTGAAGAAGGTAAATAAGGTAATAAAGGTAATTAAATATTGTGTATTTCTTGCTAAAAGTAAGTTAAAGTAATGTCACTTACTGTACCTTAAGTTTTTTTTTTTTCAATTTTACAGTAGGCGTTGAGTAACTGCCAGCATGCCAGAGTACTCCCCGTTTATGTACATAATTGAAAACGTGTACTACTTACAGCAGAACTGTATATTTTCTTTTGGGGCACGGTAAATGAAAATTGTTTCAACCCGGTAGCACGTACCCTTCAAGACCCTCGAGCAAGCACTTAACCTGAGATATCAGCGACAGCTCCATATCAGTAGGCTGCCATGGTTGCACGGATCATCGACGTAGTGAACAATGACGGACGCCATTTTCAGCATGTAGTTGCGTAAGTATGGGCAGACAATGTTTGATTTGTTCTGGATACTTTAAGTTACATTTTTATTGCATCATCCTATACAATATAGTTGCATTATGAGACACAACAGCCTCCTAGATGACAAAGTGGTAATATAATAACTTATAATCAAAGAGTCCCGGGTTCGATACCCGGTGGAGACACATAGCGGTTCGTATCCCACTTTAAACTGTAGGTTCAGTCCCGATTAGCCTATCTGTGCGTAAGATGGACTTAAAACTCAAACGGGACAAACACATTCTCAGCCTTGATTGATAATGTGCTATCAAATACTACTTTGTCTTGGTCTTCTATTATATTTGTATCTAAAGCACATGCATCGTATTTACATTGCTGTTCCATTATAAATGCTAATGTACGAGGGCGTGCTGAAAAGTAATGTGTGTGACAAAGAACTTCTTGATAGTTAAGACTTCCTCGGCTGGGGTTTTCATTGTGAACATGAACAGCCCAAACATCATACATTACTGACGTCACACATTCATCCTCACAAAAAGCCTTCATTCTCCAATGAATGTCAATTGGGGGAATATTTTCTGCAGCTAGAAACTCGGTCACCACACGCTGTTTCGGGTGTACCGACATAGTATGTTACTTGCTGCTATTTTCCTCGCTCTAGTTCAGCAACCCCTGACGATAGAAGTTTGAAACTTGAAATGGAGAAGGGGGAAAGTCTGAAGAGTACAATGCATGGTTGCTTAAAATCCGAAATGTCTTTACACCGTCACAAAAAAATAGGAGGCATTACTTTTCAGCACGCCCTCGTATTATCGGTTCTCTGTATACTGTGTAAATCATAGTAAATATACTGCGCAGCAAATATAAATTAAGATATGCAGCAGAGAAATAAATAATGGCAAATGAGGATTTGAATCTTTTTGTCTTAGCAGGTGATTTTCCTACAGTTAAAAAAGGGGGTTTTGTTGTACAGAAACACGCTCACTTGAGGCACAACTTAGAGATACCAAGGTATACTTACGATCTTTTATTTTTGTCAATTAGCGTTGCTGTTCTGCCAGTTTTGGCTGATCGTGATGAAGATGAGTGATGAAAATGAATAATGAAGTTGCTGAATGAAGACCCACAGAGAACAGAGAACGGGACCCCTGGCATCGTAGCATACTGTGTCCTTACCACTGTTGTAGTCATAACTAAATATGACATTTACATTGTTATGGTAATGCATTTGTAGTAGAAAATCATGATAAACCTCAATTGCGCAATTTAGGGAATTTGTATCAATTACCTATTATCTGCCTCTTACAATTTTAAGAGGGCGAGCTCCAAATACCGTGGTTAGGATTTCATGTTAAACTATAGATCCAGTCGCAATGTCGGTAAAAATGCTTCAAATTTGTATTTATTATTTTTTGTGTACATGTTTCTGCTCAAAATCATTTGCATGAAGAATTTAGCACAAAGGGAGGTTCTTCAATTTGTGGTGCGTCATAGGTCGTGGGGAGACGGGCACTCATCTAGGACAATACCCCCCCTCCCGGAAAAAAAGATATAAGTAATGTCCCTTTATGTGATTCTCTTTCTACAATTGGGAGACGTGTTTTTTTTCATGCAAATTACGTGATGATCAAAATGTAGGGAATTTTTTAAAAAAGATTCTTTTCGGATGTCCCATCCAGCCCCGCTAGATACCTTATAATGAAATGTTTCCCTACGTGTGAAAGTGATGTGATTGAATAAATGATTTATATTTTGTGCTAAACCGATTCCGGCAATAAGTATATACGTGATCTGCCAGTTTCTTATCTCCCGCGATACATTCCTACTCTGAGGGCACAATCCACGTAGTTCAAGTATCTCCCTGAAGGGTGCAATACAGGATAGAAGCTTGCCAACAATTCTTGCTAGTGTGTATGCTAGTGCCATCTCTTGGGGAGATGATGTACTTGTTGGGTGAGAGACTACAAACAAAAAAAAAATATCGCGCTCGCCCTGTCTGTCTGATCATTACAGAAAGCTGCAATATTGCATCAACAAGCAGTGATTAGGTATGGCACAAACGTCCTCTGGTGACGTAGTGCGATACGAACTCTACGGTTCCAGATTCAAATCCTTGTAAAGGTTTGAATGTGTGTGCTCTTTTTTCAATTTCGTCAATGGTTGTGATTAATCTACAAACGAGGATGAAAAAAAAAGTCGTTAAATGTATAGAGACGCCAAAGGCTCGAGTGAACTTTGCAACATTTGCGTCAGCCGAAATATACAGAACAGGGGATTTGCAATAATGAACGCACATATCAAGCACGCCATGCTACAGAATGAAAAGAAACGCACAAACACACAATCATTTCTAATATTTCTGACATTTTCAAAATTTCGTGTGCAATACTTTTCTTTGTAGATTGGGAAGAAATTTCATAGGATTGTTAGGGCATCGCTCGCGCTTTAAATTTACAATAAAACTCTTGAAATACAACGCGTCGTTTAGGATGAGAGGGGTGGGTGTAAAATCACAAATTTTGTCACCAGGATAACTGCTGTAAATTTAGAATACGTAAGCCTAAATCTGTTGAAGGATTAGTATGGCATAGAATTTGAAGGAAATTTTGCTGTACATTTTTTACAAATATATAAATCTACATAACATTTTATGTCATTACTTGAAATCACTGGCGTAACCACGGGGAGCGGGGGTGCTACAAGCCCTCCCGAAACTTTTAGAAAATCGAATTTTTCAAGTGAAAATTAGTAGAGAACTTGAAATAAAAGAATGGTGTAAATGAAAGAAACACTTAAAATGACCCCTCGATTACCAATTTGTCTTCGGGTACAGTTTCAATAGTGAAAGGCTCCAAATATGCGAAATATTTTATTGTGCATCCAGCCATCCACAGTTACAATTCCAGCCCCTCCCGAAAAAAAAATCGTGCGTAAGCCAGTGCTTGAACTGCATTCTAGTAATAAAACTCTTAAATATTGTGCGTCGTGCAGCGTGATACTTAAGCGATATTGAAACTGAATAGGTCTATCCAAAACGCAAACATTAAATACACCGTAACAAAAGTTTCAAAAATTCGCTTGTCGCAGTTCATGAGTAGAAGAGGTATTTTACTTGAGAACAGTTTTCCAGAAGAGTGAAGGAAGGAAGGAATTCTTTTCTACAAATACAAAATTGCAAGTTTCTATAACCTGCTCATTTCCGCGTTCCTATATTCTGCAATTATTTATGCATTAGCGTCGCGTTGCCACAGTTTCAAGGTATTCCTCTGCGTTAATATATAAGCTGTTTGGTTGAAATTCCTTTGGTGACAGGCGTTTACATAACCGTACAAGAGAGAAGCAATTAACCTCGTACTTAAGTTTTATAGCAACCTAGTTTCATTAGATCTTCTTAAGAACACATTCCTGAGTAAAATGTAAAGCATAAGTCGGCCCAAGTTCCTTTTGTTTTTTGCAATTTCATCATGTTACGAATAGAATTTTTACATGGTTCGATTTCAATGTACGTCTGTTAACATAAACTGCGGACTTTTAGCGATTACTTAAGGTTTTGTTCAATATATGTTTTCGTGGTTAGGTTAGGCAGGTTAGGTTTGGTTCCCTTAGCATTAAAATAAAATCCCTAAATGCATTCTACTAAGGTTTCAATTTACTTCTACATTCATTCCCACGCTTCAATATTTACAGTCGCTTGTCGACCGAGAATATCTTGTCCATGAGAAGTGCGTAAGGTAATTTTCAAGTTGTTTTTTCAACATAAATAACTTTCTTTCGAGTCCAAACAGCGCTCATTACTTTAAGGAAGGTTCAATGATTTCCAAAATTCTATGATAATTAGTCCTTGTGCTAGGAGAAATCATAAAACAATCGGAACCGTTACCATAAATATGGAATGAAATTGGTACATTTTACAGTTTGTAATAGTTATTATTGTATAATAATAATCGTAACCACGATAATAATAATAGTTTTGTGATTCTTAGTTTTTCTACTATTCAAGTCTTATCATTGCACTGACCCTCCCCCATACAAAAAATCTACCGACGCACATGAACGGGAGGTGGGACACTTAGATTAATAGTGTATTTAAATCCATCGTACTACTTACTATACCGGAGACAACTATCAATGATTTATTTCGCAATTTTTTACATTGTTAACGTACTATTCTGCATTGCGGAACATTTCTTTAGGTGAAATAATGAATTTCTAACGAAAATAACATCTATTTCTTACATTAACGAGTACTTACTGTTTTTCCTTATTTCCCACAAACCATCCACGGGTAGCCAAAAAATTCACGATAGCCCCACGAACCATCACGGGGACGAGGTATGCCTACTAGGTTAGGTTAGGCCTCTTAGGTTAGGTTCCATTAGCACTCCTTTCGTTAAATTTAGCATATACGGACCATACGAGAGCGTATTGTGCTCTCGTGCAGAAAGCAAATGGCGGCAGCAGCAATAACGTGTCGGAAATAGATTTTCGTAGAAAACCACATGCATTCGCATTAAAATGGATCAAAACTACATTCCCGAACATCAACAACGCTACAGAAAATGATTTGGGTAAGTACTTTCTCCTGTAAATTTGAAGAAATCCGTCTCCGGTATAGTAAAGTGTTACCAAATCCATAACACTTTCCTATTTGACCCGAAATAAAATCTGTATAACTTCCTAATAACTCACCTGGTTTCGTGTCCAATGTTCTTGGGGAACACTTCTGTGTTGCCAGAAAGAAGGTCAGCAGCAGCAGCTAGCTTTACTCCAGACGATTGATTCACTGCAGGAGCAACTGATAGCATCAGGCAGGTTGAAGCATTTCTGCCCCTCTTCTTGGCCTTCAACTCTGCTTTTCCTTTCATTCCTTCCCTGAAAAGAGGTTCGACTTTGTAATCATGCACCTCTGGGTCAACTAAGTTGGATTTCTGGTTCCGGCACAAGCACTGAATTTCCTATTCTGTTCCTGAAAATATGGGACTAATTACCTATACTATATTATTCGTAAAGCCTAAATAGTATTTCTTCATATCCCGACTCGCCAAACAACTATTCCACTCGCCACACTAAAGTCGAATTCGTTTCTTTCGTAAAGTCTACACCAATCACAAAGTCTACCGGAAAGTCAGAAGATACAAGTAACAATTTCCCAGCAAAAATGAGCCTCGGTGAACTTGAGGAACACTTTACCATCATAGGCGTGCACAGGGGGGAGGGGGTGCCAGTGGTGCCTGAGCATCCTCTAATGAAGAAACTACCATTAAAATAATAAAAATAATATTCTTGTAAAAAAGAAAATAAGGAATTTTGTTTCATTTGTGATGCCTCGCAAAAGTGGTGATATTGTTTACTATAATAATTAGTAATCATTAGAGGCACATATTTTTGGTAAATAAAAAGGCAAAATTTCGGTACAAAAACTGAGTCAATTTCGGGTTCAAAAGCGGTAAATAAAATAAAATATCGGTGTTATAGCGGTGAAAAAATGGATGAAAAGTGGTATATAAAAAGACATATTGGTTTTAAAATTGTGAAAATAATCCTAAATTTGATTTAAAAACTACACTTATTCCACAGAATTAACATTTCACTTCTAATAGCACATTTATGTAATCATCAGAGTATTAAGTTTATTTCTGTGTAAAGGAGTCCATTTTTGCTTCTCCAATATTAACAGCAGAAATAATCAATTTTCCGGGAATTGCATAATTCTCAGGATAATTCAGACCTCGGAAGGTGTCACGGCGGTGAATAAACCCTGAATTTCGTGTTTAAGAGTTAATTTCGCTTTTTGCAGTTCATTTCGCATTATTTCGTGACAAAATATGGTCACAAAATGCACCTCACACCTTTCAAAAACATGAAAAATTAACACTACAATGTGTTTTTTCAAATTTCGTTTTTTCGTCAAAAACGAAATATGCATGCCCCTAGTAATCATATATACTCTGTCCCGGGTATCTCCGGAGCGAGCGAACGAAAATAAATATCTGCGCAAGTGGTGACTCGAGAGGGCTCGACCAATGAACTTGTGAGAGGTGAAGCGACTGCGGCTACCAGCTGTTTGCAGAAGCGCGCAGTGCTTCGCTTGCTATAGTGCTCTATTTCGTGTGACATGTAAGTCTCAGAAAGCCAAGATATTTCATTCCAAAGTATGGCTCGCTCCGCCAAACTCGCTTTATCACCTTTTCCGTTATGCGCGGACTTGTTCCACAGATTCCACAGACAGAGTATAGTAAGGAAAATGTTTTTCACTTAAATCGCGCAGAGCTCCTGCACAAATCAACTGAGGAAATGTTTGCTAAACTGTGCTAAAGTAATAATACATAGATTCTTTATTCATTGCACAATAAAACTTGATGCAACGCGAGAATTCGCATTTCGTAGAAGGAAGAACATTAAATGCCATTGAGTTGACAATCTTTTTTGCAAATTGTCTGATTTCACGATGTTTGTTACTAAATTAGTGCCTTCGTCTCTAAGCCTAAAGCAACAGTAGCTCAAAAACGTTGAAAATTATGAGCAAGATTGCGAGCGCCACCTGCTGGTCGGAGGGATTGCTCGCTTCCACTGGCGGACGAGAGATGCGCGTACGATAACTGAATTACCTCGTCTTGTTGGCACGGAGCGAGGATGGATTGAATCGTAGGCCTAAATGAACGTAACCTGTCTGCCATGGAGGACAATTTCGCTCAATTTCTTCACATGAACGACTCTTCTTCACGAGAATAATGATTGGTACAGCTGGTAGTGTATTTACGATTTCATTTCGGAAGGCGGTGCCTTGTTTTTTTGCGTGTGCGTGAAAATTTGGATGTGTTTCGAGTCAGTGATTGTATTACAATTTTACTACCTCAGAACCTTCTACCTTCAGAATATACGGGTAGCACTCAGGGTGATGATGAGAGGGAATTCCCCCCTCTGAATGTACATTCTTGGCCTGATGCTTCGTAAGAAATGTCACCCCCACCAAAAAAAATGTAAATCCTTCTAATACCACACTGATAGATTTTTACAAATGAGAAAGTGATGGTAACCATGACTCGAGAACAGCCCCCTAGCACAAAATTCTACAAATTGCAACGTCTCAGAAATGTTCATGTTCATATTTCGATTCTTCATGTGTTGCAACCTACATAATGATAAAACTGGATTCAAATTGTGTCGTCACGATAACAGTAACAATAAAGTGCACTAGTTAAGGCATACTCATTAAAAACCGAAGTCCCCTTCTTTATAAAGAAAACTTTTGAAAGGGAAAACTCAATATGCTGACCAAGGCAGTAATTTATTTTATTATAAAACATAAACTAAACGTAATGTTTCAACCTTCTAGCAAGGTCTTCTTCAGACTCTGCGCCAAGTACAAATGTAACAAGGTACAAAAACAGGACGATATATATATACACAAACATTACTCCCCTCCAGACTATTAGAAAGTAAATATATTTAGCCTTTTAGGTGAAAGTACAGTTGACAAGGGAAAGCCACCTGCTAGAATGTTCCAGAACAACTTTCTAATAGTCTGGAGGGGAGTAATGTTTGTGTATATATATATCGTCCTGTGTTTGTACCTTGTTACATTTGTACATGGTGCAGAGTCTGAAGAAGACCTTGCTAGAAGGTTGAAACGTTACGTTTAGTTTATGTTTTATAATAAAATAAATTACTGCCTTGGTCAGCCTATTGAGTTTTTCATATCATGGAAACAAACCCCCGAAGTAAACCCGTCTCCACCACCATACATTCAAGGGTATGCGCTTGTTGTCCTGGTGCCTAAGAATATACCAGGACGTCAGTTCCTTTGAATTTCAACGGTTCCCCCGACTTTTTTTTAACTATTTGTTACATGTAAGATTACAAATATAATAAATATATTTATTTATTTATTTATTAAACACTACAAGCAAATGCCCAGTTACAGTTCTTTGATGTTAAGTTCACATACATGTTGACAAAAAACAAGTAATAAAGAATTGGAAAGAGAAAACAAAGACAATGAGAAAAGAAACTATAAAAACGAACAGAATGATCGTTACATAACAACAATATATAATACAAGGGTGGTATATCATAAAGTATACAACATACAAGATGTACAACTTTGCTTCCGCCGTTTTTCCCCAAAAATATGACGCTGTAATGAAA
The DNA here is from genome assembly GCF_977018435.1 of Lepisma saccharinum. Lineage (NCBI taxonomy): Eukaryota > Metazoa > Arthropoda > Insecta > Zygentoma > Lepismatidae > Lepisma > Lepisma saccharinum. The sequence goes on from NC_139229.1 coordinate 116,916,581, forward strand.
AACATTACTTACCCAGGCATTATTAAAAGTATTGTCCATCGCTGGCCACTACTTTCTCCCATCTTTCGGGCAGCGTACGAATGCCGCGTCTAAAAAATTGTTCATCTTTGGAGGCGATCCACGAATCGATCCACTTTTTGACTTCTTCATAAGATCGGAAATGTTGGTCAGCCAGTTCATGAGCCATTGATCTAAACGTGATAATCAGAGGGAGCGATGTCTGTAGAATATGGCGGGTGGGGTAGGACGTCCCATCTTAATGTTTCCAAGTACGTTTTCACCACTTTGGCAACGTGGGGTCGTGCGTTGTCATGCTGCAAAATCACTTTGTCGTGCCTCTCGCTGTATTGCGGCCGTTTGTCCTTCACTGCTCGGCTCAAACGCATTAATTGCGTTCGATAACGAGCACCTGTGATTGTTTCACTTGGAGCCATGAATATTCGGTTTGGCTGTCGACGTGGAAGCATGGCCGGGATATCCCCATGATTTTTTGCGTTTTGGGTTATCGTAATGAACCCATTTTTCGTCCCCGGTCACAATCCGATGCAGAAATCCCTTCCGTTTTTGCCTCTGTAGCAACTGTTCACAAACACACAAACGCCGTTCAACGTCTCTTGGTTTCAACTCATACGGGACCCAAGTTCCTTCTTTCTGAATCATACCCATGGCTTTCAGACGTTTTGAAATGGCTTGCTGTGTCACTCCCAATGATCGTGCCAATTCTTCTTGAGTTTGACGCGAGTCTTCACTCAGCAATGTCTCCAATTCTGCATCTACGAAAACTTTCTGTCTTCCACCACTATGCCGGTCTTCGACGTTAAAAGTCACCGTTCTTGAAGCGTTGAAACCACTCACGACAGGTTCTCTCACTTATAGCGTCCTCACCATACCTAGTGGAGAGCATTCGATGAGCCTCAGCCGCAGTTTTCTTCATATTGAAACAAAAAAGTAGAACCTCCCGCAAATGGCGAGAATTTGGCTTGTACACTGACATTTTCAATCGCGAACAACTTCACGATGCACACATCACTCGACTAATGTTTGAATGGGGTTATCTTGACAGAGGTCCAAGCTAACTGCGTGACGTCTGCGATCTGCTTCTTTCGACCGCTACTTCCTGTTGTTGCCACCTGTCGGAAAACGGCGGAAGCAAAGTTGTACACCTTGTACTTTGTTACAATGCATTTATACAGGGTTCACATAATATGATTGCTTTTAGGTCTAAAGATCAATGTCAGGAGTATTATTAGAGACTGTATTGTACAACACGCACATCCTCCGCATGGGATCCGTTTCAGCCCTCCTGGTTCTACCACATGAAATTTGGAAGAGGTCATTTCTGGGTCTTAATTTTGAATGTGGAACATAAAAGTTTATTTTTGAGAGAAGTGCGGAGGAGTCTGTTTTTCCATTGACAAGTTTGGAAAGGAAGGTTAACTGGTGCATCTGTCTTCTTTTTTCAAGGGACGGGACACTCAACATGTTGCGTAAGTTGTCACCCGAAGTGAATTTTGGATAAATGCCATCTAATTTATATACTAAATACCTTAAGAATTTATTTTGGAGTTTCTCTATTTTTTTATTTCCTTTTTAAATAGCGGGTCCCAAACGACTGAGGCATATTCAAGTTTTGATCTGACAAAAGTATAGTAAAGTAGCAAAAAAGTTTCTTTCTTCTTAAACTGGCTAGCCATTCTCATCACAAATACTAGGTTCCTGTGTGTGCTTCACTGAGGATGCGCGCAGTGTGTGTTTGGAAATTTAAAGCTTTGTCAAATGTGACTCCAAGATCAGTTACAGTATTCTCTCTTAGGATTTCTACGTCGGAAATGCTATATGGATGGGTTAAAGTTACAGTGGTGTAAGTCACTTAAAAAAAAAAACAGACATAGAAACCAGATCGAGATAAGTTAATCTGTTAACAGAGAACGTGAATTAAATCAGAGATTCCTTCAACTGTCAACAGATGAGAGTTTAAGTTCTTGTAATAAAGGAAACAGCTGTTGTGTTGATCAGCAAGGTGCTGTGAGTCAGACTGTTTTTTCTTTTTAACAAGGTGACTTACACCACTGTAACTTTAATCCGTCCATATGAGTATTGGGTGGGATGTTTGTTACGTGTGAATGATACTACTTTGCAGTTCTTGAGATTGAGATTAACCTTGTTGTTCTTGCACTAATCAAGTACTTCGTTAAGTTCGTCTTGCAATTTCGTGCAGTCTTGATCGCTTTAATGTGTTTGAAAATTTTGACATCGTCAGCAAAAATGAACTTTTCGGAGTTTTTTAGTGCGTCGGGTAAATCATTAATGAAAATCAAGTACAGCAGGGGGCCTAGGTTCGAACCTTGCGGGACACAGGAGCTGGCTATGTAATAGGAGGATCTTAGTCCTTGGTGCATGACGTATTGTCGTCTATTCTGTAAATATGAAGCAAATAGTTTTATAAGTTGCGGGGAGAGGCAGATGTAGGCTAGTTTCTGAATTAAAGTATCGTGGTGTATCGTGTCGAAGGCCTTTGAGAAGTCCGTGTATATTGCATCAACTTGTCCTTTATTGTCAATAGTTGACGCAACGTAATTTGTTAATTCGACGAGATTAGTCACAGTTGAACGGTTTTGTACAAATCCATGCTGATGTGGCGAAAGGATAGGTTTGACATGCGAGTAAATATGATTATAAATTATTTGCTCAAAGAGTTTAGCTGGAGCTGACAGTTTCACGATTGGTCTGTAGTTACTTATGTCTGTCTTATCTGCTGCTTTGGGGATTGGACAAATCTCCGTCGTTTTCCAACTTGCGGGGAATTTTTCAGTTTTCAAGATTAAATTAAAGAGGGTGTGGAGAGGAAACTTGAGCGCCTCTGATTATTTTTTTTTTATTTGATTTAGTTTATTTTACTTCGCGTTTTGTGCCTCTTGGCTAATTTGCGAAGATGGGGATGAGTGATGAAATGATGAAATTGATGAATGGACATTCACAAACAACCAAGCCCGACCGGGATTCGAACCCGGGACCCTTGGCGTCGCAGCGCGATGTGCTAACCACTCGGCCACAGGGTCGGGCATTGAGCGCCTCTGAGCAACCTTTAATTACGTAGGGGGGGATTAGGTCGGGTCCAGCTGCTCTTTTTGGTTTGAGTTTCTTGATGGCTTGTTCGATTTCTTTTAGGGAAATTTCCGGGATGCTTAAGAGACTAAGTTCAGATTTCAGGAGCGCGTTTGTATGTATTGTTTCGTAAGAGGATAGTTCCGCGGAAAAGACAGATTCAAAATATGTTAAAGATTCTGGATATTATTGTTACTAATAGGTTCGCCATTGAATTTGGTTGGTTGGGCTGGTGGATTCTTTCTTTGATTCTTAACTAAAGACCAAAATAGATTTGGGTCGCGAGTCATATTAGCTTTGCAGCTGTTAAGGTAGTTTTGGTAAGCTTTGTTTATTTCCGCTCTTTTTTTGTTTTTGTTCTTAGGGCTTTAAAGTTAGCTTCATGATACCCTACATTCCCTTGTTTTTTGTTTCCACTTTTTATGATGGTGTGACTTGATCTTTTTACCTTTGATAATATCTAGCGTGAACCAACAAGATACAGATGATGTGTTGTGAATTGATTATTAGTTATTAACGTTTAACATTTAAGGCAATTGTAATATTTATATTCTGATTGTTCAATGTTTTTTATTTGGAGCCACTAAATTATTGGCATATTCTAGGTTAATGAAGTAGGCATGCAGTGTACCGACGCAAGTCCAAATTTTGACTGTTCTGGTGTTGCAGTTCCCTTCGCGTGCGGAGATGCCATCTGGCACCCTCGAAGATAAGAATGCTGTGTAAGTTTACATAATCTATATTTCGAGGATTTCCATTCTTCACAAACGTCTGACATTCCAGTATTAGTGGGCCTCCCATATGGCGTAGTGTTAAGGTAATGTCGTCGCCTTGTAATCAAGGGGTTCCCAGGTTCGATACCCGGTGGAGGTAAATTATGATTCTGATCCTCCTCCAGCCCGATGTATAAAGCGGACTTTAAACAAAAAAAACTCAAAATAATAACATTTCACTATTATAAGTCACACCGTCATCTTAAAATTATATTTTAATCAAAGGAGTACCGAAAGAGGGCCTGATGGGACTGCAGAGTTCCAAATAAAAAATAGCTAATAATTGAGAACTATCATGGAACATTAGCTATGTGAAATATATTGGAATATATAGACCTCGGAAAGTATGGAAATAATGTTTTTGAAGGCAAACGTTTTATACTATCTCATTTCTCTTGAATTTTAACTAATTAAGCTCTATCAGCACACCTGATCCACAGAACAAGTGCTGCCCCCAAACCTCCGAGACAAGACTGAGAATGGGACATGCTTCCTCAGTCATGAGACGAGACGATATTTCACACAGTTCTGTCTCGTCTTATCCTAGTATTATCCTTATGAACTTGGTGATAAGCAGCATTCTCGTGCACCTACAGCGAAGTCAAACAAAAAATATAAGACGAAAGTAATACCGAACAGTATCTGCACTTGATATCGGTTCTAAACAAGACACTTCGAGTAAACTTTTGGCCGCAAGTGGAAGACATGAACAGGAGCATTCTTACATAACCCTCTCGCCACACTGTTCGTTACACAAGTTGTCGAAGCGACTTTCCAGAACTTTGAGCGGGAAGAGTCCCAGCAGAATGTCTTGGAGATGCGCGGTAATGTTTGCAGTTGACGGATCAATTATGGAGCAGATTCCTTTTCAATTAGTCCGGATCAGGTGGTCAGCGCCGGAGACTATCTGCGAGCAACGAGTTGGGTTGATGGTTCTTGATTTATTTTGCTAAAGTCTACGAGTAGTTTGGCAATGTTGTATTTCTTTAGAGCTATGTGCCTAGTAGAGAGTTACACATAGGGACAGGGGCGGCACCAGGGGGGTGCGAAGAGGTGCTCTCGCACCCCTTAATTTTCCTCCGCGCCCTCTTCAGCACCTCATTTTCGAAACCTATGTTCAACCGAAAACACTAACTCTTACAGTGTCATATTATGTCTTCGTAATGAGTGCTGAGCCTCTCCCATGGCGCAATGGTAGCGTCATTGCCATCTAATCAAGGGGTCACAGGTTCGATCCCCGGTGGAGGCACAAGTGGTTCGGATACCACTTTAAACTGTAGGTCCCGTCCCGATTAGCCTTACTGTGCATAAAGTGGACTTAAAACACCAACTCAACTCAACGTAATGAGTGCTGAATGTTAGATATTGTAGTGAGACCGTTATTATTTTATACATCAGGCAAGCAGCATTGATCCTACTCTGAAAGAGAAGCCCTATTTACTTCCCTGTACTGGCGGCATTCTCCATAAAGATCAGCGGCCGTTGTCTTTCTTTCGTCCGCAATGATGTTAAGAATTGTTTCTTCAAGTGATCTGTTTGTGGTTTCTGGTAATTCCCTGTAGCTCAGTGTGATTTTTTTTTCATTCTTCATAAACGATTTCATTTTCCGCCTACTTGTTCTTTCTCTTTTCTCCAAATCGGAATGGAACACAAATGTAAGTTGTTTCCACGGTATCACCAGGTCATGCTCCAAAAATTAACACGAGTTGAAACGTGACGGGTAGTCTTTTGGTTAATAGGTTCTATTTGTTCTACGTAACATGAAGTGACGTGCCCAGGATTTTGGAAAGGGTGGGTCCTCATTTTGCCATATTTTCCTCCCTTTTAGAAATACTTGGCCAAGGAAGAGGGGTTATGACCCCACCAACCGGCCCCTCCCCTTGGGCACGCCACTGGTAACATATCTAGTAAACGTACCATTTCAGACTTTTCAAAGACTGTTACGAAGAGGCCCAAAGTTCGCGAAGAAATCTCAACAGTGCCTTAACGTTTGAGTGATAACTGAATTTTGTTCGTTCCTCCATTGGTCGTATTGCAGAGCTTTAAAAAGTGTGTTTTTAAAGGCAAGGGTGATTATATGTTGTATTTCACTACATAGTTCAATAAGACTGTAACGTGTGTCTGAAGGTTTACACTCTATGACCACTTTCTTGGAGTGCAAGACGAAACTTAATATATGTCATCATGGACATCCAGTAGAGGAGAGGGGGGCAAAGGGGACCACAGCCTCCCCTGGAAAATGGATGTTAATCTAACATATACGTATTTCACACATATAATTTCGCTTCAGTCAATAATTTATGTTAATTATCAGAAGGATGTTGCAGGTACATGATAACTTCAAACTGAAGGAGGGCTTTGTTTTATAGGGCAATATTATTAAGGTGGAGAAAATGCCTCCTTTGCGGCCCCCCGGACGTTCATGTATGCCATTAGCCTCCCGTGAACAAGCTGTTCCTTTAAAATTTCCAAACATTTTACTGTGCTAAAATCAAGTAAAGATGAAGAATGTAGCTAGTATTCTTCAGTTGCATTGGCATACATCCTTAATAAAAGTTGATTGGTTTTGATGTAGTTGCATGTGTCTTTCATGTTTTCTTTATTTCCAACATCACACCACCCTCTAAATTTCTTTCCGCATCCCCTCAGCACCCCTAGACAATAAATCCTGGCGCCGACGCTGCGTAGGAATGGTATCGAGACGTGACGAGACTTGGCAGAGTCTCGTCTCGTATACGGGAAAGTCTGTCTTGTCCTCGGTCTTGTCTCTATTTGCATATAACACGCGTCTCATTCATGTCTGGAGATTCGAAACAATAAACAGTGAAAGGAACTTACAGCTACAGTGCGTCAACGTACAATTATTCACACTAAGGTAAACCATTTTTCTCAACAACTTTTTCCTTTTGACGTCTTGTTTTGAAACTGAGGGAGAATTCACACCGAAGCGACAGGCCACATGTGTCGCTTGAGGATTCCATCAATCGTACTGACGCTTGTGCGGCCTGTCATACCGCTACGATGTGGAACGAGCCAATCAGCAGCAACGTTTCACTCCCATGCCCAGACCTGGATTCGAACCTGGCAAGCTATCACAATGAGTTTCAGTAGATTTTGCCATTTTATGCCCTGCCTTCAGTATTTGTCTATGTACGCAAATTCCATGTCACCTGCCATTTCCAGCAAGACAGATTTTACCTCCATTCCTCTTGTCTTTCCCCTATACTTAAAGTCCACGAATTTTAATTGTACACATATACCTTTCGGTATCCCAGATCATATTCTTGTAGCTTTAATTGCTTCTGAAATTAAATATATGTTGGTTTGTATGTAGATATTTCAGCGAAAAATTCTGGCTCGACTAGGATTTGAAACTATTTCTTCTCAAACTGACAATAACACTAATTTAACTTTCGGGGAAGGCAATAAAAAAATAATCCCCCAACAGTTTTGTCCGAAGATAACAGAAATGGTAGATAAACTATAAAAATATTTTCAAATAGATTTTTACTTATTGCGTATATTATCAAATTTATTTTGGTACCACCTCTAAAAATTACTTTAAGGCTGCGCACCTCTGGATTAACTGTACATAACTGTGTAAATGAGCAGAATTAGTGAATGAGACAAATTCTAAGTCTTGGTGTGTTCGCAATTGAGCAACAGAGGGAGCAATATTTTAAAAATAAAACCCTTCAAACAAACATCCTTACATGATACTGATCTCGCAATCACTCTAATTTTGAATCCGAACCAAGGAATATATGTTTTTAAAATATGAGTAACAAGGACTTGATTGTACAAGCACGACGACCAAAAGGTGTCAAATAACCCATAATAATAATAACAATGCACAAAATGGCATCCCGATAGGTTAATTGGGTCTTTCTAACTCATTGTTAGGTGCTCTTAGTTGTTGTTGTTGTTGTTCTTACAATTTTGGTTAGGCAGCACAAGAAATCGTTCAGGATTAATGGAAGATTTTCTCATTTACGAAAATGTGTAAATCAACCACTGTATCAGATTAACACGAATAGACAAACATTACAGTACATGTGAAATCATTAGACACATAATGATCCTTATGCGAGACAGTTTCAACTTGGCGGATATGTGAAGCAACACAGGTTCGAGAGGTACACAGAGAACGTATTATAGCAAAGGAACTTGATGAATATTCAATACAAACATTAGTTGCCTTGTAATCCACATATTTAACAAATAACATACTATACAGTACTATTGTATGTTCGCTGACATTATAAGTTGAATCAATATGAGAAACTACGTACTTTCATTGTACATATAGTTACTAGCAAAATGTTTTCGTATTTATGTTGCAAATATACTTTTCGAATGCCATTTGTTTCTGGAAATAAAACATTCTTATCGGTTACCGCTAAAATGGCGCAAATTACAATTGCAGGCTGATAATACGGAGAATTGATAGATTTTTGAGATTGAGTCTGTGGTTACAGATGTGATTGTGTAAGTGATTTGTTGCAAAGATAATTTTGTGTTCTAAGTTAGAATTTGAGACTTTATAGTTTACTGTTTGAATATTAGTGTCGTTCTAAATATATGTGCTACAATGTGAACATTAATTCATGAAAAAATCTAAAGGCCGTAAAGCCAAATTTGCTGGTACAAAACCAGCTGAATCCAACATGGACACGGACATTAGTGCCATCGAACTTTCCAGCAACGTGGAAATCATAACTTCGGTAGAAGAAGTTAATAAGTTGAATTCTCAGTGTAATAATATAGATTACACCCAACAAATTAGTAAATCAAGTTCCAAAAAAGTTTATGAGCAACAGGTATTGAAGTACAGAAGTAATCATTTAGGTCCGTATGAAATATTTGTGAAATCTAAACATCAGGATGCCTCAGGTGGAAATGGCAAAGGAAACATTGGTCAACTTCACATTTTAAAATTAGGCCAAATAGTCAGCAAAGAAAATATTAGAGGTTTGAAAGAGATAGATAGTCTTGGGAAAAATCTAGCTAGACTTACATTTACGACATCTAATTATGCAAATGATTTCCTTTCGAATCCATTACTGTTACAGAATAATTGGGAAGGTTTTGTTCCATCACACCGAGTACGAAGAATGGGAATTATGAAAGATGTACATCAGTCAATAAGTGAAGATGAAATTTTGCAAAATATAAATTCATCAACAGCCAAAGTAATAAAGGTAAAACGCATTGTGAAGTATAAGTACGAGGAGGGTACTCGCGTTGCTGTTCCAACTCGAACGGTAATTGTAACATTCGACTCGCAATCCTTACCACAATATGTCACACTGTTTTACAAAAAGTTTGATATTGATAGGTACATTCCCTTGATTAAACAGTGCACTAATTGTTTTTATTATGGGCACTTCAGGGCTAATTGCAAAAGTAAATTAAAATGCAAACGCTGTGGTGAGAATCACGAATCGTCCTCTTGCACAAATAAGATCAAGTGTTTCCATTGTAATCAGGAGCACACTGCAATTGACAAAAACTGTCCTGAAAAACAACGCCAAAAGGAAATAATCAAAATTATGACAGTTCAGAATGTTACGTTTAACGAAGCTATGAAGAAAGTCCCAAAAATTAATTATATGTATGGATATGAACAGATATCTACTGGCCATGTTCAGGAAATAGAAAAGACAGTAATGCCATTTACATATGCTTCAATATCTAACAATTCGAGTAGCACCTCATATCATAATAATATAATACAAGATCAATACAGTGTATCTAATAAAAGGCCATTGTACAGTTCAAAGAAAGCTGGAAAATATTTGGAAGAGACTGAGTCTTCTCAAGGAAAACGCCAGAAATCTTCTCAAACATTGAAACCATTTGGACAAAATGAATATAAAAAGAGAATGACAAGCCCTGATTATTCTTTGTCAGGATCTCGAAAAGACAATGCTCCGGATTTCTCGACAACATGCCAACAAAATAATTTATTTGTTCTTGCAGAGGCGGCTCAAGCTATCCAGCCAAATCGGGCACAAGAACAAAATTCTACAAAATTCCTAAATAATTTTTCATTATTTATAGAACAATTATGTAGCCTAGCAGGGACTTCGACATTGAACGTTAACCAGGACTGGACTTGCATTGCTACAAGTATTTTGCAATACTTATTTCAACAACCAGCATGCCAGACAAAGTCTTGAAAATATTACAATGGAATGTACGAAGTTTAATTCCTAATAGACATAATTTACAACATATTTTATCTTATTTTTCTGCAGATGTCCTTCTTATACAAGAAACGTGGTTGAAAACTGACTCAACATTGAAGTTTAAAGGTTACAATTGGATAAGAGATGATCGTTTAGATGGATACGGTGGTTCAGCTATAGGTGTTAAAAGAAATATACAGTATGACATTATTTTGTTTCAAAATATAAACAGTCAAAATCAGATTACAGGTGTTCGGATTGCTGATACGTCTTATGTATCAATTTACTGCCCTCCCACAGTGCACCTCCCTGTTACAGTGTGGCAGAATATCGTTGGGCAGCTTCCACCAAACACTTCATTTGTGCTGGCAGGGGACATTAATGCACACCACCCTATGTGGGGCTGTTCTCTAACTGATCGATCAGGTAAAGATTTGTATAATTACTTGCAAGATTCCTCAGCTATATTACTCAACGACGGAACACCTACAATAATCTCAAGACCTAATGAACAGCCGAGTGCTCCAGACATAACTATTACCTCAAATGATATAGCTTCAAAAATCCATTGGAGTGTATTAGAGAAGTGTTACAACAGTAATCACATGCCAATTATGATAACCTTTCAACATAATAAAAATATAACGTGGTTTACTATGCGCTCTGAACAAAACAATAGTCAATATATATCAAGAAGGGTTGAATGGCAGAAATTCTCCGGAAATGTAAACAATGCAATAAAGAATGAATTGTTGAAACAAGAAGTATCGTATGACACATTGGTGTCTCTCATTCGACAAGAACAAATAAATGCAACAGTATCTAATTTTGGATCTAGAAGAAAAGTGACTCCGTGGTGGACAACGGATTGCCAGAAATGGGTAAACGAACGACAAAAAGCATACATAAATTATAAGGAGAATCCTACCATCAATCATTTTATTAGATATAAAGAAATTGCAGCAAAAACTCAGAGGTTCCTAAAGAAATCAAAATCATACTTTTGGAAGTCATTTTGCTCTACATTAACTAAAGATTCTTCTATTTCAGTGACTTGGAAAATAATAAGTATGTCCAATAATAATACTTGTCATTATTTTGGAGGAGATATCAATTCAGCCTGGATAAAAGAATTTCACCGCAAGTTTACACCAGATACGGTTGAAACTAATCTTTGTCAATTGTTAAACTCTATGAACTATCCAGAAACATCCACGTTAGAATCGCTATTCACTATGGATGAATTAGAATATGTTGTTCATAAACGAAAGAAACCGTCTCCGGGTTTAGATGGTATTACATACGAATGTATTCAACACTGGCCTTTGAATGGATATGAAATTTTACTAAATACATACAATTCAATATGTAATAGTGGAGAAATTCCATCACAGTGGAAAGAAGTGGTGATAATACCCATATTAAAACCAGGTAAACAATCAGGAATACATACGAACTATAGACCTATTGCAATGTCATTATGCCTTGCTAAATTATATGAACATTTAATACTCAACAGACTCACATGGTGAGTCGAATATAATCAGAAATTACCGAAACATCAGATGGGATTTAGGAAAGGAACTGGAACAGTAGATGTATTAGCGACACTAATTTGAGATATATGGCTATCTTTCATACGGCGAGAATTTTGTATCGTGGTTTTTCTCGATCTAAGTAGCGCCTATGATTCTGTCCTTCCAAATATACTGTTACAAAAATTGGAGAAAATGAACGTTCCACGTAATTTTATAAAAAGTATTCTTGGATTATTATTGGCACGTAAGTTGTACATTCGATATGGAAGACAGTTATCCACCGCACGTTATACACATAAAGGTCTACCACAAGGCGCAGTGCTGAGTCCCATGCTATTTAATATTTACACGGCAGATTTAGGCTCAAAAATTCTTCAACACACTCGTATATTACAATATGCAGATGATATTGTTATATACACTAGTAGTAAAAATATTCAAGAAGGGGCTCAAAAAATTCAAAAATCTCTGGATGAATTATCATCATGGTGTGATATCAATGGAATTGAAGTAAATCCAGATAAGTCTTCGGTGGTAGTTTTTAATAAGAAGAGATCTCATTCATGCATATCAATAAATATAAACGGAAAAACTATTAGTCAACAAAGAAGTCATAAATTTTTGGGACTTATATTAGATGAAAAACTTAAATGGAAGTCACAAGTAGAACTGGCACAATGTAAGGGATCTCAAGTGTTTAACATAATAAAAATGTTGACAGTTAAGAAAAAGTGGGGTGCTGATCCTAAATTATTACATCAGATCCATAAACAGATGCTAAACTCAAGACTAGAGTATGGTTCCTTTATGTACAATGATAATTTAAGTTGGGCTTTTAACACGCTATCTTCTATCCAATATAGCAGTTTATCCAGGATTTATGGCCTTTGGAAAGGAACTCCAAAACAAGCAACTTTCGTAGAAGTGGGAGATCCACCATACAAACTTAGAGTTAAATATCTTGCGAGCAAATTTTTACTTAAGAAAATTGCCAACACGACATCTCCGATCATACCAAAACTTCAATTGTTAGACTCTTTGATGCTCAACAGACGTACAGCAAAATATAAATCCAGATTACCTATACTATATTATGCTTATAAGGACATTAATAAATTTCAAGCTAATATTATTCGTTTACCTAATGCACCATGCTTCATGACAGACTACTTTAATATGATATCTCCCATGAGGATTCATTTTCCTGCCTACCCAAGTAGAGTTTTCAGGAAGACAATCCCTACAATTTCAAATAATATATATCAAGACTACATACATTCAAAATTACAATGTGAATATCACATATATACAGATGCTTCAAAATCAACGTCTGGAAAAACAGGAGCAGCATTTTATTGTGATAATTCTGCAGAATTCAAAATTTTTCCTTTGCCATCGTATCTGTCAATATACACTGCAGAAGCTTTTGCAATACGACAGGCATTGCTTTATGTACAAAAGAAGAAGTTAAATTCAGTTCTAATTGCAACCGATTCAGCCTCTGTGCTAAATTCTTTACAGTTTGCATCATGGTCATGTCATACGGAATGGTACATTGTTAACATAAGAATACTCACACTGAAATTAACGAGATTGGGATATGATATCAACTTTATTTGGACACCTGGACATTCTTTAATAGAAGAGAATAATATAGCAGATACTTTGGCAAAATATGCAGCGAATCAAACAATCCAACGGCCGCTTTCAATAAAGATTCCGTCCCTAGTTTTGGAATCACACACTAGAAAAATACTATTTACTGACTGGCAAAACTTGTGGACAAATACTGGCACTCAATGCGGTAAGGCCTACTATTCTATACAAGAAAGAATTCCAAAGGAATGTTGGTTTAAACAGATTCAACTCTCCCGGAGTTCCCTCACAACTATAATGCGCTGCAGGTTAAATCACACTATCGCCGCAGCTCATCTGTACAAGAAGAATTTAGTGACTTCGCCAGTTTGTTTGTGCAATGAATATACTGCAACTCCAAACCACATTATATTTCAATGCAAACTTTATGAAACTTACAGAGAACCATTTTTACAGGAATTGTACAGGAGTGGACATCAAGCGCCACTGACACTGCCTTGTTTACTGACTTCACCTTCATCCTCGGTAATCTATATTCTTACAAAATATCTTAATAAGTCTAATATAATTCTGTAAAAGTGTAATGAAATTTGGAAACTATTTATTATGAAAGGAATAATTGTGAGTAAATATTATGTGCATACATGTATATAATACCAATTGATAAATTGTTAACTGGTGCATGGATTTTGTCCACAACCAATAAATATTTTATATAAAAAAAAAAAATACGGAGAATTGAACTCTCCTGTTCATTTGAGTTGCAGTGTTGGCAGATCGTATAATATCCTCTTGCATTGAAAGAGGCCCTACTCATTACCTTCTCAATCTGAAAGCCTCATGGCTTGCTCCGGTCACGTGACTAAGCGTCATCAACTGGAGGCGAGATAGCCTCCATGTTTGATTTGCTTCTTCGGAATCAATGTTGGACCTTTTTAGTGAATATGGAATTGTAATGCAAATTTAAGAACTGTAATCGAGTTTACATGACGTGTAAATATGCTTAAATGTGGAAGAGGTATGGTGTATACGTCTTGTGTACTCAATTGCAGAGGCAATTACAATGAGAAAGGTAAGAGTAACGTTCACATTTCTTCAAGATGTTGTTAAAAATGAGAAATTTTTAGGGCAATTCCATGTGATTCAGTCACTACGAAAAGATACAAGTAACAAATGTTTTATACTAAAAAATAAATAAGAGTAATAGTTCATGATGTAAACATTTCATGTGTCCGGAATAGGTATCAAATATACTCGTGAATGTGGACAACATGTCTACATTTTTTTAGAAATATCAAATAATTTACCCTGAATTACGAACGTTGGTTAATATTACGTCTACCAAAGCAATTTGTTAGTGTAAATTTTATGCAAACATTCGATAAATTATTCATATTATTTACACAAATTTTCAGTTTCATAATGTGCTTAATGAAAGAAAGCTATAGAACGGGGCAAAGTTGATACATGTGTACATTTATTCTTATTTTATCCCACTTTATGCTTCTTTATGCTAATCGGAGGCTAATGGAAGATATGTTGTACATTCAAATACAAAGGTGTGATGTGTAACAAGAACTTCGATGAAATATTCCTGTGTAAAACTATCCAAGAATATATTACTTATGTTTCAAATACAAATGTTATCACACAGAAATCATTTTGTTACCTAGCTATGTTAATACGAACTACAAATGTATTAAATTTTTAAAACTGTTTCATATGAACTGCTTTTTATTTTTTGTCTTTGTGAAGCTTCAATGTTCGTAACTTTGATTATTAAATCAGTGATAATGTTTATTGTTTCATAATTTATTAACATTCTTCACGATTGTTTTTAACAGAATGTAAATAAAACACAGTGTAAGGAAATATTCCAAATGTGTATTTCCCAAGTGAACGTTAAAATGGAAATATTAATCTGCTTTTTTTCCCAATGAAACTCTTAAGTTATTGTCACAGATCTTACTAACGACAATGAAAATATTCAATTTGTTTATTATCTTTCGTTCAATAAAGTCCATAGGATCGAAATTACAATGTGACAAATGATTTAGGTTTAGTCTTTATCACAGAAATGTAACATTGCCCTTGTACCAATTTCTTTCGCTTTTGCTGCAAGAATATAGAAATTAAGGTTTTGTATTGAGATTGTATAGCTACACAGAATATCTGCATTATCTGGTTGATTAATTTTGGGTAAACTTAAAGACAATTTAATTGATTAGGTAACTTGGAAAGTTTACTGTCAACCTAACATGTTTTTTGTTTTATTTAATCAATTGATTTTACATACAAAAGTTCATACAAAAGCGGTTACGAGAGTTTTACTGTAGCTGACCAATATTCCCGATAATATTTTTCAAAGATATACAATGTTTAAATTTTTCCGCCAGGAAGTTTCTAACGGTTTTCAACTCTTTCTTTGTGCTATATGGTAGGAATTTTTGTGGTGGCCATTGTGACTTCCTGAATGAAAATTTTGGTGCAAATATTCAATATTATCATTTTTTCTTCTAACTATATTCGTCGGGAGGGTAAATGTCGAAATTTAACTTCATAAGAGAAATAAATATACCTTCATTATCTACGGTAAAATTACGACAAGGAGTTTAGAGCGTTAAGACGATCGCCTCCAGATGATGACGTCTTGACTGAGCGCTGTGGCCTGAACCTCAAGATGGTCTTGCCCTACTCCCCTAATCGCCGCCACTGGGCTGGAGGGTAATTTATATACAAGCTGGATAAATTTATTATTTCTATCTTATTATTCCGTTTTGCTCACGCAACAGGTGACAGTTCTGGGAGAATTATAATCGTATTGCTTTTCACATTCATGTTGAGACCTTCAACTTTTGAAAATCAGTATGATTTCCCTCCTTTTCTCCGTGTTCGCGCGCGTCGTTGTAACGAGCAGAGTTGCCAGATTATTTTTATGAACAAAGAAATTAATATCGCATGCTAAAATTAGGAGGAAACTAATAAATAATTCAATAAAACATTTAAATAATTCAATTTTGCAAAAGAATGTTTGCAGTACTTACGTTGGTAATTGTTCCTTGTTTTTCGAGAGAGTCTTAAAGGAATGGGGGTAAAGTGTAGATATTCATTTCCAGTAATTCAAAGTTTATCTGTCTTTTGTAAATGTAAACTCTCTGGTAGAGTGGTTAGCCAAATGCACTACAAATACAAAGGTCCCAAGTTCGTAACCTTGATTCATTTGTTTTACTTGTATATTTCTTATTTTGTGTTGCTTTTTTGCCACATTTGTCTAATAGCGACTATCATAATGAATGTCGATAAAGTTGATGAACAATCATGCCAAGGCCAGGACTCGAAACTGGATCACCCAAATGCCCTTGGCTACCAAGGCGGCTACGTGGATGTATTATTGTGTATGCTACATTTATTTTACCATTCATCATCGTTGAAAATAACCCAAGAAATAGAAAAGTGATGTAAAATAACGAAAATAGGAATATTAATAAGAAATGTATCTTCGGGAGTGGATTAGATTTTTTTGTAAGATAGTATAGTTTTGAAGTGTGGGATGCTAAAATACGCTGAAATGTTTTCAAGTTTATCTTTGGAAAGTTTACAAAATTGGAGATTTCATCTCACGGGTTGTTGATGCCTTGTCTAAGATCTTGATCAATTGCTTGTTCGTTCACATGCAGACACGCTAATGATAATGGGGAATGTATTCCATAATATAACATTCTTACTCTAGCTAATTCCAAGATAGAATTCATACGAGTGGGCCTTCGATTACTTTCGTGTTCGGGAATTTTCCTGATATACATTGGAGAGGCCCCACTAACAGGGGCGGCACCAGGGGAGCGCGAAAGGGTGCTTGCGCACCCCTTAATTTTCTTCCGCACCCCCTATTCAAAACACCGAAAACATTACCTCTTACAGTGTCATATTATATCATGTCGTTGTCAAATTCAGGGCCGAATGTTAGGTACTGAAGTGAAACTGCTGTTATTATTAAAACAGACAAGCATGGATCCTACTCTCAAAGAGATTCGCCGTTTATTATTCTGTACTGTCGGCAGTCTATAAACAACAGCGGCCCTTGTCTTTATTTCTTCAGAATTGTTGTTAAGAATTATTTCTTCTTGTGTTTCAAGTAGTATGTTTGTCAGTTGTTGTATGTTTTCCTTTGCACTGTAGATACACGGTTTTGTCGTCCGCCTACTTGTTCTTCCTCCTTTCTTCAAGTCGCATTGGAACAAAAAAATCAGTTACTTTCAAGTATCATCAGGTCGTGCTGGGGAAATTATTTAACGCGAGTTGTATCGTGACGGTAGTTTCCTTGTTAATTCGTTCTATTTGATTTAGTAAACGTACCATTTCAGACGTTTTCAAAGACTGTTACGAAGAGGCCAAAAATTCGCGAAGAAATGTTATAGTTCGTTGTTGGGGACAGTGCGGCCAAGGGATTTTAACTAAGAAGGTGCTGTGTGCGCACTTAGCGTTTTGTCCTGACACAGTAGCATCTGGGAAGACGGAAAGTATATTATGTAAAACGAGCACATATGAAAGGAGGAGGGATAACAAGGTAACAGAACATTTTCAGAAAAGTGACGCAGTCCAAAAACAGTGAATTGATAATTACATGACAGTGATTACATGATTTCGAATTTATTGTGTTATTTTAATTTTCAAATTGCAGAACTTTAGGTTGCATAGTAGCGATATCTTTATTTTACCCAACGCACACAAACTGAACACTCAGCAGTTGTTGTCACCTATACAACGTGTTTAATGTTTCATTAATAACTGAATTTTGTAGCTCAATTGGTTGTGCCTTGTAATCAAGCGATCGCGGGTTCGATACCCTTTGGATCCCACTTTAAACTGTAGGTCCAGTCCCGATTAGCCTATATGTGAATAAAGTGGACTTAAAACAATGTATGCCAATCTAAAATTGTACATTTTATTCACAGTCATTTATGTTAATTATTATAAGAGCGTTACAGGAACATGGTAACTTCAAATTGAAGATTTTTTTTTAGAGAGAGTGAGCAACACTATTAGGGGAAAAATATACCTCGACCCCTCTCCGTGGAAAAATGCCTTCTCTTGCTTGCCTCTGCATGGAAATAATCCTCCAGTCGTCCATAGCATGTCATTGACCTCCCTTGAAAAAAACTGTTCTTTTCAAATTACCAAATGGCGTTGTGCTAAAATCAGGCAGAAATGAAGCAAGTCGCTAGTATTGTTTAGTCTCGTTAACATATTATCATAGATGCCTACTAAAAGTTGCTTGATATTTTATATAGGGACTAAAACATGCATGCGTGTTTCATGTTTTCTTTATTTTCAACATTGCACCCCCTAAATTTCATTCCGCACCCCCTCAGCACCCCTAGATGATTAATCCTGGCGCCGCCGCTGCCCACTAAGGATAATTTAACGTAAATTTATGTATATGTGGAAAATGAATTGCATAAAACAGTTAAAATTATTATCCAGAAAGTGAAGGAGTTCTCTATCGTGACGTCACATAATTGTGTTTATTAAATATCCGGGACGAAAAGGATCCAACTGAGAAAATTCCACCTTAAGCAAACACATAGCTACAGAAATACAAAAATATATTACCTCTTTTTTGTGACAGATATATTATTAGCTTTGAATTTCAGCCAATGCTTGCATATGATAATAAGTTCGTATGCATCAACATAGCAGTACCCAGTGAGGGCAAATTGCACCGTGGTTCGGATCCCTCTTAAACTGTAGGTCTAGTCCCTATTAGCCTATCTGTGCATTCAAATTCAAATTCAATATGCGAGTGTATTTCAATATAGTACTTAGCAAAACAAACTACTTCACAGCAAACCTCCACAAGAGTGTATATTTATTGTACAACACTGAAAGTCATTAAAGTGTGTACATTGATAGTGTCAGAAGTCTTGTGAAGGCTTCTACAAAGTTGCACTATACCAACTACAATAATTGTTGTAAACACGCCCACGTCTCAAAACACGAAACACGGTTGCCAGTAGTGACTAGTTAACAGGTCGCAGAACTAAATCTAGGACTGTATAAATGCTTGGTAATGATTTAAGATTTAAGGTTTATGTGTGTGTGGTCTCACTCCTTCCCCAACTTACCAGATTTCTCCTGTAAGCTTGGAGTGTATAATCGCTATAGAAATCAAGTTAAATATAGAGAGCACATAACAACTAATTTTCGTTAAGATATACTACAGCATGGCATTGTAAAGCAAAAAATCTGGACAAAAAAAGGGTTGAAGGATTTCAGCTTATTTTATTTGATCTCCAATATAAGTATACAATTATCGATACATGACAGATTGCACCCCGCCTTAGAGATAAAGGTGCAAAGGTATATTACTTTTCTCACTAGGAAATTATTGAAGTGAAGACACACAAATTAGTACAAACAATTGAAAATTCTCTCCCTATGAGAGTTGCCTCGATTAAATTTCATCCAGTTTTAATATTTGGTTATTATTTTACACAAAAAAAATGACACAAACAAAATTGGAAGTGCAGAACATTTTATGAAAGATTAAATTCGTTGGTTTTTGATTAACATAAAGAAGCTTCGGCAGTTGAAAGATTGTACAAAAAAAAAGACCTCGTTATCAAACTAAGGATTCAATAGCTATTGGCAGAAAGTAATAAATAAATAAGTTTTAGTTTGAGATATTTTGACATATTCTCTACGGTCCATTTTAAATGCAGTATTTTCTCACCTATTTCACATGCGTTACACAAAGAAGACAGCCAATTTAGACGAAAACAAATAGTTTTATTCGTACAGTCATTATGTTTTTCATACTTCTGATAGTGTATGAAGACGGACTCAGTTGAACAACATGTTGTAGCGAGGTGAGGCGTGGCTAATCATGTGAGTACTACTCGTCGAACTGCATGAGAAGATCGTACACGTCATTGGTGCTCTGGGGATACCGGTAGCTGAAGGAGTCCGCCATCTTGGGTAAAGTCCTCTTGCCAAACCTGAAAAATATGATAACAATGAGTGACTCGTGATGTGCGTCTACGCGTAAACAACGGTTGTCTACATTCTACGTGTAGACAATATAGACTATGTAAACTATGTAAACTATGTAATCTACGTAATCAACGTAGACAACATGGCGCTCGGCGTTCTCCGTGCAAGGCACGCGCATCGTTCTAGAAGCAGCAACAAGCATCAGTATTTATTTACGATCAACCAATTCACTAGGTATTAACTGAACTGCAAAATAAATTTGCCGCGACATACCCACAAAAATTCGATGTCCGTAAAATGACAAGATTTGTTTTATTTCTATTTCCACAATTTCACACGTGGAAATATCTGCTTTAAAGAGACATGCACTTTCCTAAGCAGCAATAAAACAAAAAATATTTTTAACCTTCCCTTTCGTCAGTGTAAAAGATAATGTCAGTTTTCACTATGGCTGTCGTTTGTTTTTCTTCCGCTAGTCCCTTTTCCCCTCGTTAGAGGAAATTCGATAACTTTGATTACGTCGGATGGTCTTAAGTTGGATATAGTCCCAGATTATCAACATGTTTGAAGAAAAAATACTTTCTCTTTCAAAGACCACTCGGATTTCTATCTTTCCTGTTGTTTGCATTGTCTACGGTAGACTATGTAAACTATAAGCCAATGTAATCTTCATGTAGATTACGCGTAGACAACGCATGTAGAAGTAAACTTATAGTCTACGGCACATCACTGCAGTCGTAGGTCGTGTAAGAGGGGAAGGGGGTGATCGTTGCACCCGACATGTGTGAAAGTACTACTCTTATTTTTCGTATTTCTGTTATTTTATGTAGCTTTTCTGCATAAACAGTAATTTTGCCTGTAATATTATATGGATGCAAAACTTGGATCCTTACATTGAAAGAGGAAAATAAATTGAGAGTATTTGAAAATAAGATTCTTAGGAAAATATTTGGACATAAAAGAGATGAGGAGACAGGTGAGTGGAGAAAGTTACATAATTTAGAACTACATAATTTGTATTCATGTCCAGATATTATTAGATTGATTAAATCAAGAAGACTTAGGTGGGCAGGTCATGTGGCACGAATTTTAGAGGATAGAAGAGTTTACAGGATTCTTGTTAGGAAACCTGATGGTAAGAGACCTGTAGGAAGGCCAAGACGAAGATGGAGGGATAACGTTGATATGGACCTAATGGACATCGATAGGGATGGAAAAGATTATATAGATCTTGCTCAGGATAGGACAGATGGAAGGCCTGTGTTGCTGCAGCCATGAACCTTCTGGTTTGAGAAGGCTTTGGAGTTAGTTATTTAGTTAGCTTTTCTGCATATTTTGGCTAATTACGACGATGAGAATGAGTGATGAGTAGATTAAATAGATGAAGGAAACACATTATAACCAGGCCGGAACTTCAACCCGGGAACTTTGGTGGCGAGACTGAAAGTGACCACTTAACGCAGCTTGCCCACGAGCTAGCTGTGAAAGTGCTGCTATTAGACGTTAAAGATATTTTATCAACGGACAGGAAATATTAGTATTTTTTGTTTAATGTCGGCTTAATTAGTTTGATACATTAGAAATAAAATATGAATTTTGTAACGAGTATAAAAATACACAACAACAGAAATATTTTGGTTGTATTTTCTTTTAGTCAATTTCTCTTACTTTTTGGCTAGTCGCGACGATGAGGATGAACAGTCGTTACATGAAATTCAAAATGTGACTCGCACCTGGATCATTCTGTAACGACTTTAAAGCGCTCGACTACCCACGCGGAAGATTGTTTCTTATTCAATGGAATCATCAAAAGTTGGCCAACCTCGGCAAAGATAGGTTCGTAATTTTGGACATGCACTTTTCTTGCAATGCTAGAATGTATACGTCATTATATTTTACTCGATGAGCCTTTTCACTATTAGGACGTACTTTTAGGAAGGTGAAGCGATAATTGCATATTATATCTTTGATCAAAATAACAATCCTAAAAGTATAATTTCAAGTTTCTTTTTAAATAACTGGTTTCATAAATTTGAATTAAAGGATACACTTTCATTGCTACTGTTGTATTAACAAAAATAAGTCTAATGTGCTTGTTCTTGTGCTTTTAGATTTAACGTGGTATTCATCCTCTCTAGGTAAATTTCGAAGATGAGGATGAATGGTGAATCGATTAAATAGATGAAGAAACTTAGGATTTTTGGCTTCCCAAAGCGCTATACAAACCACTTCGCCATAGAGGTTGACATTCCAAGTGCTTGCGTTCGATAAGTCACAACGCTTAAAAAAGTATGAAATGAAGGCACCAGACAAACGTACGACCCCTCCCTTTTGTACATGTTCTGAACACACACCAGTTACCTTTCATAGCCATCTTAAGTTTAACAAATATTATTGTGATAGATCTGAGGGAAGCTTTCTAAAAAAAACATGAATTTTGCGATTTTGGCACACAGCGATGTCCGTTGAACCGTGCAAACTGCGGGCTGGCACTGAGAGTCGGTGCTTGCAGTGTTATCACGTTCCACGTACATCTTTACTCCGCAATGATAATGGATTTTAAAAACAGATTCAAAGAGCTTCAAAACAACACCAATATTGTATTTGTAGGACTACCCAATACTAAGAAAATGTTGTTTCGAAAAATTAAGAAAAACTGTTTTATGACAAATTTTAAAAATTTGAAAATTATGAATTGTGTTTAAAATCTTTCTCCCTGCACCATACTAAAATTTCATCACGATCTGAGAAGCCATTTTTTATTTATAGAATTTCAAACAGAGCGGTCGTTTGCAAAAAAACCGAACCTTTTTTTGTTCTCACGACGATTAGAAATACAATGAATACTCGAAAATAAATTGATTGGCATAAATTAACGCAGAAGTGAATAAGCTAAATTTTGACGTAACTCGTTTTTATGTAGGTCTACTGGTTAATTTGTAATTGGAGTCCAAACTTGAGTATCTATAATTTTTAATCCGACAGTAAATTCTGAAATACTCGCTTTCCTACAAGATGTTATGTGTGTTGCCTAACTCTACGGCGGTGGTAGAAATTGCCTTCGAAAATTTGCTATTAAAATCTACTTATCTAGTTAGATAATACATATAACGTCTTGCAGGGAAGCGAATATTTCAGGATCTAAGTGTACAATTTTTGTTGTCTGTGACTGTACATCTCCAGGATTCAATTGGAAATGCACAAGCTCTCCAACCAACCCCCGTTCTCAACTATGAAACAGCTTTCCAGTGCACTTTCTTGCCTCTAAAAATCCTCTGGAAATATCTGAACAATATCTCCGAGCCCGTTAGGAACATCATAAAATCCCCGCTATTGTAACATCAATATTTTTCAATTTTCCAAGCCATCAACTCAGAGTGCCACGTGTGCATAATCAATATTGCCAGATACGAAGTATATAAAGTTTTCCTGCACTTTAAAATTGGTAATGATAAGGTACCTCTTGGCTACATAGTTAATAGTAGCCACTGATACATTAGGGGAAAAAATCGTTAATTAGAGAGTTAATTTACACCACAACCCAATCTTGGGATGGGCATTGCACATGTTAATGGAACATGTTTGCTTTTATTCGATAGCGATATCTTTAATGATAATTCCTAGCTCGGTCCCAGCACCTTGAGTATCTCATCTAAAGGCATTAGAATAAAAGGGAAAATGTGTTGAACAGCGCGTTATGATACCAGGAGTCCCGGGTTCGAATCCCGGCCTGGCCACGGGTGTTCTTTATGCGTGTCCCTGCATCAATTTCATCATATCATCTCCCATCCTCATCTTCGCGATTAGCCAAAAGTGGCAGAAATAAATTAAAATATACCAAATCAATAAATCACTTAATAATTGTGAAAAGTAACCCAGTATCATTTAACCATCTTGAAAAGTAACTCAGTTACATTTACCGTTACTTTAAAAAATAATACAACTTACTCCTACAGTTATCTTATTCTAGATATGCTGTAGCTCGTCGAAGGTGTTCACATGCCTTTTTCACTGAAGATCACCTGATATCAACATTAATTTTCATTAAATTATAATAAACTTTTTAGTTTAAATGTGAAAAATTAAAACATTTGTTTGTAACAAATATACATAAGTGAAGATTAACATTCTATTTGTATTTTTTTTATCAAAGCATAATTTTGTTTTTTATTGTTAAACTACTAAGAGTGATTCAAATAACTTTACAGGTACTGTTACTCAAAAAAAGTTAGTTATCTTAAAGAAAAAAGTTAGTTATTTAAAAAAAAAAGTGTGAATCGCAATCTCACCTAGGTCGTCCTGCTATTGCGTAGTAGTTGCTCAGCTTTTCCAAGTACGTCCTCAACTCATCGGGGGAAGTGAAAACTTTCGGTCTGGAGGGGCGGGAGGCGTCTTCTGACCCCAACGGGGATTCGCAGCAGGCGGGCAGCGCCAGACTCACCACGCACAAGCAGACGATCGCTACGACACAGGAACTACCCATTGCAGGATGTAATCTGGAAAGATGAAATAGAATTATTTATATAGGATTTCACGACTATTAAATTACAAAACATGTTTTCATATGCAGGCCCGTAGCGAGGGGTAAGCTGGTGGGGCCCGATTCCAAGGGCGCCATGAACAGAGGACACCATTCAAAGCTTTTTTTTAAAAATACAACAAAGCCAGAATATGATTGGGAGAAATTCTATTTATTAAATTTTACTTAATTTATGTAATACATAGTTTATAACGATGTTATTTTTATCAAGCAGAGTTGAATAATTTTAAATTACAAGTTTTTCTACTGAAAATATACCGTACTGAGCATTGTATTTGTTCCTCTTTTTAATATTATTATTATTATTATTATTAACATTTTTGTTTCTTCTTCTACTTATAGGCTTATTGATTGATTGATTGATTTAGATTATTTTACTTTGTGTTTTGTGCCTCTTGGCTAATTTTCAAAGATGGGGATGAGTGATGAAATTATGGAAATGATGAATGGACATTCACAAACAAACAAGCCCGAGCGGGATTCGAACCCGGGACCCTTGGCGTCGCAGCGCGATGTGCTAACCACTTTTTTTTAAGGAAATACCCCCTACACGGAGGTATCCTCCACCATTCACACATTTTCTCACTTTTACACTTTTCAATTGTTACAGTTTCTCAGTTTCTTATCATCTGGACAAACACAAATACCCCTGCCTTACCCGGGACTGGAACCCGGAACCCCTGGCGTTGTAGCGCGCTCTGCTAACCACTCCGCCACTGAGGTCGACTTTTTTTTTTCTTGCTGGGCGATACCTTTAAAGGTCGAGTGTCACCTACCCCAACCTCTCGTCCACAGGGTCCGGCTCTTATAGGCTTATATTTTTGTGATGACACACTGATGGAATTTTCTGTTTCACAGAGTAGTAGGGACAGTACGATTTTAAAGATTTTCTTCAGACACGAAGACATAATTGAAATATTCTTAAATATTCTAAACTTTTTAAAATCATAAATTCAACTTAAGAATATTTAAATATAGGGTGTCTCAAAGGTAATAGCGCAAACTGACTCAGGTGAAATTACACGATAATAGAAGCAAAAAAGTCTCAGTAAACATGGGTCTGCAATTAGCATTTTAACAACTAGGACGACGTTTACAAACAATGAAGTCAGTAGCGGTTTGTAATCACACATTCGCGATTATCTCGAAAACGGCTCGTTAGCAGACCCATGTTTACTGAGACTTTTTTGCTTCTATTATCGTGTACTTTCACCTGTGTCAGTTTGCGCTATTACTTATGAAACACCCTGTATAGTGATCTGTATTATTTTTTTGATAAGTTTTGCTTTTTTTCCTCATTACAAAATTTTTAGGATGTAAATATCACAAACCATGGTATAAAAAGAAAACATCCAAGAACGCACATAAAATACCGGTCCCTTATAGTGCGGGTGGAAGGGAGAGGGGCAAACCACAATCCTGCCTAGGGCGCTAAAATATCTAGCTACGAAGCTGTTCACATGTTACCATCCAAAGATGGTGGCACTGCTAGGTGGCAGAATTAGAACACTACATTCTCAGAAAGGGCCGTTTGGGGAAAGGGGAACGGGCTGGGCATGTTCCCCTCTTTCCTTCTGGGTCATTTCTTTCACAAAGGCTGCGACATCGATATGATAATTTCAGACTATCGGTGCTTTATTAATTAGTAACCTTCAAATTAATAACAGGAGGAAGTATTGAAAATTACAAAAATATATCATTATTATTATTGTTGTTGTTGTATTTTCAGGCTTATTTATGTAGATGGTATATCAGGCCGTGTATTTCTACTACCCGTATATCTCAACACTGAAAACTGCCAAATGGTAACGTAGTTAAAGAAGCGACGATCAAAAAAAAATTCTGATAGGATTAAAAAATCCTGCTTGGATATGGATTAAACTAAGAAAGACGGTATTGTGAACACACAGGATATGTGTAAATAAAGCAAACACCACATGACAATGGAAAATCTTGGGTTGTGAATATTTCTATCGACTGGAGACATGGCTATGGGTGTTGCCATTGCGGGGTGAGTAGGTGTGATGTGGCTTACCGCGAAATAGTCAGTTTCACACCCAGCGAGCCTTCGTGAGAAATGCCTTACAGGCAAGGGGTGTGTGGGAGCGTTCAAATGTCACTAGGCATTTCGACAGGAGAGCAAAGCTAGAAGTGTGTGCGCACACATGCAGACACAGAGTGGTGGGGGCAGGAAGAGAGGAAGCCAGAAATACAGAAAGACATAGAGAAAGGGGGAAATAATTGTAAGAAAGTGACGTAAGACAAGACATTTTCGGAAGGCACCCAACTGTCGATCGCTCTTCCACGTAGTACAGCGTGCACTGCCTTTGCAGACGAACGAGGCTGTAGCGCCTGGACTCTCAAAGCAAAATCTTCTGTGGGACCGGTCTTGTGTCCTGTCTATATGTAAAGTATGTTTGTGTTTGTTCTCTCGTCAATTTCATCTTACCACCTTTCATTCTCATCGTCGCGATTAGCTAAAAGTGACAGAAATGTGACGTAGAGTAAGTAACCAATCAATCAATCAATTGGAGAAAGACAAAAATACAGGAAGAAAGGGATAGAGGTAGATTGATTTGATTTATTTTACTTCGCTTTTCTTCCACTTTTGGACAATCGCGAAGATGAGACTTTGTGTAAACGTAACTGATGAACATTCCTCCTAAGGTGGGGGAAGTAATTGCATTCTCCCTAATAAATCTGGGCCAAAGACTCATGTGTTAAATGAACGTCATTAAAAAAAGGTTTAACACCGTCTATTTAAAAGTTTGGAGGGTGAAATCTTCTTAGTCTGACGACGTCACTTTTGCTTTCAAAATATATATTCCACACTCTTCCCCTCAAACTACATGTTGTTAGTTTCAGCGTCATAACAGAAAGGCGGCAGCAGATATGTGAACTAAAATTTGTACACTTATGTTTCTCAATACCAAAAGGTTTGTAAATTATATCTGGAGATTTTGAGTAGTTGGAGAATATAACGGTAAGTTTAATATCAAATTGAGCATAAACATGTATTATGGCTTTGTAGGTATGGAAAACATTGAGGTTGAGCGAGGGTTAGGAATATATAAATAAATCTCTCAAACATTTGGTTTGGGAGAAAACATATTTTCATGCCAATTATACCTAAAGTGCGGCAGAATTAACTTGAGAGAAATGGCCGCTCTGTGAGTGATACAACTGCGCTCGAATTGGCTACAGCGGGGGACTTCCCGCTGCAACGGGCCAACGGAAACTCTATAATAATGCTCGGGCGCGCGAAATGATACCAACTGTTGAAAGGACTCACGTGCAGTGACTGGCGAAGCAAGCGAAGTGGCAGTGATTTCAAATTACGGATTAAATGTAAAGAATAAACTGTTTATCCATTTATTGTGTAAGATAGAATACTTATAATGCTTATAATTTTCTTAGCATATCCTCTTAATACAGTGATATTTCCGTTACACAATGTAAATATTTTTAAAATCTCCCATCTCCCGTTGTGAGCTGGTTGCCCGTGATTAGCGTGAGAGTCAAGCGTTCGCTGTAGGTTGGTACTCCTGCAGCGGCGCCGGCAGCCATTTGTCTCAAGTTAATTCTGCTGGACTTTGTAGGTAGTACGGTTTTGTTCCCCCAAAATGCTCGAAAAATATGTTGATGCTCCTAAAAAGTTTGAGAATGACCGGATAGTATAGTGCATTACAGCACTGAAGAAGCTTAAACATAGATTTTTCGTAGCGAATCATTTTTGTCGTCTGAATTCAATTACAGTAGAGTCTCGTTAATTCGATATTCCGTGTAAACCGAGGCCAAAAGATCCAAGTTATCTTCTCATAAGCACTTAGATAAAAGTGTTTGTGAACGGGAAGACAATGTAATGACTTTAACATTGTTACTACTGTACTGAGGAATGTAAGTACAATATTCATAATAATACTACATCCCATTTTTCACATACTGTAGTTCCAAGGGTCCCGCGTTCGAATCCCGGTCGGGCTTGGTTGTTTGTGACTGTCCATTCATCAATTTCATCATTTCATCACTCATCCCCATCTTCGCAAATTAGCCAAGAGGCACAAAACGCGAAGTAAAATAAACTAAATCAATCAATCAAAAAACATACTGTAGTTTTTTGTTATAGTTTTTTTATTTCACCTCTTCCTATTTTCCCTAGGTTATTCCGTATATCACCATTTTTTAATTTAGTTTTTTTATACATTTTATCGGGACTCTATTGTATATGACAGATAATCTACCAGCAGTTTCCAGCTGGACAAATGTCTCGAACTTGCGAACGGATTATAGCCAACTATCGATCATTAACCCCATGAAATCACGGGAAACAGAGCATCAAGTAGATATCGGACTGTTGCAGGACGTTACATGGGGATGGTAGATAAATCAGCCTCATGCGCCTGTGTTCCGATCCCTGCGAAAGCACCTATTATGTTTCTGATTGTTAAGGGGATAAAACAGCTCTTTTGTCTTCATGTGTTGCAGGGCCTCGTTTCTACAACCCTAAGGGATCCCTCACTATTTACCCTTGCTTTGCTTCTTTGCTCTTCTGATGTACAGAAAATGATATGAAGCGAGAACATCTTAATTCAGCGCAAGAACAAAATGTTTATTTGCAATAGTCAAGAAAAGTACCGGTAATCTAATATTTGTCTAAGTAGGTGACTAACAAATGATTGTTACAATTTTTAAATTATTTGAAAAAGTAATTATGCTTTCAAGAATTATAATGGGTATGAATTACTTATATGACAGTGATTAGACTATAAGTTGATCTCGTATGCTTCTGGGGACCTTCAAGATGTAACTGTTGCATAGAATCCTTATATGTGAAAATTATCAATGGGTGAGAAAGGGGGGTGGGGTAAGAGGCAGTATTCTAGTTAAGTAAGGTACCTGTCCATCTCAGGAGTTTACAATAACTCAACATTTATTGTTAAAATGCTTTACTTTGCTAATAATTTGAACAGTATACCTTGTATAGCTGTACATTTGCAAATTAGTTGCTTTGGACTGATCTCGTCACTGAAGGCTTTGATTTTGAGTCTCGATCTGTGCATTGGTATTTGTTTCTGAGCCTCTTCTTCAATTTCGTCTAATCACTATTCATCTTCGTCGTCGCAATTATTGTAAAAAGGCAGAAAACTACTTAAAAATAATAAAAAAAGTTCACCATGCATATAGCACCGTGTCACATAGGCACATTTAGGGGATGTGGAAGTAAGCAGTGGCGCAACCACAGGGGAGGCCTTGTCCCCCTAACCTTTGACGGAAATGAGTACTAGGGGGGACAAACATTTACGGCCAAGTGTGCCTGTAGGGGGCAATTACCGCCCACAACTTCAAATTTTATTCAAATAAAAATACTTTTCGTAAAATTTCCTTGCTCGCTACGCTGGCAATCATCTTGGTCTTGGCGCTGGGAATATAAGTTGTAAATAAGCTGTAAAATTGATTGATTGATTTGTGTTGTAAGTTCACTTTACGAAAAGAAAGGATAATCGGGACTGGATCTACAGTTTAATGTTGGATCCGAACCACTGCGCCATGTGCCTCCAGCGGGTATTGAACCAGGGATCCCTTGATCACAAGTTGACGATGTTACCACTACACCATCGGAGAGGTACAAAATTGTAAAAGTGAGAATGCAATGGCGTCCCGTGAAATTATTTGCGTCCTATTAAATCAATATTGATTAAAGCCTGTAAAAAAAAATTGATCCAAAAATTTTCTTCCTCGCTTCGCTAATATTTCATTCATTGTTTTCTGTAATGTATTTTAAATTACAAGACAGAGAAATAAGACTTGCCTTAATTGATTTTGTTTTAAATGCATGGACAATTGTTTGGAGGAAAGGAAGCGTGCACATTTGGGAGACAATTTATGTAATTTTTGCTGTTGGTTTATTGTGAGATGGATGAATTGGTTGTGTAATATATTTAAATAATATATGTTGTACATAGTACATGTATTAAAGAAACTGAATACGTACACAATTTAGTGTCCACGTCGCTCCATGTTGAATAATGTGAAACATATATCGTGCATGAAAGTTATACATGTTAATGTAAGAATTATATTTGGAATGCATTTATCAAGCATTTTCTGTCTTTCAAAAATAGTTTGTGTGCTTGTTTTCCATTATTAATGTGAAACTGAACGTGTTGAAAAAATAATTCGGCCATTTTGGAGATGATGTGATCAGCACCACGCTCCGGCCAATTTTACCATCCAGCGTTGCCCCAGGTACCCATTGATTTGAGGCTGGGTCAACCCCAGAGCCGTTTTATGCTGAGACAAGGCCGGAAAAATTCCGACCTTAGATCACCTACCTCGGGAATCGAACCCGAGTCTCCCGCGTGTGGGGCACGCGAATTGTTGCAAAACTTTTACATCTGGCAGTAATTGTACAGGGTGGGGCACGGGAACCCGACGAATTTGAAAAAGTCACTACAAAGTTAATTTTTGCTGGAAAAAAAAATATTTACAGAAATATATAGTGATGATCATAGCATGTTATGCTATTCATATGCGAGAAATTGCATCGGCCAAATGGCGTCCATTTTTGCGTATGCAACTTTGAAGTCGATCATGGAAATTGGCCTCCACTTTCTGCAGCATGTCTCTGTCGAGTTCCTACAGCGCACTACACGGTCAGTTTTGGGCTCTGGAAGGGTTTCTGATGGAGTTGTCGGGGATTTTCCACAGCCAGTAGCGACAGTTCTGTTTATTTGCAGAACCATTTAGGTGGAAGTGAGCTTCATCACTCATCAACAACACCATGTCTTCATTCTCCTCATAACGTGTAAGCATTCCAAAACAAAACAAAACTGCTAGTAACGGAACATTTGAATGTCTATCATAAAATGCTATGATCTTCACTATATATTTCTGTAAATATTTTTTTTTCCAGCAAAAAATAATTTTGTAGTGACTTTTTCAAATTCGTCTGGTTCCCGTGCCCCATCCTTTATATAGGGAAATCCATGAATTTCTATTTCTAATAATATTACATTTCCAGACTCTACAAAAACATTTACAGAAAATATTAGAGGGGCCTATTCACACTCTAGGCTTAAAGTCGCCAACACTTTACTGCCCCTATTACTGCTTATAAACCCAAGGTATCTTCACATTGAAGTCGCTAGGTCAACATACAATTTGCACTCTCCGTTGGAAATCGAACTTGTGAGTGACCGTGTGCAACGAATACATAACATAACATAACAAAACATTTTATCATTCCTGCGGCAGATCAGTATAGTTCTATCAAAATGTCTGGAAGAAAAACACCTGCATATTTTGAACGTGAGGTAAACAGTACTATAATCGAATTATATGGCTCGTTGATGTACCTTTAATCAACCAAGCAGTGCATCTAGCCTTGATTCTATTATCCTGGCAACAGGAAACGATTAGCAAGCTCCCTAAGGTAATGAGGTAATAAGGTAATGAAGGCTCCAAGATCATCGTACATGTACACCATTTCCTACATTTATAGGGCGTATTTTAGGTTAAATAGTGTACCGAGATTTCGTTACATGTTTTAATATAAGCATATATTTTGTATATATTTTAATATATTTTTAATGTTTTATCTATTTGACCTCGCTCGATATCAGCGGAGAGTGGGACTACCAGGAGGGTTGTGATAATTTCCCTGAACGTAATGATAACGTCGTCGGCTCGTAATCAAGGGTTTCCGGTCCCGGGTTCGATACCCGGTGGAGGCACAAGAGGTCCCGGTCCCACTTTAAACTGTAGCTCCCGTCTGGATTAGCATTCCTGTGCATAAAGTGGACTTACAACCAAAACTTTAAATAAACAAAGATAAAATTTGGACCGAGAGCCTGTTATACAAATAGGCTACATTTTTTACACATTGTTAAGAGTACTGGACTCTTTCCTCCACGGCCGAACTTTCTGCGTCTGCGTAACTTTGAACCGACTTCCTACTGCACCCTCCATCACCGCTTGTGTTCCAAAAGGTTCCTATTTAGCGCCAATCCTGTATTCACTGTATGAATTGGATATACCTTGAGAAAATGAAATAGTTGTCTGCAACCACTTTACAAAGACGAGTCAGCGTTTTTCTCCGCGCGAAAGCATCTAAAAAATATGCTATTTCCATGTCCAAAGGCAGCTGTTTCACTTTGAGGTCTGATGTTAGAGATGGAGAATAAAAGTCAATGCGGAGAAAAAGAGTCCAACAACAACCAGAACATGGCCTGAACATGGATCATCTACTTTTCAATAGGCTGATACTCCACAGCAACAAGGGCAGGTACCTTGGAGTATGCCTGGACCGAAGCTTATATTTCACCCACAAGTACTAGGAAAACTGTGTGTGTGTGTAGGTGTGTGTGTGTGTGTGTGTGTGTGTGTGTCAATCTTTATTCCTCGCTATTCTTAACATTACATCCCCACCCCTCTTCTCACTCTCACGCATGCTTTATAAAGAGCCTGTGTCAGTCATAATTTATCATCTTTTCGAGTCATTGACGTTAAATTTCTTAAAAAGCAAAGCTGGACCAAAGAATCCAAAGTGCAAATAACTTTAAAACATATCAGGAACAACACATTCTTTACTGAGGCAACTTACACCGTTTCTCCATTCCAGTTATATTATGGCCGTACCACGTAGACATCTTGGGCAGAAGTGCTGGAAACCCGTGAAGTTAATATCAAAACAAAGAACGAGTGAACGTCTGCATCTTTTTGGGGGAATCGAATTCCATGAAGGCAGAGTCCGGTTGTAAGATGACCCTTCCGTTTCAATTTCTCTCGGATTACGAGGAAAGGTCTGCGCCCTTCCATCTACATATTCTTCCGCTGGGATGTTTTTGCTAAAGAATCCCCAAAGGTAGGTTACACAACTTTGCCATCTACGCTTACGTTCAACGGCTCTCTGGGAGTCGCATTCCACCTCTCACCTCTCACCTTCTTCTCTCAAGACGCGCGGTTCTCTCTGTGTTCAGTTCTATAACCTTGTTTTGTGTACACTCACGAGAAAGAGTCGAATTCGAATTCTCTCTGAAAACAATGCAGAAATGCGAACTTGTGTCTTTGAATCATCTATTGTATCCTTAGATGTATGCAACAAAAACACTCAAGGCTTTGGCATGTTGCATAATCAGTAAGGATATACGTATATTTAAGAACGTTGGAAAAAGCTTTATTTCTCAGTTCATGATCGTTTCAATATTTGTGATGAACTGCAGATAACAAGAGTTAATTGGTTGATTTGGTTAATTATGTTGGTTTACGTCGCTTTTCTGCCACTTTTGGCTAATCGCGACGTTAAGGATGAGTGATGATATGATCAAATTGAAGGACATTCACAAAGAACGCCCATGTCTAGGCCGAGATTCGGACCTGGGATTCCTGACGTCATAGCGAGCTGTACTAACCACTCCACCATGTCGGCAAAAAGAGATAGTTATACGATCAATATATCCATCATGGTTATAGTACTTGCTAATCATTAAACTCTACAGAAAATCCAAGTTTTAGCTCTTCAGATAGCACAGATAGGCTAATCAAGATTGGACCTACAGTTTAAAATGGGGTA
The DNA here is from genome assembly GCF_977018435.1 of Lepisma saccharinum. Lineage (NCBI taxonomy): Eukaryota > Metazoa > Arthropoda > Insecta > Zygentoma > Lepismatidae > Lepisma > Lepisma saccharinum. The sequence goes on from NC_139229.1 coordinate 116,950,885, forward strand.
CTAACCACAAAGAGGGGGGGGGCTTGGAGATGTGAAACAAGGAGAATTATATCTCGTTTTTGTCTCGGTCTCGTTTTGAAATTCGAGATCTATCCGATACGAAATGTCTCGAATTCGAAACTAGACAAAAACGAATAAAAACGAGACGATAAACCAGTTTCTTCGAGACTTGTCGAGGCCTACCTCTGCAAAATCGAGATGAGACCGAGACTTACGTTAGTGTTGGAGATTCTCAGATTCGTTCCGGACTTTGGTTGCGTAATTTGAAAAATTCACCTAAACCAACTTTAGTTCACTATGAGACTTCTTCACACATACCATATTTTTTATAGGAGAGTCAAATATTTTGTTCTTGGTAATTTCAGTCAATACAATAGTGATTATTGTGAGTATATGCTGCGCGGTTGCACAAATATATTTAGGATAGAATTCAGTTTTTCCGAGGGTTCGTAGCGTCAAAACAAGACGTCAAGGACGAGACGTTTATTAACAAAATGCTGTTGTTGTCTCGATATAACTAAATATGTTTCAGTTTGATGTTTAAATATCGATAATATCGATATCGACGTCGGTATCATCTATATTGATATGTGGATGTCGATATTTTGACAATATTGATGGAACGATATTTTAAAGTATCGTCTCGATATTGATATATCGAAATATCGTACATCTTTAAATTCGCAATGTCTTTAAGATTAAGAATATAAAGAAAAGAAAAAAGAAGAATGCAAGAAGGAAAAACTAAGCAGTGAAACATACTGGCCAAAAAGTCACCTAAATAAATGAAAGGCCAATAAAGAAATCAAGCAACACTTTAGTTCGACATCTGAAGTACAGGTGTCCCCAAAACTCGTAAGAAACCCATAAAAAAGAAATCATTTATATCTGGCGTGGTGCTTCTCTGACACTAATGGAATCGGTCCACCCACTCGTGGAGTGACGCACATGAAATTCACCTCTTGAGCAACGGATTCGTGTTATGCTATGTTGTCGCTATGACATAAACGTTTACACTTCTCTCAATTCGTACAAAGCTATCTCCCCTTGGGGTTAAAATATCCTAAGAAACAGAGATTCGAAAATACACAAAAGAGCAGCAAACGACCTGAGAGAGAGAGAGCAACACACTCGAGCTAACATCAAACGTTGAACCTTCTTCCTCTTCTTCAAAGCTCGCGAGAAACTTGGAGCTCGCACCTCGGGCGAATAGCGATTCAAAAGCCGTTGGAACAAGGAAAATAGAGGAAATTGACTCGGAACTTCGGGAAATAAAGCAGTTTTCCAGAAAGATTCGCCTCCCTTTAACTGCACCTCGCAATTGAAAGAACACCCTGGATTTTTCTTCTTGCAACTTTCCGAAGGTAATTAAAAGATATCAGCTACGAGGGGAGCTTAGGAAATAAACCTTTCAACCAACCCTGGAGCTGAATGTACATTTTTTTGTTGTGGAAGAAATCAACCCCGTTTTCCACTCCAGGCACCCTGGAGTATTCTAATAATAGTACAGAAGAATAAGACCATGTCCGCTGAAATGTGGGGGCGTATGCACAAAGGTTGAACTGAAATGGAAGTTGCTTCAAAAATTAAGAAGCATTGGCGGGGAGGGGGAGATAATAGGATGTCTTGAATTATTGAATGAGAGCTTGCAATGGCATTGAACAAATCAATTGAAGTGACGTCACTGTTCTGTTGCAAGTGCCCTTGAAAGTTTTCATTCGTGAAGTCTTGTGTAGTCAAAAACCCTCTACGGATCTGAACTTCTGTAGTTGTGTAAGAGTTAAATATTATCTTAATTAAGTTTCGCTTTCATCTATCTCTTCTTGTTTAACTTCTCTAGTAATTGTATTGTGTAAGTATGGAATCTCTAAACAATGAAAACATTTCTAGCACATACACTTCTTGTGCAACATAAAGCAAAGCAATGTTTTGGACACTTCTTTCCCTGCAACCAAGCTTCTGTCAATACTACCTTCTTCGCTTGTCTACTTGGGTACGTCACACCTTTATGTCCTGGTTATATGTTTCTTCTATGCCATACTTTAAACTCTCCCTATATGCCTATTGCATATTGTTGTTCTATCATATTTCCATTATGAAAATTCTATATAGCTTTAAGTGTCCCCCAAAATAATTTCACTCTATTTGTTGTTTGTTTGTTAGATATAGTAATTATTAATAAGAAAGGATTATGGTGCAGTAATATCTAAGTTCTTTGTGTATTATGTTACGTCTGTATCCTGTATAATGATTAGTACTTAGTAATTGCGTGCTGTTTACCTAATCACATATTTTGTCGCCTTGAGGAATACCGAAAAAATAAATTCATTATCATATATCTATTGTTACTCCTGAATTGCCCTTTCCACAGTGAATATTTATTATCAAGTATTCATGCTCTATTTTGACTTAGCGATTCTAAGTAAATTAATGAGATTCATAATCGTTAGTTTCAAATACTCTTATTTAATTTGATATTTTATCTTTTTACGTCTCCACACTCATAGATTTAAAGGTATAAATGTAGAGCAGTATGAATGTCTCTCCAAAAATTCGAACCTAGGACAATCAGGTGCAAAAGACCGAAGGTGTAGGACGTGAAAGGTCAACGATCCAGAGGAGCAAACATCAATAAGAAATCAAAGTTACTCTCCAAGGATATTGCCACTACGATCATTCAAGAAGCTAAGGTTTCGGAAACCCATTACTAGGTCACGTAGCACCTGATCCTGTTCGGGATGGGAGTCGAAAAAATTTGGTGCAAATCCAGCGAGATTTAGAGCATATCTCTCGCTGATATTTCTCCCTATCTGACAGGTGTTCCCAATCCTTCGTGCTAACATAAATCTCTCTCCGATGGCTGCAATTTTTCTATAGAAATGAATCAGAAAAGAATCGAAAGGAATTGTGTGGGTATCAAGAAAATCCACAATTCGAAACATCTCTCATATCGTGAATATATATATATACATACACACACACACACATATATACAGGGTGTTTCTAAAGGTCGTTTACAACGCTTGGGAGGTGATTCCTCACACGAAAACAAGCAAAAAGTCTAAGTTCCATTTTTACGACTGAGGCTTCGTTTCCGAGATAGGAGCCTCGCAAAAGGTGACAAAGTGAACGTCACACCTAACTGGGACGAATACTATCACAGATAGAGAGGCGGTTCCAAGGGAATCATAAAGGAATCGTATGTGCTCAGTCCGGAAGTCACTATGAAAAGTTCACTGCACGCATGCGCAATGGAGTCCTCAAAGGAATTGGGGATTTCCAGCAAGAACAATACATGGAAAGGGTATGTAACGCAGCAAGAAGGACCGTGACAATGAGAAATGCGTTAAAGACAACACATCCCGACCTCAAACATCAAAACATGAGCACCGAACACAAAATCCGAAAAGTTGAGCACGGTTGCATACCCCAGTTACACGCGAGGAATGAACGAATCATGTCATGTGGCATACGAGAGACACATTACTCCACCAGGAGGAGGGAAAGAAAAACACATTATCAGGTGATTGCGACAACGTGTATTTTTACACGCGACAACTACGTAATATCCCCCCTCCCGACACACACACACAACAAACAACAAATGCTACAATGTCTTATGCACAGACAGTGCGTGTCACTGTACACCAACTGAAGATGTCATTTTCACCACACAAAGGGGGTGGGGAGCAATACCAAAAGTGTTCGCAGGCGATCATTGTGACGTAAAAGAGACCAGTTTTGGAAGCGCTGCACAGGCAAGTCTGGATCTCGTAGTCTACGTTTGACCTTCATGACTGCTGTTCCCGCGAGAGGAGCTCGAAGGGTTGGTTCTCTCCGGCAGTCGTTCCAGTCGTTTGCAGGTGCTGGGATATGATCAGCAGTTCGCTCTAGGTTGTCATACGCATTGAAGAGTACTAGTATGTTGTATTGAAAGAAGTTGACGTGGTGGAGTGGACAAGTCAAGTATCGCAACAATTGGTATGTGGTGTTCGTACGGTGATACGGCCAATTTGTGCAGTGTGCCAGTGTTAAACAAAAACAATACTTTGCAGTTCCAGCTCCCTATTACACAGATGGCTGCGTATACGACCCAGCAGCTAGCAGACATGCATCTCATGTATGGGGAGGCACGTGGTAATAGCCGCGAGGCAAGGCGTCTTTATGGAGAACGCTTTCCACATAGACCTTTACCGTCTCACACCTTCTTTCAGGTAGTGGACAATCGACTGCGTGAAACAGGGTCAGTGTTACCACCGCGGCAAGAAGTTGGAAGACCCCGAAGTGTACGCACACATCAGTTTGCAGAAGATGTGTTAACAGCGGTCGCAGAACATCCTGGAACTAGTACGCGCGTGCTCGCTCGGGCACGAAACACGTCTCATGTGAATGTTTGGCGAGTGTTGTCAGAGGAAGGAATGCACCCTTTTCAACTGCAGAAAGTACAAGAACTGTTACCTCGTGACTTTCGCCCTCGTATGGAGTTTTGCCAATGGTTGTTGCATTCATCTGGACACAAACCCTCACTTCGGGGCAAACGTATTGTGGACAGATGAAGCCATTTTCACCAGGATTGATGTCTTCAATAGTAGAAACAGTCATGTATGGGACTTTGACAACCCACATGCATTTTTTGTGGCCCATCACCAGCACAGGTTTTCAGTGAATGTGTTGTGCGGGATAGTACATGATCATTTAATTGGACCATACATTCTCCCTGTACGCCTGAATGGTCGCACGTATCATGCATTTCTTAGTAACGTTCTGCCTGAACTGTTGGAGACCGTACCTTTGGCACTGCGGCAAGAAATGTGGTACCAACACGATGGTGCACCAGCTCATATCGATTGTAATGTACGACATTTCCTGCATGACGTGTTTCGCAATAGGTTCATTGGTAGGGATGAGCCTGTGCCTTGGTCACCGAGGTCGCCAGATCTCAACCCTCTCGATTTTTTCTTCTGGGGAGAAATGAAAACCCTCGTATACGACACACCTGTCACATCAGCTGAGGACCTCGTTGTCGCATCAACGTCGCCGCCGCGACGGTAGCAGATACATCTGGCTTGTTTGCTCGTACTCGACAATCCTTGAAATGTCGCTGTCATCTCTGCGTAGAAGTGAATGGCAGACATTTTGAAAACCGTCTGTGATTATTGCCCTCGGCAAATCTCAGTGAGAACACTCTTGGTATTGCTCCCCACCCCCTTTGTGTGGTGAAAGTGACATCTTCAGTTGGTGTACAGTGACACGCACTGTCTGTGCGTAAGATATTGTAGCATTTGTTGTTTGTTGTGTGTGTGTGGGGGGGGGGGATATTACGTAGTTGTCGCGTGTAAAAATACACGTTGTCGCAATCACCTGATAATGTGTTTTTCTTTCCCTCCTCCTGGTGGAGTAATGTGTCTCTCGTATGCCACATGACATGATTCGTTCATTCCTCGCGTGTAACTGGGGTATGCAACCGTGCTCAACTTTTCGGATTTTGTGTTCGGTGCTCATGTTTTGATGTTTGAGGTCGGGATGTGTTGTCTTTAACGCATTTCTCATTGTCACGGTCCTTCTTGCTGCGTTACATACCCTTTCCATGTATTGTTCTTGCTGGAAATCCCCAATTCCTTTGAGGACTCCATTGCGCATGCGTGCAGTGAACTTTTCATAGTGACTTCCGAACTGAGCACATACGATTCCTTTATGATTCCCTTGGAACCGCCTCTCTAACTGTTATAGTATTCGTCCAAGTCAGGTGTGACGTTCACTTTGTCACCTTTTGCGAGGCTCCTATCTCGGAAACGAAGCCTCAGTCGTAGAAATGGAACTTAGACTTTTAGCTTGTTTTCGTGTGAGGAATCACCTCCCAAGCGTTGTAAACGACCTTTAGAAACACCCTGTATATATAATGTGTGTGGGAGTGTATGCATGTATGTATGTATCTCCACAGGCACCGTAGGACAGTTAGTTAGCGCACCGGATTTCTAGTAAAATCATAGGCGTGTCGTGGATTCGTTTCTCACCACAGGCAAAAAGGAATTGCCCACTTGAAGACAGGAGGAAAGATGCTCTCTCCAAACGCAGTGTTAGAATAATAAGTGTAAGATGTAGGCAATTGATAAAGTTGAATTAAAATTGCTAATAAAGAATCCTTGTCGCTATCATTCAGAGGTTTGCAATATATCTTTCCGAGCATTGACCACGGGTTCTTCTGAATTTTCACTTATCACGAATTGTTCTTACAATTTGCGCCACATATAAAGTCATTCCCTCCATTTACAAATGTAGAAAGGATATTTAAATTGAATTAACCTGTTGGGGAATTTTTACGTTTAAACCATCGTTTTCTTGTGCAAGGATTTGATTCAAATTTCTGATTTTGCAGTTTCTAGCAGGCAATCTTAATTGAACATTATCCATTGTCTAGTTCTTTTAACTATACTTATTCTAACACTACGTTAAGAGAGAGCACATCATCTCTCGTCTTCAGTTGTGCAATCTCGTTTTTACCTGTGGTGAGTATCGAACCCACGACACCCTGTGACTTTACTGCGCTAACCAACCACTCCACAGCGCACCCTAGAATTCTGTACTATTGGTGCACTTATCCTTCTCTCTATTTTTTTAAGAAAGGGGAAGAGGGGGCTTATGCGGTTCAACTTACACTGAGATAACTTATAGGGTTTTCGACCTGTAAAATTAATATGTAGAACCGTTTTCACCAACATTCAGAAAAGTATTATGTACATCGTTTTCTTTCCATTTTTGACTAATCACGACGATGAGGATTAATGATGATTAGATTGGACAGATGAAGCCCAGTCCAGGACTCGAACCTCAAGTTGTGAGATCATGAATCTACGTCCTCGGTCACTGAGGTGGCATACAATATATTGAACGGTATACTAGTAAGATAGGAAATAATGTATTTTTGTAAGGAAGGTAGGAGAAATTAAGAAGGAGTTTTAGAAAATTAAAGTGAGTGTTGCCAGTAGAATGTTTTGTCAGGAGTTTGCATTCACTGCATGATAATTACACATCTATAAGTGCTATAAGGGATTAGCTTCAACTAATCCGGGCTAATCACCTGGAATCTTGCTCTACAGTACTCTCGTCCAATCTCAAAGCAATTAAATGGCCATGTACACACAGAAAACTAAATGCATCATATAGATTGATGCACCAGAATGCATCGACTGGTGCACCAAAGTGTGTTTTATGGCTTCTTCAAAGAATCAGATTCACATTTCATGCATTTGGGTGCATTTTTGTATGTCGTGAAAGAAACACCAAAACACATCAAGTGAGAATTTCTTTCAGTCGAGATGCACTTCAATGCATCAGTTGATGTTGATGCATTCTGGTGCATCAAAACTCATCAAGGTGCATCAAAACGCACCAACTGATTCATTGAAGTGCATCTCGACTGAAAGAAATCCTAAATTGAATCAAATGATGCACTTTGGTGTTTCTTTCACTACATACAAAAATGCACCCAAATGCATCAAATGTGAATCTGATTCTTTGAAGAAGCCATAAAACACACTTTAGTGCATCAATCTATATGATGCATTTAGTTCTCTGAGTGTACCTATTCATATAAATATAAGCTAAACAACAAGATCTCCAACGATGTGAGTATTTTTGATAGCCGTTGTGTCAGCATTCAGAACCAAAATCATAATAGCGCGTTGTTAAATAAGCACACCGATATATTAGAACTCCCTCCCTCCTCTCCACTCGCCACCCATTGTGGAGCGAACATTGAAATGTCATTATAATGTTTTCAATGGATTTCCTGCGGCTCCTGGGCCTCCCCCATGGCGCAGTGGTAGCGTCATTGCCTTGTAATCAAGGGGTCCCGGGTTCGATACCCGGTGGAGGCACAAGTGGTTCGGATCCCACTTTAAAAACTGTAGGTCTAGTCCCGATTAGCCTTACTGTGCATAAAGTGGACTTAAAACAGCAACTCAATCCTGCGGCTCCGAAGCAACATGTATATAAACGCTGAGGGACGACGGCTCTTGATTATCCCATGGACTCAACCTCGCTGCCATGGCAACGGAGGATTCTCCACTACTGTTGACGATGTGAGCAAGCTTTGCGAGTAACATAAAAATGTCAACAGCCGAATCAAAGGATAATTCCGATCTTGCTGCGTATGCTGTGCTATGGCTTGTTTTGAGTGGCATTTGAAAGGGATCTCGCTGAAAAGTTGGTCCTAGAAGTTTTAAATCCGAAATTACATATTATTCAGAAAAAAAGAGCAGCTCTTTCTTCTTCTTCTTTGGCTTATTGTGTCTACGTCTGCTCCTAGTGGTGTGCTTGCAGTTGTAGCTCATGTAATGTTGGGAAGCGGAACGAAGGAGACTTCTACCTTGTGACTGTGAGTAGTATGTGAACATTGGCGTCGCCAGAAATTTTTGAGGGGGGCAGGCCATTAATTAGGATGTAAGTTGTGAGAAAAATGTTTACAATAATAAAACTTGAATAGTAGAAATAAAAACAATAATAATTAGTATTATCATTGTTAGGGTTATTATTTCTAAATAATGATTATTATAAACTAATAAAAATAAACCAATTGTATTCCAAATTATTATTTTTTAGACTGGGAGACTTTTCTACTCCATCCACACCACATAAGTTAATATCCAGCACAACTGTTCTTCCTTATTTTCTTAGACTTCATACAATAAATGCATGCCTGGTAATTATATTCTGTTCACGTAAAGCTTTAAAAGTTAGGAGGAAATTTTAGTCATAAAGCTTTTATTGTGGAACCTCTCAGCGAAAGTCTATTTTTTAAAAATTTTGAAAACTCTGAAACAATTTATTATTTGGATTAAACAATAAAAATAACAAGCTTTTTGCTATTTTTGTAAATTGAAACTAACGATGTCAATTTCCAGGGAGAATCGTCCCCCGCTCCCTCCCAACGGTCACGTATGTGAAGTGCAGTGTGCTACTAAATAGAGGTCTTTGATACGTAAAAATCTGCTCCAATGTGAACCAGCTTTGACTAATTCTTCTCTAATGACAAATTCGTGTAATGGATTAGTCAGTCAGTACTGGTTAAGGTGGCCTACTTTCTTTACTTAGGAGGAAATTGTAGTTGTTAGAGACTTCTTGGAAGAGAGACTCAAGATACCTACAACTTACACACTATCCTGAAAAAAACTCGCATCGTGCATTGTTGGCATTACCTGCCTTGTCTGCATAAACGAATGCATAGGCATTTTAAGTTCTGCAATGTTATCCTGATTGTTTCATTATGGGTTTAGATATTTTAGGAAGAGACAAAGAATTGGAAAGTAGTGGATAAGAAAACAAGAAGTGAACCTTCGCAGTCTTCATTTGAAGATTCTTCCTACTAAAGGTTCCTGATTCGAATCCCGATCTGTTGTTCCTTTTCTAGGGTTTCTTCATCAAACCATCAGCCTTGTTGTAGCCATCAGCCGGACGAGAATGAAAAGTGGCGTAATATAAGTCAGATACAAAATATGGTACACTTCCATATTTCTCGTGGACATATACCTGCACCCTTAATACGAGTCCGTTCCATCTAATTTATACAGTTTCCAGCTTTGGCACCGTTACGTAAAAGATACTGCAAATAATATGGTCGGGAATAAATTGCCGTTGTAAGGTACTTATTGAAGAACACGCTGAAATTCTCACAACTTGCATCCAATCCTTGAAAACAACCTCACATCGTGCATTGTCTCTTGATTTATACCATTACCTGACATCTCTGCTAACCAATTACAGAAATATTAGGAAACTGTACATTGTACAACCACAAGCAAAAGTTGGTTGGAACTCACAAAGAAACAACCTATGTTTAACGAAAAAATATAATTTAAGTCCAGCCGTGGTCCAGTGGACGAAGAGTCTGATATCCAAGTTGGAGACCCTTGGTGGATACCCAGACACTATTACATACGTATATATTGGTAAACTCAATACGAAAATATCTACATCGGGGTTGTTTTAATTAAATGTTTAGAGGTATATTAGCATACAATTACTTAGAGAGTTTGCGGTGCTTGTTGTTCACCATGGAAACGGACGTTGCTAGGGAACTGAAAGAAAGTTTATTTTCACCCCGAAAACTACTGTAAGTGAATAATGCTAGACTTTTAGAATTTCAAAATATGAACTTCAGAATTTATTACAGAGGAGAGGTAGGAATTCGTGGGGAATGACGGAAAACAATTATTTTTCAATTTAGTGTCGCTAATAAATTCGTTTATACAAAACATCCAACTAACTATCTTGAAACTGATATTACTTACTTAGTTTATTATTAAGAAAATAGACAATATTTGTAACATATTACAGACTATACTCACAGAACATTACGTTGAAAACTTTTCATATAAGCGAACCACATCGGCGAGAGCAGGAGACGCTCGCTTAGCCTTTTTCAAAGGGTGAACATATCCGTTTCATACTCCCTAGCAACGTTTGTTTCCGTCCAGGGGTTACAAATCCGCCATTTTTCCATCATGGCTTTTACAACTTCTACATACAATAATTACATTTGAAATTGACATACCTTCTTTAAATATTTTTTGATTGCAAACGAAATTGGAAAATAGTTAATCTTGATATCTAAAATAACAACAAATCTCCTGCATATGTTCCGATTTTTATGAATCGCACTGATTAATGTAAGCGCAGATGTTGCAATGCTAGATTAAAAATGTATACGGTCATATTCGACTGAGGCGACACATGGTGTCCAAGAAAATAATAACAATTAAAATAACTTGCACTTTTCATCTTTCGGTGCTTAGTTGAGAGTTTTTAGTGCCTTCGAAAACTTTTTTATTATCCTCGAGATAATCACCATCACATATGATTAAATTCCTAGTTACAAAACATGCATCGGACAAGAGTGACATCTATATAAGAAGATTTAGTCCAGAGATAACATAAACAGTCATGTATAACTTACTTAATTAGTACTCAAAACTCGATACATCATGGTTATTTTAATGAAATGTTTTAGACATGTAATACTGTCGTGCTAGCCATACCTGAAATTGAACTTGGAAACAGACGTTGAAAATTATACCTTAATATCATATTTTTCAAGTAGTGACGTCACGTAAAATATGACTCGTATCAACAGTACATACCTTACGGAAAATAAATTTTGTTAGGGGAGTTGACTACGAGAAGAAAACTAAGAGTATGGCTCATGTTGTTTAAAAATTACTCGGTGCACAATAAGAGATTCTAACAATATAGCGTAGAAAATTATGGGCTGAATCTGTCAGGTGAAGATACCATATATTTCCTTAATTTTCTTCTTGAAAAAACAAATGAACATTGATGGATAGTAAGTTAGATATAACTAGATTTACATTCACCGTAAGTTAGGTTTCAAGTTTTGTGCAGTATATATATCTAGTGTATTATCTCAAAAATCGATACTAGGAAACTTAAAGAAGGTTTATTTTCACCCTTGAAACTACTGTGGTAAATGTCTGTTATATCGGAGACACATTTCTAACGCATATTTTCAGTTTCAAATGGTTCGTACTTACCAACTGTGTATTGCGGAACCTATTCCAAGGTGCCATTATGCTTTTTACACGAAAATAACTTCGATTTTTCACATTACGAGTAATTCTTTTGGGTCCTTTCTTCCGTTTCGGAACATAGAATATTTCGCGCACAGCTGTGGATCATCACGCGTCGTGCTTGTGTTTTGTCGATTTGGAATGGGCATGCAGTGTTGCAACTTTCTTAACCGAAAAATACCTACTTTCGTGTTCATTATGTCATCACAAACCATTGATGGATAGCTCCAAAAACCATTCCCGATAGCCCCAAAAACCATTCACGATAGCCCCAAATACCATTGACGGATAGCCCCAAAAACCATTCACGATAGCCCCAAAAACAATTCACGATAGCCCCAAAAAACATTTACGATAGCCCCAAAAACCATTCACGTTAGCCCCACGAACCATTTCCGGCAAGGTTAGGTTAGGTTGGGTTAGGTTAGGTAAGCATAGTTAAAAAAATAAAAATAAAAAAATTCTGGTAAAAAAAAGTATACACATAAAGTTACGTTCAAAACTTTACAATCTGCGAACCACATCGGCGAGCTCACGGAATGACGGAAGACAATTATTTTTAAATTACGTTTAAAAATGTGAAAATGACAAAAGACGTAGGGTAAATACTGCTATTCCAATATAGTGTAGCTATTCAATTCGTTTATATGAAATATCTAACTATTTTGAAACGGACAATATTTACCCAGTTTATTATTATGAAAATAGACAAAAATATGTTGAATACTTGTATAATACTAGAGCACGTCCACACATACTTTCTAAGCTTTTCAAATAACCGAACTTATATACATGTTCCTCTTCATCCAATACAACATGCAGACATTTTCAAAGTCATTAAGATCTATGAAGAACCCCATCTATAACATGATTGTGCACACTACGTGGCCGAAGGTCACGCATGCGAGCGTAGAAGACGTGGCCAAGGGCCACGTCGAAAGTACGCGAGTCCAATATATATAAAGCCCCAATCCCACCACTCACTGACATAAATTTTCTCCATGAAGGAAGCCCCCGAAGGCGAAAAATGCCCGATTACGACCCCCCGTGAAATCGCCCCAAAAGGCCGAGAAAATTAAAAAATCGCTCAATTAGCCCTTCCTTAAGTGTGAAAATGCCCTTTTTTCACGTCCCTAGCAACCGTTTCAAGGGACATTTTTTACAGCACACATTGTTTCATTCAATTCTTAATTGTCGAGATACATTATATTTCTCACAGATCAATAAGAGATGAATCAACTCCTGGTTAGAAAAGGTATTTCAAACGAGGGCGACCTCTACTGCATAAGGAGTTTCAGCCCAGATACAATTATGCATAGGTATATTAGTAAACTCAATGGGAAAATATTTACATCGTCCTTGTTTTAATTAAATGTTTAGAGGTATAATATCAAACAATTATTTAGAGAGTTTGCAGTGCTTATTGTTTACCATGGAAACAGAGGTTGCTAAGGAACTTAAAGAAAGTTTATTATCACCCGGAAAACTACTGTAAGTGAATTATGCTAGACTTTTCGTATTTCAAATTCAAGCGTCAGAATTTAATACAGAGGCAAGGTAGGAATTTGAGGGAAATAAAGGAAAACAATAAATTTCCAATTACGTTTAAAAATGTGAAAATGACAAAAGACGTAAATATTGCATTCCAATTTAGTGTCGTTATTGAATTCGTTTATGCAAGACATCCAGCTAATAATCTTGAAACTGTTATTACTTACTCAGTTTATTATTAAGAAAATAGACAATAATACTTTGAATATTTGTGCCTTATTAGAGTCCATACACACATAAAGTTACTTTCTAAACTTTTCAAATTAGCGAACTTATACACTTGTTCCCCTTCATCCCATCTATAATATGATTACGCCCACAACGTGGCCGAAGGCCACGCCTGCAAGCGTACAAGACGTGGTGAAAGGACAAGTCAAAAGTACGCGAGTCAACTTAATAAGAGTAGAATCTAAACAAAATTCACAGGTCTTCTTAAAATGAAACTTTCACTACATACACACGCACACACACACTTGTAATTTAAAGGCACATACTATATTTAAACATGTATTTACAAATATTGAATAGTGTTAACACTGTTTTTCCAACATTAGAATGAACTCCTACGGTCTTAAGAAAATATATCCTATACTACATTCACAAACCTGCGCTGCAAGAATATGCTCAACAGAAAGCAACATCAGATAATTTAAAGGATTATCTGATGTTAATCGCAATTTAGTTTTTACGTGCGCCATCTTAGAGAGCAGTCTTTCAAACGAACAAATTGTCACAGAATAAACTGATAACATCTTCAGCGCTTTACAAAAATGTATATATGTTGAAGTTGAGTTAATATCAGAATCACTCACCCACCTAAGCCATTTCCCAGGAAATCGATTTTCACTTGCAGACTAGAAGTCAGCCTTCCGCATGTAGTTCAATCTCAAACACACTGACCTGAGCAGAAATAAGCCTGAGATCTCCTCAATTAAGTGTTAACGTAAAAAGCCTGCCCGCTGAATTCATCAGATTTACATTTTCCTGATAGAAGCGTGTATCAAAAGCGTGTGTACCATGAATTCTTCCTCTTCTGATTTGAACTGGACTTAATTTTGCCACGTATCATCTAGTAGGTGAGACACATTTTTTCTTTTGACTATGGAAGAATTTCTACATCCAAGTCATTACGTATTTCAATAGTGTTTGTGAATGTGGTTTCGTAGTATGCGTCATCTTCACGTAGGTTTTGTAGAGTGGCTTTAAGATGTCTCACGTTGTATATTGCCGACAGCTGTTACTCTCTGATGACTGTAAAAGCCTGCTAACTGAATCTGATTCGGAATTAAAATATGAGGCTATATCACTAGACATAACATAAATTGGAATGTTATCTACGAAAGGAATCTATAAAGAAAGAGGTGGGGGAAAAGAGGGAGCCGAGAGATGGAGAAAGAAGAAAAGAGAGAGAGAGAGAAGGATAGAAACGAAGAACGTAAGAAAAAGTAACAGAAAGAGAATTGAGATAGAAAAAGATGGAGAGAAACATGTCTACCGGCAGAGCCAACCTGGAAATACTTCGTGCCATGAGCGTATCCAGCGGAGGACAAGGGAGGACAAGTTTCACCACCCCGAAGCAATGATAAATTTCATTCTATTCTTTGTGCTTTTCTAGGTGGATAGTAAACTGAATGTTATTCCCTTTTCAAATAATCCAAGCCGACGTGCATGCTGAAATAGCGCTACGATGCCAGGCAACTCGGATTCAAATCCTGGCCTGGACTTGGATGTTCTTTGTGAGTATCCCTTAATCAATTTCATCATATCATCACTCATCTTTACCTTCGGAGTGAGCCAAAAGTGGCAGAAAAGCGAAGTAAAATAAGCCAATCAGTTCACAATAAAACATTGTCCTCCCTGGGAAATTGTTTGCACTTACCCTGGAAAAAATGTTGTTTGTCTCCTAGGGGAAAAGCCATTTTCCATCTGGTTAAAAGGCATGCTTTGTCCATGTAGACACCAGCTCACTTCTGCCCGTACCTGTACAGTGCTTCCCGTTTTAAGCGTATTGTCTGCAGTCTTGAGCAGAGCATAAAAGAAATTCAGCGTAACATTCAAGACGCCTTCCCACCTGCTTCTGCTGCGTCGTTCCAGGAGCGATATACACCGCAGCTATTCTCTCTCAGATGAAAAAGAAAAAGACAGCAAAGGCGGTTTATTATCTAATAAAAGAAGCAGGGAGAGAACGCGCCTTAATCCTTCGAGGAACTGTCAAGCAGGAGACCACATCCTTCATAAGTCTCCCTGCAGAGAGTCCTACGGGAAGGAAGAGGCTACTGGAACCAATTTAACAGGAAAGCTGGAGAGAGGAGATCGTAAATCGACTTCGATGGTTGCGGCGTCGTTCTCGCAGGCCCACCTGTTGCTTCTTGCAGGCCACGACTCGTTGCCGGTCAAACGTGCAACGTGCATCGCAATGCATTATGGATGGAGCTGGAGAAGCTGCTTCAATTTTTTTTATTGCAACACACGCAGCAGTGCGTTCTCCGGTTGGGTTCGTTTTGGAAATTCTGGAACCTAACAATGGTCTAATGTATCCTGATGTTTACGTATACTTGAAATCAAGTATTCTAACATACTCCTACACTTCTGAGCTCCCGCCTTCTCCCTAAAAATAAATTCCAAGCTACAACCGTTCTCGGTGGGCGCGGGACGTGAGGTATAAAATATACGGGTCAGTAAAAATTATTGATAATCGAGTTTGGACTACAATTAAAATTTAAACAGTAGATCTAAGTAAAAACAAGTTACATCAAAATTTACCTTATTCAATTCTGCGTTAAGCTATGGTAACCAATTTTTTTTCGTCGTGAGAACAAATAAGTGTCGGTTTTTGATGTTTCCAAAAGACCGCTCTCTTTAAAATTCTATAAATAAAAAAAACTTGTGATTCGATCGTGATGAAATTTAAATACAGTGCAGATAGAAAAGTTTTAAATACAATTCTTAATTTTAAGATGTTTTAAATCGGCCAAAAAAGATTCTTATCAATTTTGTGAAACAAGTTTTTTTCTTAGCAAATACGATCTAGGTGTTGTTTTGAAGCTCTTTGAAGCTTTTTTAAACCCAGTATCATTGTCAATTCACATTGCGAGACTGATTTTATACAGATTTATATTAAACAGAGTAAATATGTGTGTTGAATGTGGCAATACCGCACATGCTGTCGCTACAGCGATGTTCGTTAAACCGTGGAAACTGTGGTCTGTCGCAGAAATGATAGGAGTGAAAGGAAAGGCGAATAGTACAAAAGTGTATGTCATGTGTTCCATTTCTCATTTTAGTTGGCGTAGAGTACGAAAACAGTAAATTTATACATATATATATATATATATATATATATATAGTTCATATGTTTCATTATCTATTCAAAATTCCCTCCTTGCATGTTGTGTGGCGCATCTATCCGCTTGCCTACAACCTCGGACGCACATACAGAGTGTGAAAGAGAGAGAGAGAGACGCTAGTTGATAGCTGAAAGACTGGTACTCGCTTCCGGATGCTCAGTGGAGAAGCCGAAAGTTTGGTGAGGGAGTGAAGAACCGCGAAAACTTCCCGCGGTTTTATTTAGTAATTTATTTCAATTGGCGAAGAGCGAAAAAAATTTAGCTATTGTCAAAATCAGAGTAAGGTAAAGTTTTTGAATTCACCTGTTGGTAACAAATGAACTACACTTAATTTTCTCTCCCTTTCCCTCCACCCCCACCCGCACCCGCACCCCCTCCTTCTCTCTCTCTCTCTCTCTCTGTTTTCTCGCAGTAAAAATAAACCATAGAAGAATGTAATATTATTGTATAACATGTAAATGGCACCACTTAAAATTTCTGATAAAAAAAGTCTCTTACTCATGACTTTGATTTAATTTCATTCTTGTTATTTAGCGTCGCTTTTCTGTCACATTTGGCCAATCGCGACGATGAGGATAAGTGACGATATGATGAAATTGATGAAGCGATGCCCACAAAGTATAAATGACAATTGAGAATTTAATTTCCTGAGGTAAGTGAATATACATACATATTACTGTTTTTGGAACAAGAATAAAGGTAACAAAATTAATATTCGGCATATTTGACTAGAAATCGCTTAATGGCGGTGTGAGCCAAGAAAAGGTGAAAAAGAACTCAAAAAGAACACCCATGCCGAGATCGAAGATAGAACACGAGAACCCTGGAGTTGTAGCTCATCTAACCACTTCACCACGGAGATCGGCACCTCTTACGCCTGACTAAAAAATTATAAACTAAATATTATACTAACAACTACAACGATTAGTAGAAATAACATAGAAAGCCTGAACCAATTCATAAATTCCAGATTAATGTTTTAAGAAAGATCCTTTAAAAAAATAAAAGCGCTGATGGAACCGTTAATTAATGTTATGAACACACTTGAAAATTAAAAAGATCATTATTATAGGGGTCTGCAATGAAGAAAAATAAAAATAAAAAAACTTGTAAAATAAAGTGTTCTTAATATCGAAAGGTAAGGAAGCCGAAAATAGAGAATTAAGAGTGTAAGAGGATTTAAACTAATGAGAGAATGTCTGGATATTTTTGTCGACTCCCACTTCAATCACGCCTACATCTACAGCAGCATTATAGTATTTTTTATCGTTTACGGTCGTTTCACTTCTCGGAAATTATTTCAACAACGAATAGATCGCCAGAACCTTCACCGGATATCGGATCCGGGGCTCATTGATTTTTTGCTTTATCACTCGCTGAAGTACACACATGTAGCCTAAACAGGGCACTCTATAATGATGCACACATCAAACAAGAATGAGAACAAGCATCGTCTGGCTGAAAGATAAGTTGTGCATAAAAGAGGTAATTTTATACTAGTACATTGACCCTGAGGAACTGCTAGAAGCTCTAACGGGAAATTAATTAAGAGGAAGTTATCGCAAATCCTCAGGAAATTTAAACGAAGGTCCTCTTAAAGGATAAAATGTAGATGGTAATTGCTGTTTCTCCATATACTTGAAAACGATGCACTATTTTATCCATTCTTAGGAGTCTTTTCCTTATAGTGTTTTCAAAGATCTATTGCAAATGCTTGCTCTAAAATTGAGTACATCATCATAAATCTGCCACAAACTTGCGATTGGTTTGTTCTGCTGTGTGCGTATCCGAAACTTACTTCCTAGTGAATGATCACTTACCGCCAATTACGTGCAAGCATGTAATACGCTGCTCTCAGTATTTTTTTTAAAAAAAAAAAACGTTTGTATGCATCCACAATAGGATATTAAATGGTTTCGTCTTTAGTTCTTGAGTGCTTCGATATCCAACTTAATTTTGAAAAATTCTGAGCCAATAGAGGATATAATTCTCAACGACTCCCTTCTAAGCACACTACCGTAATAATTGCCATGGACACTGACAGGCATTGGTGGCTATGAATTCTTTCCTAGAATATATTTCTGTAAGGAATAATCTACCAGCTCCCTTTGGTTTTAGGTTGCATATTTATAATGCTTTGATTTGATTGAGTTGGTGTTTTATGTCTACTTTGTGCACAGTAAGGCTAATCGGGGCTGGACCTACAGTTTAAGGTGGGCTCAGAACCACTACGTGCCTCTACCATGTATCGAACCCGGAACCCTTTGATTACAAAAGCGACGACGCTACCACTACGTCATCGGGGAGGCCTGCATATTTACGAAGCAACATTTTGTGTTTGCTTGATTAATTCTTAAAAATCAAAATAGGCGCTTCAGCACTCAAGCTATTTGTCCCCTTCACCTAGGAAGTAGACATAACCTCTGCAAAATCAGAACAAATTCGTCAGAGAGCAAATAATATGCAGGTTAGCTCTGTAACAAGAACAAACTAAATCGCATCAGAAAACTAAAATTCATAAAATACAATGCTGTAGAGTAGCAACGGCAGAAAGATGCTTAAGAGACAGTACAAAACACAATCCCAAAGATTATTATACAAGTTGTAGGCCCATGTCCCAAAGCCTAGTTTGCCTACAAGAATTCATTTTCCAGGGTGCACTGCGTGTAGAGTGTGCAATTTAAAAACTTATGTCAAACAAATAAACACATGGATCTAATCTCGGTGAACTCTGCACTATGTGAGAAGTTTCAAGACGATAAATAACTTTTCAAGAAATCAAATTAGATATTCTTCATTCCGGATTTCTTTTGCAGAAACACACACACGAGCGTTATTTGTCCTCGGCATTGAAACACAGAAATTACGAAACTGCTGACGTAAAAATTCGTCAGCGTAATATAAACGTTATTTCCTCTCCCTATTTTTCTTTTCACATTTCTTAAGAAACATATTCTAGCTTATCCCGGCTTCAACGAAATCAAATTAGTCTCGCAGCACGTTGAATTCCAAGTGCATATTTCTGCACCTGGAGATATAACTGAATTTCTAAATTCTGAAATCGTAAATGAAGGCTTAATAGAGCGCTGCGTACGAGAATGCGAGAAAGCTTGAAGAAAGAAGTCGGTGCCTGTGTTGCAAATTGTCCAGGAGTAGGAGAGAGATGAATCAATTTGTCTGTCATTCTGTTACTAATTAGGAAAGTTGAAATGCCTTCATTTCGTAAGCCTCGTATGGAAAATCAGGAACAGACATGTGTAAATGATAATGTAAGAAATAAAGACATCCAAGCGGTACACACTATGCGAGTTGACAATCAACATCACCTTTAGGGATGGCACCGAGGCAAAACAAGTAGGGCTGAGCCGATACCGATGCCGATGTATCGGTATCGGAATGTATCGGTTGGAATTCATCTACCGATACCTGCCGATACTTTTCCGGCATTTTAGTGGTTTATGAGGTCCACAAAAATGGCGGGTGGCACTTTCGGGGAGTCTAATTATCTTGGAAATTATTGAAAATTCAAACTTTCTTTTTATTTTGCACCAATTTTTGCACGGAAATCTATATTTTGCAATTACATGATACCTATTTTCATATTCTGATGTAATTTTTGAATATTCTGAGGCACATTTCTTGATAAATGGATGCATATCATTGAAGAAGAATATTTACACACCAATATTGGTCAATATTTTGAACCAAGTTTAATTATTGCAATTTTCAAGTATCGGCATTGGTATCATTATCGGTTCAAAGCGGTATCGGCTCACCCCTAAAAACAAGACTCCATTTCGTCCCGAGACATAGAATTCGACAGTGTCGTCTTGTTTTTTAGACTTTGCTAGTCTAGAATGTACGGCATGTAGATATTTTGCCTAAATCAAAGTTACTTTACTTATCCAGGCAAATTATTATTAGTATATACTCTGTCCCGGGAATCTCTGGAGCGAACCAAGTAGTGATTCGAGAGGGCTTGACCAATGAACACGTGCAAGGGAAAAAGATTGCGTGGAGGGGAAAAAGCGACTGCAACTACCAGCCTTTGCAGCAGCGTGTATTGTTTCTGTGCACCCACTCGCCTTCTCCCCTTCTCTACCGTTATGCGCCGCCTTGTTTCCGCGATAGAGTGGCAACCGTCGTTTCGGGACTGGTGACTGGAGCGAGACGGCAACCTTAGAGACCTAAAGATCGACAACGTGGCGCATTTGGAGCAGGAAGAAATACGAAATGGAATTCACCAAATTCTAGTCACTTTTGTCATTGTTGTTATTCATTGCATCAGAGCCTTTGCAAGGTATACACGCTACCAATCTCGTGTGCTTTTCATGTTACCTGTTTGCGAGAAATTTGGTAGCATTCTCAAATCATGAGTTCATCCTACATTATTCATTAAATCTGAATCCAATATACTTTTTCTAATGGGTGTACACACTTCCCTTCTAGCTTCACGCGTTTGCCGTGACATCTGCTGCCACAAATTCGAAATATGCAACTGCCTAAATCGGCTTTCCACATTTGCAGTTGCATGAATCAAAATCTCATTTTTCTAGCCGAGCCAGAAGCTTCAAATCGTTACGCCCTATTGGCGACTAATCGAGAGACTTGGAAAACGCGATTATTCCAGAACAAAAACGGGAAATTGGAGTCCATCCCTCCCTCGCACGTGATTTTCAGCAATGCACAAAAATGAGAAAGAGAGAAACAATCCTGGTGTGTCATAACTTGCTAACAGAGTCGACTTTAGAATGATTTTTTTAAAAAATCGAAAACCAATGAGCGCGTGGGAACAGACGGTACAGACGATAAGCTGAGTGAATGTAGTGCATATGTTTTCATGAGGTGTATTTGCGACAATAACAATTCACTTGTTCATTGTCAAGTAAAATAAATGCTTCAAAAATCGCTGGTTCAATGAGACACGGGTTAATACGAGCGGTTTAGAATCCATCTTATCGACCAGGAATATGAATATATTCTCTCTTGAGATCAGTGGACATTTCAAATATAGCCATTGTGAAGACCGTAGACCAGTGGCGGCGATTACGTTCCAAAACCTGGGGGCAAGGATTCAAAACTCAGGGGGGGGGAGGACAGTTTACTTTCCCTTGGCGGATAAGGTTTAGCATAGTGCAGGAGCAAAAGTTGCAAAACGTGGAGAGGTGGCAATTGGTCCCTCTCGCCTCCCACCTAATCGTCGACACTGTCAAAGACATAATACTGCACAATTTGGTTATCAATAAATAAAGAATGCTTTGTTTACAAATATATACTATCTAAGGTTTGAACTTGAAGTTTCTAAGTAGATGCCGAAACATGTTCCTTTACCAGGAATCTGCCTCAAGTAGACTTACCAACCGCTTGAGAAAATAATGACAACTTTTTCACTCACCTTATTGAATGAAATATATATGACGTATCTAAGACCAGATCAGTGACATTTTTTGTTTCTTTGCCTTTGGTCATGTAATACCACTTTACTTCTTTAGCTTAATAGAGATGGTAAGGATGAAGGATGATTAGATACAAATAGATCAAAACACAAGCACAATAAAACATATAGCTATACATACTATGTAAATGACCCAATCGAAAATATTTAGATACGGAATTGGAACGAGGTTTTAATTCCTGTTATTATTTTGAGTTAAGTAGTATGTTAGTGCTTAAATAGATTCAACGTAAATAAAATACATGGTATTATTTTGCTCTGTTAGAAGCTTTGTGGTTATGGAATAAATTCAATACATAGATTGCTTTCTCATTCTGCTGACCACCTGCCACGTAGTGAAACGTCACTTGACAGGTCCTGGCCCTCACAAGACTGTTATGCGGTGCCACGCCTTTTAATTTGGATTATTGGATAGATTAAAACAACTTAAAGGCATTTGTCTTTGCATACGAACGAATTACATAGTACCTTTGTATGTGGCATATACGAGGTGAAATTGATAAATAGGTCACAAACTGATGTGGGAAAGCTGAAAATAGTAGTGGGCAGTTTCTAAAGGTGTCATTAGGTGGCTGGCAGCGCAATGCAAATTGATCACATTCAGTTAGCAATCGCTAGATAGCAGACGCACGCTTGGGCAGTTTAGTTTTAAAATGGCGACTGTACGTGGAGATGGTACGGGTGGAGGAGACGATTCGAGCTGACAACGGAGTGATGATAGAGAGCATAGAAACTGCAATAGGGTGTTCTCGTGGTTTATCCTACAGCATAATGCACGATGGTTTGAATTTGCGAAAAGTGACGCACGGTGACGGC
Source organism: Lepisma saccharinum (assembly GCF_977018435.1). Classification (NCBI taxonomy): domain Eukaryota; kingdom Metazoa; phylum Arthropoda; class Insecta; order Zygentoma; family Lepismatidae; genus Lepisma; species Lepisma saccharinum. The sequence goes on from NC_139229.1 coordinate 116,973,639, forward strand.
AGACGTTTCGCGGATGATGAAGATGTTGAACGTGAGGTTCAACCCTGCCTGGGACTGCAGGCCAAAGACTTCTATGTAGCTGGTTTTGGAGGATTGATAAAGCGATGGGACAAATTATCAATGTTGGTGGAGATTATGTTGAAAAAATAAGAACAGTTTTCAAGTCAGTATCTCATTTAGCATTCTTTTAATAAACGTTTGTGACCTACTTACTGACTTACCTATGTATTTAAACATCTATAGGATTACATTTGTAGAATTATTTAATACCTTTTACATTTCTGTAAAAGCAATGTTTACAAATTTACATTATACTTACTCCATTCTTTAATTGAGGACTGAAAGTGGTAAACGTTGTAAGTGCCAAAAGCGAAAGTGTTGGGAAATCGCATCGTTCGGCACATCAGCCCGTAAGAACGTTCACGCTAGTGACCTCTTTACACGCCCTTTGAACTACTTAGAGGACTACCAGCCACATTTCACGTTTACCACATTATATAGCATGGTACATTTCAGAGTTTAACGTGGAAAACGGTGTTTGAATTATTGTGGCACTTACAGCGTTTACCAATTTTAGTCTTCAATTCTTGTGCCACCTGTCTGGATTTTTCTTGAAGTATTTCGAAGTGAATTTTCCTTCTGTTCAATATGTCGAATCCTACCATGTAGCAAGCTGCATTGCAACGTAATATCGCGTCAAGAAATATGTGCTTTCACGTCGTTCTGCCAGAAATAAATTCGAATGAAGGGCCGACACATCAGACCGATGCCCATTCGTCCAGAATAAACGAAAACTGTGTCCGGCAAAATAGAATCGACAGAGGACGAGACCAATTTAAGTAAATTGAAGAAACTTTTGATTACGTCACGATCGGTAGGTTGAACGAAGATGAAAGGAATTCCTCGACTTCCATCGGGTCAAAAAAAAAGACCTCGGAAATAGCCGCGCTGAAAATTGCACAATATCATGTCGAACGGCCACTGACAAAAGAGGAAGCGGGATCACTTGAACAGACAATTCGAACCCCTCTCATATCACGTGTTTTGCATATTTCTACTCGATATTCGATTGCATTGGATGGAAAACACTGAAGGGGCGGGGGGTGTAATGTTCATAACCCTTTTCGGTTCAGCTTTCCTCAAAACAACGTCGCGTGCAGAAAAAGACGGCAAATATAAGAGTAGCTGCTAAAAAAAGAAGAAGCCTTGATACCCAAATTCTCAACTTGCGAAATTCCCCGACACTCAGACAGATACAGAGTATTTTGAGAAACACCTCATCGGGTGTAAAAAGATGTGATTTCTCCCTTCAAGTTCATATATTCTGTTTGAACTATTTCAAACTTTACTGAACGAATTCACGAAAGAGAAGTAAACGTCTCTAGATCATATGTTTCGACATACACAGACACCAGGTCGATAAACTATTTGATCGAATCAGGATGGCCAACTGCGCTGCGGTGCCAATTAGGGCATATCATTGTCACTACATAGTAAATGTTTTGTCAAATGTTGTTTAGATCCGCTTTATGTTCAGTTATACTAATCGGGACTGAGACCTAGAGTTTGAATTTGTGCCACTCACTGAACGTGTACAGAGCAGAGATTTAACATGGAACTCTTAATTACAAAGTGATATCTTTAATCTTTAGCCGACGGAAAAAACTAAGCAGTAAGTACACATGTTTTCTTTTATCTTTGCGTTTAGCCAAAAATGGCAGAAAGCAAAGTAAAATTAACCAAATCAATCAATATTATTTCATTAAAAGAAATATAAAGAACTTCATTAATAGTTGTGCTTTGCAAACAATGGATATCGATTGTTATGAATATAACTTCGACATAGTTTTAGAGTCATATAACCTGATATGAAAACACTGTAAGTCCAAAATTTTCAGCAAATGACAGTATGTTTGTATGAAAAATAAAAATCAACAACTTGCAATATATATTTGAATGGAATAACATATTGAGTAACATCGAGCACGAACTCCTAGATAATAAATCTCTCAACCCCTCGCTGCCCCTCGCCTACAACCTACCACCCACGCACCTTATCGATCACTCTCTGTTTCATTCATGATTTTAAATTAGACAGATAAGTTCAGAAATCAATTAAAACGACATCGAACTTCGTTGCCTCCTAATCTGCGGAGTGGAGTTTATTTCAAACAAATTAAATTCCAACGTTAATTGGAAGATTGCCAATTGATTCTACGGGGGAAAAGTTGCAAATAGATACCAACAGTTTAAATTGTGCCAAGCTACAATAAAACGGACGCAACAATGAGAGAGTTTAATTACGCCACAAAAAGGTCTAATTTGAAACCACTTATGCGATTTGTTACCAAATGTCTCGAGTTACACGTGTTTGCCCTTGCACAAAACATCTGTTGAATTCAACATCCGTTTCAAATTTGCGGTGCATTTGCAACAGAATGGAATATTTTTAGCAACTCATAACTAAAAAACATATTATGCACATTAAAAACATCTAAAAAAATAAAGTAGAAGAAATATCCATAGCATCAGAAACATGTAGGCTATACATAGATATACATATAGAATATTTTATCCTGGTTTGTTGCCTCAGTACGTAACCTTGATTTCTTCTCTCAAATTTGCACAAAAGTGATTTTTTTTAAATAACGAAAGTGAAAATTTTGATAACTTTCCCTTCACTCTTTGTAAAATTTGTTAAGAGTAAAACCTTACTTTGTAAAATAATTGGAACATCAAATAGAACCGACAAGAAAATTTTGAGTCAAAATTTTGTTGAGTTTTACAATGAAGATACTCGTAAGTTGCAAGTAGAATTTTGAAACGAAATCAACCATTTAAAAACGATTAGGAGTGAAAATATTAAATCAAGTCCGTCAGGTTCGTCCCCAAGCAGCATTAAATTAACACATATAACGTGGACCGAGTATTATTCCATCTCGAGAACACTAGACAATGCGTCCGAAATGTCCATCTCGTATTTCTCTTTGGCACCACTGTTCAATTTACTGAGATGTATACCCTTAATGCTATACTAGCCGCAGAATCGCATTGTTGGTTGGGTTGTCTATACACAAGGCGCTTGGTGGTCAGACGTCGAGGGCTTGCTTCAGTGTTCTTACAATGGGGTCGTTACAACCCGGCATTGACCGTTATTGTATGAGTGACTGTTTTGTTTGGAATGCGCTTCCACATAGCACACTTTGGAAACGACTCTTGTGTATACTAACGGTTCTTATATCCACAAGGTGTTGTGAGCTGTCTTGTTCATGTGAGTGACGAGCAACTATACAGCCTCACATTTGATCAAACACGTGGGTATTTCAGTCTTTAGGTGTGATTACATTGTTCTGAAAGTTCATGTCCATATAGTACTGTAATTCGCTGACTCAAATTAGTTTTTGTTGGTATTAAGAGGTTTATGTCCACATCGATTATATGTTAGTTGGAGATTTAATAGTGGCAACTATTTATTTACAAATCATACAATAGAGAAACCTATGAAGCTTTTACAGCCCTTCAGCAGCATTGTGTGCAACCTGTTGTCAACGATGTGGAAGTCGCAGTATACCTGTAGCAGCGCTCGTCCTGTTGATGGTTTGAATAGAGCGGTCTATTGCCTGAAGAATCTCCGGAACAGTTCGGAAGCTTAATCTTAGTACTCAAATCAAAGTCACATGGGCTGGTAGAGCATCTGACAGCTCCATCGAGCTAACAAATCAGCCACAGGTTGCGCTTAATGCGCCCGAGCATTGTCCTGCAAAATTATGGGAGGATTCAGCAGAAAGTGTTACCTCTTCTTTCGCAACGCAGGTTGCAGTGAACGCAGATTCCCCCACACGCCTCACGAAGACCTTGATGACACTGTGCTAATGTAAGGCCGCGGGCACATTCAATCTTTATCCAACTCCGCTGTTCCTGCTTCGAAAACATTGTTGTGACTACACAACTTTAGACCGACAACTCCAACGATACTCTATTCCTCCCGTCATTGCACATGCGCCTATAACCTGTCCCAGCTAACTGTGGAGCAAGGCCGCGCATAGCGTCAGAGAAGCGAGGGAAATCTATTGGCCAAAGCAAAGCAGCAGACACTGATGGGAAGGCTGGTAACTTCAGTCGCTTTCCCCCACTCCACGCAATTCCGTTACTCTCAAGTGTTTATTGGTGGAGCTGTCTCGCGTCACTACTTCCGTAGAGACTTGTTTTCGTTTGCCTGCTCCACAGTTAGCTGGGACGGAGTATAGTGTTGGAAGGAAGAGTCCATTTACTGGGAGGTAGGTTAGGTATACGCGAGAAGCAGCTGTTCCGTTTCATGGCGTATGTACAGCAGTGTTGCCACTATTAAATCTCCAACCCACGTAATTTTAAATAATCAATCATTTGAAAAAAAAACACCGCTATAAAATGTTCATATTTAAACATTAGGCTGGAATATAATTTGAAAAAATAAACTTGTACCTGAATATGAAGATAGTATTGTTCAACGTTTCAAATTATTCGGATTATTATTGAGTTTTTGTTTTAAGTCCACTTTATGTACAGATAGGCTAATCAGGACTGGATCTACAGTTTAAAGTGGGATCCGAACCACTATGTGCCTCCGCCGGGTATCAAACCCGGGATCACTGAAGAACATTGAGGATAAGGAGGAACAATATAGAAAGAAGTAGACCAGCATTGCTGAAGAGGCTAAGACTATAATAGAAGCGCCATACATCAAATGAAAAAGAGAATACCGCGTTCCTTATGTATAACACAAATCTAGAAAAGGAATCCTTTAATTCTCAACTCATTTATTCAATCTGTGGTTTCTGGAGAACAAGCTTTAACCTTTCGGTGTCACAGATTCATCATACAGTTCGTAAATTTTGACTGACTGTGGCAAATTAAATTATTCAGCTTGTCTTTTCCAAGTCGAGTGGAATGATTCTTTTCTCCTGGGTCGTGCATTCTTAATTATTCACCGACGAACTTCTGGGCAAAGTTTCTCACCTTGGGATTCGCAGATCAATGTTGACTTCTTGTTACTTCTCAGACGAGGCACAATTGGTGCAAGAAGTTAGATTTCCTGAAGTACAAACCATGTATTTAATCTCCTTTGAAACCTGAAGAATCCTCGCAATTTGATGCGTACGATAGAAGTCGTTCTCTTAGAAACTGGAGGTATTACGATTGCTTCTCGTGAGGTCGATTTTGCACAGGGTGCAGTACTATGATACCCACCTCTAGTGAATACAAACTGAACAAGATATTGTTTTCAATTTTTTAACGAAGATGTGCAAGAAAATGAAAGTAATATTCGTAATGATTTTTTTGAGGGGTGAAAGGGTATGGTCGTTGTTGCGTGTATGTATTGTGTTAACAAAACTCAGTGGCGTAACGGCCTTTCATGACCAAAGCCAAACGCTTTTCATTGGGTGGCAAGCGATAGCCTCTGTTTTCTGACTTACGAGGCCGAAGTGTCGTTACCAACCTGTTTTAAATGTTCATATAATACGCTGAGTCTCGTATTCAGTAGGATGCAGATTCAAATTCCTGGGCCCATCCAAACCTGTGATTACCCACAGTTACTACAGATGAATGTTGTGATGGTATTTCCTTTCACATTATCACCTACCTCGTTCCTGTTAACCTAGGAGGTCAAATAGTTTTCCGACTTTAATTACACCAACCAATCACAGGACGAGTCTTCAAGACATTGACAATTTTTAGATTTTTACATCTTCAGTTATAGATTATCAATTGAGCAAACCCATTCAAAGTTTTCGGAGGACAGAAAATGCTTACATTAAGTTGGAGTAACCTCATAACAGCCCTTTTTCAGCTCAATCTGGGTTTTTAACAATGGACTTCGTACGTGCCGCTATTTTTCCAAGATTTCAATTTGAAAATTTCATAAACATGTAGTATACTATACAAAGTTCACATGAATATTATATTGTTGAAGGGCGGGGGGAATGAAATAATAGAGGGGCTGAAATTAAGGTTTGATTCCAAAGTATACTTCAAAATATCCAACGGTCGCTATTTAATTTAAAATAGCATGGAGAATTGCTGTACCGCTCTAACCGAAATTTTATATCCAGGGGGGATATGGGCTTTCTTTCTAAATCTGCCTTCCATGTAACTTAATGTTATTCAAGTCAAGATTGATGTGTACCCTTTACATAAAGTTGAAGATTTATTATGATTGCTGGATTGAGTTTTTCATTTTGTTTTAAGTCCACTTTATGCACAGTAAGGGGAATCAGGATTGGACCTACAGTTTAAAGTGGGATCCGTACCACTATGTGCCTCCACAGTAAAGCTCATCTGGACTGGACCTACGGTTTAAAGTGGGATCGGAACCACTATGTGCCTCCACCGGGTATCGAATCCGGGACCCCTTGATTACAAGGCCACGACGCTACCAGTGCGCCATCGGGGAGGCCAAGTTTTATTAAGAATTTTTGCTGATATTAGCATGGGCATTGCGTTGTGAATGTCCCTTTATCGAATTCGTGTAATCACAAGTCAACTTCATTGTTGTAATTAGCTTAAAAAAGGGAGCAGAACAATATAAGAAAAATACATACTTGACAAAATATTGTAAACTCTGAACGTATCCACCACACTACACCCATATTCCAAAATTGAAAAACGGCCAATGTGTCTTAATTCCTTAAGGCTCTCGCAAATTTGCCACTGTAGTAGGTAATGCTAGCTTGAAGATTAACCGATCTTCCATTGTCTGCAGCCATCTTACCGACAGCAAACGGAACCACAAAAGCGTGTCGACCAAGACGCATCTCCAGGGCTTCTAAAGATCATCTCCGATGCTAAGCCATTTATTCTTCTTCTGTCACTTCTGGAGAATGCACTGGGAACGCACATCCCTCCCTCCCCGGCCCGGGAATGGCATCAAAGTCTCCTGGGAGAGCAATCGATTCTCTTCACGGTGAAATGGAACTTATAATGTGTTCGTCTGTCACTGGATGGAGCCACAATAAGCAACAAAGCAATCTATCATCTATTGTCACTGAAGGAATAAGAGTAAATTCTCTGGCGAAGTGAAAACACCAACAAATGTCGTTCTCTCATGACGAATTGGGAAGCTGTACGGCTAAAGCAACTTTCGATTACTGCTTCTTTGTCTAACAATGAGGTCATATTTCATTCGTGGTAATATTTAAATAAAGAGAGAATTGAGTTGAGAGAGACGGGGGAAATGTCCAACTGACACGATCTCAGCAAGACATCGGTTTGGACCAGAGGCGTGGGAGCTGCGAAACACCCACTCGCCCCTTCATGTATTCTCTGTATTATGCTAGTATGTATGAAACGTCATATTTCCTTTCACACAATGTTGACACAAATATTCAACCTAAACTGACCACCCAGCTCCTAGACAAGGGTAGCGCAGGCTATCCCTGAGTATACGGAGTGTTCGCCATTGGTTTGCACCTTCCAGGGAAATCTCGGAACTATTCACAAACGGAACTTCGCGCCATGATGTAAATTTTTGATTGATTGATTTGTTCTATTTGTTCATTTTTACCACATTTGGCTAATAGCGAAGATGAGGATGAGTGACCATATGATGAAATTGATGAAGGGAAACACGAATAACCCATGCCCAGGCCGGAATTCGAACCTGGGACTCCTGGCTTCGTAGTGCGCTGTGCTAAGCACTCCGCCACGGAGGCCGGCTTGATGATATAAAAGTGTCTATATTTTCAGATTCCGGAGATAAAATAACAGAAACTTAAAGTGTATGATAAGTACATGAAAACACATATATCTTACTATAAACTGCCTATAAAGCAGATTTACTATTCTCACCAATTAACATTACGAGCTATAGCAACTTGGAAACTTTATAGTATTCACAGTGTTTCACATAGTATTACCAAATCTAACCAAAATCTCCTTCGCAAATATATTTTTCTTACTACTTTTGCAATGTTCTTAATTACTTACCTCGTTAAAATAGCCACACGCACTTCTCTCTTTATTTTTACGAGTTGTCTGAGGCGAAAAATCGGCGTAACTTCACCAATCAACGTCTTTCTGGTGACTTCCCGTCCACATTACGGCACTAGAGTGGACTTCCGACCTACCGCCACTGTGTCGTGGTAGGAATTACCCTAGCCTTTGATGGCTAAAACGCTAGGCAGAGAGTTCTTGATGTCATATGTTGCTGTAAAACAACATATCGCGATACGCCAGGTCAGAGATAGTGAGAGAGGTGATTTCAAACGAAAGTTTTTCTTTTTTTACGTCCACAAGAAGAACGCTTAAAGTGTAGCTTTTAATCATAAACATGATTTTAGTTACTTTGTGAAAGGATTAATGGGAGTTGCCACAAAGCTCTTTGCTGAAAAGCAAATGCAAGTCTTTTAATGTCCTCAATTACTTCCTGAAGTGCAAGGAAGAACTTACAGTTCCACAGTAGTGCAGTACAGTAACCATAGGCCGGATTTTTAGCATTCTACTGAGACAAAAAAAACTGTATATGATTTTTGACACACTGACTGAACTATTTAAAATGACACACTTATGAGGTTCACAAAAAAAGTACTTCAATATTCATTCACCACTAATACTACAAATGTAGTGGTTTATTTTTATAATTTTTCATAACAATGGGGGGCTGTTGCCACTTTCAAACCTCGCCCAGGAAATCAACAGTTTGTCCGTGTGCATGCATGTTTTGAAGAATACTGTCTTGAATTGTGTATGTGGTCCAATCTATCAAATTTTTTCAACCATAAGGTCCTCTTGTAAGTGCTTGCGTGAATTTCCATTTTAAAGTGAATCAAAACAAGCTTCTAGCTCAAGGAAAGTTTTGAGCAACTTACACAAAGTTCACAAGAAATTCAAAAGGATTGTACAGACAATTGAAGCTTAAAGTGTATATGCTTTCCAGTGTTTGTACATAGCAAAGTTGACGTAATAGTACAAGGTCAACATAAATTAATATTTTTTCATTTGCATGTTTTCTGGATTTTTTCACAACGTAATTCTTAATTCTTAAATCAAAACTGTGATAATGAACAATATTAAGAACTTCCTCAAGAAGACTAGAGAATGTTACAAATACTAATTTGAAGAGAGACCTAAAAAAACATATAGATTTTAAACTCAAATCTAATAACTGTTCACACCCAAACATAAGTAGGCTACATATTGAAGATCATCCTCATTTCATCATTTTGCTATTTCTACAGTTGTAATTCTGTAAAAGGAAAGTTATCTCCCATAATAACACAAATGGCATAAATGTTACGTAGGTGTGGTCTCTAACATGGGTGTTCCTTCTTCCTGCTTGCGTTTCACATATGTGAAATTCTCAGCTACTTTGTACAGCACTCACTCCTAAAATCCAAAGTGAAGCCAATGCTTTACCTCATTACTGTCAATTTTTACGGTCCTTTATGTTTGCTGGAAGTCATTTTAGGAATGTTTATAATCCACCCAAGAAACCTGTACATTTAATCCATCCTATTTGCTAATTTCCAAGCCATATGGCGCCATATGGTTTTCCAAATACGTCCCTTGAGACCCTTGTGGACCGTTAATCATTCCACTAATTGCAGGTTTCCACAGGAGATAATTATTGTCCCGAGTTCTCATTTCTTTACTGTGACAAAAACCTTGTTCATGGTTGTGCCATAAGGATGTGATGGAAGCAGAGCGTTATTGCCATGATATACAGTTGTACTTTCCAACAGTCAATCCACATTGAACGATTTTTACGCTAATGCTGTGGTTTCATTTACAATCCCGGATACGATACCTGGTAGAGGCACATCGTGGTTTGGAACTCACTTTAAACTGTAGTTTAAGTCCCGATTAGACTATCTGTGCATACAGTGGACTTAAAACAAAATCTCAAACTCATCTAAAATCCATTTGAAAATATTGTTGTTCTTAAAAATCGAGACTTTCGAATTTTACAATTGTTAAAGCGCATTTTTCTAAGCACAATTCACTCTCAGAGTTTAAAGTAAACTTTGATGGACTATTTTGTTTTAATGTTCGGTGGAAATTGGCCAATGATTGATGCGAAAACTTACTGTAAAAAAGGTGTTGATAAATTTCATTATGGCGTCGTATTTTAAGATGGCGGACAGGTTAGTCTGACACTTCCGCACCAGACTGAATCAATATCATGAGTTTGAGTTTTGGGTCTTTGCGTTAAGTCCACTTTATGCACAGATAGACTAATCGGGACTGGGCTCACAGTGTGATCCACCATTATTATGGGTAGATATGAGATATTCAAAACTTTCGTGCTTTAATCATTTATTGAACGATAACATCAGTTAGTGTCTCCACCATGTAGGTGATTGCCGCCATATTTTTAATATCTTTCCATTCTGTGTGTTGATATGAATCGATCGTATGCAGTTTGCTTGCTTGCTTGAATGATTGATTGATTTGGTTTATTTCAATATGCTTTTCTGGCACTTTTGGCTCATCACAAAGATGAGGACGAGTGATGATATGATGAAATTGATGAAGGGTCTCTCACAAAGGACACCCATGTCCAGGCCAAGATTCGAACCCGGAGCCCCTGGCGTCGTAGCGCGCTGTGCTAACCACGGAGAATGGTTCGTGTTCTTTTTTCAACTATTGACCTAAAAGTCTTATAATTTACTGAATTGCACTGATCGTTGCGTAAACGATATTTACTACGGTACAGTGACATTCGCTTCACATACTATCAATTACACAGCTGTAGTCAATATCATGTTTGTACATTAAATTATACTATAAACCTCTTCGAGCAGGCCTTATCTCCAGGAAGCTAACAACTCGGGGCAAGCCCCGGCACCTAACGACCTATTGGGTGAGATGAGTCAAGACAAGGATACTATAAACCTTTTCCTGCTTCCCCAAAAATAGCCAATAGCTAGGCTGGATAGTTCGATGAACTAACCGATCTCTAACTATGCACATTTTGAAATCTACTCGTTTGTACCTTAAATTAAAGCTTACAAAATACTCTATAAAGATATTGTACACATTTTCCGATAAAACAATAAATGTAATTAATATTTCTAATTCTATCCTTTAGATTCAGAAAAGCAAGAATTAATAAATAAATCCTTTAATTTTTATTAAATATAATATACTTGCGACTCTCACCGGCTTCGCCGCAAAACACAATTATATCGAGATGTACTCATATAAAGTACATAGCGCCATCCGTTGAGGGCTTTTGTTAATAATATAAGGACGTTTGTGTTTCTAGATATAAGGGTTTGGGTTATAAAGTTTAATACCCATTTTTCCCTTCTTAGGAGTTGAATTTCGGAAAATTCCTTCTTAGTAGGTGCTTACGTCCAGTGGCGTCGCTAGACCATCTGCTTTGGGGGGGCTGCAACCAGATACATGGCTTTCTACTATTGTAAATATTTTTAATGTTTGAAAATAGCAAAGTGATTAATAAGACAATAATGTATAACAATCATAAGGAATTAAAACTAACATAGACTTACTGCATTATTTTTTATGAAAACAGATGGATATTCTTGTCCTGTTTTTCTAATGCTGGTGAACTATGTCTTTATGTATCAGCTGTACTCTACGGTTTGAATTTATTGCAAAATTATCAATAAAAACAATCCACACACAATTCATGACACTCTTCCTTTTCTATGGCCAGTATTGCAAGTGAGGAAAGTCTATCTTGGCCCATATCATTACGCAAAAAATGTCTTGATTCTCTTCAAACAGCTAAAACTCCTCTCACACGATGCTGATGTCACAGGAATTGTCACTGCAATTTGCAACATTCTGCATAAGTTCGGAAACATGTCTTTTGGAATGGCGTTCATTAAATGTACTATGGACGTGATGGTGTATGTCAAGTTCTTTAGGTAATTTTTTGCAACCATCATTTCAGCGATCGGCACTTGTAATTGAAAATAGTCACAAAAACCACTCAAGAATTGAGGGTTCAAAAACAAGTCAAAATTTGTTGTAAGTAAAGAAGGTGACATATGCTGAATTCCAACCAGAACACTGGAAGTTGCTTTATCTTTGAAACGACTTTCCAGCTCATTTATCATTCGATCAACGATAGTGTAAAAAAGTCCGCAGAATGCAGGTTTATCGGTATCAGTTTTGTGCCCCAGGGTTTCATTTACAACGTGGTCTTTCAGTGATGATGGTAATGTGTGAACACGTTTGTGAACTTTTGAATAATATTCAACACTTGTTTCATTGAGAGTTACCTTCTGTTTCACAAATGACTCTGTCTCTTTGTATACAGAGTTAAAATATTCTTCATTTCGCATACCGCGTAAAGTGTCAAGCACTGCATTAACACCTGCAATTGCCTCCACAATATCAAGGCTTGGTGACTGCAACTTGTTATTGAGAATTTCTGTTATGGACAGAAGCTCAATGAAAATAAACAGAGACGTCATGGTTGAGAATTTTCTCAAAAATTCATAAAGGCCTAGGTACTGGACATTTATCTGCTGAATCTGATTGTTTCCTCAGATATTTCAAAAGAGCATCATAAGTTTTTCTCACCGCAAGTAGAGACCTTATTTGGCAAGCCCATCTAGTGCTACTTAGATTTTTTAGTTCTGCACGAACATTTAACTGCACGAACATTTACTTCGAATAATAAATTTGTCCATTGTTGTACGAACAACAGTAAATGTCCGTAACACAAAACGCACCACTACCGTTTCCTCGCGTAGCAACCGTTGTGAAAATAGAACAAATGACGGCGATCGTTTGCACTTTTACCAGCTAAAGACATGACGTGTCAGATGTAAGATCGTGGTTTAAAAAAGACTATGTCACAACGAAACGATTCTTTACCAGAATATGTATCTAGAGGTATGTTCCTGCATTAACAATTGTTCAAATATGTTTTCTCGAAATACTGTATGTAATAATAGCTAAAAATTGGGGGGGCTTATCGAGGGATTGGGGAGGCTGAAGCCCCCCTAAAATGGCCTAGCGACGCCACTGCTTACGTCATATGAGGAAGACATTCTTAAACTTTCAGGTTTCTAGGCCCATGGGTTTGGGCTGTGCTTTGATGAGAACAAACTCTTTAATACGAGTATAATAAGATTTGTGGAAATCTTTACACGTTTATCTTCACTTCAAACCAAAAATTGTTAAAATAGATTGACTGGTTTCCAAGATATTAGTCATTAAAGCGATCGATGCAAAGAATTCAAAATGGCACCATATTTCAAGATGGCGGCGTTCGGGTTAGACACATCCTTATATCGGGTGTAGATTCAGTGTTCAAAGTTTAGTTCTTTAACCGTCAGATAACGACACGGCCGAAGTTTGATGTTAACGAACTCCAGAATTTAAACTTACATTGAACTGACTGTTCGGTTCTTCTTGCGTTATTTGAACATATCGATTGCTTTGCGCCTTATTATTCTAACAACGTGAATCTGTACCTGAGGCGCTGGGTGGAAGGTGGCTTTTGCAAAGTAATAAAGAAGGATATGTTCCCCCTTCTCTCGACTCGGCAGGTTTCTTAAGTGCTTAAGAAATCTCCTCCAAACAAAGGAACTGAGAGTCTGGACCTATTGTGCTTCGTATATTTTATTTTAAAAATGGAAGGGTATTTTTCTTTTTAAAAAAAGTTAATTCTTACTTTTCTATATTTAACTGTTCCTCCTCCTTTCCCTACCATAGTGGTGCAGAATGCGTGAGTAGAATTGATTGATTGATTTGGTTTATTTTACTTTGATTTTCTGTCACTTTTGGCTAATTGCGAAGATGGGGATGAGTGATGATCAGATGAAACCAGATGAAGGGACAGTCAGAAAGAAGACCCATCCCCAGGCCGGGATTCGAACCCGGGAGCCTTGATGTCGAAGCGCGCTGTGGTAATCATTCCGCCGCGGAGATCTGCGTAGGATAGGACTGGACCTACGTTTTAAAGTGGGATCTGAACCACTATATGCGGCGTACCTCCACCAAATATCGAACTCGGGACAGCATTGCAAGTCGACGACGAAACCACCACGCCTTCGGGGAAGCCAACACTCGGCCACCGAGCCGGCAAATCATGAAGGAACGGGGTCGTTTAGAAGGAAGGCTCTACACATTCTCGACGTCGAATATGGTGAAGGTGGCGTGATCAGCACCAAATTGTGGCCAATATACCTCTCAGGGTTGCTCTTACGTACCCATTGATGAGAAGTTGGGCATATCAGAAGCTGAGATCACCCGTTTCGGAAATCAAACCGCTGTCTCTCGCATGGAAGCGGAAGCACTCAAGTGACAACCTCTGTTCCACGTAGCGCAAGCTGGAGGCTAACGAGACTCAGGTACCCCGATCTTGCAGCCAGACCTGTGTGACTGTATTCTGTCTTTGTGTGCTGAGTACTTCTCTACTACTTGAACTTGTTATCTTAATATCGTTACAACTAAGTCAAGCAATATTTCCTTGAATACAATATTAATTCAGTATAATGGCTTTAATATTGTTTATAAGGAAAACTAACAAGAAGACTTCAATTTTCGTCTTTTATGCTTTTATTATTGGCAAGGAGTTTATCTCCGATTAATAATTTCATTGTTGAAAAGGGGGGTTTGTTCCCACATGTCGTGATTGGGGCAAATAACCTAAAGAGCTAATTTTCAAATTCAGTGAAATAATGAATCTAATCTCAAATTGCAAGGTTATAAAATAACCAATTTCCTGTGGCCAGACACGCTCATGTCTGTACTCAGATCACACCTGAGTAGGAGGGTTAAAGCCTAATTACTATCTTGCACTAATGAGTGCGGTTTGATCATAGAAAGTGATTGGTAACTTCCAATGCACGATGAAGTAACATGAGAAATCTTTCTACATCTTTTAACAGAAGCTTTGATATTGCGACTTGAGACATTAACTCTAGCGGAAAATTTAATATCTGCCTTGCTTGGAGAATTCAGTACGTTACAAAAGTTCAGTTACGTCACAAAGTGAGCATCCAATGAAAGGGGTTTAATTTATGAAACTGAATTTAATGAAGGCAGTTGGGAACGGAATTTTTTGCCTGAGAATCAAAACGACAGAGGGAAAAGTGTCAAGTGGTGCCTGCAGTATTTTTTAGTGTTTCTATCTATGAGGATTAAGTTTCAAATTTTTAATGCCTAGCCTCCCCGATGGCGTAATGGTAACGCCTCGCCTTGTAATCAAGGAGCCCCTGGTTCCCGTTGGAGGCACAGCAGTTCGGATCCTGTTATAGACTGTACGTAAGGTTTTGATTGGCCAGTTTGAGCATAAATTCCACTTCTTAAAAAATGGCAAGCTTTCTTTTTAAAGCCTACAGTGTTTGAAATGTACAAGGGTGGTCCATAAGTGTGGGTACACGAATGAATCTTTCTGATACGTGATATACATGAAAAGGGAAAACCTTTTTGGAAATTAACAACATGGTGCCCATTTTGATGGTGCCCATTTTGAAGTCCATCATCGTGTAGTCAACTTCATTTTATGAAATTGAAAGATGGTCATGTGACATATAAAAATGGACTAGAATTTCACGAGAAACACCAAGGTATACTTCATTCTAAACTTTATTATGCTTCTTGAACCCGAAATATTTTCCGTTGTAAGTTTCTTGACAGAGGATAATGCTAACTCGATCCATTTCTTGGTTTATCTTACTTCGCTTTTCTGCCACTTTTGGCTAATCGCAAAGATGAGGATGACTGATGATATGATGAAACAAAGAACACTCATTCCCAGGCCGGGATTCGAATCTGGGACACCTTGAGTCGTGACGCGCTGTGCTAACCACTCTGGCACGGAGGTTGGTCTCTGTAAATTATTAGGAGCTATATGAAAGATCTCTGAGGCTGGGTGACTGACTAAGAAAAACTTAAGTTGGTATGGAAGTCCTCTTTAGCTGGCGGTTAACCTTCGTAACCTACTGGTTAGTGTAATGGAGCGCAGTACATTGGGTCATTGTAGCCCCGAGCCAGATGAATACCGTGAGGCCCATCCCGCATATACACATATACTGCGAAAAATATATAGAACACTTGATTGTTTCTTACACTCTATGTAAGTGGATATAAGGTAATTGTAGTTATAATATGATTACATTGTATCACTAGGGATATCATTTTAAGGCGCAAAATTATGGTCGGGAAAGGAAAAAGAAGGTTCTGAAAATGTTTTTAAAAAGGTGCAAAAAAAAGGTGCTGATAAAATACCTTCTATCATTGCTATCTTTTTCTGCTCCTTCTGTATATAATGCGCGCGGACCGCATAGAGAACTGTAGTTCTCCCGAATAGGTTTTGTTGAAGTTTGTGTTTTCTCTCGCGGGTTTTTCTGAATTATCTTGAGAACTATTGGGGCTGCAATGATTATATATTCTGTATTATATAACGAGAGCTATACCATTTTATAGCTTTCATTCTGCTTTACAAGATGAGACTATAGGATTTTATGTACCTCCTCAAGAAAAGTAAAATTGATTTTTCTGTCCAATTTTTTAACAAAACATGAAATAAAAGGGAGCTGAAGCATCAAAGAGGGGGTAAAAAGGTGATAAATGTGCTAATCTCACGAGGAGGTGCAAAATGGTGCATCAAAGTGTGTTCATTTTACTTGATTTCATGTCCTAAAATACATATCTAAAACGATCGGTATGAAAACAGCTATATTTTTGGAAAAGTGCTGCACCTTAAAATCCGTTCCCTACGTATCACATTTCCGAGGTATCACATTTTCAATTTCATGGAATGAAAGACAAATGAAGCACCATTACTACATGGGTCCGCCCATATGTCTGTTGGTATCAACGCCTATGTCATGCGATCAGTTGTCAACTCAAAAACAAATAAAGCTGTCAATAAACTGTGATTGAATTAAAGGGATACCAAATACTTGACCATTGTAATGAAAATTATAAGTCCCTCTATTTTCCAATATGATTAAAAACCATATCCATGCCACGAAACCCATCAAAATCCCAGGAACTGCTACAGGTGTAAGAATTATAAAATTCCGTAGATTGTCAAATCTACTAAACAAAATTTAATTGCCGGGTTGATATGTTCCAATGGGACTCAACAATCTGTATCACGTGAACGATCGATAAAAGTCTGGTCCAGACATGCTCATTATGTCAGTTTTCCCATTTAAAATATTTCACTGATTCTGTTCGCACTGATAATATTGTGATTGAGGTGTGGTGTAAACGCAACCCTAATAATTTTTAAAACTGTACATGTGTCGTTCCATAACAATTTGAAATGCGGTTAATTTATCCCGCGAATCAACTTTGAGTAGTGTTCCACATGCTATTATTTTCGCTGCAAACAAAAGGTTATCATTTCTAGCGATGCCATGACTTTCTGTTAAAGGGTTGCATACCTTCATTGTTCAGCTCGACAAAGAGAGGAAACCCTTCAATGCCAGGCAAATAACGAGTTATTTACTTATTCACACAACAATAACGATCAAGGTCATGCTTTATATAATCTACCTATATTTAGAGACAAGAGCAACAATAGGAATTAATTCCTGTTCTGGGGAGAAGATATTTACAAATGTGTTAGTTTGTTCAATGCCAAAATTAGAAGTGTGCATGAAAAAGTAGGGATGGTAATTGATGTAAGTGTACCCAACTTGTCTTTTTGAACTAGATCTAGCTCTTTCATAGCTCTTGTCTATCTCCTGAAGCATGAGGAGTTTTGTTGGAAGCGACAAGCAAATAACTTTTATTTTGGCTATGGATCAAGTTAATCTCTAGAACAACAGCGATGAAAAAGAGGAGTGTTCAAGTGTGTGACAGTACAAACACGGAGAACCTATGCATTATCGCCGATTCGAACTCAGAGCAGTTTCAAACCTACTAGTTAGTAGACTGCTTCGCGTAGGTAATCCGTGAATATATTACGAAATTTCCATATGTGAACCACATCTATATTAGATAAAGTTCCCCGTGCATATAGCACCGTGCCATGAAGGCACATTTATGGGACGTCAGGTAGGGCCCCACGTATTCTCGATCTCGGCTATTTTGGAGGTGATGTGATCAGCACCACGCTCCGGCCACCTTTACGCCCCAGGGTTGCCCCCAGGTACCATTGATTTGAAGCTGGGTGAGCCCCAGAGTCGCTTTATGATTGGACAAGGCCGGAAAAAATCCCACCTTCGATCACCCACCCCGGCAATCGAACCCGGGTCTCCTGCGTGGCAGTTAGACGCCATACCGACTAGACCACCGCTGCTCTTTCCACATCTATATTACTTCGAAAAATAATCCAGGAGTCTGTGAACATTATTATGTATGGAACTTGCCTTGCACACAAATTACAGCACAATATGACATAGTTGTAACAATTACGACTTGCTATACTACCTCCACAATCAAGGTATATCAAATAGGTAAACCATTCCCAGTGTTCCGTGAAATTATCCCATAATCATACCGCGCCGTGATGCCATGTACTGGACAGAAAGAACTTGACAACGTTGGTTCTTATGTGAGCTTGTCATTGTATACATTTTAAATACATTTTCACGCTTTGTCAGTGACTTCTGTGAAATGAGCATTAATCATACATTTTGCTATCATGGAGTGTGTGTATGTGCGTGAAATTTCTGAAAACCTCTTTCTACATTTTGTTCAATTCGAACATTATCCAGCGACGATAAGGATGAAGGAGATTAAATAAAATCGAAGAAGGCACACTCGCAAAGAAACACCGAAACTCGAAGCCGGAACTTTCTGAGGAAATATCGTGAATCGATTTAGTCGATGGCTTCTGCTACCGATGCAGTTGGGAAGTGATACTGTTATACTACAAACTACAAAATATTTAATAGACAAAGATCTGTGTGCTGGTGCATTCTCCTGTTGATGTGTTTTTCGTGTTTGACGGTTGTGACGTCACGGTGGATTCGATCTTGTTCAATTAAAATCTATTTTGGAACTTCTTCCCATGCTACTTGTAGGTACAACCTCTGCGTTTGACGTCGTATCTTGTATAATTAATAAGAAAAGAAATATGAATATCCTCATATTTATTCACGTAGACATGCATGCATATTACCATTGATTGCTAGTTAAAAATATCCGTCTGTACCGCTTGCCAAGTCCCTTGTACCAGACCTTATAAAGTGATGTAATTTTCTCGAAAATTCCACCGGACCGTTGTAATTGCGCAGAGATAGTAAACATCTCTGGGCTACAATTTTGAAACGGGTCCCTTTTTTTCTTGTGTGCAGATTCTGTTCAAACACACCGCAGGATCAAGAATCGTGGCAGTGTATTTTATTGATTAGCGGACAAGATCTTGACAGTATTGCAGTGCCTTAGCAACTATGTGGTACCATTGCTTGAACTTTATCAATTAACTACGTATGTACATTCTCCATGAGCTATTATTTGTTCCGGGTGAGATAATTATTACAATAATGAAAACACTTACTAACAAAACATGTAGGGTAGCTTGCTTTGGTAGTGGCAACATTTGAGCCGATTTTCCTTTTTTTTATTTTTTGTTTTATTCAATTTGCTTTTCTGCTGCTTTTGGCTAATCGCGAAGATGAGAATGTATGGTGATGATATGAAATTGATGAAAAAACAATTACAAATCAACATCGACCGGCCAAGTTCAGACGCCAGAGCTTGTTAATCTGCAAAGTGCAGTCCGGGCTGTACGACATGAAAGAGACGTTCATATTTAGATATCTTTAGAAATTAAGTTTTAATTCGCATTTTGGTGGTTCATGCCTCACTCAAATTGCAACTGCAGTGCCGATCACACAGAGTGGGCGGAGGTGTGGTAACCTATCGTGGAGTAGTCTTAATACAGGGTCAGCGGAGTTAGTAAATAAGGTGTGTTTTATACAGCGTATATTGATACTCCTGTAGATTGAATTGTATCTTCTGCAAATATGCTGTATAAAGAAACAAACTGCCGGAGTACTAATTGAGGTGAGTGTACACCCAGCTTCCCAACCATAGAGCCTTCATGAAAAATGTTCAATCTTTGTACAGGTTAAGTAAAACTTTATATTAAGCACGCACAAGATAAAGGAAAGAGGGAAGAAACGTAAAGAAAGAGAGAAACCAAGAAAGATAAGAGAAAAAGAAAAAGTGAAAAGGAGAGAGTGAGAGATAGAAAGAGAGGAACAGAAAGAAAAAGAGAGCGAGAAAGAAAGAGTGCGCTGGGAGCCCCAGCTTTACCATATGCTCTTATGGAGCGTGATGTGCCCGCTCGTATGTTTCGCTCCATAAGAGCAAGAATAAACCAAAAATGGTTCTCTGCGTGAAAATCTCGTTCCTGTGAATAAGGAAAGGAACTACTTTTTTTATGAAAACCAAGAACAATAAAAACATGCTTTCCATGGCATGAAATTTATAACAATATTACTATTCAAAGGACTTATTCTCAATAGACAACAAGAACTTAGAAGACATGACAACCATATCAGTGTCCATCTGAAAGTAGTCTGCCCATTCAAACAATATACTTACCCTGTCAAAATCATTGTCACACTATCTATGAAGATATATATATTTTGTAATTTTGTAACTTCAACGCCTTACTAGAACCAGGTATCAAATTGTGTTCAAATACGTATACAATCGTACCATTGAACTCGTGAGAAATTTCCTGTTCAACTGAGGTGTCACAAGCTATGGTTTGCATTTAAAATTTTGAAGTTGAATTGAAAATAGCGGGGTTCAATATGGTGGCCGTCATCGTCATATGTCCTGTAACATCCTCCCCCACCCCACCCCTATTACAAACCTACAGTGTTAGTTTTGCGGAACAGTATGTTATTCAACTTTTATTCGGGTGTCTCCTTAGTTTTGGACCACCCTGTACTTTTCAGTACACCAGAAAGTACACCTGGTTTCTTCCCACACGAAATTGTTCAGGATGCATAATTGAAGATTAAATTGGTAAACGCTGTAAGTGCCACAATAATTCAAACACCGTTTTCCACGTTAAGCTGTGAAATGTGTCATGCTCTATAATGTGGTAAACGTGAAATGTGGCTGGTAGCCCTCTAAGTAGTTCAAAGGACGTGTAAGAAGGTGACTAGTGTGCACGTTCTTACGGGCTGATGTGCGGAACGATGGCATTTCCCAACACTTTCGCTTTTGGCACTTACAACGTTTACCACTTTTAGTCCTCAATTGTCGATCACTTCAAGAGTAGGCAGTTTTTACAGAAACCAGTAGCCAAAACCGATACGATTTAGTTGGTTTTGGTTAAAATCAGTTCGGCAGCAAGTTGTAAAGAAAATGATGTGTGTTTCCAATTCGTGCATGCTTTCCTTCTGACAGCAGGACGTTTTACTAGAAAATTTGGTTACGTGGACTCAGTCCGGATTTAGAGGAGAAACTCCTGCTACAAAGAGGTCTCTGCAGAGAATAAGAAAAGCTTTGAAAAGGATGGCAATATAAAAAATAACTAAACGTTACCCTCGGGATTCCAAATATATAAATCCTGGGACAGACGTCGCATGATTTTTTTTTTTTCCAAGAAGACAAGATACGCATTTCCCCCAAATAGAGCTGTGCCCTGAAGAAAGAAAAAACACTCCTTCAGTTTGAAGTTATCGCGCTCCTGCGACCTGTTGTACTTGTAACTATCAGTCCTTGTAATAATTACTCAAAATTACTGTGACTCAAATGGAAATATATGTGTATATAACGTTATGATTTGAAGGGCTCGGGTGTAAAACATGGTAAGTGACATTTTGGTAATTTTTGAGGTACAAAGCCATCCTTCAATTATCAAGAGAAATTGCCATGTCATACAATTTGCATTGGACTCAGTGAAGTCTTCTGAAATTGGTAAACACAACACGAAAACAATTTATCTGCAGTATAGCTTTTTTCTTAATGAACTCAGAAATAACCAAAATGTCACTTACCATGTTTTACACCCGAGCCCTTCATTTAGTACACACAGAAGATGTAATAGGTAGAAATTTCAGCGAAGAATGCAGACTCGACCAGGACTCGAACCCAGGTTTTCTCCTGCAAGCCGTGTTATTGCTTTACCAGTGTGTGAAAGGCAAAACAGCTGCAAAAACAACAAATCAGGCGAAGCCAGGGTTTGTTGGGTAGCTTACTTCGTAGGGAAATGACACGTTATGACATAGATCCGGGTTCAAGTCCTGGTCGAGCCTGCAATTTTTGATCAAATTAAGCTAACATTCATTTTCCAGGAGGGTAGTGTGGCACTGAACTTCCCCCTCCTCAGGACGCTTACGAACTGCGTGGACTGCCCTAATATAAGGACAAGTGTAGCTTCTAAGGCACTTCAGTTACAGGAAACCTTTCATTGTCCTTCCTGCTCCTTCACTGCACACAATTAGGCAACAGATGCTCACCAAATATTTCCCGTGTCACTTTATGGAAAGGCTTGTATGAAGAGAGGGTCTACTTCTCATTCCTAATTAGACAGGCGGCAAACGAAACGAACGTCCTTTGAGAGGAGAAAAAGTACACTGTTTGACTTGTAAATGAAATGAAGCGACGAAACAAACAAGAGCGTGTAGAAAGGATCACGTTAAGCCGTTTCTCCGCAAGGAACCTCAAAAGGCCGTCAAGATTACGTGTTAGGCATGGGCGTATCAAGCGGAGGGTACTTGCCCCCTTTTCCCTGAGAACTAGCGAAAAACTTCATTCTGATCATTGTGCTTTTTAAATGGATGGTAAAATAAATGTTATTTCAATTGTAAATGTTTAAAAAGTTAAACATTGCGCCCCCTGGAAAGTGCTGTTTGCTCCCCTTCCCCTTTTTCTCTGAAAAAAGTGTTGTTTGCCCTCCTGGGAAAAAATCTAGGTACGTTCATGGTGTTAGGGCCAGAAAAGAGTTTTACATCCTATACGCCAAAGTGTCTATATACAGATAGTACTAATATTCTTCGCCTGTTTTTGGGCAACGAATCATTACCATGATGTTTCTGTTACAAGTAAATTTGTTGACGGCATCAAAAGTTTGTTTTATGTAAACCGAACTATTTTATGTTGATTTTTCTAGAGGTGCCCCCCCCCTCCAAGGCCAATGGTGTGTCCCCGCAGATCATGTCATAATACCATAAACTATTTATTACAACAGCCTCTATACTACTATTCTATTTATGTAAGTCATTTTTTTAGCTTTACTGGAAAGTCTGCTTGATCTGCCCCATCCCCCCCTAAATTCTTCATTCTCTTCATCTAAATTAAATATGGAACACCAAGTAGTAAAAGTGACTTGAAACCAGATAAAATAAATGAATTTGTAAGGAAATATATTCTGATTTTCCTCCTCTGCCTCGCCTCATCACACATATTGCAGCATGGTGTCAAGGTGTAAACATTTTTACATATATTTTAGAAAAATATAGGAATTTTGGGGTTGGACAAAAGCGACCGCTAATATGGATTTCATTAACTAGTAGCGATACAATGAAAATATAATCAATATTAACAATTATTATTATAACCTGGTAATAATTATAAAGTACGTATCTTTATTATTATCGGTACACCAGATGAGCAAGTATCTTATAGATTGTTCTTTTTATTTGCGATGCGATTTCAAAGCATTGATATAATGTACTCGATCACAGAAAATTTCTGAAATAGGAAGTTTTAGTTACAAACTATGTTGTGTACCTTTCACACAACAATCTTAATATTCGGAATGTTGAAAATTTCTCATTGAACTATTAATTGTTGGATTAAGTGGCGAAATACGAGCGAAAAACCGCAAGTTATGACCTGGTTTGTGTAATTTTACTCTATTTTCGAGTTAACCCAATCATGCTTACGTGATTATATATCTGTTGTAATATTAATTAACTGAAATTTAATTATTTTTATCGACCATCACCTAAGAGTGAATAAGTTGTATGATGAAAAACATAATAGCTTTAAGTAACAATGACGCTTGTAATATGTTTGGAATAAGATAACAGTTCAGACAATAGAAAATTTAGAAAGGGGTTCCAAAGGTTCGTCCAGAGTGACAGATAAGGGTAGGCAAAAATTCTCAGAAACTCGAAAATGTTATACAGAATATGTACTGTATATCGTCTGACTAGCATACGAGAGACCCGGGTTCGATCCCCGGTGAGGGAGAACCGGGATTTTTTTATCCACCTGTTCAAGCGGCTCCGACGCCCACCCGGCGTCGTATAAAGTGGGTACCTGGAGGAAACTCTGGTGGGGTGGGGGGGGGGGGGAGT
This sequence comes from Lepisma saccharinum, assembly GCF_977018435.1. NCBI lineage: Eukaryota > Metazoa > Arthropoda > Insecta > Zygentoma > Lepismatidae > Lepisma > Lepisma saccharinum. The sequence goes on from NC_139229.1 coordinate 116,997,830, forward strand.
GAAGGCGGTCAGGGTTGTGGTGCTTATAACATCACCCTCAAATTCGGCCGTTATTAAGAAAGTGTGGGGCCCTAATATAAATATATATAGCACCCCCTGTCTCTCCTTTAGCGCCCCTTAAATTCTAGGTACGTTTTCTTAAAGCTTCTCAATAATGTTCACAACATGAAATCCATAAAAACGTTTTGCTTTAGATCCTCCTCTACTTAATGATATTTAAAAGTTTACAAGCTATGTATTATATTCTATTTGTAACTAATTCCATATGTCGTGGTCAATTAACTTATTCAATTAAAGGAAGATTAATACATATATAATATCGTTGGATGTGCTGCTTATTGGGAGCACGATAATTGATGTTGGAATTATTTACTTAGCAATATCCAATTTGGTTGCAACGGAGTGTGGTAATCGAAGCAATAGCAGAGGAGCACAGTATGGATCTGACAACTCCTTCCTACCATAGGCATAAGCCCAGAATTCAGCGACGTGTATCCGGTTCACGGGATGAAGAGGAGTTTATATCAGCTTCCTCGTTAACTTTAGTTTGTTTGTAAATTTTGACTGTTTTACCTCACGAGACGATGTGGACAGAAGGATATTAATGAACGAGATAACAACGCCATGTTGAAGACCCGAAACTTGAACCCAGAGCTTATGAGCTCACGAAGCTAATCCGCATATCAACAAGATCAGCTCTGCAGGTCTCTGTTGTGACGTGGGATTTAACAAGGACATTCTCTAGACCCAACAGAGGACACTGGGTCCTTCACGTTCTAATCCTTGTGTGCGTTCTCTCCAGCGTTCCAAGTAAACTTCTCGCAGATGAAAGATGCAGCATCCATTAAGATAACATAAAAATGGGTTGTTGTACAAGAATCAATATTTACCAAGCATAGTGTTGAAATCATACTGAAGCAGGGTATAAAAACAGAACTGTGTTCCATTGACAATGTATTATACATTAGAAAGAAATGCTGACTCATGTGGTAAAATAGTGTAAAGCAATGTTCGATGAGTAAACAAAATACTTGAGGTTCGAATCCTGTTGTTAGGTAAGTAAAAGGACCATATAATTACTTATATCAATATATGGCACATGAAGACAGAATTGGTGAAGTTGAAAGTGAAATTGGTTTATTATCGAATAATTTTAATAATAATTGTAATAATATACGACGATGTACAAAGCAAAACAAACTGTATTAGTAGGTGGAAGGTTGAGAGGCCTTATACTATTTGCCATCTAATAGGAGAACACATCCGTGCCCTATTATTAGTAGCATTATCTGGATAGTTCGTAGTGGATAAAACCCCAAGAAAATAGCGACACGCCCTTGGTGCACACTTACAGTATTCTGAACAATGATCCCTAGATTGATATATATTACTTTGTAAACAAGAGGTTCATTGTTGGAAACATTTCAAAGGATCATAGTTTTCTACAAATGATTGTCTTTTCTGCATTTGGGTTCAGTCACTGAACATTTAGGTAACGTAGTGGTAAATAAGCAATCTGGATTCGAAACATGGGTGAAACGTGGAGTTCGTTATTGTTCTTTCCACGTCACGATTGCATTCGCCAATACTCACAGTCGCGTGAGTATTGTACGAACAAGCAACGAAAAAATTGGTAGAACAAATATTAAATTTAGTTAAAATTTGTGAATCCGATTGTTAAGAGAAAAAGTTACTGAGATCTAGAAACGTAGGACTGGGAGCAGTGTCAAAATTGGCTGAACCGGATACACGTCGCTGAATACTGGGCTTATGCCTATGGTAGGAAGGAGTTGACAGATACATACCGTGCTCCTCTGCTATGGCTACGATTACCACGCTCCGTTGAAAACTTCGTTTTAAGTTTACTTTACACACAGACACACATATTGGTCACAGGAAGATCCAAAATATGGAATTGTAATACTATTGGAAATCGAACCCTCTATCCCTTGAATATTCAAAATTACAGCATTATAAAGCAAGATTTTTTTTTGTTTCATTTCGATTTGGTTCATTTTACTTCGCTTTTCTGCCACTTTTAGCTAATCACGAAGATGAGCATGAGTGATGATGGTATGATGAAAGGATATTACAAAGAACACCCATGCTCAGACTGGGATTCGACCCCGGGATCCCTAGCGCTGTGCTAAAAATTACGTCACGGAGGCCGGCTGTGAAGGAACGGGAAGAGAATCCATTAGAAATTAGTTTGATAACCAGGCGATGAATCTCGTATGTGTAATCTCAAATTGCAATTCGAAAAATGTCTAATATTTGAATAAGTGGTACTAGAACTAACTACGCTGTAGTGCTACGCTATATCAAGATCCTGTACAATCAGAAGCAAAAGCGTGTTGTACAAATAAAATAAAATCTCCCCCAGTTATTGTGAATTATTGATCGTATACCTAATGGTAAAACAAACGTGTCCATATTTGTAGTGTTATTTACATTTACTGAGCTCAAATAAAAGATCACAGAAAATTAAATCCCTGTGCCTGCTTTTAACAACTCCTTCTCGTGACCGTACACAGCAAACGCGCTCGAAACTGACGACGCAAACAACAGCACGCTGTGAAGCGCAACAGGTTGACTTACCTGTAGAGACAGAGAGCTATGCGACGTGCGGATGTGGTGAGCGATGCGGGTCGTCTATATCCAGGGGCAACAAGAGACTAGCAAGACCTTTATAACACGTGAGCCGGTTCCCCGCGACGTTTCGGCCACGAGTTCTATTGGCCGACTCGGTGGCGACCGTCCATCTGATTGGTTCTCAGTAGACGCCCACCCGAAACGCAATGAACGTCTCTAATACTCCTACACCTTCCCCAGAATTTGATCAACGTTAACATTAGTTGATGACGTAACAATTAAGTTCGCATTGTAGTGCTATTCGCACAGAAGTCTTGTTTATTCGTTCGTAAGGCGAAAACTGTTTATTCTTTAACGAAGATTTTTTATATAAGTATACTAATACCATGTACAACTAAGGAGATGAAACTGAAAAACCTACCAATTGCATTAAATGCAAACTTAAGAAAATATATGTATTAATCTAGCCATAGAAGATACTATCAACTTCGTGTCATACATCGAATTTTAAGAATATAAAAAGGACACAAAGTTAAAATTTGGTGGATACTTTGATAAGGTGACAAGACGTCCCGTGCTTGCCGCGACAGTCCCTTTATTGAGTGTCTGTCCCGATGTTTTAAAAGCCAAAGGGACGCCAAAAGTTCCCTTTTCTGTGACGATGACTTATCGGCATATAATTACTGCAACAAACACACCTTTTCTACTATTAACGAACTATGGCATTGTTGGGTAGATATAATCTCACATTTCAATATCAACAATGTGCCATATTCCAAATTTTCAAAAAATATTGGGGTTTCCTTTCTGTTTACGTGGAACTAATGCCCCCACTAAACGAGCGTTTTTGTTTGTGGACAAATGACAAGAACTCTCTCTCTCAGTGCAAACTTTGAAAGTTATGTTGATTAATAAGGTAAAATTTAATCACATGCGTGTAAAATTTTGCAAAATGTTATTTGAAAACAAGGGCGTACTGAAGAAGATTCATTTATCGGCAAAATGTCAATTAATGACTTCTAAATCGAAAGGACTGTTTGGTTGGAGTACAGTGCACATCACCACATTATGTAAGTAATTATTTAATTAGTTCTCAGACATAAGTATTTATGACTATCCAGGTTTTATATTAAAACTGTGTACATTTTGCCGTCCCGTCTTTTCCTGTTTTCCTTCAGGAAAATATGAAAAATATCCCGTTTTGTTGTTTCAGAAATCTGAACATCAATGGTAGGAAAATATAACAAAATGAGGGCGGACTACCAATAAAAAGTAACACCTCCCTTTCGAAAATCTTGGGCACACCACTGGGCGTAGGTGAACATATTGTAGAAGTAGAGCGAAAATTTAAGTAAGGACCTCTGAAATGAGACACTTGGAAATCTATCCCGCCACATCTCGGTTCTCTTACTTTTCAGGGGAGCCTGTCTTTTCTGTATGTCCCGAATATTATCCTGACTTTTTTGAGTCACGTCTACATTTCGTGGACACTGTATTATCGTAACCGTTAAAGTTTGAGGCGTGCCACCTCACCAGAGATGCCACCCTTGCAATTTGCTATTTGCTTTAAAGATGTCCCTTTGTCTTGAGACATATCTAAATAGATATGCTTGTGTGTGTGTGTGTGTGTGTGTGTATTAAAGTGATTGCAGTGAAACTTTGAAAGATTCTTAAATTTACTTGAAGTGTGTGTGTGCGTTTGTGCATATGAAAAGTCACACTCCTCAACACTTTCTTAAGGTTATATTTTTTAATTAATTTTTCAGTGTCAAAAGGTGCTTCTATAATTTGCCAAAGGACCCTCTATGTCAAAATCCATTTCAAGAAATGCTATAAAATTTAGTATATAAAAATTAAATATAATAAAATTTAGGAAGAAAAACTGTCAGAAGTGACTTTTTTTTTAAAAAAAAAGTACGCCAAAGCAGGATCAGCTTTTCCTCCCCAAATTTGGGCCCCAAAATATATTAGGCTATATTAGAGAAAATTAAACAAACACGTTTTACAAAAGAATAACTTATTTAAAGACACCTAGGTTTAGAATTGGAATATATTACAGAAAGGTAGTTCTTAAAGCTTTTAATGGCCTCCCCGATTGCGTATTGGTAACATCGTCGCTTTGTAATCATGTGGTGCCGGGTTCGATACCCGGTGTAAGCATATATTGATTCGGATCCCACTTTAAACTGTAGCTCCAGTCCCGATTAGCCATTCTGTGCATAAAGTGTCTTTAAAAAGGCAAACTTAAAGCTCTTAATTAATAAGAAGAAATAGGAAAGAATATATATTTCTTAATGTGAAAGAAGAAATAGTGTTCTCTCTCTCTCTCTCTCTCTCTCTCTCTCTCTCTCTTCTTATCTGCTTCTGAATATTCACTTGAAACAAATGAAGATAAACAGTCTGTTTCAAAATATTCGATTGATCTGTTTCTACATATCAGTAGGGAGAAACTCATCGGTTGAGGAGTGACGTTATGATGACAAGGAGGAAATTTTTAAAATTCCAATAATCAGAATACTGAAAAACAATACATCGTTTAGACAACTGACAAAACTACAGCTCCTTAGTAGGGATTCTATAAGTTCATGGCGTCAGTTGGGCCACCAATCCGGACATCTGACATGGTATAGGGATATCATTAAAAAAAAGAAGCTGAACATGAAATATGTTTATTTTTCTAAATGCGCTGCTACACAATTTCCTGAATTATCAGAAATAAAATTGAAAAATTCATTAATTTGATCATCGTCATTATTAAAAATTCTAGTCACTAGATTTAGCGACTCTTGAATATAATTGGAAACTCTGATTCATCACACAAACACATTGATACTAAAATACGCTTGATATTTTAGACGGATGAGACGACTTTCATGGCCCTGAAATGAACTGGATATGACCATTATAATCCTCAAGTTACAGGTTTCTAGCTTCTGTAGTTTCTGAAATATTTATGGTTAAGAGCGTTGACCTTTTCTTCAAGTGTATCCAACTTGGCGTGAAACAATTTGATGCTCTAATTAATCTTAGATATTACAAATTTCATGAATTATTCCCCCTCACAAGAATCACTTTTCCCCTAGCTCAAAAATAGCCACAGCTTCTCTTCCTTGACAGCCTTCAAATCGCCCGCCATATTTGTCTTCGCCTGTCACCTGTTTGTTGACTTCCGCTGTCCAAATACACGAGGTACGATTGATTCCCGGCGTGATTGATTCAGTTTTACGATAAATTTGACGTAGGGCCATAAGGTGCGCTTGGCAACAATCTCCAAATTGGTTCCCGTCGACAGGGCTTCAGGTGCCGATTCCCGATGACTCTTCGTTACGTCGTTGGTGAAATTGCATGTGGAGTGTTTGCCTATTACCACGTTGGTGGTTGTTGATAGCGACTGAAACGAGGCTGCTGCGTCGTTTTAAGTTCTGGGAAGGGCTATGAAACGTCATCACCAGTACTCTACATCCAGCTTGATCCTTCGTTCTCTTGGCATTCTCTTTTAAAGTTGCTCCTAAGAGAGAAACATGCGGAACCATTGTGCAATGTGTCTCGGTCGGGGATCGAACCCAGGACTCCTTGATTACAAATCGACAGCGTTACCACTACGTCATCGGGGAGGCAGACCCAAACGGAGTTGTAAAAATCCAGACGAGAACGAGACACTTACGTAAAATTTTCCCTGCCTCGATCTCGTATAGGTCTAAATCAAGTTGTTGTTTTTTTTGTCGTGTAACTTTTTCAGTTACATTGTATATAATAATTGCAATGTAAATCTATTAGTAACAATTAAGAACCTGAATTGCGTAGTTGCACAATATTCAGGATATATTATAATTCGATATTTTCGAGACCTAACAGCGTCGAAACAAGACCCCAAACAGAAGAATGTTATCAAAAAAAGTTGTTTGTCTAAATAACTTCTATACACTGTGAAAGTTGGTGAGGTGGCACTTTGTATATGTTGTTTATTATTATACATTTTGAGGTTAGAGACGAAAACGAGATGGATATTTATGAACCGATACGAGACCGAGAGTGAGGCAGGTTTAGATATGCCAACGCTTGTCCATTCTTGTTTCGATATCACCTCTAGTCCCCAGGGTGAAACAATTTGATCGATGCTAATGCATTTCGAACAAATGTTCTATTCTGGAAATGCAAATTGAAACCAGTGTGTGAATTACACATTTTGCTTTGCAGGTGAGGAGGGAGTATTCATTGCTGGACTCGGGTTTAAGTAGTAAATAGAAATAAATATACATTATTAATACTATTATTTAGTTTTTCTTCATCTTACATTACTTTGTGCCTGTTTAGGCTAATCGCGACGATGAGGACGAGGGATGAGTAGACTACATGAAATTGAAGCTAAGCGACGGTCAAAGAGGAACATCCATGTTCAGCCTTGAATTCGAACCTGAGACCGTCGGTGACGATGTCATGGGCCCAGTACTCAATGCAGTCGGGCATCGAGAATATTATTATTATTATTATTATTATTATTATTATTATTATTATTGACTTTGTTGTTGTTGTTGTTGTTGTTGTTGTCAATAACTACAACAAAACCGAACTATTAAAAATTGCATAACAAATATTTCAATTCCTCCTCAAATATATTTTCGAAGTGTTCATTGTCACAGGTTACAGGTTAAGTATACTGTACTGTTTAATTTTTCTCGAATCGTTATTGCATTTTTCGACACACATATCAGTCATGTTCTTGTTCTTCAACAAACTTAACTGTTTTTATAGAACCAATATTTCAATTAAATTAACATTTGTTGGATCTTTATACATGAACTACCGAGAACAATTCGTCAATTTCATGTTTCTGTGCAAGGATTTTATGCGAAGAAAGCTTGGAATGATGCGTCTCGTCTTACGTATGCATAATTTTGCTCTATTTTATCTTTATTTAATATTGGCGTACTCAAGTATAGTGGAGATATATAACCCTCTCTTCGCCCAGATTTGAAAGGAAAGAAACTACAACCTTTACTGACATACACATAATTAATTCCTGAGCACGCGACTATTACACACGTGTTTTAATTTCGTTTCCGAAACATCCGGAAAATTTCTACTAAACGCAAGAATAGTTAAGTCGTTTCTCTTACGATATATCATAGAGTTTGGCATTTGTGAACCTTGCTCTTTTCATTAACAAATAATGAAAAAAATTGAAAGAACACAACACTAACTTTGCTACTATGAATCTGCACGGGTAGACAATCTTCTCGTTAAAAACACGATGTTTAATATCCTTCGGACGGTGTAACGTAGTAATTTTTAATTTCGGACTCGTGTTGTTGGATATTTCCGGATGAAGGGACACGGTCGTCTGCAATCATTTAATAAGAGTCGAGGAAAAAGTGGAAAGGGATGCTACGAAACGTTACTTTATCAAATTATAGTTCTTGCTTCAGCGCAGGATCTTCCGTGCATATGTGGATGCAAACAAGGCGGGAAATGAGAGTTTGCTGAATGTTTGTCCAGGAATTATATCATTGCCTAGCCTTCACGTAAAAATCCGCTTAAAATGTGATTTTTCTTACATTTCATTTGTTAAAATAAATTAGGACATTTATTGTTACACGAGTGAAATCTGGATACAGGAACTAGTTTGGAGCGACGTATGCCTCTGTTTAAGAAATACGAGTACGTTTAAGGGGAACCTGTTTCTACGTAGTTTATCCTTGTTCTTTTAAATGGTATACCACTACGTTACACCATGCTAATTTAATCACAATCATTTCACAATCTGTCTTTTTATCGACATCCAAAGTTGATGCATGCCACAGACTCTCAATACAATGAAATACATGCATACATACTGGTTAAACGATAAGTTCTTTAAAAAAAATACTACATCGTACCATGATGGCAACTGAAAGGAGTTAACAATCTACACATAAAGTATTATATGAAAATAATATTTAACAAAGTCTAAAACTTTCTACACAACTTCTAATAGCACTAACCAACGTAGACCAACTAAACAATTCGAAATATTAAATTATTGTACTTTAAAAATAGGTATAGGGCTAGTGCTACTTGCTTAACCACTATACAACGTTATACGGTATGATGCAATCGACTCGCGCCAAGTATATTATCAAATAATAGTTCTAAACTCGAAAACTGTTAATGTTAACTAAAATCTTATGGCAAATTTGGAAATATCGTGTCAATTTATGAATTTCATTCGCAATACGTACACAGGGTGGCCCCAAAAAAGGTAACCGAAAGTATTATGTGGCCAGTATTTCTGTTACCTTTAATGAGCCCCTGTAGTTTGGAATGACAATAGGGACAAGATGTGTAACAGAGCTACACCTAAGTGGAAATTATGGGATTCTTTCCTTTTTGTTCTTGTTAAACTTGTAACAATATGGAAACATTCAACCTACAATAAAATAAACGGCTGTTGTCCGTATCACAATTTCAGTCTGATGTATCCTCGCAAATAGGCATTGCTCAAGTAAAAAAAAAAAGGCCTTTTTGGAAAAACACTGTAACAGTATGCTTCAAATTAAGTATATTTCAAAGTTTCCTGAAGAATAGAAATTCCTGTGCAGTAGAAGTTCCGGTGTCGCCAAACCAGTTTATTAAAAAGTCGCTAAATGAAATCTTAGATGGAACGAAAATCACATCACTTCCAAGGGGAAATCATATTACGGCGTTGCCAAAGAAAAAAACAGCTCTCTATGCATCCTAATTCCTTAGTATGTTCTAAACATGTTCCCAAATTAAGGATCCTAGGCGGGTATAAATGCCACGTAAAGTTAATATTGAACGAACGAGCACTGTAAGTTAGATGGGGCCAGCGAAAATATAAGTGGATAGGTTAAGAGGGATATCACTGCACTGACAACGAACCAGATCTAGCTCGCAAAAATCGCATTCTCTCTCGTTCGATATGAGAGCAGGATAATTAGGTGTACCCTTTACCCCGCAGGTATACCGGTGACAGAAACTTGAAACTCATTTACTGGTTAATCCGAATATGTGAATGGTTTATTTGAAATAAAGGTAGACATGTGTTGTGGTTGTGTTAAAATGGCCAGATTTGAAGCTTTGTTTATCTCTCGTGGGGCTACAACTACTTGTTGCAATTCGTGTTTCATGATGCGCTATGATACCAGGGGTTCCGGGTTCGAATCCCTGCCTGGTCATGGGCGTTCTTTGTGAATGTCCCTGCATCAATTTCATCAGATCATCACTCATCCTCGTCGTGGCGATTAGCCAAAAGTAGCAGAAAAGCGACGTTAATAACAAAAATCAAACCAAATCTAATTTGGTTTTCATGATTTAGAGGGAGTCAGTAACTAAGATGGCAATAATGAATTTATGGTATCCTATAGCAGCAGACAACTCGATAACAGCAACTAGGAGCAGCAGACTAACCAATAGCTCGCATACATTTTGCAAGGCGACGAATTTTTTCGATCATCCCCCTACCACAATAAAGAAAGCCATCTGAACCACTTGTATTGTGCGACCAATGATTAAAGTGAGGAAAAGAAGGGACTACTGCCTCTCGCGGCTTTTGTGCCAAGCTCGTACTTCTGTAATACAAAACCTACGACGAAAGAAAGGCAAAAGGTCTCTTGGCAACTGAAGAACAGCTAAGCGAGCTATAGAATGACCTTTGAGGTGAACGAGGTATGTTCGGAGGTAGGGACAGCAAACCACTTTGCTTCTTCGAAATGCACAATCGAGCCAGAGCTACGCATAAGGAATTTTGACGTGACATCAGGTACGAGTGGAGTCGTATATTGATCTACAGCTTCCGAGAAGACTTACCTGCTTGAGAATTTCATAAGGGAGACATGCTTTCTCCTCATGCTTGACAGTGCTTTGACTTCCATCATCCCCACGTATTCAGCTGTAAACAGACACACGCACACATTTGAGACAATAGGAGGGACATATCACCCACTGGTTCCCCTGAGTATCCCCTTGCATGCAATATGTGAGATTTCTATCCGTTCGTGCTCTTAAAATTGTGATATGTCGAGGCAATGTGTCTCATTACTCCTTCTCTCTCTCTCTCCCTCTCCCTCTCTTTCTCTGTCCATGTGTGTTTGTGTATATATATATTAGAGCTGAGCCGATACTACTTTGAACCGATATCGATGCCGATACCCTCACCGATACTGATATTTGTATAATTCAAGTTTAAAGTTAGAAAGGCTAGTTAACGATTCATACTAACTTATCACATCACATTCCTTCAATAACATTAAATAACTCCCGAGTTACATTCATGTAGTATTATAGCACTTTAAAATGTTTTGTGAGATTTGGTAATTTTATTTATGTGAACTTCTCTTCAGACCCAGATGATGCAAAGAAAGATTTTTTTTTAAATGTTACAAGACTTTCTAAGTGTTACAGTTATACCAAAAAATAGGTGGATTTTGTCTCTTCTTCAATTTCATGTTGATAACATTCATTATTGTCGTTTAGAGAGGGAGAAAAGCAACAGTTATAAAAATAACGCTCATCTGGCCGGCTCTCTCTATGCCCTGCTCTCCTTTATTCTCTGCCAATTTCAGTAAAAAAAAAAGTCACTGCGGTATCGGCCGATACCATCGCACAAAAAGACTTACACAAAAGGAAAGAGCATTGTTGAATCCACAATCCTCCTTCCTCAGTTGAACGCAGACAAAACAAATAGAATTCACAGCGACCTTCATCCGTCTTTCCCAAGAACTTTGCAATCATCTGGCACGGAGACAGCTCAGCATGATAGTAATGCTGGTTATAAACGTTTCTTACCGCACGACTTTGCGAACAGAAATTTGAAATTAATTGTTTTATTTCCACACAGCCCTTACCAAGTAGATCTTGTCAATTATCTGCTTCCCAAGAGGGTGGAGGTTTGTCCAGCATTTCTCGGAAAATGTATATGCAGAAACTTCTTGTCCCGGCCTACCAACTGGTCACAAGGAAGGGTGAACGAACCTTTGAAAAGGGATAAATGTTACTTTTGTCCGTGTTTCTAACGGTATCGGTGGGAAAATTCATCCGATACTTAGCTATATCTACACATACTCAGCCCTAATCTATGACTGACGCTGCGGCTCGCAACCGCAAAAATTTGACTACTTCTACTGTCTGGTGAGTGTTTCCTTTTTCCTTTTTTGCTTTATATATATATATATATATATATATATATATATATATATATATATATATATATATATATACATATATATATGTTATTTCCCTACGAGATAATATATAAGAAGGAATAGAAACAAGTGAGAGAAAATAAGCCCAAGAGAAAGAGAATAAAGAAGAAATTGGGAAATCAATGATGGTAAAAGAGTAAACAAGAAGAAATTCCTAGTATATGGCAATGAAGGACAGAAAAACAGCAATGGGTGTAAACGAATAATACATATAAAAGAAAGAAATTAAGGATATGTACGAAACTGTGCCAGAAATACGGAGGGGGGGGGGGGTCCTTGTGACCATCCAATATTATACATTATCCAAATGGAACATAAGAAACAAATCAGTTTAACGTCTTTAAACTCGTACAATGGCAGAGGTCTGGTAGCAGATCTTATGAAAACTGTAATTTGAAATGTGATGAAACGTAAACACGCTGGCTCTTAGTCCTATTATTCTATTCTATTGTATTTTGTATTTTTCTATTTGACTTTTGCCGGTCCCCGTGGCGGAGTGGTTATCATATCGCGCTACGACGTCAGGGGTCCAGGGTTCGAATTCCGGCCTGGGCATGGATGTTTGTGAGTGTCCATTCATCAATTTCATCATATCATCACTCATCCACATATTCGCAAATTAGCCACAAGTGGCACAAAAGCGAAGTAAAATAAAGCAAATCAATCAATCTATCTATTTAACTTGGTGCTGTCTTAGGTTTTATACTGCGCTCAGCACTTAAAATAAAATATTATTACTATTATTATTCTTTCCTTTCGATATTCAGATATAAAATGGATTGGCGCTCTATTCAAGACTTTTCAAATAGATAAAGTTAAAGTTGTGCGTCTTTCGGATCGCCCTGAATTATCCTCATGATAATTAAAATAACTTATGTGAGCACACACGTACTCACTGCCGCATTTTCACAAGCTCCATAATATTTTGAGCTATGTAACCGTTGTAACCAGCATCCAAAAGAATAGTTTACAATTCTCTGTGCAGAGGCAACGATTAAATATACACATTCTATAATTATACAAGGCAGTCTGAACAGAAAACAACATTGCATTGTACCTCAGATTCCAGACAAGCTTTCATCCTACATTCATTTAAAGAAATAATATATTCTCTTTCCTCGACAATAGGTTCCGTGTTTAACCACAATCAAAGAAACATCGTTCGACGGAAATGTAAAAAAGCACACGGAAAGTAATTATTTGCATAAAATGAGCTGCAGTACGTTCAGCTCCAATCCAGCTGAGAACTTAATTAAATTTTTCTGAGATGGAGTCAGATTTCAATGTGGATCAAATAACAAATGAAAAAACTGAGCAGCAACCTTTTCTTCAGGTTATGTTCTTCATGTTTGTAGCTTCGGTGAAAATAATTCAAACAAGGATAAAGAAGTTCTCTCTTGAGATTACTTGTTGTATGTGTTGCTAGAAGATTCAAGGTTTCTGTTTTACAACAATGGAAACTGTGTACTATTAATTAGTTGTGTATCTTGGTATATCTCAAGCTTGAAACTACTTTCATATCCATCCCAATTTCTTAGAGGTCATCCAGAAAAAAATGAACATTTTGTAAAAAAATGACAAACGATGTGTTCAAAACATTTATGGTACAGAAACTGCATACCTTACTCTACATTTCCACATATTCGCCTTACCCATTCAAGCACTTATCATAGCTTGATACAAGTTTGTTGATACCGTCATTATACTCGGATACCGCCAATGTACTCATGATCGCCAATGTATTCAATCATGTAGTGTCGACGGAACCTTTGAATCGTTTGACAGTAAGCCTCAGCATTGACTGTTGCTCTGCATGGTAGAAAATCAATGAGTAAGATGCCTTTCCTGTCCCAAAAGACAGTTGCCAGAACCTTTCGCGTGCTGAGTGTTTGTTTGGTCTCTTTTGACTTGGAATGCGACCCGATATATTGCCACTACATTGACTACAGGGCTGATGAAGTGAAAGACGCTGTCACACATGGTTGAATACATTGGCGGCACCGAGTATAATGATGGTATCAACAAACTGGTATCAAGCTGTATGGGTATGGCGAATATGTGGAAATGTAGAGTAAGGTATGTAGTTTCTGTATCATAAATTATTTGCACACATCATTTGTCGTTTGGTTTCTACACCAAAATGTTCATTTTTTTTTCTGGATGACCCTCGCATATATATAATCCAAGAACTTTTGCCTTATTGGTATTCAAGTGGGCTTAAAACAAAAACACCAAACCAATCAATCAGTCAATAATCCGACAACTCTACTTCACGAAGTAGGATAGTTTTGTTGGTTTTCCAACACGTGGATTTGTAGACACGATGTTTCTAAACACCTACAGGCCCCTCCGGGAAAGCGATTATGAGGTGAGAATTGAATTCCATTCGTATAATTTCATTTCAATAACTGATAATTTACATGTAAGGTTGCTGGTGTAAAGGATTGGATTTCAAATTCAAGCTGTTTCTAAATGGCTGCACCGTTTTGGAGAAACCGCTTAGCTTGCACCTCTAGAAAATATCCAGTGCACGGTCATAGCCACAGTTTAATATATTAATATTATAACGCACTAACGTAGTTACTCTTTTAAAATGTCTAAAAGTACAAAGGATTACATTTTATCACTTGTGTTACATTTACACAGTATGACGTAATGTCGCCGATTTCACGCTATTGTCAATCACAAAAGGATTTCTCTACAACTTGTAACATACATTGTTGTCTTATACTCAGTTCTGTCTCCTACTGTGGTGTCCCCAGAAAGGAGCAGTTAGAACCTCTTATTTTTCCTTGTTTTGAAATATAACAACAACAAAAAGAACTACTGGTGGCCTCGCTTGTTTCAATTTTTTCCGCATTAAGTACCAAAGACAGAAAATGTTCCTTCACAAAATTAGCTGGAAAAGCAGTCTTTTATCCTTAAAAGGACACTTCCCGTTTTGTGTCTTTGGAGGCAGACAACTAAACTGGACATAGCGCTTGGTTGGTTTCCTTTATCGATTCCAGTTATTGAAGCATGAAATCCGATACGTGGGCATTTGAAAGGCAATCCACTGACCGCATGGAATTACGCGTATATCTTCTTATTTTTCTTTCAGTTTCCTGGAGGACAAAGAATATTTTCTACATGCTCGTGTAAGAAATGCGTTGAACTTGTAGCTCCCAGTGTAAACAACAGCACCCTTCACAAGCATCTGAAACGTATTTTGTCCCTGGTAAGCAAGCAGTTACGTACCCAAGGAGGGTGACGGGGTCATAACTTCCCCTTTGGGCACGGAATTCCTAAAAAAAAAATATGTAAGGATGTCAAATTCAGGTGAAAAATAATAAATATATAGGCTCTAGCCCGCCATTGTAGAAGCCAACAACATGTGCACGAATTAATCTTTATTTCGCAGAGGATGTTCAATTCACTCCTTTTTCAACTAAAAGATTAATACTTTTAGGCATAATATTATTAGAGGATAAAAAAGTATGGCAACCAACTCTACAAAATGCTGTCATGTGTTGTGCATTTTGTCACACTTTCTGGATCATTCTTGTACAGGTTCTACAAAAGAATAGAAAATAATACTTACAAGTAGGGCTAGGATTTTGATGTATATGCATCTTTTTTTGGTAAGGCAGCAACATTGCATAAGTAGATAGGAACGTGTTTTACACGTAAGTGAATTAATTGGGATGTCTCTGTTGGGCATTTTTTTGCATTTTTGACCCTTTTCGAAGTAGAGGTCATGTTTTAAACTTTTTAGACCGTTCAAGTCATTTTTTCGACCATTTAAAAGTCATCTTATGCATTTTTCTACATTTTGGTGAAAGAAGGGGCATTTTACATGCAAATGTAATCCTTTGAAAGAGAGAGGTTTCCGACTCTTGTCTCAATGCTTTCAGCGCAGTTCTGAACGACTGTGTTTGAAGAAACAAAGAAATTCTGTGCAGTATTTTTGATACACGCTGTTGTGTAACATTTCAGTTCAAACAATGTGATTTCCCCCTCTATCAGTAAATACATTGTCGCCAGACGGATTATTGTTAAAAAAAACCTAAAAAAAACAAGGGGTACAAAGTTTTGTGCTCTGTAAAAGGTAAAGTGCTCGCCTGTGCTTAGCACCACGCCATGAAGGGTGTGGGGGTAACGCCCCACATTTTCTTGATCCGGTCATGCGTGGGGATGATGTGATCAGCATCACGCCCCTGACCGCCTTTACCCCCAGGGTTTCCCCCAGGTAACCATGTCATTCGACGTTGGGTGGGCGCCGGGGCCGCTTCCAACGTTAGAAAAGTTTCCGGATTTGAACCGGCCGGGGATCGAACCCGGGACCTTGAGCATGGTAGTCAGACGCGTTACCGACTGAGCCACCGCGGCCATTTTGTGTTCTGTATCGAACATTTTGTCAGGGAAGCAATTTGCACTCTATGGAATTGAAAGTGACTTAACAGCAAGTGATATTGTTCATTTCAAGTACGCTCCTCTTGTGTCGGGGGAACTCGAGAGAAGTTTTTCCATATACAAGGCTCTCTTGTCCGAAAACCGACAATCATTCACTTTTGAAAATTTGCATATGATTTTCATTGTGTACTGGAACTCAGTACTTAAACTGTAAAAGATGACAAAAAGTGAACTTTCTTACTTGTACTACCATACGATACGCAATGAACTAGTCGATCGGGTTAAGGCGTTCACTCGTCTTGAGATCGTTCGCTGCGGGACGGCGTAGGTTCGAATCCGGCTCTGGTCGGAATTTATTCGGCCTACGTATAGGGCCGGTGGCAACCCACCATCGTGAGGAAATTGGGAAGCTCCGAGTGAGTGAGCGTAACCTGGTCAAGAAGACCTACAATAACGGCTGGGGGTTCGTCGGGCTGATCACCCGTCACCCCAACACTGGTCTGAGACCTCCACGCTATAACAGGTGACGGCGGAACAGTGTGGGAGAGAGACCAGCAGTCGGTAGGTAAGCCAAGGCCCTTCAAGGGCTGTAGCGCTGTGGGTTATGGTTATGTGATAGATACTGTAACGTTAATTTGTAATTTGAATTTCTCCTGGTAGTTTATAAATTTGTTCTACAAATCCTTCAGAATTTTTAGGTCATTTTTCTAAGTTTCTAGGGCATTTTCTTTCATTAGGTATTAGGTCATAAATGCATTATTTAAAGGTCATTTTTTGGCAATTTTAAGGTCATCAAAATCCTAGCCCTACTTATAAGTAACCGAATAATGTAACTGAGTTTCCATGTTTTACAAAGACACTGTGTTAACAAACGAACTGCAGTGTTACTAAATGAGGTGAATGTACTTCTCCTCATTACCTGTACTGTGAGGAAAGTTGATTTCCGGTCATTACTGTTGCAGTCTCTCATGGTGGAGCCAACTGGAAAGGTAGGCAGGTTACTGATTTTGTAACACCGATAACCAGTGAATTTAAAGATACTAGTATTTACCATAAAATTCAATGGTAACTACATAACTTTGACGGCTGATTCGGTATTGCATTTTAGCGAAATCTATCCACACGGTTCAAGATGGCTGATGATAAACAGATTTACATATGCTACAGCATATTGCGCAAGGCTTTCTTTTGATCTAAAACTCTGCTTGAAATACGTTTGCGGATTGTAAGAGACTTTCAGAGCATTTGATGGCAATTGGAGAAGTACTCGAAAAGACGAAGTAGCAGGGCCAAATAGAGGGGTCAACTGCCCCCCCCTCTCGTCTCCCCCTCTCTTCAGGATTTAAAAACATAGCTTTAATGATACACTTTATCGCTATTGTTATTGCAATGATACGATCTGAAGTCGACCTCCGTGGCTTCAGATCTTATTTTTAGCTGCAGTCATAAATCATCGCCGGTCTGCCAACGTCTCTCATCAAATTTCAGGGGCATAAGCGGTGATCTTCCACGTAGTTCACCCAATTGTCAACCTCACTTCCACGTAGTACACCCTGAACGGCTTTTTGCAGACTAACAAGGCTCTGGCGACTGGCCCTATGGTCAGTATAATTCTGTGTGTTGTCCTGTTTTTTGTCCTTATGTGTGCAGCCTCAGCTTTTAACCTAAGTCAGAATATTTTAAGATTTTAGTTACGCGAAACTACAGTTTTGATATTTGTTATGGTAAGGGGCTGTACCCCGTATAACATGACGGGTGCAAAATAGCCTAAGTGCTGACGCACCGAAAATTTTAAATTAAAAAATACATCAAACTTTAGAACAAAATTTTCTCGACAAGATGGTAAGTCATCTACCCTGGTTCTTTAAAAAGGGTCAATGACCTCATTCTCTACACGTCTATTGTAGTCCTTCGTGGCGAACTGGTTAGCACAGCGCTATTCGATGCCAGTGAACTAGGGTTCGAATCCCGGCCTGTTCAAAGGTTCTTTGTGAGCTGTCGCTTCATGATTTCCATCATATAGTCACTCATTCTCATCATCGCGATTACCCAAAAGTGACAAAAATGCGACGCTAAATAACAAAAACAAATAAAAATACGATCTGAACTGTATTCTATTAAGTAGGCTATAGTATTTTCAAGACAACAAAGCATGAAACATAAATTCCTGACGTCACGCACCAGTATATTTTCTTCAATTCCAATAGTACTGTAACCTTTTCATTGCAAGGCTATAATCTTCAATCAATAAGACATCGCTGAACCCAGAGATTCTTATTCATGATATGCCTCGTATCCATGGCATGTCTGTTAAATTGTGTTCGTCTCTTTTCGTGTATTGCAGCACTCCTTGCACCGATTGATTTTTCTCGCTCGTCTAAACAGCCGGAAGGGAAGGTTTTTCTTCCGGTTTGAGACATCTTGACGTTGATTGAACACTTCTTCGGCAAACCCGAGGCTATGATTTTTCAGATCCTTCCAGATTGAAACTTCTTTCTCTTCTGTCACTTCCTGGGGGAAAATATCAGAACAAAGAATAGATCTTTCATGTCAGCATTTATATTTTTACGCTCTGTTCGCCTGAGGGCTCGGTGCCCAAACATTTTCGATCCACTTCTCAACAATTTCCATGTACTAATTCGCACAGTCTCGATAGACTAACGTGTAAAAGAAAATGTAACAGCAGGGTGGTATATGAAGGTGGCGAGGGAATTCCCTCCTTTGGTTGCAATTTTTTTATTCTTGGGGCAAGGCCGCCCGCAGAATTTTTCCCCCAGTTAAGAAAAATATCATAAAGCATCTCCCCACGCACTGCATATTCTCCATGTTGACCCATACAAGCATCGTCCACCTTTTCCCAAAGTTGAAAAGCAGCCCCCACACACATTACGACATTGGGGAGGCCCTTTTCTTCAGTAGCGTGTATTGTGTCGCCTCGGTCTGTTGATAGGGCATACGCAATGAATACTTGCTTATAGGCTGAAGGCCGTGTAGCTTGTCGCTTCGGTGTGAAATCCCCTGTCGCTTTTCGCATCTGTCTGAAAGTTCCCTTCGACTGAAGAGATCCTTGTCCCTTATTTCTTTGTTCTGAAATCTCCATGTCTTGCTTGTCACTTGGGTCACAAAGATCCCCTACTAACAACCGATGGCCTCATCTGAGCTGACGATGATCAGCCGCCTCGAGGAAAGAGAAAGAGGGTTTAGATTTTTTCAAAAAGGTTCTGTCACAAGCGCAATCTCTTTTGGCTCTTTCGTTCAGAAAGAGGACAATTCGTCAATTCCACCCATTCAATTGACACGTTGACAAGCAGCATGTGATTAGTTTACCAACCTCTTATCGAAAGCTCGATCCACTGATATCAATGTTGCCAAATCCTCCACCGTGCGTTTACCCTTGTAATGCGTCAAAAGCTCAAGTGCTCAGCGGAAGCCATTTGCTGTTTACTGCATGGCAGTGATTCCAGGTATCTGAGAAATTACTGTACATGTTGGCATGTCAAATAAGCCAATGTCAATAGTACGCAGCAGGTATTTAGAAAGTAACATGTTTACCATTGTTTATGCTGACAAGACTTGAAGCATCTCAAGCTTTGAATTGCATAGGAGGACGGTGTGTAATGTATCAGTATAGCTGTCACTTACTCGGAGGTAAGTGAGGCAGTTCAACATTTATCTGAGGCTCCCTCCACATTGTGCTTCTGAGCAAGTGGCGCAACTCGTGGCGGGTTCGTGAAACGTTTGTGACGCGTCCAGTGATGTGTGTCTACGCGTAAACAACGATTGTCTACATTCTACGTGTAGACAATGTAGACTATGTAAACTATGAAAAACTAAATATGCTGACCAAGGCAGTAATTTATTTTATTAAAAAACATAAACTAACTGTCGCTGAAAGCAGAGCAGTTAAGAACAGTGAACAAGTAGTAGACCTCATAAAAGGACTTAAGTTAAATGAGATGAAGACGACACTGTTTAGCTTAGACGTGAAAAGTATGTTCCCGAGCATCAAGAGGGGACACGTTTTGGACATTATTAAAAAGAGAATGGGACAAGAAATTATAGGAGAATGGGATAGTGAAAGGGTAGTGAAGGCGCTGGAAACCATTTGGAATAACGGTTACAGTATACTGGGAGATAAAATAATGTTAATGAGTGATGGACTAAATATAGGTTCCAGTCTAAGCCCAGCATTGGCTGAATTGGTTATGAATGAATGGGAAAAGAAAGTGATAGAAAAGGGAGGTGACAAAATGATTCTGTTTTGCAGATATGTGGACGACTGTTTTGGCATATGGAAGGGAACGAAGAGGCAGCTTGACATTTTTGCCAAAGAAATTCAAGATGAAGAAAGAGGGATATTATTGGAACTTGAAATAGAAGAAAAAGACAAGTTAAGCTATCTAGATATATTGATGAAAAGGAAAAGAGGACAAGAAATTGAAACCGCTTGGCATCAGAAGAAGTGTGCAGCAGGGGTATTCTGCCACAAAAGAAGTGATGTAAGTGAGGTGACAAAAATAAATTTTATAAAGAATATGGAGGACAGAATCAAGAAAATATGCATGAAAGAATGTGAAAAAGAAGGCAAAATAAATAGCCTATGGAAACAGCTGGAAAAGAATGGCTATGAGAAGCAGGATAGACTGGACATAAACAGAAGAAGTAAGAAAACGGGCAGGGGAGAATTGGAAGAGAAAGAAAAAGAGGAGAGAAGGTTTGGAATAAGGAGTATGGGGAAGACCACAGAAAAGATATGCAAAGTGCTTAGGAAAGCAGGAATTAAAACTTACAGGAAGGGAGGAAGAAGCATCTTAGGAATAGCGAGGAATGCTAACAAGAAAAAGGAAAACAGAGAAGAGGAAGAAGAAGGGATTATCTACGAAGTAAAATGTAAAGAATGTCAGAGTGTGTACATAGGAGAAACGAAAAAAAGGCTGAAAGACAGGTTGAAACAACATAGGGATGATGTACGACTTAAGAGAGAGAGAAATGCAATATTTAAACACACGAGAGAAACAGGACATGACATAGAGTGGGATGAGGCTAAGCAGATAGGAAGGGAGAAGAGAATGCTAGTGAGAAAATGGAAGGAAGCCAAGGAAATAGAGAAGAAAGGCGAAGAAGACACAATGAACTGGAATGGGGGACTTAAGTTAAACAAAGAATGGAAGAAGATGTTGGAAAGAGTGGAAAGGACAAGAGAAAAAGAGGAGAGGAGAAGGAAGAAAAATGAAGGGAAAAGAGCGTGAGATTAAAAAGTCCAACCACATTCTATATGGAAGTGTTTAGCCTTTTAGGTGAAAGTAAAGTTGGAAAGTGAAAGTCATCTGCTAGAAAGTTCCAAACAACTTTCTAAATAGTCTGGAGGGAGTAATGTTTGTGTATATATATTACCCTTCTTGTTGTATCTGGTTACTTTTGTACTTGATACAGAGTCTGAAGAAGACCTTGCTAGAAGGTTGAAACGTTACGTTAGTTTATGTTTTTTAATAAAATAAATTACTGCCTTGGTCAGCATATTTAGTTTTTCATAATCATGGAAACAAGGCTTAATGGAGTTATGTAAACTATGTAATCTACGTAATCAATGTAGACAACAAGGCGCTCAGAGCTCTCTCTAGGAGCAGCAATCAGCATCAGCAGGTGGACATAGAGAGCGTGACGTATTCCACTGTCCAGAAATAAGTGTTTTAAGTATTTATTTGCGTTCAACCAATTCACTAGGTATTAACTGAACTGCAAAATGAACTTGTCGCGACATACCAAAAAAAAAAATGCGATATCCGTAGAATGACAAGATTTGTTCTACTTCTATTTACACCATTTCACACGTGGAAAAGTCTGCTTTAGAGACACATACACTTTCCCATGCAGTAATAAGACAAAAAAATAGCCTTCTCTTTTGTCAGTGTATAAAGAATGTGAGTTTTCACTATGGCTGTCATTTGTTTTTCTTCCGGTAGTCCCTTTTCCCCTCGTTAGTGAAAATTCGATAACTTTCATTACGTCGGATGGTCTTAAGTTGGTTATAGGCCCAGACTACCGACATGTTTGAAGACAACAATACTTTCTCTTTCAAAAACCACTGGGATTTCTTTCTTCCCTGTTGTTTTTTATTGTCTACGGTAGAGTATGTAACTATAAGCCAATGTAATATTCGTGTATATTACGCGTAGACAACACATGTAGACGTAAACTTATAGTCTACGGCACCACGCGTCTCATGCACATAGTAGAAGCGAAGATCTTGAGAAAATCACTAAATCAATAGATTTTATGGGGGGGATTACTTGGGCACAGGCACGTACCCAGGATTTGTTTGAGAGGGGGCATGCGCGAAACTGTGGATATATACCTACACACAAAATTATTGCATTCTATTAATAATGATCAATAAAATTTCATCTTTTTTGTGTTATGTTTCTATAATGGTGTAAATCTGTTAATAGTCTTTCGAAAGAAAATATTTCCTTATCAGAGCTGCAGCTAGAGAATTCAGCGGCCAGGACGAGAATAGATTTTCGAACCTCCTGCACCGAATTTGCACACCCCCCTTCCCCCCTGCCTAGATGTAGCTGGCTGTCACACAGCGTACAGCTTGCTGTTTATGGATTACATTTCATTCTCAAAAGTATTCGAATAATACAGTGTTCTCAAATTAATAATATTTTCAATTTTCCTTTATTTGTCTTATACCAGCACCACTGAACAGCCATGATTTGATTTGATGTATAATAATGATATAATATATGTTTACAAAATAATATATTTATAAGTTAAATGATACCTATTAGAAATGATTCTTATAATAAACTTGTATGAATGTTAATTAACCAAAAAATAGTACATTTTCTCATCAAGACTGCAGTTCGAAAAAACTCAGGACAGAAATTAAAAATAGTGAACTGCCCCCACCAAATTGGGAGCAAGATCTGAAAAATCGTACATGATATTTTGTGGGTTTTATAGGTTCGCATTAAAGTATTTCATGGCTTGAAGGGGGGCATGGCCCCCTTGCCCCGCCTTGGGTACGGGCCTGCTTGGGCACCATTTTTATGCTTCGCACCTTCTTCCACACCCCCAAATGTCCTCCCAATGGTGATAATGATAATCATAGTAAATCACAGAAGAGAGCAAGCCCATTTCCTATTAGCCTGTGTGTAATAAAACTATTGTTATTTAACAACAGTTCACATACAATTTTAAAGCAGTAACGCTAACAATTAATTACGGATATCCTTCTTTTCTTCTGTTATTGTCTCGTATTACCTTTTTTATTTTCGCAATTTTCAATTATTTTTATTATATTACCATGTATAATGTTAAAAAAGTCTCCACAACAAATTCTTTTTTGTTCGGAGGACTAAAAGTTGTTACTTATTCGTCATAACAGATATAAAATAGATATATGTGAGTTTAAGTAAAGCCATACCGTAAATTACAATTAATTCAATTTAATTTATTTTACAGTGCTAAAATAACTATATAATATAATAATATTAATAATAATAATAATAATAATATAGCTCCATATACAAGTAATAAACATATAATTGATGTTTTTTTCTTTCGATGAAATGCATATCGCACTCCTTACAGAAGCACAGCACCCCTTCCGCACCCCTAGATTCCAGAGTTTACCCCTCTCCCCCCGATGCTCATTCACACTCGAGTGACTATATTAATTTTAATACACGAACAAAGTATTGTTTGAATTATCCTCGTTTCTTCCCATCCCGGAATCTTTCATCCCGATTCTTGAAACATTCACGCAGCGATTCAAATTTTCAGTCGCCAAGGTCACCAGTTGCAGATAGAACCTTCAGTAGGAAGCGTTACTTATCATCCGAAGAGGATTCCTAGTCGTGGTGTTGCAACGAGGTCTCGACGACTAACGATCTCGCCATCGTATGATCCGGCTTCGAGTACCGGCCTGGGCATGGGTGTACCTTCGTAATTGGTTCGGATCCCACTTTAAACTGTAGGTCCAATCCCGTTTAGCCTTACTGTGAATAAAGTGGACTTAAAACACCAACTCAATCAATCAATCACTTAATCGTCAAACATCCTCGCCGTCGCAATTAACCAGAAGTTGCAGAAAAGGGACGTAAAAATGAAATATCGTATCAATCTACTTGAAATAGAGAATTGTATCAACACAGAGTTCATAAACTCAATCACCAGTCGTTGCGCTCTCAGGCATTCAAGGAATGTCATGTCAGTAAACAAACCTTCCTGGATTATTGGCAACTAAGGTGCTGATCAACGGATATTGCAGGGCAATGACCAGGGAAACACAGGAAGGAATTAGATAGAGATCAACCGGTAGTGAGAGGTCTTTTGTCTTAGAACGAGAAGCAACAGGAGAGATTGGGCGATCGAGTACAGGCTAACTGTAAGAGCTTCCTGCAAGGATCTTCGTCATCGGTGATAGACATGTATTATCCTATTTGAACCATGATTGATCCAGACTTGAAGGTAGAATCCAAGTGATTGTGTTTTGCCATTTTCAAGTGTGTATAGTTAACCTCTCGTTCATTACCATTAAGCTATCTGCAAGGAGCGAGTGCTCACGTTACAGAGGATGAATGATACCTCGAGTTACATCACCCACCAGGACGCTTAAGATTCCTAGAAGAACGTTACCTGGTGGAGATGATGGGCAGAAATGAACTCTGCCAAGCGGCTTTTCATTGGATGATTCGTAGACAGCGTATCGAGTCCCATCGCCGCTGTGTTCTGGCTTTTCAGACAAGAAAATAATTTGTATTGATTCGAACCTCATTTCAACTGTAGGTGCAGTCATGATCTGTATGTACATATTTGGGAACGTAGGCGACAGTAAGCAATTCTTTCCTAGTTGCGATTGCGGGTAGAAGAGCTTTGGTACCACGTAGTATAGGACAAGCCCAACCGTTATTAAAGCCCAAAGGCAAGGGGAGGTAGACAATCTATTTTTGAAGATTTACCGAGAAACATGACAGTGACGTAGCAGACGATGAACGCACTTTATGGATCCATGTGACAATATTGCCACGAGCAATGAGTTATATATCTAATATAAAGCACCAGCCATTTCATAACACTGTCCTCTACTGCCACATAACTCGTGACTGAAGACGAACTACAAAGGGGGCGAAGAAGTTGAGAAGCGTTAGCTTCTTCTTTGGTAACAAGATAGGCATAGCAGTATTCTTACGAGAATGCCAACAAGAACTGCAGGCAAATATGCTGCTTTGTTGTGGAAACTTGCTCATATTCCATACGATAAGAGGAATAGCTTTGATTAGGTAACATAAGGTGGCCATATTACCACTTCTATGAAAAGCGAAACCAAAATACATGTTCTCAGATGCATCAAAGTAATTCATGTTTGTTATATATAACTGACGTAATAACTTATGATTGACTATATAATATATTTTTGTATAAAGCTCTCTTACTGCTGTGGTGTCAGCAAAACGTTATGCCCATAACTTAAAAACTGTTACGTCCGAAACCAATAGAGGCGATTGGGTGCCAATGGGGAACAAGGACAGTAGCCTTAGCATTAAGAGGCCATATATTGGAGCCAAAGAGTAGCAAAGAATGGGCGGCAACTGTTCCCCCAACCCCCCCCCCTCCCAATCGTTACCACTGTCTGAATCATATTAGAATTTGAAAATAAGAATAACTGATTATTATTACAATCTGTTTACAAAAGCTAGTTCCTTTATCATTATACATCATCAATTTTCTTGTTTAGCTGTTCATTTCGCAGAAATATGACAGTTGCTAAGCGAAAGTGCTTTCTGACTTACATCTGTAACAGTATAATTCTTATCAATGTATAAAAAAGTAACTGCAGCCTAGATCTCCAAAATATAACTAGTCGTCGCCTTGTAATCAAGTGGTCCTGGGTTCGATACCCGGTGGAGGCACATAGTGCTTCGGATCCCACTTTAAATTGTAGGTCAAGTCCCGATTAGCCTTACTGTACATCAAGGGCGGATTAAAGGGGGGCGTTGGCCTCCTCCGAGGCCCTTGAGAGGGCGTCGTGGGCGACTTCCACCAAGGACCAATTTTATTTTTTTCACATATTGATAAATAATTTACACAGTTGGAATGAAATATATCACACATAGTGTCAATTAAGAAACATACAAGAGTGGGAAAAAAGGGGGACGGGGGGGTGACAGACTCTTAAGGATCTCATTTCATTTCTTCAATAAGGCAAATATTGTGGTGTTTTACGAAGAACTACTATTATGGGGAGCGAGAGACTAAAATAGGGGCGAACAAAGATAAGAATGACGAAAGATGGGGCGACGGGAGATAGGGGGCGAACAAAGATAGGGGCGACGAGAGACAGGAGGCGGCGACGAAAGATTAGAGGGAGACGACAGATAAGAGGCGAAGAGGGGGCGAATAAAGGTAAGGATGACGAAGAAAGGGGGAGGGGCGACGAAATATAAGGAAAACAATTAGGCGAACTACAACTATCAATCCTAGTAGCTTGCTGCAAGGGCGAATTAAAGACTTGAGGAGGCGAGTTTTTTTTCAATGTATTGATAAATTCACAAAATTGGAACGAAATGTATCAAACATTGTGGCATTTTATGAGATACCCAAGAGCTAAGAATTAGGAACCATGGAAGGTGACACAACAGTGCTCTTCTTGCCTGTTTGGGGAAAGACATAGGTTAAACTGCTCCACTGTTCCACACAGTCACATCTATTGAAATAAAAAATTAATGAATTTTGATTTTTGAGAAATCTATTACAGTATTTATTTTATTGAAGTTAAACAACTTAGAATGATTGGTGTGCTACACAGTGGCGTAACTACAGGGGAGGCATAGGGCATTGCCCCCCAACCTTGGACGGCAATCAATTCTAGGGGGGCAAACATTGACGGCCAAGGGCACCTGCAGGGGGCAATTACCTCCCCCCCCCCCAGGTTTCAAGTTTTATGCAAATGAAAATACATTTCGTAAAATTTTCTTGATCGCTTCGCTCGCAATGCCTGCTTTTCTAAATCTTATCAAGTTCAGAACCATAACTAGAGGGAGGCGGGAGTCAGCCCTGGGTGCCGAACAATCTATTATAAATTTTAAAAAGTTGTAAAACAGAGAATGCCATGGCACCCCGAGGAATTATTTGCGCCCTATTAAATCAACATTGTTTTCAGTTTGCAAGAAAATGAATCTAAAAATTTTCTTCCTCGCTTTGCTCACAATGTGTTTTCTTAGCTGTAACGCATTGTAATTTACCAGAGAGAGAAGTAAGACTTCTCTTTACTGATTTTGTCTAAAATGCATGAACAATTGTTTGGAAGAAAGGGAGAGTGCACTTTTGAGAGAAAATTTATGTAATTTAGGTTACACATGTTGCGTGTGTATTTTATGTTTCACGTCGCTCCATGTTACATCAGTGGCGCAACCGCAGGGGGGCAGGGAGGCATTTCCCGCCAATCTTGAAAAAAGAATCAAATCTAGGGGAGGCAAATACTGACGGACAAGGGCACTTTCTGGGGGACACAGAGGGACAATTGCCCCTTTCGATTTCAAATTTTATGCAAATAAAAATACATTTTGTAAAAATTACTTGCTCGCTTCGCTCGCAGTGCCTCGTTTCCTTACTCTTACCAAGTTCCGAGTCGTAGTTAGGGAGTTACTGGTCGAAAATGTTGGCATCTCCACTAGCGCCGCCCTTAACACTTCTCCCGATCTCTCAGCCTCTCAAGGAAGGGTATATGTTACATGTAAAAAAAAAATTATATTCGAAATACATTTATCATGCATTTTATGTCTTTAAAAAAATTAGATTGTACACGGCTGGGTCTCCAACATTTTAGTTATGACAGTGATTTTATGACATATGGTAGGACCGTACTTTGTGAGTGAAGTGTGCTGGGCGCTGAAAGTTCGGGGGAGGGGGGCGCCGTATTGGCTGCCAGCCCCCTCCGAGGGAACGTCTTTAATCCACCACTGCTGTACATAAAGTGGACTTACAACACAAACTCATTCAAAATATAACTGTGTAAAACACATATCAATATTATTTTTTAAAAGAAAATAATGTTCATAAGATTAGTTTAATAACTGAATTATTACATAAATAAATGTAATAACATGGTTCAGAGCAAACTATCTGTGATTCCAGGAATACAAGTTATGTTAATTCAAAACAAGAGAAGAATTCCTGTATGTATCATACAGGGCCTGTGAGACCCTGCTTATGCTATTACGTATATTTTTAGAGAATGCACGTAAGGGATAAAAAATAGCTATATAAGGTCAAAGCTTCAAAACTATGGAATTCTCCTATCTCAGAAAGTTTATATTTCTTAAAAAGTTCTTCAAACCAATACGCTATTTACAGGTATTATGTGTAATTTTGACTGATACGAACAGCATAACACACATTTGAGCACTGGAACAGAATATTAGAAAGATTTTCCAAATTAAAAATAAATTAAATAGTATTATTGTTTTAAAATATTTGCATCGAAGGTTTTAGAAGGAGCACTTGTCGTGAAAAAATATTGGATATTTGTGCACCACAAATTGCCAACTTTGATATTTTTCATTGATGCTGAAAACTATAAAATAACTAAGATTATAAAAGAAGTCTAACTTGACTTTGATACTCGATATATTTCAAATAAGTAATTAAATTGCCGTTACAGTTATTATTTAAAAAATAAAGTAGTTACAGTTACGGTTATTCGAAAACGAAACAGTTACTTGTTACTGCGTTACAATTACAAAATATAGGAATGATCACATACTCCAAGTTTGAAATCTGAAAGAAAAAAGAAAAAAAACATTCATAAGAAGTGTTTGCTCATCTGGTGCATTGAGTAGAAAAAGTATTTCCAAGGATATAATAATATATTATTCTTATTTAGTTAATCATAATTATTGAAAGTATTATCATCAATTATTATTACTTACACGATATATACATGAAATTCAATTTTACATCAACAGCCGAACTCTCCTCCTCCTACCACAATTCCTGGTAATATCGGGAACTACATTTTATCTTCACAAATTATTCCATATGAAAATAGGTTTCCTGTGAGAAAAAAGTTTTAAAAAGCGCGAGTAAGAATAGATCCATCAAATATAATGTAATGCCCATCGCAAATTCGCCACGAATGCAGAGATGATGTTGAAAATTCAAGATCAAGAGAAATGAATGTGTTGTCTCAGGTGTTGTTCAAATAATATGGATTGAAACGGTGACAAAATTCAGTTTTGTTCTTTCTTTGCAAGGACGAATAGATGGCGGTTAAATAGGTATATTGTAGAATAGCTGATCGGTTGAAATCAAACGTATGATATGTCCCTACTGTCTCCACTAGGAATATGATCGAGATAGAGAACCGAGATTCTCGTTCTCGTTCGAGACGTTGCCAAGTATTATATATAATCCATGAGGTTGCTACAGATGATATTAAAAATTTACCTAATCAAATTTACTTTACTATGCAATGACGTCAGACATACAAAACGAAAGTATTTCCTGAATTTTATACATATAAATGATATCTGCGTGGTTGCATAGGCTTCGTAGCGTCCGAACGAGGCGTCAATAATTAAGGAAAATCAAGGGAAATTATCAAGGAAAATTGCTTTTTTAAGAACCCAGATACATTGTGAAAGTTTGTGCAATGACATGTTATATATGTTTGTTTTATATATTTCAAGACTCGAAACGAGACAAGACAGGTATTTACAACTCGAGACAATGCCAAGTCTCGTCTCGATACCATCCTTAATTTTCACCCATCACGTTATCCGAGATCAAGCTCCTTGTCCTCATGAAGTAGTACGAAAGGTCTCGTGATGTAATTTTAAAATTGCACTCGCGAAGAACTCCTTACCATAACTTAAAACAACACATGTATCAGATAATTAAAAATCTCCACACTTTTGATAAAAGTTTAGGCTGAAAAGGATAACTCGTTCATCACACAAGAGGACATCACAAAACCCCACAGAGGATAATAACACAGATTAATAATACTGGCTGGTTCCAGACGCCAGACCATCGTTAGCTTGTAAGCATTGGATGTGTCTTTTTAACGGGTTGATTTCTCTAGCATGATCCTTAGTTGTAGGGAGGGCAACGGAACCGAAATTAAAAATGCGATTAATTATGTGCATGACTGGAGGCGAGAATGAATGGACGATAAAATGCAAAATGTCCTCCCCGTCAAGTTCCTCCCTGAGTCAAGGGAGGGGAGGGGTGTATTATTGAAAACAGACCTGATTTCTCTGAAGGAGTAAGAAATTGGTGTGATATCCTAAATGGCCGGATTCAAATTCCCAATAGGACAGATGCATCGCTAATAACGTATTTAGTGACTCGTACACTTGAAATCAAGGGGTTTCGGAGTGTTTCAGATCAGACATTAAAACTCTGCAAGGATGCAGGTCCAGTGCCGATAAGCCTTTCTGTGTATAAAATGGAATGTATATATTATTTATTACACTTGTATTTTCCCCCACCCTTTCCTTCGCCTTTCCATGTCTTACAAACCCTCTTTCTATTGCTAATTATAACTATTACTACCTTCTCTGTTGTTTTTTGCTCTCTTTCCCTCTTCTTCTAGCTTCCTTTATTTTAATTTATTTCTTTCGTTCGTTCATTGCTCCCTTTCTTTCTACCCCTTGTAATGGTTGGATTGACCATTACTGGTTTTTGTATATTGTATTAATTAATTGCTGGCCACCTACAAGGTGTAGGGTTAAGTAATATGTTTCCATGAGTGTACTTTTATGTTATTACTGGATGTAAGTGTATGTGCTTATTGGATTGTGCTTTACTGGATATTAGATTCCCCTATTTTTTATCTCCCCGGTTGGGGGAGCTAGTTGTCTTTCAAAATAACGTTGCAGTGGAATTTTCCTGTCCTACGGGGTCCACGTTCACGGACGTTTATCCCGACTATAAAAATGGCCAGTTGGGCTTTAGAGAAAACAGTGTTTCCCCATCGTTTCGACAACGAGGACCGTCTGAGGGAAAGCATTTCTCTGGGAATAGGAAATATAAGGAGAAAGTTGCTATGTTAGCCAATCAGTCGTTTCTGGATGAGGAGGGAGTTTTGTGCAGGATAGACTGCAAGCAAGATTCTAAGGGAACAGCCAAGATATGGGTCCCGTTGAGTTTGAGATCTCAAATATTGATGTCACATCACGATTCAGAACTTGCAGGACACAATGGAAAGCAGAAAACTTTGTCGAAAGTCAAGGAGAAATATTCGTGGCTTGGAATGACACGAGATATCGCTCGCTACGTGAGAAGTTTCGTTCCCTGTAAAGTTTCCAGCAAAATGACGAAAGAAGAAGTGAGACTGAAGACGAACCCAGCCTTACATCAGGTGTTCCCGGATGAACAGAACGAGATCAAACGTAGGCCATGTAAATTTCGCATTGGAAACAAGGTGTGGCTGAAAGAGTACACTATATCTGGCAGCTTGCTTGGCGTTTATGGTGAACTTTCACCGGAATATTCAAGTCCTTGTTTATTGTCTGAAGGGATTAAAGAAAACACTTTCAGAGCAAAGGATGGGAAGGATTGTCCGATTGTGGAATGTGAACCAGGCCAGTCGCCCCGGCATAAAACTACCAGCTCTTGCCTGCGAGGAGGAAGGGCTGTGGGCCGCCAAGGGGAGCCACGCGACAACTGCTAATGAGGGTCCGAAAGACACCGTGAGGCCGCCTAGACAGCGAACCCAGCTGTCACAAATAGGCGCCGACCGCCGATCTTCTTTTATTTGTTATTTTTTATTTAGTTTACATTTGTACATAACTTACCCCCATTTTCCTCCTTTACACAACACAGTATTCCTTATTTGCGTGTCTCCACGTTGTAAACAAGAAAGACACAGTGCGGATTTTAGTTCGAGTGTCGAACCAAGGACTCAGTCGGGAGTCGAACCAGGGACTCGGTTGAGAGTCGAACCAGGGACTCGGTTGAGAGTCGAACCAGGAAATCTGTGGACAGTCGAACCAGGGACTGGGTGGAGAGTCGAACCAGGGACTCGGTGGAGAGTCGAACCAGGGACTCGGTGGAGAGTCGAACCAAGGACTCGGTGGAGAGTCGGACAAGGGACTCAGTCAGGAGTCAAACCAGGGACTCAGTTGGCAGTCGAACAAAGGACTCGGTGGAGAGTCAAACCAGGAATCAGATGACACCTACTTCAGGGAAGATGCTGCCAGGAAGACTTCATCCTAGAGAGGATATTTCAGTGGCGGACTTCGCAAGGAACAGGAAGCTTGGTGGATCTGTGGACATTGTGAACAATGCGATAAAATGAAAGAACTAGTTACTCTTTTATTTTCAGTTACTCTGAGAACAGTTGATTTTTTTTAGTGTGTGGTGTGTAATTGTGTTGAAAGATTTTGTAAATATGGTGACCTTGTTTTGAGTATATTGTTTCTTTTTGTCCCTCTTGAAGGGGGAACTATGTAATGGTTGGATTGACCATTACTGGTTTTGGTATATTGTATTAATTAATTGCTGCCCAGCTACAAGGTGTAGGGTTAAGTAATATGTTTCCATGAGTGTACTTTTATGTTATTACTGGATGTAAGTGTATGTGCTTATTGAATTGTGCTATACTGGATATAAGATTCCCCTGTTTTTTATATCCCCGGTTGGGCAAGCTAGCTGTCTATGACGAGACTAGGCTGGCGAGGCTTACCCGTCCCTATATGTCCACATACACTTGCTCTACAATGTTCCCAACCCTAAACTCTAACTCAAAACTTTTGAACCCCTGTACTCTGGACAGACCCGTCAGACAACGCACAGTCACGCAGAATTCCAATTGCTCTTGCGAACTTATTCCATTTAAGCTTCAAGTTTAAAAAAAAATAAACGTCGAACACTAATATATATATATATTGACCCAACCGGTAAGAATAAACAGCCCTGTGATTGAATTTTAGATCACCCCTTGCCTGAACATTTAATTCGAATTCCCGCAAGCTCGAGGAAAAAACTAATCTTTACTGATAAGTGAAATTCGAATAATTAAAGAAGACCAAATATTTGACTTAAAAGGGGGGTGCTAGCTTACAGTACGCCCCAACCCAGAACAGCAGACTTGAACATGAGCTTCCCTTGCTGAAAAGGAAATTCAGATTATTGCACATGAAATTAGGTGAACCATGTCACTAATTACACCAGAGATGTAGGTAACACGAAATCGCAACACTGTTGTGGTTTATGAGATATGAATTTATTCAGATCAAGCGAAAGTAAAAAACTTAAATATACCACAAATGACTCATAGTTACACTTCTGAACTTAACGATAAATTGACACAAAATTAACGAGCAGAGAATTTACTTGTTGTTACTCATCCTTCATTACCATTAGCAAGCATAATCACAAATTCAAGAATATTTTGGAAACAAGTTCCCTCCCCTTTTTACTTTCAGATATAACCCTTCTACGCTATTAATTTAAATACCAATTGGGGCCAGAAACAAAATTTCAATATTTAGATATACTTATCTAACCACCACACTGAATGATTTTACAGCATAAAGTAATATACCACACAGAGAGATTTCACATTACTGAAATACCTTATGAAACAATTATAATGACTCGTTTCTATATATTAGCATGACCCGGGTGAAAGAAATCAATTACCTTGCACGCATTAAAATACTCTTTACTTGTTTAATTTCTTTGTCACTTGACTCATATTAAACTGTACATATTACACGTTACTCTTTATACGTGATATATGTGCCACCTTTTCCTTGATCACGCAAATTTTACATCACGTTGTGTGATCGCAGTATGCAAGAATGGGTACAACGTCAATTCTTGCAATATAGCGTTACGTCTCCTTACTTCTAGCAGAAATTCGAACTCAATCTTTGATCATACGATTCGGCGCGCGTTGAGCTAGCTACGAACGGACATCTTACACAGTAGTACTACTGAAATTTGTACGTGTAGTGAGGGTCAGTTCAAGGTCCTTACTCACAAGCGTAAATTTCATCACCCCCACACTCCGACGAAGTATCTCCAAAGATAGTGTCAACGGAATCCATTCACTGACATTTCATGTCCTTATATGGAGAAGTTATGCACTCTCACTCAGTGGCGGCTAGTGCCAACGTGATCAAGAAATCGAAAAAAATTCTCTAGCATATGTCATAGAAATCTAATGAAAGAGGTAATTTTAATGGAGCTTTGTTTACTAAAATTTACAAAAATTCAGAGTTCCTAAGATTGGTTTATTTTACTTCGCATTTGTACTACTTTTGGATAATTCGCGAGGATAACGATGAGTGAACACTCACAAAGAACACCGATGCCCAGGCCGAGATTCGAACACGCAATCCCTGGCGTCGTAGCATGCTGTGCGGAGGTCGGCCAGAGTTTCTAGGAAATAAATGCGACTATTAAAATTTCGAAGCCTGTCACCTTTACCATTTTTTGATATTTTTAAATAGAATTGATGTTTAAATCCGGCGTGGGACAGCCAAGTTGTTTAACTTTTAATTTAATATCGCATAGTACCTTGGAAAACGGTGTATGTAATAATGCTCTAATCTGACTCATCTTTACTAACTACCCTTCCTTTCACACACCATCGGACACTTTCACTTCACTAAAAAGAAAAACACTGAACAATTAGAGACACCGAGTCGATCGGTATTCTCGCCTTGCTTTGTTTATAAGTTGCAACCCTAGCACGGTAGACGGTACATCAACGATCGGTATTACTAACAACTGAAATATGATTATCTGCTAAATGAACTGTAGATCTACAATTTTTAGAATTCAATGCAAGAAATTGAATTATATCTCCAAGTGAGATTCTTATACTGATAGATTTTCCGTGTGATTTTTTACAAATATTAAAGTAAAAAATCCCCTGGTGATGCGAATTCCCTTTGATATTTAGGCAATTCTTTTGTACAGAAAATGTCTTCAATATTGTCAAAGTCAGTTGCAACACGTGAGTGTCTGTGTGCGTGAGAGCAAGGGATATATCTTTTCTTAAGGAAGAAATCGATAACAAAAAGTTCCGGATGGTTCTTTAGACGCATCTATCTAAATGGTTACGTAAATTTGGGGAAGATATTACGTTCGTTCTTGCCAAGTATGCAGGAAAGTATCTTTCTCGCGAATTACTTCTCCAGCGAGTATTACAAATCGATCAGGATTAGTCACTCCTCTGTGAAGTTTGCAACTATGTCAACAAAATGCGAAAGCTCTCGCATCGTGCCAGCCGAAAAGGGGCACGGCTGGTTGTCTTATGGCTACCACTGGGCTACAAACTCCTCGCTCGTTAACTGCGGAGACTTTTTCATGCCTCCGCGCATGCCTCTGCGCACGAGCCAGCCTATGCTGGCCCAGAGCAAGTGAGAGAACAGCTGGGGATGCGGCGCAGGAATTGAGGCGGCTGTAAGCTCGAACGCTTACGAGATTCGAATCGCCTCGTTCGTAAATGTATTAATTTAACTATATTTTGGCAAAGCAAGTGCTTTTCTTTTTCTGAGTGTAGAAGCATGGCACGCCGGCTCTCCCCTTAGAGCCGCCGCTGCTCTCACTCTTCTAAGTGCATTCCCTCCAAGCCTTTTTTTGCACCGTTCCGCCGCCGAAAAAAACAGCTGCTTCCTCCTCTCCTTTTTTCCACCACTCGACCACACGTTTCCCGCTCAAAAACTGCTTCTTCCCGCCTTGTGCGTTCAAAAACTCGCTCCTACCCAAAGCTCATGTTCCATCAATTTTGAGATTTTTGTTTTCATATAAATATTACAAAATATATGCAAACCTAAGGTAAATATTTGCTGGGGTGCCCATCCCCTCCCCCCAAGGCCTATGGCGCACCCCCAAAATCATGTCATGAGTCCCCCCAAATCATATCATGCTTCCCCCCAAAATCATATCATGCTTCCCCCCCAAATCGTATCATTCGCACCCTCAAACCATATTGTAATCCCCACAAAGTATTAAATTACGACAGCGTGTTTACCGAAAGTAACTTTTTCCTTAGCTTTATTGAACACTATACACCCCTCCTCCCTAAACAGGGGTGTCCATCACACAAGACCGTCCCTAAAATCGTTCATCATAATCCTAGAAAAATAGTTTGGATGAATACGTAATAATTGATGTCTATTTGAATGAAATACCATGTTAAACTGTCCATATGCATATAAATAGTGTTTGTGAGTGGGTTTATAAAACTCACAGTTTGAGTATTTAACACAAATTGTTTCTCAACTTAAGATAGATAGAAAATTCAACCTTGGCAAACCAAATAACGTCCTCCAGACGTATGACCAATTCAATTATTGTTTCACGAGACATTACAGAACCCTAGCTAGAAAT
Source organism: Lepisma saccharinum (assembly GCF_977018435.1). NCBI lineage: Eukaryota > Metazoa > Arthropoda > Insecta > Zygentoma > Lepismatidae > Lepisma > Lepisma saccharinum. Next base: position 117,034,375 of record NC_139229.1, read on the forward strand.
TCTTAAGCTTAGGGCGATAATATAATACGATTCCTTTTTCAAAGAACTAAACCCCCTCCCCGTTTTCTTGGGGTAGATATAATTATTTTAGTAACCGATAACAATAATTACGTGGATTTTATCGTCAGTGAAAATTTAACTTGTTAAAGTAAATGCGGATTCGATATACAGTTGAGACTGCTTTATACGTAACTCAGTTCTGCGTAATTCTGTTTTATAGATAAATTACTGTAGTTCCCGGCAAAATATTATTTAAATACGTGTTAATTAAACCTTATTTGTAAGTAATTCATTTTTACGTAATTTGGTGTTATTTAACTAATTTTCATAAAATAGCCTACAGTTGATTTGTACGTAATCAAGCTGCAACAATGTTACAGAAGTGGCAGTTTTCAGTTGCTGCTCGTCGGCCATGGACAACAGAAAGAGTAAAAGTTACACACTTGACCAGAAAGTAAAATTTATACTGAGAAGTGGATGGTAATCCACATAAAACTACAACTGAAATAGTTGCAGATTTAGGCATCACATATACCTTTGTACAGTCACTAGTAAAAGAAATGCTATTTTAGAAGATTTTAAAAAATTGGATAGTAAAACTATAAAACTGCTGTAGTTTTTCAGTTCCAAAGTGTTCACAAATGTAATGTATTTAAGAATCAAAATTTTAGAATCGTTAAATTACCACTTTGTGACAAAAAAAGCCTGTATTACGTATAGCCTATCTTTTTCCTCAAAACAGATACAATTACAGTATTATAATAATGATATGACATGGTATCTATATCTGATTTGTAAGTAATTTTCAGTTATATGTATTATTTCCTCTTCACCTTGACATACGTATAACTCAGGTTCAACTGTATCATTGTTCCAAATGATGCGCCTGGTTTAAATTAAGCATTATATTCTAAGAAGTGATGTTATTAATGAATATCGAGAATATCACTTATGTCTTGTAATGCAGCTATAGTATAAAACTTTACTTTTACTTTTCACTTCAGTAAAGCGCCAAACACGCATTTTCTCAACACAAGATTCCAAGCGAAGCGAGCAAGAAAATATTTACATCATTTCTTTGTAGGCTTTCAAGAATATTGATTTAATGGGGTGTCAAAACTTTCTTAGGATCCCGAGATATTTAGTCTTTTACAGCTTCTCTTCTGGCACGTTCGGGGTCGAAAACGTGTGGATACCATATAGTCCAGATGCATTTATAATCCCGTGGGTTTTTGAATGAAGGGAATATATGACTAACGGTAATACGTTGCTAGTGTGGTACACAATCATGTACTACCAGGTGTTTTGCTCGCAATTGTGGCAGGTGGCCTGTGTGACGTCATACATCCAAGATGGCTGCCGCTTCATGCACTAACAAAGAAAATCGATCGTAACTCCTTTAAGAGTGATTCATGACATTTTTTTATAGATACATTTTTTGTTCCAAATTGTAATAGGAACACAATTGATTCTTACAGCTTTTTTCATATCTCGCACTGTTATGGAGATATATCTAGTGAAACTATTTCGTGCCCATTTCTACAAGGATTCTAAGCGTATTTTACACTTTACTTGACATTCTGGCATATAAAGGGGGAAAATTACTGCCTGTGATATTTTGTTGATTCCTACTATTGTGGTGTATGGCCTGTGTGACGTCAATCATCCAAGAAGGCTGCCTCTGAAGACATTAACAAAGAAAAACGACCATCTCCCATTTACACCTTTAGGAGTCATTTTGACCATTTGTAAGTTTGTTGGGTTTTTCCACGAAGGGAAGAAATGTGTATGGAGATTGCTTACATTTGGAGGCATGCAATCATGTATTACTACAGTTGTTTTGCTGGAAAATGTGTCAGACCATACATGACGCCCGAAATCCAAGATGGCCACCACGGAGTTTCTGCACATAAAATACTGTCCATATCGTGATTTAGAGTTCGTTTATCAAATGTTTCCAGAAGCATTTTCTGTTAATAAATAACAAGTGAAAAATATTAGTAATTATTTCTATTATTATGATGATGATTATATTACTATTACTATAACTATTATAGTAAAGGAGTAACAACATCACCTGTGACTTCCGCATCGTCATTTGAAATTTAAGCACCTTATCTGTTATCAAGATTAAAGAGAAATCATTTGGGAAAAATCATATCATCAATTCAATCAATTCCTCGTCACTGATCTGAATCTCTGTCCTGTAAGTCATTGTTTTCACACTTTTCTTCATCTGCACTACAAAGACAGTTCAGTACGTCGCAGGGACTGATCTCGGCATATGCATAAACATTTCCTCTTTTCGCAACCACAACATGTCAACTGTAATATTATCATTTTCTTCTTTTTTCTTTCAACAGCCTATTGGGCTGGGAAGATTTTGGATGTTCCTTTTCAGCTTTTATTTCATTCTAATACTTGGAAGTAACTCCTTCTGGTGAAATGTGCAGTTGCGTTCACACTATATAATAATGGTATCCCAGTTTGTGTTTGTACTTGCAAAGAAGTGGTTGTTGAACGTATTTGATGGCGCAGAAGATGATGTGCTCCAATCTCTAGTAAATTTCGGTTCTCCTGGATTTGATGAACAAAATAAAAGAACGAAATAATCAATTGATTTATTTTACTTCTCGTTTCTGCTACTTTTGGCTAATTTCAGAGATTAGAATGAATGATGATAAGATGAAATAGATGAATGGACAATCACAAACACAAGTGGACAGCACACAACTCAAGTCTCATGGATTTAGACGCCAGACCATTGCTTCATTGAATTGTTGCTTCAAGTCCACTTTATGCACAGATAGGCTAATCGAGATTAGGCCTACAGTATAAAGTTGAATCCAAACCACTTTATGAGCCTCCACCGGGTATCGAACACGGGATCCCTTGATTACAAGGCGATGACTCTATGACTGCGCCATCGGGAGGCCCTAGACACTAAAGCATTGTTAGTGTGCCAAATGCTATCCAGGGTGTACTTCGTGGAAGTGAGGTTGACATTTGAGTGTCTCTTACACCCCGAATATGATGACAGGATTATTAAGAAATTCATTCATATAGTATACGTGCCTGACACAAAAATCAAAGATTTCGGCAAACTACGATGGTGTCCATTCGCGAAAAGTGATGTTCAAGGCTTACGTCTTGTTCCAAGCAAAGTGGCCTTCACACCTTTTATCAGAAGGAGTTACTTCCAAGTATTGGAGTGAAAAAAGCAGGAAAGAAACATTCAAACCTACCCAGCCCAATAGGCTGTTGATTGGAAAGAAGGAAATGTGGATGACAAAAAGATCGTTCCTGTCATATTGACACTGCGTAGAGCTCCAGAGAATGTTGAATGAGGAAGTCACATGCAATGTCATAATATGGCAGTGTCCAAAAAGTAGAGAAATGGAAGGGGAAGATTTGCAAGATCATAAATATTTATAAAGGACTATAACTGACTTTACGTGCATAGGCAACAGTAGTGCTAGTGTCAAATAGGCGCGTGATTGAAAGGTAAACAAAACACAGCTTATCAGAACAAGAGTGTCTCATTCTGTTTTGGAGGACAATCTCTTGGTAAAGTGTGCAATGTATAGTACGAACATGGCACAAAGACGTCAGCGAAGAATCATCGGACGCCTGGAAGCAGGTCAAACACAAATTGAAGTCGCATCAGCATTGACTGTGCCAAGTTAATTCCAGGATCTGGCGACAGTTCCAAGACACAGTAGATGATGATGGTAGGCCAGAACAAGGTTATAAACGAGTAACAACGCCACAACAGGACCGATATCTGGCTTTAACTGCACGACGAAACCGGACAAAGTCTGCAAGACAACTGTTCTCAGAGCTTGCAGGCGCATCAGAGGTTAGAGTTTCTCTCACCAAACTGTGTACCGGAGACTCAATACAGCTGGTCTCTATGCCAGATGTCCATTAGTGTGTGTCCCGCTTGATCCAGTGCACAGAAGGGTCCGCTTACAGTGGAGTCAACATCATCGAAATTGGACCCTGAACGAACGGAGGAACGTGCTCTTCAAAGATCAGTCCAGGTTCAGTTTGCAAAATGATTCTCGTCGCACATTAATCTGGAGAGAACCTCGATCACGATTTAATCCACGGAATATCGTAAAAGGGGATCAGTTTGGTAAAGATGGAATGTTGGTACGAGAAGTCATCATGCTCAATGGTCGTATTGAGCTGCACGGCTCTGCTGGAGGTACTGTTACTGCGTAGAGGCAAAGAAACAAGGTACTCCAACTTGCACGACTTTTCTGAGGCTCAGTCGGCCCAGAAATCATCTTCAAGGATGGTAAGATGATAATACATGTGCGCATCGAAACAAATTGGTGGATATCTTTCTTGAAGGTGAAGAAATCCGCTGCATGAACTGGCCACCGAGGTCCCTAGACGTAAATCCTGTAGAGTCTTAAGGAGACGAGTAAGCCCGCGATCCTCCACCAAGGATATTTCAGAGTTCCACACTGCTCTTCGTGGGGAATGGAACCAGCAGACCACTTGAACCATCTTGAAAAGAGCATGCTAGGTCGTTGTAAGGTTGTGTAGCAGTAACTTCACCTCATACAAACTTCTTTTTTCCGTTAATGAAGTGATCTATTTCCTAATTTTTTTGCATGTGTCTCTTTGCACGAAAAACAATATTTCTAATTTAATGGATTCTACTCTATTGTATACCATGTAACGTTTTTATTAATTTCCACAATGTTTTATGCAATACTAACAACACTTAATTAATAAAACATTTTCTCATATCTTACTCATACTTAACTTTTGGAGACTACTGTAGTTATAAAAATTGTAATAATATTTTTCACTTTTTAATTTTTAACAGAAAATGCCTCTGGAAACATCTGATAAACGAACTCTAAATCACGATATGGACAGTATTTTATGTGCAGAAACTCCGTGGTGGCCATCTTGGATTTCGGACGTCATATATGGTCTGACACATTTTCCAGCAAAACACCTGTAGTAACACATGATTGCATGCCTCCAAATGAAAGAATCCTCCATAGACATGTCTTCCCTTCGTGGAAAAACCCAACAAACTTACAAATGGTCAAAACGACTCCTAGAGGTGTAAAGGGGAGATGGTCGTTTTTCTATGTTAATGTCTCCAGAGGCAGCCATCTTGGATGTATGTCACACAGGCCATACGCCACAATAGTAGGAATCAACAAAATATCACAGGCAGGAATTTTCCCCCTTTATATGCCAGAATGTCAAGTAAAGTGTAAAATACGCTTAGAATCCTTGCAGAAATGGGCACGAAATAGTTTCACTGGATATATCTCCATAACAGTGAAAGATATGAAAAAAGCTGTAAGAATCGATTTTGTTCCTTTTTCCAAGGGCGGCGCGTGCCTTTCCGGGCAGGCAGGGCACATTTTTCTTTTGGGTGGGGAGGTGGGGGCAGATAACCTCTAAATTTTTCTTTAAGGTCTTTGAGAAGAGTTTCTTGACATAGAATAAGTAAATTGTTCGAACAATGGGTCACTATTTTGAATGAAATATAACAAATTCCGATCTAATATCAATAACTAACTAGGAAGATGATGCACCGTTAACTTCAGTTACAACACTTTTCATTGTCCATTTACCCCCCAAAAAGTTCGTTTATACTTACGAAGATAATCTGCATGTCAAGTTGTCTGGAACATAGACACAACTACACAAATAAATACACACGTACAGTAACTATAAACTATTTCACTCGCGAATAAACTAATTATTTCATAAGCTATCAATACGCACACAGATGGAACGCAACGCAAACTCACACACTAACTCAAATCCAAATCCGTATACAATGGAAAGGAAGGAGGATCTTTTTGAAAACACCGACCGAGGGACTAGTTTGTGCAATAAAAAGTGTCGTCAACTTTTCAGGTCGCCGGAACAAGCGCGAAGAAAGCATTCGAGGGATTTTTTTCTAGCTTATTGCTGCATCTTACTGAGGAAGGTGAAAGTACGAAGGCTGGAAGAACGAATGAAGTGCCTGGCCAGAGTTGGAAACACTGAATGGTGAATGAGGCAAACATGAATGGGCAGGGCACCTCGTCCACTGCCCAAAGACGGCTACGAATTTTGCGCCTTTCCATTGTGTGGGGGTACCGTCCCTTGCCTATGCTGTAAAGCTTTGGATCAGTCAGTGACGTCACGTCTCAGGGCAGAGCTGAGATCTTACTCTCTCCAACAGGACGCAGAAATATATTAGCCTTGCCCAGGATGCACACCCTGTACGTCTGGTTGCAGCAACGTAGGAGTGGAGGGAAAAAATAGTTATATACCGATCGTCTCTTCAGATGAACTTTTTTACTTTTTATGTTAAAATTGTTGTGGGGCAGTGCCCTAGTTGCCCTTTATCTAGCATCGCCACTGCCTTTTTCAATTCTGAACAAAATATGTATCTATAGAAAATTGTCAAAAATCACTCTTAAAGGAGTTACGATCGATTTTCTTTGTTAGTGCATGAAGCGGCAGCCATCTTGGATGTATGACGTCACACAGGCCACCTGCCACAATTGCGAGCAAAACACCTGGTAGTACATGATTGTGTACCACACTAGCAACAAATTACCGGTAGTCATATATTCCCTTCATTCAAAAACCTACGGACTATAAAATATTGACATATGCCCCTGGACTAATATCACTAAATACAGTCTCCAAAATTTAATGTTCAAACTCTCACTCCATTACAGAAATATCTTTGACAATCTAAGATTTAACACTATATCAAGAGCTTCCTATCTCTTCCTTTAAATTTAATACTCAATCCTACCACCAAAATTTCCATGTCAATTTTAGACTTCCTGTTGATATTGAAGAGTGGATATTGCCTCCTCCAAAAAAGTCTGTCTCTGTCTCCACACCAGAATTTCCGCAACAATCAAAGACAATAGTAATACCCAAGAATTGGATGCTCCCTTCAATTAAAAGCTCAATCCCCCTCTAACTAAAATACCCGCCATAATCTAAGACCTAGAGTTGGATACTGCCCTGTGCCATAACCCCCCCTTTGTGGGTATCCCTGAATATTTGAATGATTTTAAGCTATTAAAATTGCATGTGTTTGAGCTTCCATCGAATTTAATACGTAGATCAGAGTAAGAAAAACTTTCTAAAGCTTTGATTTTTTTCAATAATCTTGTACATGTAAAATATGAGGAAATTAGCATAGCCCCACCTTCCCGCCACTAATTTAGTTTTCTTCTGAATAGTTGATTTACTTAACAGTTATTTGTACCATTACTTTTATCGAGGCGGGGAAGTTGGGAGGATAATCGAAATGAGAGGCTATCCGAGTATTCGTAAATAACATTATTTGTCAGTATAATGTACGTATTTTACTTGTTTATTTCCATACAAAATGGTAAGAATTATGGTATTTAAATTTGCACTTGATGAATTTATACTACGTATCAACTTACTGAGTAATGATGAGTGGGTATCCTTACAATTTCCACCTCCTCTCCCCAAAACAAAAAGTTCGATTGGCACATTGCATAGTGGGCTCGATTGAAGAAATGTATATACAATCAGATTTGTTCGTAGATTATGAAGATGAAGGCGAGCCTAATAGAACCTTTGCACAGGTATTAAGCAATGCTAGAAATTCGGGTTTCGTTATGGCACGCTGCATTGCACTGTACGTACGTACACGTTCACCTTCCCCCACAACTGTCAAGAGATCATTCCACATGACACTGTGTCGAGTTTCGGTTCGAACGGTTATGCTTGCTCTGCATGCAATAATTATCCATTAAAACGTTCAGTGAAAATACGACCTACGGGACTACATCATTACAAGATTACGTAGAATATCCAATCATGATGAACTTTCTAATAAAATAAAGTTGGTAAATGTTGTAGTAAACGTATTTTCTTACCTTTCAAGTGGGTGTTTGAAAAATTCCTTCAAAACATGAATTGACAACTTATTAGCAGCTGATTTACAAACTTGAGCGAGCACTCCCATCAAGTTAGTTATATCAGGAACAACTTTAAAAACTTATATCCATGTGCATTTTTACGTATTTACGTGAATAATAGTAAGTATTAATCTGCAGCATGGAACTTGAAAAGATACACGAATACACTGGACTGCAGGGGGTGCTCGTTCGGCGGCGCAGATCGTATGCGCAGTTGTCCGTGGATACATGACGTCATCATCGAGAAGCTCGGCGCGGAAAAGGCTGGTTCCTTATGCAAATATTGAGATATTTGACAACGAATATCTTCTAAAATATAGTAACAGGGGAAAAGTTACAACTTTTACTGTTAAGATTCATCCTTTCTAATCAATTTATCACAAAGTTGATTCAAATGTGTAAAATGGTTTTCAAGAAATCGTGTTACGAAGGAACCCTTGTTTTGTTCTCTCCAGGCTTCCAATATAAGGGAGTTTTAACTTAAGCGCGTTGGATTTCTTTTTGCTCTATGTTTTAAAATAAGATTATTTTGTTCTTGTCAACTGAATTCATGCCTAAATGCTATGGAAAGTTGTGAAAACTATTATCAGAAAACTAACGGAAGAAATCTAAAATATCACAGCCTTTCCAGTCGGTAATTGCGTAAGTAAACGAAAAGACAAGATTGTTATAAAAAATGCGGGATTGCCCATTTTTGTGAAAAAGGCATTGTGCGAGATCTAAAAGCAGAACATTTTAATATTGTATGTAAATGTAAGGGTGTAATAAACGTGACTACTTCCCGTAAAATATCACTGCACTCTCCACGTTTCTCTTCTGTCTTTTCTTTGGCGCCGTAAATAGCTTCAACACGTTGTTTTTTATATATATATTTGTCACATATTTGTTTTAATTAGTATTCTGCTCGTTCCGCCACCTGAACGCAGCAGCTAGGGCTCAAAGGGCAGTGCAGTTACACCGGAAGAAGGCTCGGAAATGGCAGGCTTCAGAAGTTAACTCATCCAAATTAAATAGGTATGTGCTCTCTCTAAATTTAAACATAGTTCACAAATAATTTGATTAAAAGTTTTAAAAGTATATGTTTTATTTAATAACGTATTAATTGGTGCAATCTTCTCCAGCATAGCTATAGACAGTGACCACACTACAAGGGGGGGGGGGGCAGGAGAATTTCTCTCTCTCTCTCTCTTATCTGCTCCCAGTATAACGACAAAAATAAATAAATGAATGAATGCTCTTTTAGCCAAAATATGCATTTTTGTGTCGTATGTAACGGAATAATAAACATGATTGCCCCGGGAAAATATGATTTACCCCTCCATCTTTTCTATTGCGCAGTCACTAGCTACAACATATTTTGATTTCTATTGTTCCCACATATTTATTTTAATTTTAGTATTGTGAATCATATTCCACTGTGTTACCTCACGTAGCCACCCTCCCCCCCCACACACACACACACGCGCGCGTATGTACGATTTCAGTTGTAAGTTTTAGACTAAGCTTGTCAAATGTCCACTTATATCTTTGTATTCTTGAGCCATTTAAAAAGAATCATTTCGCCCCTTCTGCTGGACGATGTTTTCCCACTGGAAGCCCCTTTGCAGTTCGAGATCCGGGGCTATAGCCTTCCCAAGCCACAGTCTCCTCCAAATACTGTCCTGGCCTCATGAAAGAAAAATATATGTATTGATACGAAATATTAATTTGACTTGGCATGCAGTTTCTTTTTTCGAACAGGAATAAGTTTTAAATTTTAATAGCTTATAAATTTACACTAGCAATTTTGAGTAAAGGTTTTACGTAACCCTAAAAGTACATTTAGAGACTGCAAGGTCAACTCTCGATATTTCAGATATATTAATAATTTTCATCACAACGTCTAGTAATAATTATTTGTTACTTCAATAACCTCCTCGCAAATGTTTCTCGCATATTAAAACGTACGAGGGGCGTATCATAAAGAATTACACTTTATTGTATTCGATACATACAGACATGGATACATTTAATCGGCTATATGCACTTTCTCAACATGGTCCCCCTGGAGCTGTAGACACTTACGCCAGCGGTGTGGAAGTCGTTCGAGACCATTTTGAAACCAGTTCTTTGGAGTTGTGTGTACCCATCGCTGGACAGCCTCGTGGAGTTCCTCACAATTGTTGAAATGGTGACCATGCAGGGGCTTCTTCATGGCGCCAAACAAGTGAAAATAGGACGGTGCCAAATCGGGAGAGTATGCTGGATATGGTAACACCTTGAAACCCAGTCGGTCAATAGCAGCTGTTGTTTCACGACTGGTGTGCGGCCGGGCATTGTCATGTTTGCCCCATTTGCCTTGCCTCTTCTTTTGAATTGCACGACGCAACCGCGTCAGTGTTGCCACGTAGACTGCACTGTTAACGGTGGTTCCCCTCAGTAGCCAATCAATGAGGATGATGCCATCACTATCCCAAAACACAGTGGCCATTTGTTTCCCAGCTGTGGCCGCTGTTTTGAATTTCTTGGGTGGGGGGCTGCCCTTATGTTTCCACTGCATGGATTGGGATTTGGTTTCCGGTTCGTGGTAATGCAGCCACACTTCATCACCTGTCACAAGCTTCCCCATGAAATCAGCTGGATTCTGGTCGTAAAGTTCCAAAAGCTCCATGGAAATGTCTACGCGTTGTTGTTTGTGGCATGCGTTAAGACATTTCGGTACCCACCGAGCTGACACTTTGCCCATTTTCAAGTCATTGTGCACAATGCGTTGCAGGGTTCGTCTGCTTAATCCCGTAATCCTCTCCAGTTCCGTAAACGTCACACGCCTGTTCTCCAGTATGACATTTTCCACACGCGCGATGTTTGCGTCTGTTTTCACACTCACATGTCGCCCTGGACTCTTTCCCTTCTCCGTCGACGTTTGACCGTTTTTCCAGCCAGTTACCCAATTATACGCCGTTTTCCGTGACACTGCATACTCGCCACACACAGCCACTAACCGTCTATGGATACGTGCTGTTGTTTCCCCTTCCTTCCACAAAAACCAACTCATCCATCGTTGACCACGTTCATCTTGTTCCATGTTGTCCGCAACAGCACTCGTGACGTTGTGCTTCGACGGCTGCACAGGCCACAGACTACGCACTGTCACACGGTGCTGCCACCTGGCGGTAGACAAGGTACCTATGCGCCCATCCTGCGCAGTGCGTGGAATTATGCCATTTCATTTTGCATTAAAATAATAAAGTGTAATTCTTTATGATACGCCCCTCGTAGATGCCATATGATCGTCATTTTCTGTTTATTTCCTTGTAATGCTGACCTCCGTGGCGAAGTGGTTAGCACAACACTTTACGATGCCAAGGGCCTCCAGGTTCGAATCCCCGCCCGGGCATGGGTCTACTTTCCTTTCTTCAATTTCATCATATCATCACGCATCCTCATCTTTGCGATTAGCCATATGTGACAGATAAGCGAAGTAAAATAAACTAAGTCAATTAATCAATTATTTTTTAAAACTCTTTCATTCTTCTTTAGCATGTCACGTTTTTGTTAAAATTATATTACGATTTGTAAAATGAAAATTCTAAAGGAGAACATCAACTTTCTTTGTAGCGCATCGGTCAGAAAGTTTCAGGAATATGGATTTTCAAAATACATTTTTTCACATGTAATTTGTCCCCTTTTAAAAGTAGCGCGTTTTCAATTATGTTACTAATCATTAAAAGGATGCCTCCATACCATCTTGGAGGATGACAATTAATAATTTTCCCCTCCTAAAAGTAATAATATACTTTCGCTCTCTGAATCTCCCATATAAATGCTAGGGGCCGTCTGCTTGAGCCGAGCTCACTCCCTCTCTGGTGACGTCACGCGTTCGTGCAAGATCGGCAATCTTCGGATGGCTTTACCTAATCTCTATCTACCTTGACTGGACTGCTGTACTCGCAGTGTTGTTACACAAAACAATTTTCTCCCCTTGAGAGCAAACATTTACCACGTGAAGTGTATGCCAAGACTTTTTCAATAGTTCAACATCATATCGTAAAATCATTATAAATCACAGTGAAAACATGTGTCCGTATAAGATACATGTATGCATAGATGCTATGCTTAAATGGTCCAAAGATTCAAGGGACCACAGATTAGATATATTGAGGGCAGGTACTTCTCGCCATGGGCGGATATTTTTCTCGCTGGCTAACTTCACTGATGGATTTATCGCAGTTTTAGAACTTGTTTCTAAGCGTGATTTCTTAATTTTAGACGTCTAACGGATGTGTCGCTTTCGTTTACTCTTATGAAAATTGATTATTTTACTTATGGCTAGGCTAGCTTTTAGAAATCACCGAATGAACGCGTCCGGGTTTATGTACCTATAGATTAATCTGAACTGAACTTACAGTCTGAAGTGGTATTCGAACCAGTGTTCAACTTCCTTGACGTGGTAAATTGTCATGTTAGTATAGTTTGAATTTTGCCTGTAAAGTTGATAACTTAGTTTGAGCACATGATTTTTGTATTCTAGAAACAGTCTCTTTCCACAAACTTTTCGAACTTCAGTGGCGCAACCATAGGGGGGGGCAGGATGGGCATTGTCCTCCCTTGGAGGGAAACCAATTATAGGGGGGGCAAGAGGAAGCAAACATTGAAGTAAAGATAAGCAAGGCTAGCTGGACAAAATGATACTCAAGTTGAAATTAGTTTTCATATATTTCTTGCATTTTTCTTCCAGACGGCCAAGAGCACCTGCAGAGGTGCAATTGCCCGCCCCCTTGATTTCAAATTTTATGCAAATATGTTTGGCAATTATATTTTTTTTTATCACTTTGCTCGCATTACCTGCTTTTCTTAGTCTCATCAAGTTTAGAGCCGTAGCTAGGGGGTCAGATCTGAGCACCGACCGATCTAAATTTAAAAAGTTGTAGGCTAAAAGAGAGAATGCCATGAAACCCCATGAAATTATTTGCAGCCTATTAAATCAATATTGTTTGCAAAAATTTGATCTAAAAATTGTCTTGCTCGCTTCGCTCGCAATATTGTTATTTTCTGTAATGCATTGTAAATTACTAGGGAGAGGAGTAAGACCGAATTAGCACTTCAGACTGTTGCTGCTAAACAGTTTTGTTTTAAACGTATGAACAATTGTTATGAGGAAAAGGAGCAAGCACACACATGTGAAACAATATTATATCATTTTTGCTGTTGGTTTGTTATAAGGTGGATTAAATAATGTAAAGAAACATTGAATACCTGCCGAATTTAGTGTTAACAGGTTGCACATGTATTTTCTTATTTTAAGTCGCTCCATGTTGCATATGTGTAAAACATATGTTCTACATGAAAGCATATGATGAAAGTTACACATGCCATATGTACAAAAAGAACTATATTCGTTATTTTTGTCTTTCAAAAATACAGTTTGTGTGCTTGTTCTCCATTATTAGCTAATTACCTAGAAATTGAACGTGTTGAAAAAATACCAGGAAAAATGCTGCTGCTGCTGCTGCTGATGATGATAATAATAATAATAATAATAATAATAATAATGTCTCAATGCAGAACATGGGCTGCTTTTTTGCTCTAAATAGACGAACAAAATTTATATCCCCCGAAAGTACGTACCTTCTACTTCCATTTTCCGGTGTTACTTTTCCGATTACTATTATATTATTGCGCGTAAAAAATGTTTTTCCTCCTACTAAAAGCAATGCATTTCTCCATTCGTTCGCGTCCATATTGTTTACGCACAGTTACTTTTTCCTTCCAAGAACGCCCAACCTGGATACGTATTTCTCGTTTTTTTTTCAAAGAAAAACATTTTTCCGCACCTTCAAACTTACTTTTCCCGATTACTAACTACAAAACATGACCAAAAAATATGAACCGCGTTCCTCCTAAGCAGCCCATATTCTGCAGTCTTACATAATAATAATAATAGGCTTTATTATTATTACTTATATTATTATTGGCGCGTTTATCCTCCTAGTACTTTCCCCCCCCCCCCAGACAAAAAATCGTGGTTACACCTCTGTCGAACGTACGTTCTGTGCGCTGCGATGTTCTCTTTTTCGTACAACAAAGCGGAAACAACGTAGAGCATCCGGTTATGTGGCAAACACGCATTCATCTTTACGTAAACATTTGACGCTCGTTCGTTCACTTACACATATTCGCTCTGGTCCGACAAGAAGATCGTAAGGTAAGACTTTTGACACAGAATAATTTAAAATGTCTCTTAATTCTTACTAATAACTTTAATATTGCAAATGTAAATATAAAAGCGTATGCTGCGAATTAAATTGGTTCCGTAATGTACACTAGAGCTGTTAAGTATAGAAATAGTTTACATGGTAAGTCAGAATTAGCAAACATCTGCGAAACTGCTGGTAAGAATGTGAAAAATTAAGTATTTCATCTTTTTAAAATATCATCAAACTAACGTATTACAAAATGTAATTTCATGCCCTGGTACTAGTAAGTATTAAACAAAATAATTAATAAACAATGGTTTCTTTGTGATAGAAAGTTCAATACGTTGTAGTTTTTGGTCTCAAAAATGTTTTCCATACATTGGTCTCCCATTTTGAGTTATTTTCTGAAACTAGTCCCTGGTTGTTTTATAGTAGACATACTATGACCTCTACTTTGTAAAAGTAGGTCAAATAACTATTGGAGCTGCCATGTTTTATATATAAGGATAGGATGATAGGTTAGGATAAACGATAATTATTGTGTAATGCTACATTCTCAGCACACAGAGCCGAGGTTGCCTACGATATATCGATGTTTAACGTGGATTGTAAGCATTTGTATTTGAATTTTTGGTACTATTATCGTATGAGGGAAACGCCTACGAATCATATATGATAAATATGCGATAACGCCCGGACACCTTTAACTCCTATATTTCCTTAATTTTACCACTGGTACTTACTTACCTTTTCTGCATTGCGGAAAATTCTTTAAGGTGAAGTTATGCCTTTTTCCATAAAATAGTGTCAACTTTTCATATTACGAGTGATTATTTGTCTTCCTTGTTCCGCTTGGCTAACAGACAATATGGCATGCACTCGTCATGGATCATCGCGCCATGCTTGTTTTTTTTTCGTTTTGGAATAGGTATGCAGTGTTTCAACCTTCTTAACCGAAAAATACCTACTTTCGTGTTCATTATGTCATCACAAACCACTCACGATAGCCCCACAACCCATTGCTGGATAGCCCCAAAAACCATTCACGTTAGCCCCAAAAACCATTCACGATAGCCCTAAAAACCATTTCTGGCAAGGTTGGGTTAGGTTAGGTAAGCATAGTTAAAAAAAGAAAAAATCTCGTAAAAAAATGTATGTTTGGAAACACTGACGAGACCGTGTGACTTTCGACGCTCTCGCCATGTGCACACACACAATGGAAACAACGGCATAATATGGCAGGCAATGCAAGTTTCTTACGTAAAAAGTGACTAATTCTTGTTCGGCAGCATTCAAATACGAAGTTTTAGTTTCCCGTGAAAGAAAATACCTCCAAGAACGTTCAGAATGCTAAAGAAACTCATTTCAGTAAGTACTATCTCCTATAAATTTGAAGAAATCTGTCCGGGCGATATCGCATATTTACCATCATATATTTCGGACTTCTTTACATTGCTAACGTGTTATTTTCGAATGCGGAACATTTCTTAAATGAAATAATGCATTTCTAACTAAGATAATGTCTATTTCTTCTATTTACGAGTACTTACTGTTACTTGTTTCGAATCTGTAACACATTATGGCTGTGATAGCGTACTGGTTTAGTGTGCGTTCTGAGAGTGTTTTGTCAATTTATGCAGTGTTGTAACCTGTTCACCGGAAAATATGTACTTTCGTGCCCGGATTTGAAATTATGCTAATACGTCACAAACCATTGACATTAGCCCCAAAAGCCATTCGCGTTAGCCCCAAAAACCATTTTCCGTTAGATTAGGCAAGCATAGTTAAAAAAAAAAAATTAAAAATACTCGACACATCATGTTCTAGTGAAAACACGGCGAGCCTGAAACAGTGGCTACGGGGTTGCATCATCTTAACACACGGAACATTGCACTCTTGTGCAGAAAGCAAATGGCGGGAGCAGAAACAGCATGTCGGACAGAGATTTTCACAGAAAACAACATGCATTCACATTAAAATGGATCAAATCTACATTCAGGAACTTCCACAACGCTAAAGAAAATGATTTCCGTAAGTACTTTCTCCTGTAAATTTGAAGGAATCCGTTTCCCTCATACGATAATGTTACTGAATTTTTGCTATTTCACGTCGCTTTTCTTCCACTTGTGGCTAATCGCGGCGGTGACATGGTGGCGAGATCGAAAGTCAACCACAGAACTAGCAGAATTTCGAAGCAAAAATAGTTTTATTGAGGCATTGGTAAGCACCAATTACCAGCCTTGTTACCATAAGCTATTTGATTTTATGTTTATTCAGAAACTCTGTCACTCTTGTAAATTATTATTTCCTTTTTGTGATTTATTTTGCAGATTGAACAAAAATGGATCAAGTTTCAGCATTCATTGCACCAGGACGCCAGTTCGCTAAAGATTCCATTCGACTTGTCAAGAGATGTACAAAACCTGATCGCAAAGGTAATTACAGAACTGATGAACAATGCACAATTTCTGCATTCCATGTTGCAATCATTATTATTTTTTTTTTCTTATAAGTTAAACGTCCCTAAGTTTGACAGGTTAAGGGAAATTTTTGCAGTTAATTGCTTGTAGTGGCTTTCGTATTTCATAAATGCGAGTAATATTTTTTTTGCCTGAAAGTTTAAAGATTCTACTTTCAACCAAAAAGTATTTTGCATTCCAACAGTTACGTTACATAATTATTAAAAAATCAGAAAGTGAATCCTACAGTATGTCCCGAAGTTCGACACCCTGTCCTTAATTTCGACAGTTTGTGTACCAACATTTGACACCCCCTTATATCTCAACATCAGACACTAAATATGCAGATGTTAATAATACCAATAACTGCACATGTCCTTCTATTGGCAGTTTATTATAGTCAACTGAATTTACAGATTTATCAGGGCATGAACTGAACAAAAAAATATTTGTTTTACCCCCCCTCTTTTATTCTCAACAAAATTTAAAATATTACCATGCCAAAGGCTACGTACATCAAAGCAAATAAAACACTGAAAATGTTCATTGTGTTTATATTACAACTTTGAAACATTGTTTTACAGGGTGATTCCCAATGGTGTATCAAAAACAAGGAAAACATTTTGAGGACTAACTATAACATTTACTTAGCCAAGCCTAGATGCTAAGGAACAATTGCTGTTGGTATCTGTGATATTGGTAACATTATATAACACTAATAATTAATTAACATAAACTTTAAACAAATGCAAAACTTCTGTCTGAAGTTAAGTGTGAGTCCTCGAAATCAGACCTAACTCTCTTAGGTGGCCACGATGGCTCAGTCGGTAACGTGTCTGACTACCATGCTAAATGTCCTGGGTTCGATCCCTGGCCGGTTCAAATCCGGGAACTTTTCTAACGTTGGAAACGGCTCCGGCACCCACCCAGTGTCGAATAACATGGGTACCTGGGGGGTAAAGGCGGTCAGGGGCATGATGCTGATCACATCACCCTCACTCACGATCGGATCAAGAAAGTGGGGGTAACGCTCCCTATACGCCTTCATGGCATGGTGCTATGTACAGGGGAGCACTTTACCTTTTTTTTTACCTAACTCTCTTAGACATTTATTTTTTTCTTGAAAACATATCTGACCCTTTCCCCCTTCATTACCAAATCTGGCTACTCAACACGACCAATAATTTGAGTCTCATATGAATGAAACATCACTTTCATTGGTGACAAATTCCTTCTTGGCCACATCAACACACACACACTCACTCACTCACACACTCTCTCTCTCTCTCTCTCTCTCTCTCTCTCTCTCTCTCTCTCTCTCACTCACTCACTCACTCAAAAGTCCAATCACTTTTTTAAGTGGACTTAATACACCGAATCAATCCTCCTCCTTGGTAAAGTATTTGATCATTTAAGGAGATGTAGTTACAACAGGCAGTCTTTCTCTTTGCTTTCTTGGAAGTCTTTGGACTTAGCCAAAATAAACTGTACTAAGGAACAAATTAGGCTGAGTTTAATGTAAATTAATTATCAAGTGGCTCCAGTGTACAACCTTTGTTCCTTGCTGGGCAAGAAATTGCCTCCTTTAGGATTCAGAAAGAAGCAAGCTTGTCCCCTTCTTACTCATTGAGAGGATCACGAAGGACTGATTTTAATCAGACAATAAATTAAAATTAAGCTTACTTTTATTCTCATTGCAACATTTTTCTAGGGGTGTGCGGGATCCCGAAGTCAGGACCGGGAAATGATTCCAGACTTTTCAGGATCCCGAGCAGTCGCGAAATACAGAATGGTCATTTTTAAAAGTCATTAATTCTAGACGTTTTCTGCATTGTAAATGGCTAGAACTTATCGACAATTGTTTGTTTTTGTACCAGAAATGCAAAAACAATCACTTAAAGTGAAAATGACATGTAGAATTCGAGATTTCCAGAGCTTCGGGAAATTTTGAACATTTCCCGCCCTGAAAATTTCCCATCCAGACTCAAAAAATTCTGTCCCTCACACCCCTACATTTTTCACAAAATCGTAGAACAAGGAAAATCGTGTACTGTATGAGGCCAAATTTTAGTTTGTAATATTTATCATTAATCATGCCAATTTTGCAATATTTTCACAGAATTGTTAAGAACATTTAAAAATCGTACATAAGGCAAAATTTTCATCATTCGGCAATTTAATTTGCATCGAATTTTAGTTCAGTCTATCACATTAAGGCGAGGAGATACAATTACGCACCAATTGTGCATTTATTTCTGTATCGCCCGAATGGGCACTGCTACTAAAACAAACCCTGGGTGTATCCAAGAGTATGAATTTCTCTCCATGTTGCAAGTGCAAACATTTTGTTATGTTGATTATTAAGCTGGACACGATGTTTGGAAAATATGATGAATAATAATTTTTGGAATCCCATGTATTCCTTATGGGGAATCAACTTCAACATCAAGTTACGGCTAATCAAATGGAAGTTTCTACTTTTCCACTGGTGAAATTCATCTTCAGACTGCCCTCTTCCCGTTGACATCTCTTTCTATTCCATCAGAAGTTTTATATTCACAAGAGAATGAATCAAATCATACTCCCATATGATCAATGCTTTTTCCCTTGCCTCCTGGCAGTGTTGCCAAACCTGATGGGCATAAAAGAACTAAATTTCACCTTAAATGGAGTTAAAACTCACTCTCATGGAGCTAGATTTATGATGGCTGGATAAAGTACTGTCTAGGGTAGTGTTAGTTGTCAAAAGGAGTGGAGCACTGCTATTATCGTTAACTCTAAATTGATGACAATTTATTCTTAGTTTTCAACATCTAGATCCGGCGGCATCACCCATCTCAATGATTCACCAATGGTGGTATGAAATCGAAAGTAAAGAATTCACTGACTACAATATTATGTCAATTTCACGTCTAACATTGCGCTATAAAGAAGTAGCTGGGGAGATAAGAGAGAGTGGGGCGACGCACCCAATATAACAATATTACGTCACGTGCAAAATGTATAATTATGACAAAAGGTTGTCTATGTGGGTCAGAACCAGAGATGGAATCATAGTGGGGCACGGGGGGTGGGCGTCCAAGTTCACAGCCGAACGAGTGCACGAAAGATTGATTTAGTTTATATTACTTCACGTTTTGTGCCTCTTGGCTAATTTGTGAAGATGGGGATGAGTGATGAAATTGATGAATGGACATTCACAAACAACCAAGCCCAAGCGGGATTCAAACCCGGGACCCTTGGCGTTGCAGCGCGATGTGCTAACCACTCGGCCACAGGGTCCGGCTAGAGTGCACGAAAGAGCCAGATCTGGCTCTAAGAGAGCTAAGTTGGCACACTGCCATGGACGGAAGGGCTTGGGAAAACTCACGTGGAAATTGTATCGCGTGCCCTTAAACCAATATAAACACATAATTATAATGTGACATTTTTTGGTATTATTATTGCAGTTTTGTATAGTTCAGGTCCCTCACATTTAGTAACGCAGGAAGAAAAAGTGATTTCATGGAAATAGCAATGACAGAAGAGAGAAATAGTATGCAAAAAGCCCAGAAATGAAGTTTCAGGGAATGTCCCAAAATTCGACATGCACGGCACCAAACTTCGACACCCCCCTGTCGGATTAATGTTGCAATTGCCGCTGGGCAATGAAACTGGTATTTTTATGAATGGTAAACGACATGCCTTTCAATGCACATCAAAACCCAACATTGTGTATTTTCGAATAAGGTTCGACATTTGTCGAAATTTGGTGCACCACCAGTGTTTTGTGCTCACATGTTCGACATCCCCCTTATTTTGTTACATGAACAACCTTTGTCTGCCACAACAGACTATGAAGCTCAGAAAACGGCTCTAAAACAATAATAAAGTATTGTAATTTGTTTTGAAACAACACAGAACTAGTAAAAACCTTACGTAGAAAACTTACCTTCTTACGAAATCCACTAAAAAGCAGTTGATTTTTCGCAGTTAGCAAATAGTGCTGTCACAATTTCTCCCACGCTGCTGCTATGTCTCATCTGGTGCGACCGCCCTTTTCATGACGTGGGGTAAACCTGTACACTGTCGCATGATACATACACGATTTTCTGCATCGCATAGTTTCCTTACCTTTTACGATTTTTCAAATACCCTGTTGAACTTAGGTGCATTGTTGAAATTAGGGACGTTTACCTTAGGTAGATGCTTCTGGTACATGAATTACTCAAATATATGTATTAGGTTCAACTTCTGATTGTGTATTTCTGATGCAATCATGATCGATGCTTTCTACATGAATCAAATCTATGCATGTCTACTATAAGCATACCCTGAACATTAGTTTCTATCTCCTTCCTATAAGCTTACATTTTTAAGTAGATTTGATTGCTTTGGCATTTCCATACTTTTCTTCCATGCAAGAAGAACACTTCAGTCAGAGGTGACTTGCAGAGCATAATTGCTGGTAAATTAATATTTGCTTCTTTTTTTTTAAAAAAAAAAAGTTTCTCCAATCTTTGAAACTTACTTCCCCAGTCATTTCCACTATTCTAAATGCAATCCTTATTCTGGAGAGGTGAGGTGGGTCAGTGACATGCATGTAGGGTGCACATTAGTATTTAGTTTTTGATGGATGTTCCTTTGCACAGTTGCCTGGTTACCTGTTTATTAACCTGTTTTACATGCTTTGAGCTGCCAGAAAAGCACGGATTTTCTTTTTTAAATATTGGAAATGTATTATTTTCAAATTATCAGCTTAATTGAAGATGACGGAAGTGTTCCCCGATTTGTTTGAAATTTTGTATACTTTCTCATGAGGCCTCCTGAACACGAATCTGACATTACAATTTCCCAGTCACGTCTGTAACTTGAAAATTTCGCGTAACGTATGTTTGCCAAACCTAACTTCAAATAACACTAAGCTTACCTTCAAAGTCTGTAGTGTTTACAATCCAACGGTGGATACATGGCTTCCTCACTTTTTTCCGGAGAAATATCGCCATATTACACCTTACACGCGTAATATCCAAATTTCAAACAGTGACCGGGACATCAGAACGTCTAATACTTCCATCTGGAAAACTTATTTGGTTAGTACATTCTCTAGTAAATAAATCTGAGAACACTCCCGTCACCTTCAATTGCTCCAAATTATCATTTTAAACCACTATTACTGTTAAGGTCACATTAAAAGCCAGTTAGGTTTAATTATTTTAGGAAGCAACTATTTGTTTATGGTCATCTTGTCTTACAGCTGCCAACTATAAAGCACTTTCTTTCATTACAGACGTAATCCTGCTTCTGTATTTTTAATCCTTATGTGCATTGTTAATAATTGCACTTTTTGAGAATGTAGAAATTTTCATATTTCTTCACATGTAAAATATTTTCCACACAAAAATAATGCTTCATGAGAACAGTTGTGTAACTTACTTTTCATAACATAATTTCGTACAAAATGGTACTTTGTGTAAATTTAATTATTATTATTAATTACATGCCGCAAACTTCAGACCACATTCATGTATTCCAAATGAATTCTTAAAAAAATTGTCTGTGCCCTGTATCCTCCCTTGGCAGCAGTCAACAGATGGGTACCTGCTGGCAATTAGACCCATGTAGGAAGCTTGTATGTATGAATGCATTGAATGAATTATTTGAAACTGTATATCTATGTATTTACTATTTTTAAAATTTGGACACATTTAAAGTGGCTGTAAATGCAATTTTTTTCTCCTCACGATAAAGAATTAAGGCTTGTACACTTGAGGGTTCAGTTAACTTTGTGAACCTCATTTATTTCTTAAGCGATTTTGTATATTATTATATGCTAATAAGTTCCTTTTATTGCATGGTGCTCTAGAATTGAAAATCTGCTCATCTTAACTGATATATTTTCAATTTTTCTTTTCAGAATTTCAAAAGATTGCAGTTGCAACAGCAATTGGCTTTTGTATAATGGGATTCATTGGCTTCTTTGTTAAGCTTATCCACATCCCCATCAATAACATCATTGTGTAAGTATTCATTAAATAAATTAGTATACTTTTGATATTTTCATGATTACAGTTCTTCAGATTTTCTTGAGAATTTTAAGGGGAGGGAAAAGGCTGCAAAAGATGAGTAGAATGATTCCATGTGGAACACAATTATTATGGGCATGAGGAAGGGTTTCCATGGGGTTCTACCCCCTGCGGCAGCTGTTGGTACTGTTGCCAACTTAACTCTTTTGGAGCCAGATCTGGCTCTTGAGTGTTTTATAGTGGCGTGGCTGATGTGTAGATGACATAATATTGTTATCCAGGAATCCTTTATTTTCGATCTCATATGACCATCTGTGAATTATTGAAATAGGTGATGTCGACAGATCTAGACAGTGAAAACTAAGAATAAATTGAAAATTTATGAAATAATCGAAGTTAATAGTAATAGCAGTGCAATCCACCCCTGCCCCTTTGCAAACTAAAATTACCCTAGAAGATACTTTATCCAGCCTTCGTAAATCTAGCTCCTTGATGTGCATCAGGTTTGGCAACATTGCCAGGATGGCTATAGGAGTCAATTATGGGAGCATGTTTATTTGTTCTCTCAGGAATATCAAACATCCAATGGCGTAGAAAAGTACATGGACCTAAAAACAACACATTAAATGATTTCTTGGTCGTAGGAAAAGCCTAAATTCACATTTCATTAGCCTTAACTTGGAGCTGAAGTTGATTTCCCGCAAGAAATACATGGGATTCTGTAAATGCTTATAAATCATATTTTTCAAACATCGTTTTATAGTAGCAGTGCTCATTCCGACTATATTGAAATAAATGCACAATTTGTGTGTAACTGTCACTCTTCCCCTTAAGCTGAGTCGAACATTTTGGATACTTCTGGACTTGATATTGTTTATCAAGTGGTCGTTGTTTAAAATTGCAGTTCCCCTCTGGTACTTGAAAGTTGAAATTGGCATTTTCACATGATCACAGAGGAAGATCATTTTATATTACCACAGATATTTTTTTTCTTCCACAGTGGAACTTTGATTATACATTTTTCAGTGGACTGTAGCCAAAAACATAAAATGCAGGAAATATCATTAGCATTTTGTGGAATGGGGCTGGGAAAATTTAGTGTATGATGTACAAGAGTGTAAAAGTCTGAAACTTAGTAGTTGCTTGAGAGGGAAAATAAAGTAGCTATCAACATGTGGTTGCCTATATGAATTAAGTGGTTAAACACACACATGCAGCAGATTCTGGAGGAGAGTAGATGAATATGATTCATGTTAATACTTATATTATTATACACTAACCTTGCTATAAATCAAAGTTTTGCACTGAAATGCTGATGTATTGATTAATTTAGGTTGTTCTTGCATAATGTTGCCTTGGAAAAATACCTCATCTATCTCACCATTGGTAGCAGTATTGGTAGATTGTACTGATGACAGATTTTGGTATGAGTATTTTTCAAGTCTGCAAGAAATATAGTACAGTAGTTGACTAATCGATATGCATCCAAGATACGGGATTCAAATTTTTTAGTATGCTGAGGACAGACGAGGTAAAAATAGTTGGTTAAGGAATATCATATTTAAAAATTTTATATCCACAGCTGTCACTTTTTTCTTCAGTCTGTAGACTTGAAATATGTGCTGCTGCGATATTGTCACAAGTCATATTTGGTTTTGTATTGGTAAAACTTCCGAAAAATAAATTTGTGCATGACATCCTCAGAATACATTTTACTAATTTGTATTTTCTTTTCTTGCAGGGGCTCATGAAAATTGGCAACATTTGGGACACAATGCTTGGTGTACAAAATTGGTGGTGTATATTTGTTTTTTTCTTGATCTGTCTACATTTATGAAGAAAATAAATTTTGTTCTATAAAATATGTGTTTGATTTACCGTATACCAGCTATACTCTAATGATAGTTTGGAAGATGACGATCTCGTGACCAGTTGAAGTTATGCTCAGTGCAGATTCAAGTAGCAGCAAGTTCCAGTCAAGAATGCCAAACATTGTGATGGGGAATTGATGCACTGATAATATGAGGCCAAATAGGTTGCCCAATATAATGTTACATAGCATGGCTACACCTCGAAAATCCTTCTGGGTCATTCCACATGAAATCACCTGATTGAAAGACAAAAAGTTGCCTCATAGTCATGGATTTGCTTCATTTTTTCTTTACTGATGGATACTTGGTCCAATATCAGGGTGGCTACAAACAAGCAGAAATGAAATTCCCTGACTTTTCCAGGTTTTCCAGGACAAAATTTACATTTTTCCCTGACAATTTCAAACTGAACTAAATAGATGTTTTTACAAATGGAAATAATAAACTCATACAGATCCACGTATGGTTTTGCTAAGTACCAATATTATATTCTATTAAATTGGCTTAATTTCTCTATTCTCTATGATTTGAATTCACACGGCAAAATAGTGAATTTGGAAAATTATTACAATTCACAAGTTAAGGAAGGGTTATGAAATGTTGTCATACGCAGTAAGTTTAAAATAAAATACTTGATTATTTTTAAAGTTAGGACTAAATGAGATAAGAGTGAAGAGTGATTGATTAAGAAATACAATTTGTAATTTATCAGTCTCCTTATACATTCTCGCAGGTGAGTGGAGAAGGTTACATAATTTGTATTCATGTCCAGATATTATTAGAATAATTAAATCAAGAAGACTTAGATGGGCAGGCCATGTGGCACGAATGGGAGAGGAAAGAGGAGTTTACAGGATTCTTGTTGGGAAACCTGATGGTAAGAGACCTGTAGGAAGACGAAGATGGAGGGATAACGTTGAGATGGACCTAAAGGAAATCGGTAGGGTATATAGATCTTGCTCAGGATAGGGACAGATGGAAGGCCTGTGTTGCTTCAGCCATGAACCTTCGGGTTTAAGAAGGCTAGGGAGTTAGTTACGGAGTTATACATTCTCGGTATTATATGTTGATATTTCCACTAAGGTTTGGAACCCTCTGCTTGCAAAAACTATGAGTCCGGACTCATTTTTCAACGCATAAAGCTACTTCTCTCTTCTCTGAAACAACTGAATCGAACAGAATAAAGTGTCATATTTCCTTACATTATCGATGGGATTTCTGCTTCAGTACAGTATATCCAAGTGAAGTGCTGTGAAACTGACAACATGCGGTTATACCATTAATGCTGACGAAAAGGGTATGTAAGTATTAGAAATTTAACGCAAGGAATTTAGAGAATTGCATTATATAGGTACCTGATTTAGCTAACCAACACATTAAAACTGTGGCCGCGGTGGCTCAGTCGGTAACGCGTCTGACTACCACGCTAAAGGTCCCGGGTTCGATCCCTGGCCGGTTCATATCCGGGAACTTTTCTAACGATGGAAGTGGCCCCGGCGCCCACCCAGCGTCGAATAACATGGGTACCTGGGGGAAACCCTGGGGGGTAAAGGCGGTCAGGGGCGTGATGCTGATCACATCACCCCACTCACGACCGGATCAAGAAAGTGTGGGGTGTTACCCCCACACCCCCTATACGCCTTCATGGCGTGGTGCTATGCACAGGGGAGCACTTTACCTTTTTGTTACACATTAAAACACGAACACTCTAACACTCATATACGAGGGGCATCCTGAAAAAGCTCCAATGGTGCCTATACGCAGCACTAGTGGTCGGAGAGCGAATCACACATGCAGGCACGAAGAAGTGGCATGTAGCTGTAATCTGGTACAGTTGCAAAGCAGCCGTTTTAGGACAGTTCTAGGTTAAAGATTGCAGCTTATAAAGTCTCCCACCGACTGCGATGTAGCCTACATTGCACGCTCAGAATTTGACTCAGACTCACCAGCAATTGTGTGAGTTGTGCAGACCGGACGTCGTGAGTGATAGCGGTGATAGTATGGTCAGATGATGGTGCAGACAATGCACGGAAGGCCAATCGAGAGTGCACAACTCCATACAGCGGAGTACACACTGGCCCTTTGCATCACTTCAGGTGAGAGATCTTAGACCACACCCTGTACAGCCCTGGCCTTGAATGTACCAACTTTCATCTCTATGTTTAACTGAAGAGGTTTCTGGCAAGACAAGGGTTTGACATCTACATTGCGGTAGAGATAGTTCCAGTCTTTGCTGTCAGACACATATACCATAGGCATACAAAATTTAGTGCCATGCTACGACACATACCAGAACAATGGTGGTGATTATGAGGTTAGGAATCATTGTTACTAATGCAATAAATTACAACTGATATTCTTGTTTTATTTATGCCTAATCGGTAGGGACCTTGATATTTTGTTATTTTTTTCAAATTGGTATATTCTCTTCTTTTTTATTTTTTATATGGTGTATTTTTCCCAAAATTGAAATTTTCATTTTAGCGCATTTTCTGGCAAATATCTGAAATTATACCTTCATCGTGTTTTTAAACTACTGTTTCAAATTGTAAGCCACATGGTTTACGCCTCTTCGCGAGAGTTTGATATCTTGAAAGTTATTTTGGGAAAGTTATTTTCCATACCCCTATATTAATTTTAAGGTAAGGATTTTAGATAATAGAATTTTGGTGTGGAGTTAGAGCCCCACACTTTCTTGATCACGGCTGAAGGTGGGAGTGATGTGATCAGCAACACACTCCTGGCTACCTTTGTCCCTCAAAGTTTCCTCAAGGTATCAGCTTCATATGATGCTGGGTGGGTGCCGGAGCAGTTTGAATAGGTGGAAAACATCCCGGTTCTCCACCGCAGGGGATCGACCCCGGGTCTCTCGCATAGTAGTCACATGCCCTAAGGACTGAGCTCCATTATTACTCGCTCGACAAATGCCGATAGTGCGCACTTAGCTTGGTAATTCAAAACATATCTCGTGCGACAAATAGGAAGATATGGCTCCCGTGTGACGGTAGGTATGCACTCGATCTCCTGTTAGAACCCTGCCACTTTGCTCTGTGATGCAAATGGTTTTGATAGAAGTTGAAAAAATCATGGAAAATACATGATTGAATGTGGCTGTCGGAATTATTCCATGTAGGTATAACTCTATAGTTTACTCTTGAGTAAAATGTTGGAAAACGTGCATGTTCTATGTACACAAACATGGCCTACAAAAGACAAGGATGTTGGATTTCATGGAATTTTTCGTTGTTTTAGGACATTTCTTTAAAAAAAATCGCTAAAAATGCCAACAATTCGCATTTTTTTGCCAAATTTGCATTATTTCGATATTTCGAATGGGCGAAAAATATGTCCAGACTTCACTGCACATTCCTAAACATAATTTAGCAGCAATTACCATTTTTCACGGTTTTGGCGTTTGCGAAAAATCAATGTACCTACTAATTGGAAATTACTTTCTGGCCACCCCTCGTATAAATCAGTAGATTGAAAGTGAAAATGTAGCAGGGCTGACAGAGAAAAGTCAATTCTTGAAGGAAGTGATTTGCTGTTATGATTGAATGATTCGAGTAAATGTGATATTAAAATATTTACGTATTTATTATTAGTATTTTATTTCATAATACTGGACATTAACTTCACTCAGTGAGAGATTTTAGATCATCTCTCACGCGATTAAACAGACAGGACAGAGAGTAGCATTAATTTCATTGCAATACTAGTGTTGTTGCAGTAAATTTGAGGTTGGGAGCATGCACGTGCCAATTTTTATAACTTTCACCAATGCAGATTTATGTTTCACTTTTTCGTGATAGTATTCAATATATATCCCGTTTGGTTGGATTCTTCTTGATATCTAAGAATATTGCAATGTCATTGTAAACGCATGTTAACTTGTGCGAAACCAGTGATATGTCAGGATGATAAAAGAAAGCCTTCGTAAGCACTGCTACATTCAATAAGGTGAAGTGAGCCAGAAGAGTAATAAAATTCCAGCAGCATATTTGCAGTCTAAAGCTCTTCTTGTTCATGCATGCGATTTTTGTTGGATGTTGCAGTCCATGCAATTTCTGTCGCATGTTGTAGTGAGATACTTTGTCGGGTGGCGATATTCGACAAAAATCGTATGTATCAATGGAACATATTTGTTTCCATGTTCCTTCAGTTTGCCCAACAAAATGCCTTACTGGCCTTACTACGACGTCCGACAACTATCGGATAGCGCCACCTGCTCTTATCCCCTCCATCTGTTGACAAGTCCCCTTACTACTTCCATACGGACAAGAAAAAAATGATAATTCAGTGCATTTTCCATGTAATATTTAGAGGCTTAACCTTTACTCCTCCAATGATACCATATGGTATCATCAGATTAAGGTCGTACTTGCCCGATGATACCATATGGTATCATGGTGCCGATTACGAAATGAATGTGCTTTTTGGACCTTCATACTCTTATATGTTTAGGTGAAAACTCTGACACAGGTCTGGAGCAAGCCTGGGAAATTCATATTGATGACCAACCTCCCCTTCCCCCTCTGCAACATATCCATGCCACATTTCCGAACAGAGTTTCACATTGTGGCTCATTATTCAACTTTTATTGCACCCAGGAACATGAAACATGTTTCAATCTCTTTGGAAACGCCCATTCTTTAGAGAGAATACTTACGTTTGTGCCTTCTCCTTTAAAAAAATAGCGGGAGAAGAGGAGGTAAACTCCAGATTTTTATGTTTTTTTCCCCATTGAAATTCGGTGGTCGCGCCCCCAAAACCCCCTTCCTCGGTTCCGCGTTTTGAATTGTACACGGTAGCATGCTCTGATGTTTTAGCTGCAAACCAAAACTTATCCGAAGTAGATTGCTCCCATAGTACCCGCGTTATAACAATTTTCCTCCAAACATGCAAATTACCTATTTTTCGTAAAAAAAAAAAAAAAAAATCACATTTTGGCATATTATTCAACTTGTATGGCACCAAAGAACATGAAACATATTTCATTCTCTTGAGAAATGTCCATTCTTTGAAAAGAATACTAAAGTTTGCGCCTTCTTCCCAAATAGCGGGAGAAGAGGGGCTAAACTCCAGATTTTTATGTTTTTTTTTTCATTGAAATTCGGTGGTCGCTCCCCCCAAAACCCCTTTCCTCGGTTCGGCGTTCTGAATTGTACACGGTAGCATGCTCTGATGTTTTAGCTGCAAACCAAAACTTATCCGAAGTAGATTGCTCCCATAGTACCCGCATTATAACAATTTTCCTCCAAACATGCAAATTACCTATTTTTCGTAAAAAAAAAAAAAAAAAAATCACATTTTGGCATATTATTCAACTTCTATGGCACCAAAGAACATGAAACATATTTCATTCTCTTGAGAAATGTCCATTCTTTGAAAAGAATACTAAAGTTTGCGCCTTCTTCCCAAATAGCGGGAGAAGAGGGGCTAAACTCCAGATTTTTATGTTTTTTTTTTCATTGAAATTCGGTGGTCGCTCCCCCCAAACCCCCTTTCCTCGGTTCGGCGTTCTGAATTGTACACGGTAGCATGCTCTGATGTTTTAGCTGCAAACCAAAACTTATCCGAAGTAGATTGCTCCCATAGTACCCGCATTATAACAATTTTCCTCCAAACATGCAAATTACCAATTTTTCGTAAAAAAAAAAAAAAAAAAAAAAAATCACATTTTGGCATATTATTCAACTTCTATGGCACCAAAGAACATGAAACATATTTCATTCTCTTGAGAAATGTCCATTCTTTGAAAAGAATACTAAAGTTTGCGCCTTCTTCCCAAATAGCGGGAGAAGAGGGGCTAAACTCCAGATTTTTATGTTGTTTTTTTTCATTGAAATTCGGTGGTCGCTCCCCCCAAACCCCCTTTCCTCGGTTCGGCGTTCTGAATTGTACACGGTAGCATGCTCTGATGTTTTAGCTGCAAACCAAAACTTATCCGAAGTAGATTGCTCCCATAGTACCCGCATTATAACAATTTTCCTCCAAACATGCAAATTACCTATTTTTCGTAAAAAAAAAAAAAAAAATCACATTTTGGCATATAATTCAACTTCTATGGCACCAAAGAACATGAAACATATTTCATTCTCTTGAGAAATGTCCATTCTTTGAAAAGAATACTAAAGTTTGCGCCTTCTTCCCAAATAGCGGGAGAAGAGGGGCTAAACTCCAGATTTTTATGTTGTTTTTTTTCATTGAAATTCGGTGGTCGCTCCCCCCAAACCCCCTTTCCTCGGTTCGGCGTTCTGAATTGTACACGGTAGCATGCTCTGATGTTTTAGCTGCAAACCAAAACTTATCCGAAGTAGATTGCTCCCATAGTACCCACATTATAACAATTTTCCTCCAAACATGCAAATTACCTATTTTTCGTAAGAAAAAAAAATCACATTTTGGCATATTATTCAACTTGTATGCCACCAAAGAACATGAAACATATTTCATTCTCTTGAGAAATGTCCATTCTTTGAAAAGAATACTAAAGTTCGCGCTTTCTCCCCAAAATAGCGGGAGAAGAGGAGGCAAACTCCAGATTTTTGTTTTTTACATTGAAATTCAGGGGAAGTGCCCCCAAGCCCCCTTCCTCGTCCGGTGTTCTAAATTGTACAATGTTGCATGCGCTGATGTTTTAGCTGCAAAACAAAAGTTATCCGAAGTAGATTGCTCCCATAGTGCCAGAGTTATAACAATTTTCGTCAAAAGTGTGTTCGAAGTCAATGAAGACGAAATTCCCTGACATTTCCCTGACTTTTTTTGACACCTCAAATTCCCTGACATTTCCCGGTTTTCCAGGTCTGTCGCCACCCTGAATATGATAAATATGTAATATTACACTTGTCCAACAAATATGTAGAAAGTTATAATTTTTTGAAAATTTGAAGAGTTTCAGAAATTGGGTGGACAAACGCATCATGTGACACAAAATATGTCATATCTCTGAAACTATGTGGAGTATTGTGATGATTTAGGTATTGGAGAGGACGACAATCTTAACAGAAAATGATTATTACCACTCTTACCTATTCAGAAAGTAGAAAAATCTTTAAAGTAATATTTTGTGATGAAAAATACACTCCCACTTCAGGTAATTGTTTGATAGGGAGTCCCAGGTTTTACCACGATGAAAATTGTTACACAGCATAATCGTTCAACATAATATTAAAAAATCTGAAAGGTAATATTGTTCTTATTAAAAATATCCCAGGTTTCAAAATTCAATGTATCAACCATTGTTTCCATTGGCACAGTTATATTTTTGACAAATGGCCCTAAAACTCTCCCAAATTACCACTAATATCAGTACACAATATTGTTAGAAATGTTGAATACATGGGAGAAGCATTTCTATGATGTCTGTCCACTTTTATCAGAAATTGTACTAAGACCACAGTTCTTGTCCAGAATGCATGTGGGTCAGTCCAAAGAGAATGGTCTAGCAATGGTTGCTTGACCATTTTTAAAATTTTCAATTTGTTTGTTGTTCTAACCCCTATCCAGGGGTAGTTACTTCAAAGCAGGCATTATTTTTCTAAAACTTGACTGTTTATTTCGCGTGGAATGACCCTTCTGCATTATATAGTTATGGATTCAATACCAGTTGATTGGGCATGAGTGTTTTGTAAATCCTTTCATCAATGTTACCTAATCCTCACAAGTAGCATATCAGTAAGACAGACTTATACAGAAATCCACAATTCTGCCATTTCGATATGGTTCTTATGAGGAAAAATTCACACAAATTTACGTGGTTAATAATAACCAAATACAGTGGAACCCTGATTTTACATTTTCCTGCATTACACATTCAATCTTGATGGTCCCCCTGAAAAATGTAGAATCGAGGTTCCACTGTATATAGGTATAAAAGATTCTTTTACAATTAGCTTGAGAAATTTGACAGAAGGCAGTTTCATGTATTTGTGGCATACCTAGGAATTTGATTATTACAGTATCTTTCTTTTCTGCACTGAATGTTTACCAGATACTTGCATGTATAAATTGTTGAATTTTGCATACCTAGTACGTCTGCTTTCGATGTATCATATGAGCAGCTTGGGAGTAAAGCTTTATAACCCAGAAAGCAAGAGAATATTTTCATAAAAATGAAGTAGTTGTAAAAAGTAATGTTATGATTACATGAAAGTTACTAAATGATATACTTTTTTGCACGTGTTATTTCCTTTTTCAAATAGAAGAACTTCAGGTTGCATAGTAAACTTTTTTTTTTGTTACCCAGTGCACTCGACACCTACTTTCTTCTTCTTGTCACCTGTATAATGTATTTTGCATTTGCATGTTTGCAAGCTTGCATTACAAACATTCAAAAAGCATGTTTTTACCAGCGAGGATGGCATGTAAGATGTGACCCTTCCCAAAAACACTCAAACCTCAACCTCTCTTCCACCCTACATTAAAGGTAGACTGACGATGCTCTGCCAGTCTGGTGGCTGGACTCGCAGCCAATATAATCCTCTGTAGGACTTGTGTTGTGTGCTGTTCATGTATGCTGGTATTTGTCCCTTCATTATTTTTATCTTATCACCATTTGTTCTTATCTTTACGATCAGCCAAATGTGGCCAAAAAAAAGGTAAAGTATTCCCCTGTGCTTAGCACCATGCCATGAAGGTGTATAGGGGGTGCGGGGATAACGCCCCACACTTTCTTGATCCGGTCGTGAGTGGGGATGATGTGATCAGCACCATACCCCTGATCGCCTTTACCCCCCCAGGGTTTCCCCCAGGTACCCATGTTATTCGACGCTGGGTGGGCGTCGGGGCCGCTTCCAACGTTAGAAAAGTTCCCGGATTTGAACCGGCCGGGGATTGAACCCGGGACCTTTAGCATGGTAGTCAGACGCGTTACCGACTGAGCCACCGCGGCAAAAAAAAAAGCCAAGTAAAATAAATCAATAAAAGCAAGGATTATGTTTTTGCTTTCACTACATGGTTAAATACAACTGTTAACTTGTGATTGCATGTAGTATTAGGTCCTCTTTCTTGGGAGTACAAAAAAAAAATATTTCTTATTGACTTACCTTGAACAAGATTTGTTTGTTTCAAATTTCCAAACATGGGATTGTCGTGTTTAAACCAAGCAAGCAAAAATGAAGCAAGTCACTAGTAGCCTTCAGTTTCCTGGGCATACTTTCATAGAAGATTGGCATTTGATATAGTTACAGGTTTTTTCTATTTTTTTAACATTGCACCCCCTAGATAAATAATCATGATGCCATTGCTTAAACTGAGGGAAACGCAGTGCACAATGCAATGAAAGTTCGTGGCTTATGGGTTACCCAGATGTT
This sequence comes from Lepisma saccharinum, assembly GCF_977018435.1. Lineage (NCBI taxonomy): Eukaryota > Metazoa > Arthropoda > Insecta > Zygentoma > Lepismatidae > Lepisma > Lepisma saccharinum. The sequence continues at coordinate 117,068,146 of NC_139229.1, forward strand.
CCCATGTGTTTCTGACTATCAGCAGCTACTGAATAAGCTTCATTCACTATTGTGCAGCAACTGCATCAATGTTAACTCAATTTTGAATGGTGTGTGCATTATCAAGTTTTACTCCTGAGCTGCTCGTATGTTAATGCTTATTTATGAAGTACACTGAAAGTCTGTGGTGGGATAGTGAAAAGTCTACAAAATTGAAAATTTGAGTATTGCATATTTCGCACCTCATCCATGTCTTTATGTTCAAAGTTTCATAGTGAAATGTCACAAAACACAGCACTATGTTTCTCAGTCCTCAAATGTAAGTATAAAATAAAGGAAAAGAAAACTAGCAAGGTAAATTAATGATAGATGCGGTAAACGTGGTTTAAAATTACTTATGAATGAAGACCCAGTCTTTTCGAAATTAATAGGATTTAACCATTAAATTGTGCAACGCAGAAATACGAAGTTTCAAAATTTCACGTTAGCAAGGTAAAGACTGTATCAAATTGCTATCTTTTGATGCCTGGAACCTGCTCGGGGTCAGGGTTTCTTTGAAATTTTGCAACACAGTATTCTCTAAATAAAGGTCATCAGATATCTGTAACTGAATTTTGGAAAGTTTATCATGGAATATCTTGAATTGTCATGCTGTAACAGTTCAGGTACTTAACACATTATGTACAAAAGGATATGTAAAAAGTTAAGAACTGTGCTATGTATGAAACTGTAATAAAAAAAAAGTTGTGAAAAACCTCAATATTTTTTATCATTTTTACTACAAGTTAATGCATATCATACAGTAAACAGCCATACAGCATACATCAATTTCATATCTGAAAAAAAAAAAGGTTCATAAAACTACAGCTTCTTTGTCCACCATGAGGATAAATGGATCCAATTGTAGCTGTTTCAGTTGTGTTATAGCAACTGTGATGTTTACTTTTCATTAATTCAATTCACAGCCTCTTCCATAGCAAAAAACCATTCGTATCAAAGACATTATGTACTCGCAAGTAAATTTTTAAGACTATGTATGTACACAACAACCCAGTATTAGCTTGATAAGAGGCCTCTAAGCTACCAGTAGTACATTTTCAAATTCTGTTTATTTTCTCATGTAAATACAAAAATGAAAATTGCATCTGTCATCTTAGAAAAAAAAGTGGCAATGTTTCTTTTCCACTTGTAATGAATCCCCAATCTCCATTTCTTTTTGTAATAGAGTATGAAAATGTAATTCCAGGTGAAATCTCTGTACGTTATCGGATCCAATACATATATGATTTAAAACACACTCATTAGTCTCTCAAGAGTACAAATATATTTTTTACTCTCACTATTTTCAAACAACATGCAGTTGAAATTAATAGATATCACTTCTTCCTAATATTACATATTTCACAAAGAGATTCATGACAAGATTGCATCTTATATTGATTTAACAACAAATATTATAAGACAAAACAGTTAAATACACAATGTGGCCTTACCAACCTAAAATTATAATTAGTAAATGACCACAGCACAAATAAAAAATATATATTTATATATGTGGCTCCTGCATTTCGCATCTATTTCACGGCTATTGCAGCTAATAAAGATTTTTTTTAATACGCTAAGAAAAATAACCGGAATGTAACAATTGAAAACATACAAAGCAAACATTTCGTGAACTTTTCTTTTTCCATTTTATGTATGGATACAACAATGACTTGCATCATCATCATCTACCAAGATGATCACATACATTATCCAAGTGCCACATTCACATGAATTAATGTTCTCAACATCTTACTTTGTACTAAACTTCCCATCACGGAATTTCTCCCACAAACATATGTAAGTATGCAGATACACTGTAATGGCAAATGAATAAATCCATGTTATTTCATTTTCTTCTTAGAAGAAGTTATATTACACTGCAGATAATAATGTCTTCGCTGCTAGCTAATCATAATACCGACCAAACTTGGGCTAACTTGAAAACATCTGCTCCCAAAAGCTAGATATGGTTCTTCTTCTTCAACAATGTTAATTGGCATGAGAACAGCTTCATTCTGCTGTAACTTCTGCATTAGTACCAGTTTCATCTGCTTTAGTTTCAGCCACTCCTGTAGTTTTTGTATCATCCTTTGCACTTAACTCAACCTTACCTTTATCACCTTCCTCATCATCGACCTGCATCTCTTCATCACCAGCTTCCTTGGCTTCTTCGGCATCATGCTTTTCTGCAGTACCTTCGGTTTCAATACCAGTTTCTTGCTTACTGGTTTCAGGACCATTATCAGCTTCTATGGTTTTACCAGGTGAATTTTCCGATGCTTCTTTCATTTCTTCAGCACACTCTGTTTCCATGGCAGTTTCTTGTTTATTGCTTTCGAGACTTTCTGTTTCATTTTCCATGGTTTTCCCAGCAGAATTTTCTGATGTTTCCATTTCTTCAACTTCGGTTTCATCTTTCTCCTTTTCGGTATCTACTGTTGATATGGGATCTGGACTCAATGCATCTTCACTTTTGCTCTTTGCTTCAGTTTCTGCTTCATCATCATCATCATCCTTGTCTATTTCTTTGCTCACTTCCTCCACGTCCATTCCAGATTCGTCTGCCTTATTTGAATTTTCTCTTGAAACAATATCTGCAGAATCCTTTGTTGCAGTTTCATCCGTAATGGACTCGCACACACTTTCCAAATCCTCACCTTTATTTTCATCGATAACATCACCAGAATCTGCCCCACTATCACCATCGGCTGCACTTTTCTCATTCTCATCCTCTGTCTCCATTACACTATCTTCAACAGGTTTGTCTTCTTTCTCATTTTCGCTCAATGCTGCAGCACCAGGCTTCTTGTCATCCTTTGCATGCTGTTCTTCTTCAGAGTGTGTACTTTCTTTGGCATCCTTAGAATCTTCCGTATCAGATGGCACTTTTTCACAGCTGGACTCGTCTGTTGACGCCTTCCTCACTAGTCCAAGAATATTTAGCATACTAGGTTGGTCATTGCCTGAAATAAAATGAATATTCTCATAAAGTTGCTGGAAGGTACAGAATAACAATGACAACTATACTATCGGAGTCCTGGGCAATAATAGCATTTCACTTCTTGCCCATACTGTGTATTTGAAACTAGTGATGCTTTACAAATAATCTTGGAAAAGTAAAAAATTAATAACATTTTTCTTCAAATATTCAATGAATAGCTTCTAAAATATAAATGAAATAAAATTAATTTTGTGATTAACCTTTTGCATCCCGAGCGTCTCGATCAAGATCCTCTAGCATGCTCGTAGTTTTTACGTTATAATATCGCTATTTTTGGCTGGATTTGAGATTTTCTTCTTTTACATTATTGTTAACACACATATTAAACAATTATGACTCTTGCACTTCTTGGTGTCAAACAAAAAAGGCGGGAAAATGGTGGCTTTTTTTGGTCAGCTTCCTCACAAAGGAAAAAGAATTCCGACAAACAAAGGCCAGATTTATTAGCAATTCTTTTCTTCCACCACTGGAAACTAGATGGGTGAAAAGTTTGCTTCTTGGTACCCAAGGTCACAAGGAATTTTCCCCATGTCGCCACAAGGGGGAGGGGAGAAGAGGGGTTGACCTTTTGACCAAATGTGCACTTACTTATATTCTGAAAGAGTCGGTGGCACGCACACATGTAGTCTTGGAGGTACAAGTCGTGTTCTATTTGTCGTATGATAATAGTACAATTATTTCTGTGTTAGTAAAACTCTTAGCGATTATTTCCATGTGTATTGTTACAATGTCTTGTACTTTTTGTTGGGGAAGGAGGGGGAACCCCCATTTTTTTTTTCAAAAAAATTCTTGAATTTTCAGGTTCATCACCCCTCCCTCTATATATACATATATACGCCAAATGTGCATAAATTTTATATAGTCCGAATCTATGGTTCATTCTGAGTAAAATGATATATCATTTGTCTGTCTACGGCAATTAGTGCAATTAGTGTCCGATCTACAGTTGTTTGAAGTTAACTATGCATTTTGTTGAAATTCGAGACTTGAGTCAGTGGCGCGCAGACATGTCGTTTTGAGGGTACAAGTCATGTTCTATTGTTCATATGATAATAGTGCAATTATTTTCTTGTTCCTAACACTCCAGCGATTATTTCCATGTGTATTGTTACAATGTCTTGTACTTTTTGTCGGGGGGGGGGGGGGGGGACCCCATTTTTTCTTCAAAAATTTTGGAATTTTGTTTCCTCCCCCCTCCATATATATACCGAATGGGCATACATTTTATATAGTCCAAATCTATGGTTCATTCAGAGTAAAACAATATATCATTTGTCTGTCTACGGCAATTAGAGTCTGATCTACAGTCATTTTTATAAAACTGCATTTTGCTGAAAATTGGCTCAGGCAGCAGGAGGCAAAAGAGGCTTGGGTGGCTAAAGGTTAAATGAGAGCTTTTTTAATATTCTGATGTAATTCTTGAATGTTTTAAAGCAGAACTCTGGCAAATTAATGCACATAATTGCAGTGGAACCCCGATTTTATGTTCTCAAGAGTTTACATTTTCCTGCATTATACATTCAATTTTTATGATCCCAACATAGCAAAATGTTATGAAATTTTCCTCAATTTTACATTTTCCTACATTTAAAGTTTTTTCAACTTGGTCTCCTGAGAAATGTAAAATTCAGGTTCCACTGTATTAATAAATATTTTCAGAAATTTTTAATTGTTACAATTTTGAAACATCGGCATATGTGAGAATAACTGGTTGTGGTATCAGTACAGATTCAAAATGGTCAGTTTATCATTGCAGTTTCAAATATATAGACCATTACCAAGAGTTGGAGAAATGTGTACGAGTGGTGAGTCATTACAGACACACTGTGTAATTAAACATGTTACTACTACTACTTTGGATTACTACTATGGAATATGTTTGTGCTGAGGAAATAAACCACAAACACATAATATTTTACCAATTGGATTACCAATGTAAAAACTTACTTGGAGGTGCAGCCGACTTCTTTTCCACATCTTTGGGTTCATCATCTTTCCTTGGCACAAAAGCCTTTAGCCACTGGTCACTAGGATCTTCATGAACATCATCATTGTCATCCAAAGTAACAAGAGGTGGAAAAGATGCTGACTGTGATTGAATTGTAGATGCTTTGGCACGAGCCATGGAAGGATATGCTGATTTTCTCTCACATTTTGCCAAGTGTTTTGCTGAAAGTAGTATACAATATGATAACAAAACATTACGGTGAGTATCATCATCTATCATTTTAAAAAAACTACTTTATTTATGATTCTCGATTACATAAAGCCATTTTCCATTTTTTATAAAAACTAAAATTATCTTGTAGCACTTATTTACTAAGGATAGGATCTGATAGCTCAACATTTCACTTTTTTAGTAAATTTGATGATATTCTTTCTAATTTGATATTTCCATTAACTTTTAACTTGATAGTATTTATAGAAGCTTGTGATTTTATTATCTTGTGACTTCTTATTTGTTAGTTCCAATGTGAGCCATTTTTACTTTTATTTTTTAAATGTCAAAGTTTGTTGAAGTTAACTCTATGCTCAGGTAAGTTAATTGGGACTACACCTACAGTTTAAAGTGGGATCTGAATCACTGAGCATTGTGCCTCCTCTGGGATTGAACCTGGGAATTCCTTGATTACAAGGTGATAACATTACCACTATTCCATAAGGGAGCCCCTATTTTTTAAAAAGATACATATCGAGGGAGACAGAGATAGGAACTGTTTCAGAAAATACATGGGCAAGTCACGTTAGCACTTGCTAATGAAACATACAGAAGCAGACATAATCAACAGTGCCTTCCATACTTCCCCCCATGACTGCTCTTTTCACACAAGTGTCCTTACAAAAATTAGCAATTGGCAGCATCGATGAGGCATGTGGTGGGCACATGCATCTTCACACCTCCTAAAGATTGTCAGGAAGATAAGGTCCAACTTTCTTTTAACTTTATTCACAAGTTTACTGCTGTTTCTTGGCAACTAACTTGTGCAACCTTTTACAAAAAATTAGCAATTTTCATTTAAACAGGTTATATACATGTGACAGAATTTTGCTCTTCCTTTCTGATATATAGAATATGATAATATTAGCACATAGAAACTGAACAAAGTAGAACTTGGCACTGAATAAGCATACTGTAGAGTGACATATAGGCTAGCGTAGAATAAATATTTTATCAGCAGAGATAGCAATATTCACAGATTACACTTTCCCCAATAGATATTTTCAAGAATGGCATAAGGCAAGCTACAAATGCTAAAATCTACTCAATCTAAACTACTATTCTACTCAGTTCTCTCCCCTCAATTGGTGGGAATGTTGTAATGTTTTGTTTACGTATTTTCTTTCGTGAATGATAATCAATTATACTTGAAAAATGACTATAATATTGCATTTTTCACTTTGTAGTTTATTTATTTCAATAAAAAAGAGCAATCATGACAAAAAGGTGCTGAAATAACTTCCTGCTTTCACAATTTCATATTTCACAAATGCCACAATTCCTTCTTCGAATAGAAAATGATCACTTAATATAAAGATTACAAATTTGGTCTACTTACTTTGAAAAGACTATTTTGCTTCCCACTGCATGGCTCTTTGCACTTTTACTATCAATTTAACTACTTTCTTGAGAAGATAAGTTCTGAAATCAATTTCTGGAGGAATTTTTAAAACATATCACATGTCAATTACAAATGGCCAGGCCCAGCCTCAAGAGGTGGATAGTAAAATGGCCCATAAATATGCATGTTAAACATGAATAAGGAAAAACCCTATATCCTGAATATGATTGTAACAGCAAAAATGCAAATTCAATAATACATTTCACTACTTAGCCTTTAGGAACAACATGAAATTTAATGCATATACCAATTGCAACAATGTTACTTTATACCTACTTCTAAACTGTAGCAAAATATTCTACAGCCAACTGCAAAGACAATAGTACCAATTTGTCCATCCCCATGTTCACTCACTCTGTTCTCTGCAATGGGAAGCTCAAAGACAGAAAAAATAACAAATAGTTTGTGCACCAGCATAAGTAAAATTTCATTAAAACAAAAGCCACACAAGATGTAAAAAAGAAAAAAATACGAAACCAGTGAGGGACAAATTTGCCTACGATTTTCTTAGCCACTGACTGTGCATGCCTACATGAAATCTACCTACCTAATCTATTGCCACTCTTGCTCTTAAATCCACAGACACAGTACAGCTCTTTTTTCAGTCTAATGACTTTACCCAAATGGAACTGGGGAGTTTTACTCTCGTGGAAGACCACTACATGCTCATGCATTGCTTTGGTACAGCAGGTTGCAAATCTGCATCTTGAACAACACAGGTAACCACTGAAAAAGCAAAAATTAACATCAGAAATACTACCTCACTGCTTGTTTATAAAGTACATACAAAACATTTTCCGGTAAGTTCTAGTTTGTGTTACCTTAGCAGATTTCTATCAACTCATTGTAATATACACTTCTCACCCTCAGGTATGTTTCCCAAAGAATGTTCAGTTTACCTTAATGTTCTAAACTATTCTCTGTTCTCATCTGTCCTCGTTTTCTTTTTAATTAATTTACTTAATCTTATTGTGTTTTATTTATTACTAGACCATCAACAGCACATACAAGAAACCACACCTGGTGACATTTTACAAATTTCCCGTTTATATCATCAGACCTAATAGACAGAAAAAAGGATTCTAAATACATCAAATGGAGTTCATTTCATTGTAGTCTTCATCATCTCCAAGTCCAAATATCATACAACCAGGCTTGAAAAGGGAAGTCCTTCCTAGCTGGAGGATGCTTGTGTAAATTATTAGTTGAGGGGATGCTTTATGCAAATTTTCTTAACTGGGCATGAACATGTCCAACCCACTTCAAACACTGGCACAATGCAGGATTTTTTTTTTTTCTCGGAGGGGCTGGAATTGTAAAGGGTCCTCCTCCGTGGCCGTGCGTTCTAAGGCACCATGCTTTGGGCAGCGGTTGCGGGACGGCATAGGTTCGATCCCGAGTTCAGTCTCCAGGAATTTTCGGCCTGTGTATAGGGCCGGTGGCAACCCACCATCATGAGGAAATTGGGAACTCGAGTCAGTGAGCATAATCCGGTCGCAAAGTCCTACAACGCATAATTTCGTGACAAGACAGGGTTGGAAAATGCATCTCACACTTTTCAGAAACATTAAAATTGAACATTAGAATGTGTTACTTCACATTTCGTGTTTTCGTCAAAAACGAAATATGCATGCCCCTATTAATCAATATTTTGAACAACTTTTTAACTGATAATTTTCAAGCATTGTTACCAGTGGGAATCAGTATCCGTATGGGTATCGGTTCAGGCCCAGTTTTAACAAAAAATAAATTAAAGAACATTCAGGAACTACTGTATGTTGTTTGATTATACAGGTTCTCTTACATGTTTCAATCTGAAAGGTATTAGGTATTGAAACTTACGAAAAGTGCTCTTCCTCTTTAAGATCTCCTTCACACTCACAGCAACTCAAGCCTTTGCCACCATTAACAGTCAAACTGTTATAGCTCACTACTGTGTAAGCATATCTTGGTTTCACTGAGGCACCAACGCCAACCTTTGGCTGTAAGGCTCGAGACTTGTCTGAAGGTGGAGGCATCATAACTGTATCAATTCCAACTGGTATCTCAATTGGCTTCACTCCTGTGGAAGAATAAAAAAATAGTGTAAATACTACAGATGGAAGAATATAAAATTTTGTTGATACCGATAATATACCAATATTCTATAGATACAATATAAACAGCCGTTTCATAAAGACACTGGCTGGTAAAATAATGTCCTTACTTAATATACATAACCTGATAATTACAATAGAATTTTTCCTTTGAAAATTCAATTGCATGTAGAGATATTTTTACTTTACAAAACAAGAGACTATTTAGTCATAAAAATAACAACATGGCTTAATTTTGCACTAAATTATAAGCTATTTATATGAACAACAGATTGGTAAAACTATTAGCAATGAGAATGAAGAAATAATCACAGTTTTTTTTAGTTTGTCATTATTATTAGGTTAGTCAAAAAGTAAATGCAAAGTTTTTCTTTTCTTCCGTAGGTTGGCTGTACAGCTTTCTGCGCTCGCAAGCCGATAGATAGTATCGTTGTCTTCGCCTGTGGCAGGTTACAGCGTCATCACTTCAGTTCGCTCTGCAGTGTTGCCAAGTATACATGGGTGCGCCACTGTCCGTGTGCACCACAGAAGAACAGCGTTCTGTAATTCGTTTTTTGTGGTCTGAAGGTGTAACAAGAGCTGAAATCCATAGAAGACTTTCAGCACAATACGGTGACAATGTTTTACCGCTGCGAAGTGTTTACCAGTGGATTGTAAAGTTCAAAAGCGGTCGAACAAGTGTGAACGACGAGGAAAGAGCAGATCGTCCAGCCACATCCACTGCTGATGACAACATTGAGCAAGCCCGTGAGCAGGTTCTGAATAACCGATGAGTGACTGTTGATGAAGTGGCAAACCATATGCACGTTAGTCATGGTTCTGCATATGAAATTATCCATAACAGGCTCAACTTTCACAAAGTCTGTGCGAAATGGGTCCCTAAAGAACTCACTGACGAGAACAAGCGAAATCGTGTGAGAATCTGTCAGCAATTATTGGACAGACATGCTAAGGTGAAGCCTTTTTGAAACGAATCATCACTGGAGATGAAACATGGATCCATCACTTCGAACCTGAGAGCAAACGCCAGAGCATGGAATGGAAACACCCTGAATCTCCAGTGAAAAAAAAAGTCAAGCGTCAACACTGCAGGAAAAGTTATGCTCACACTTTTTTGGGACTCAGAAGGGGTAATTATGGAACATTATGTGGAAAAGGGGACAACAATGAACAGTGAACGATACAGTGATATGTTTTCGAACAAGTTGAAGCCTGCAATTCGAAGCAAACGACGAGGTCGATTGGCGGAAGGCATTCTTTTGTTGCATAACAACGCGCGTCCCCATACGTCCACCAACACCGCTCAAACTCTTCAGAATCTGGGTTTAGAGGTGTTAGAGCATCCTGCATACAGTCCCAATCTTGCCCCGTTAGATTACCATTTGTTCGGTCCACTTAAAGATGCTTTAAGAGGCCGTCGATTCGACACAGATCAACAGGTGAAGGAAGCGGTGCATACGTGGCTTGCTGCTCAACCGAAAACCTTTTTTTCTCAGGGTATCGGAAAGCTTGTGGAACGTTGGACCATGTGTATTGAAGTGCAGGGGGCCTATGTTGGAAAATGCTATTATTGTAAGTTTTCTATTGTTGCTGTGAAAATAAAAATAATAATTATTGCATCTACTTTTTGACTGACCTAATATTATTATTGTTTCCTGAACATTCAAACTTTCATGCACTGATTGCACAAAGGTGTTGCTTACCATTGGAGATTTTAGGTGTTTATATAGAAATATAGCACAATGGGTAGAAAACAGATGTTTCATAAGACAGTAATTTTCTTTATAACAACAACATTAATTTGCAAATATCAATGTTTTATACTTTTAATTGCCTAATCCAGAACTCATGCAGAAATTATTCATTGGGCAATCAAATATATGAAGTGAGGCCTGTCTGTCTTATCCAAGCTGTAACATCCAGTACAATACTCAACCTAGTTTAAAATCATATTGTCTCAATAAGCTTTCTACATAAGGAAAATACAGATACAGATTACCAAATGCAGCAACAAGAGTTAATCAATCGTAAAATGCTTTGAAAATTGTTTTCCTTTATTTTCTTATACATACCAGGTTGTCCCTTAAAGCTTGAATGATCTTTGATTTGGTGCTCTTTCAATATTCCCTTGTGAATGAACCATAGCACACACTTGTTGCATTTCTTAACAATAGACTTCCGCTGATGTTTCTGTGGAAAAAAAAAATATCAGAGTTGTTGGAAAATGCAATTATACTATGTTTACCTGTACAATTTTCATAATCACACTAATCTGTTACAAGCAGAGGGCTGAAAGAAAGAAAAAGCACTAATCCAAGTTTGCACATATGCCTTGGTAAGTAGTCCATACGTTGGAAACTACAAATTCTTACTGAAGCTTAGCAGATAACACTTTGTGCAAGTACCAAAGGCAACATTCTTATTGAAGCATGCCATTATCAACACTGATTTTGGACACTTGGGCGATTTTTTAAACAAATCATGTGATTTCTGAATAGGCCCATAATTTAAGAATTCTATCCACAAGATAGTGAGTAAATATGGTAATGTTATAGTAAGTGATGTAACATTGTATAGTGGAACCACAAGCAAAAAAACCTGCGAGGAGAGGAGGGGCAGAGTGGACCATGCTTCCTTATGGCCTGAGCGGAAGGGAAGAAGGGAAAGCTGTGCAAGGACTTTTCATCCAAGGTTTTTTTTCCTTGTTGTCGCTCTATACAATTTAATATTTTCTACCAAAATCATCATTAAATTGATTTCACATTAAACTATTAAGTTAGTTCTGAAAGTTGTGCCCTCTGAATTTTAAAAGTAAATTAATTTCAATATTAAAATAAGAAAAACACATACTTAATTCTATAAATAGATTACTGTAGATTCTTCACACTATCACACTTGCAAAATAAATCAAAGTTCCTAACAATGAAATGTATTGGCCGTGGTGGCTCAGTCGGTAACGCGTCTGACTACCATGCTAAAGGTCCCGGGTTCGATCCCCGGCCGGTTCAAATCCGGGAACTTTTCTAACGTTGGAAGCGGCCCCGGCGGCCACCCAGCGTCGAATAACATGGGTACCTGGGGAAACCTGGGGGTAAAGGCGGTCAGGGGCGTGGTGCTGATCACATCACCCCCACTCACGACCGGATCAAGAAAGTGTGGGGCGTTACCCCCACACCCCCTATACGCCTTCATGGCGTGGTGCTAAGCACAGGGGAACACTTTACTTTTACTTTACTTTTTTAACAATGAAATACAAACTGTACCTGTATGTGATTGAAGAAGAAATATATGTTGTTTGTTAGTTTCTTGCCTTTACTGCTCACAGCAACTATCTTCAAACAGAATGGGCACTGAAGTTTTTCTGTTCCATTGTGAACCTACAGGATATTGTAAAGAAAAGCACTTATTACAAAAGAGACGTTAAAATATTAAAGCTACAAAGTATATAACAAGGAAGAAACAATAATAATTCTATTATTTTTCCTCTCACACAAACGGTAATTCATAGAACACTATTTTAAGGATGGAGTAGGTTAATTGATAATTTTATTCATCTGATATACTTATAAATAGCATGCAAAATACGTAATTTTATTATTTTTACAAATATAAATCTAAATTCAAACTTTGTACACTAAATGTCAAAATAAACAGCTATTTTTTCAAAACAAACAGTGAAAAGTGTGTCCAAGTTTGTTTCGTTTCAAGTCCACTTTATGCTCAGATGGGCTACCTGGGGCTGGACTTACAGTTCAAGATGGAATCGACAGGGGATGGACAAAAATATGAAAACACCTGCGAGGAAAAGTTGGAATGCTGTAGCTAATAAGGTGCAGGACTGCCTTTAGCTTCCAAAATGGCCTGCAGTCTCCGAGGAATGGACAAATACAAGTCCTGGATGGTGGATAATGGGATCTTGCACCATTCTTCATGCAAAACATGGTCACAATCCTTCTCAGTGTCCTTCTGTCTCTGTCACTCAGTGTACACTTTCATCCACACAGGTGTTTATCTGATTATGTCTTTCCGGACACACTATTATGTCATCATGATCTTGGATGGAATCCCTCTCGATACACCAAATTACATGGCTACTTTGGTAACAGAGGTGCCTGCACGGTGGGCACCAACAATTTGCCCTCTTTGAAACACGGTCAGCTCGGACATGATTCAGTATCAACTGCACTGCACGCTATCTGCAGTGCAACTGTCGACTCCTACCAGTCCAACAGGGTCCTCTCATGGTGCAAAACAAAAGAATTTCGCACCACGTCCGATTTCAAGTGGAAAAACTGCATCGATGTCACCTATTCCGATGTGGTGTTTGTATATTTTTGTCCATCCCCTGTCCATTATGCCTTCACCAGGGATTGAATCCAGATTTATATCAAGGTGACAACTAGCACTACACCATTATGGTGATTCTATTGCAGTCACTTGATTATATAACACAGTGAAACCTAGATTTTACATCTTTTAAGAGATCAAGGCAGAAAAAAACTTTAGTTTGAAATCTGTCACACACCTGGCATTATGCAAGAACTCAAAAGCACTTACATCTGCTCCCAACTTACCTCATAAAAATGATCAATCAAGGTCCTGTGCATGGAACTTCTAAAGTTGCAAATTCCACATGAATAGGGTAGTTCCATGCAAACGTGCATACGATGCATGTGGTTTATGAGAGAACCTCTGTCTCTGAAGCTTTCCTCACAAATGCGACAGACCAAACTGTTGTTACTCTTCAAGTGAATCTAAAACAACATATAATATTAAGAAAATTCACACAAACTAGTTTGCACACTTACATCTGTTATGTACCCCAACAATCAATTATCAACATCTGACACAACACGATAAGAAAAGTGAAACTGCTAAAGTTACAGGTCCTCAACAATATGAACCAACCAATTAAGTATTTCACTAAGCTATGGCTTGTAATACTCATAAATTATATTCTAAGAGGACAATTTCAGAGTATGAAACTATCGACCAACACAGGAACTTATAGAAACTTAACACTTTTCATTAATTACTTCACAATATTATAGTGCATCAAAAATATTTCCCAAATTAAATAACACTCGCTCAATTTATTTTTTCATTATTTTATATAGAACTACAAGTACTTTGAACAAACTTTGAGTATCTGTGTGATTTTTTTACTTATGTGGCAACTATTAATTCCATAGCAAGTTTGTAAAAAAAAAAAAAAAAGCAACTGAACAGATTTATACCACAAGGCATTACTATCAGTATTTTTTCAAAGTGCTGTCACCCTAGCCCTATAGTATAATAGAGCTTTAATTTGACACCAAACAAATAATCAGTAAATTTATAATTATTGATTATAATAGAAAATATCAACATAGCAATGTATTGGTGAAATTGTGAATTTTAACCATCTGATATATTTCTAAATTATTCTGTACCTGAATGTAATATTCTGGAACTTCAGTTCTGTTCTCCTTAATATGAAGGAAAAATTCACAAACATGGAGGCAGAAAAAAAATATCAACAAGCAGGAATTTCATCAAATATTTCACATTCCTTCAGACATTATCTGCTATTGGTAACTTTGCATAAAAGGGTGAGTCAAATGAAAACCTTATTTTGTTTTCACTTTCTTTTCTCATGGATTTTTCCCTGTAGGATTACACAAATTTGTATTTTTCAACATGCATATTTTCCACTGTTAAGTAAGTGCATGGTTACCTCTCCAAAAGCAAGTCCTTCAGTTGTAGCTTAAGAACAGCATCTTTGCAATTTTGTGGCTCAAGTGATTTGCTGCAGCCCTTATGGACATTTTGCAATTAACAGATGAGACTCGACATAAATATGATATATGTAGTCTGTCTCATAAATGTTGTTGCACTTTTAAGGTTTCATTTGACTTACTCTCGTATATCACAGAAATGCATATTCCTACATGAAACAGAATACAATAAAATTTCATATAAGATAGTACACAAGAAATGCCATCAAATGTTTAACATTTAACATTTTAACTTACTTCTTCAACATGTGTTTGCATGTTGTATGGGGTGTCAAAATTTCGCAAGCAGTACTTGCATTGAGTTAAATCGCCCAGTTCTGTATTGAAACTATTGTCGTTCTGTGCATGCATTATTAAATGCTTCATCAGCAAGATGTTGTTTGTAAAATTACGTCGACACACTGAACACTGAAAAAATATGAAATAAAACATAACAATTAGAAAAACTGTAGCAAGTAATGTGTAATCAATATACTAAATCTACATGAAAAATACACCAATGTGAGCTTTTCTATTTACTTCTACAATTTTGGGATGTACCCTTAGGGGCTGATACAACTGAGAATTGTATCACACAGAAATTGGTTCTGAAAGAAAAAATAAATTGATGAATATTATGAATATAGAGGGAGAAACAAACGCAAATCAGATCACTGTGAATGAAATCTTCATTGCAAGTTTCTTCAAGGGGCTCTGTCTAAATAACGTTATATGTAAGATGAAAAATTTGGAGAAATTTAATAACATGCTGCTTTATCCTGTTTCACTACAGAGATATCAACTATCATACTGTATGTAAATTATATAGTACCTATTTTCGACTTGGTTATAAATGTCTGAAAGTTAGTAGTTGAAGTCGTAGATGCAATTCTGTTTCGAATAAATAAAATAATTTTTAAAAAGGGAAATTTGGGAATGGCTTACGGGTACAGAACTTTATAGTGCTGTAGCTTCTTCAGAAGTCCACAGGGTTTTCCTACACACAAATCCATTTTGTCCAAAAAGTGGACTTTCGCTTGGAGCAATGAGATATTTTTAAGATTGTTCTGATTTGAAGAGCAATGCAATACAATATTATGCCTATCAAAGCTACAGGGAAATAAATATATGAGTAGAAAACAGGAACACATGGAAATGCACAACAAAATAACAACATTATATAAAAAAATTCCACAGCCCCTTCTGTAAATACAAAGGCACAGAAAACAAGGTAGAAGCAAGTAAGAAAAGAAAATATACTAAATATGAAATGAGCAGGAAAATAATGAGGGAGGGAAGTAAAAATTTTGAATGGGGTAGGGGTAGAGCTTGAGCAAAGCATCCTCAGGTTTGAACACGTGAGGAGATTACCTAATAATCTCTGTGGCAGAGTGGTTAGCACAGCCTGCTACAACAATAAGGGTCCTGGGTTCAAATACCATCTTTGGAATGGGTGTTCTTTGTGAGAGTCCTTTCATCAATTTCATCATATCATGATAATAATGAACTGAACACAATATTCTAAACATATCAATATGCATAATATTCAACCTTAATGCCTGTTTGAGGTAGCAAAAATCAACAGCAACAAGAACAAAGAAACTACTTAAAGGAGTATTACAAATGACAACAATGATGTGCCCATCAAGATACAGTCCAGCCAGGGAAGACAAAACAAGCTGGAAAGTCTATTCCAAACACCAGAGGGGATGCAGGTAAATGCACTCGCCAAACTACCCTACTACTATAAGGATGGCATTTTTAAAATTCTGAACCTTCCATAATTTGTAAACATATTACCTCTACTAACTTTGCTGGCGATGTTACGTTTGAAACTTCAAAGTTGTTTCTACAGCAACCGATTTTCATGGCACTCCTTCCTTCTCAAAATGCCATTGATGCCACAGACCTCCAGGTACCAGACTGGAAATGTGAGCTTTTCAATATGGGTCGACTTGAAGGCAAAAATTTAGAAGAGGGCGATACTATAATGGCGGTGAGCATACCTTCATATGTTTTTCTTGTATCAACTATTTTGAAGATTGTGAGTTATTGCACCACATACGAATGCAATGTTTAAGTTTACTAAGAAGTATATAACTCTACATATTACACTCCACAAGTGAGTACTAATAATTTCTTCATAAAAATTAAAACTTAACAAGCTCTAATTTGCATCTCCGCCATATTTGTACCCCCAGGACTATGCGTGGCTTCAAACAAAAGCACAGAGTTTCCAGTCTGTAACCAGAGGTATGTGATTGCTGCAGTCACCCTTATTTTGACACTGAACAAGTGCAGTTGGCTCATGCGCATAGCTGTCCATGGTTTCGGCTAATAAAGCCGGACTATAAGAACATTGTGTAGAATAGAATAGAATAGAATGGTCTTTATTTAAGCAGGCGTGTTTCAGCCTCATGGGTCGTTCTTACAACCAACCCTTGTCAAAGATACAATAAATGAATAAAAACAAAAAGAAAGGAAAAAACACATAATGATCATGATAATACAATAAAGATAATATAAAGATTATACAATGTTGCTATTACAATCTACAAATACTTACCCTAGTGTCAATAGCAGCTTTTGTTTGCTTGTCGATGAGGGTCTGGTCTCCATCCAAGGTTCCATAGTAGAAGGTTTCCAGGAGTCGCATCTCTTGTGGTGTAACTTGCAATTTCTTTGGTTCAGATCCAGCAGAGGCATCCGCTGGTGCTCTCTTCCTGTTTCGTTTCTGAGGCTGCAAACTGACAACCTAAAACCATATAAGAAACATTTTGTCACTAAATATCTTTACCATACAATTCCATACAGTACTTGTTTAGCGCACATATATGTTTATTTTAGTTATTGTTTATTGCACCATCTAAATTCCATGAACATATAATAATAAAGAAGTGGCTGGAATGGCACTAACATTCAACTATGACTTATTTGCAATTTGGAAAGAGGAAGAATATATGGTTTTGTAGCAATGTCTCTTAAATTCAATTATCAGTACAATTTTTATAATTCAAACTATTTTACTACTTATTTATAAAAACTATCATAATCAGATGTAGGACAAAGTATAGCTGATAATTTAATTTTTGAAAAGTGACCATCAGAAGTAAAAAAAAATAAGAAGAAAAAGCAACTTCGAATATACATAATTATTAATGAATAAGAATGAAGTTAAATAAAAATCTTTATACTTTTTTCTTCAGAACGGTGATATTAAATTCCAGCAAAACTGAAAATCTAACAGGAACAGAAAGCATGTAAAAAGGATGTCGATACCAAAATATAGAAAAAAATGGCAAGCTCTCTTTAATAACATTTTTTAAACAAAAAGTCAACAGTGTAATTTCTAATCTCTCTTGTTGTAATAATTTTTCTTGTTATGTATGTATTAGTGGGGTCGGAATGCCGAAAAATATTTCACTTCCGGCGGAGAACGTGCCCTTGGGGAGGGGGGATACTACATTAATTCCCGAACCTTTAATGCCCCAGACCCAGTTTTTAAGCCCTCGTTTGTCTGTAATGGCATCTTCAAAATGCCAGTCATGACGAAGATTATATTCCTGAAACTTGATAGTTCATTGTGGTTATTTATCATTCATGACATCTTATTTTCACCTAATTTGCAGTTTATAACTGTCTTATGATAGCAAGAAATTAAAAAGACCAACTTTATCAAATAATATTAGATATGGTGGCCAATATGGCCGCGAAAAGTCTAAAAATAACCCTTGCAGCTGTTTGATCATGTTTGGGATCAAACCTTATGACTTGGAGGTGCCAGAACACAACGGTCGCATCCAAAATAGTGTCAGACTAAGCCCATGAAATAATAATAGTTCAGATCTTGACAATCTGTATATATACACAGGGTGTTTCAAAAGTCTGACACCATAGGACAACTGCATTATTAGTGCAGATGGCAAAAAATGGAAAAGGGGAAAGTTGTTGGAAACATGAGGTAACGTAAATGCTCCCTTAAGGACAAAACATGTGGCAACAAGGCAATGTCAATTCTGATTGAGGCTCATACCAGCGGACAGCCTCAACAGTGCATGCTACATTGAAAATTCAAGCACATTATATTGAAAACATCATATTTCCAACAACTTTCCCCTCTTTCCATTTTTCGCCATCTGCACTAATAACGCAGTTGTCGTATGGTGTCAGACTTTTGAGACACCCTGTGTATATATACAGATTGTCAAAAACTAAACTATTAGGGCTTAGTCTGACACTATTTTGGAAGCTACCGTTGAGTTCTGGCACCTCCTAGTCATAAAGTTTGATCCCAAACATGATCAAACAGCTGAAAGGGTTATTTTTAGACTTTTCGTGGCCATATCTTATATTATTTGATAAAGTGGGTCTTTTTAATTTATTGTTATCATAATACAGTTATAAACTGCAAATTAGGTGAAAATAAGATGACATGAATGATAAATAAATACAATGAACTATCAAGTTTCAGGAATTAATGTAGTATCTGGCTCTCAAAGGGCACATTCTCTGCCGGAAGTGAAATATTCTTCCATTTTTTCTTGCTTTCGAACGGCACTATATTGCTTGCATTGTAGAATTATCTCTCTTGTAGTCTACGGATATTACAAGCATAAAAACACAGTTTTTCGTTGTGACATTTCAGAAGAACACACGCGGCCTTCATCAGACATTTATTTTTAGTTTGATTCAAGATAGTTATAACAATGGTTAAAATTTTTTAACAAAAAAGAATCAGTTATACAATGGATGTTGTCAATGTTACGTTGTTGTAATATAGCAACTTAACTGTGAAACAAGCAGTCTGTTTTATTTTTTTCAGATAAAAAATATTGTTCACATTCTTTTTTCATTTAAAAATTATGCATCCCAAATATCATCAGGCAATTCAAAATCATCATTGCTTTCACAGAGATTCTTGATGTTTTCCATTACATTAAATTTTAAAGATGGTTGCTTATTCCACTTGTGAAAAAGAAAACTCCATAGTGGGTCAATGTTACCATTTTCATTATTTAATTTATTCCAGTGTTCTTCTGCAATGAACAAAGCTTCCCAGACATTCAAATCTATGTTTCCCATCACTCTTTTTAAAACTTCTTGGTGATTTAAAAACAATTTTGAAATTAAATCTTCTAGAGATTTTTGCAATTTTATGTGAGAATCCCTTGTGGAATGGAATACAAATAAATTTATTTTCAACAGATTTCTCATCTTTGTCCGTATATCTCTTTTCCTTTAGTTTTCTTGCGACTTGTTTTTTTGATTTGGTTTATTCTGTTAGTGTGAAAGCCATTTTCTTTTGCTATATATTACAAAGCTTATTTTCTTAATTTTTTAAATCCTTATTATTAGAACATAGTTCTTGTGCTCTCAGGAAAAAAATTAAAAATATATTAGCCGTGTGTCAGTTGTCTTAATTTTCAGTTCCACAAAAGAAATTACATTGTTATTCATAAGTTCACAAGTGAATTTTATGCGAGGATATGATTCATTCAACAATTTAAATACATCCATGATGATGTTCTCATTTTTAGCAATAATTAGCACATCATCTACATATCTGACGTAGATATGTATAACTGATTCTTCTTTGTTAAAAAAAACTGTATCTTTCATCCTTTGCGCTACAGCTCATGAAGGGCCTTGGCTTACCTACTGACTACCGGTCTCCCTCCCACGCTTTCCTTCATCACCTCTAAGCGTGGAGATCTTCAACCAGGATTGGAATAGTCGGGGAGTCAGCCCAACGTATCCCCAGCCGTTACAGTAGGTCTCCACGACTGGATTACGCTTACTCATTCGAAGATCCCCAATTTCCTCACGATGGTGGGTTGCCACCGGCCCTATACACAGGCCAAAAAACTATCTTTAATCAAACTAAAAATAAATGTCTGATGAAGGGAGCGTGTATTCTCCTGAAATGTCACAACAAAAAACTGTGTTTTTATGTTTGTAATAACCATAGACTACAAGATAAATAAATTCCTTTATATTCAGGAAACAAATTTAATAATGAATAACACAGGTTAATTTTTTCTTTTGGTTATTTTATTTACTTTTTTTAAAAAAATATCACGGTTAATCGTGTTCATGAGGATGTCTGATGAAATAATCATTGTCTTATCTAGGATTTCAACCTAGGAATAAGATTTATTTTTTTCCTTCTTTTCCTAAGGTGGGAATAATTTTCCCAAATATACACCGTGTCCCAAAAGTCCGGTAACACTTTTATTAATTCATTATACAAAAACTACAAGTGATATAGCTTTCGTGTATGTGTGATATGAAAGAGTATCTCAAATGTTTTTTTTATTGTACGAATTTACAATGCCTCGATATGGGAACCATGTGTAACACGACATATATCTACACGGTAATCAAATTCTTGCCATACTCTTTGGAGCATATCCTCAGAGACAGTGGTAGCAACTTCTTCAATCCTGCGCTCGAGTTCTACATTTTGTGGTAAAGGTGGCACATACACACTATCTTTTATTTATCCCCATAAGAAGAAGTCACAGGGAGTTAGATCCGGGGATCTTGGAGGCCACGTGTCGAAAGAGTATGGAAAGAATTTGATTACCGTGTAGACATATGTTGTGTTACACATGGTTCCCATATCAAGACACTGTGAACTCATATATTAAAAAAAAAAACATTTGAGATACTCTCTCATATGACATATACACAAAAGCTATATCACTAGTAGTTTTTGTATAATGAATTAATAAAAGTGTTACCCGACTTTTGGGACACGGTGTATTACTTTACAGGATATTCCATTTGACACCATAAGGGGAATTTCACATCAAAGTGACAAGCGACGTGCAACATTCACTTTGTAATGAACCAATGACACTGTTCGATACCCAGTGAAGGCACATGGTGATTTGGATCCACTTTAAACTGTAGATCCAGTCCCTATTAGCATATCTGTACATAAAGTGGACTCAAAAACTCAAACAATCACTGACATTGTTTCACTTAAGCAGCTCCACAAGCATACATTCAATTGGCTGGTCTTTGGTGGGAAATCTCCCCCATGGAAGAAATATCCATGCATCCAACTTACAGTAGATTGTGGTGCTGCACGAGCAGTACTGTTTGAAGCAGCAGCATTTCCATTTGTCATCCCCGAGGTATTGGTGCTTGCCTTCTCACGTGAATATTGCCAGTTTTTGAAAGGATTTGTGGCAATTTTGCTTAATCTCTGCAACAAGGTATCTCCTGGAAAAAAATAGTGGAATATTTACATTTTGGTAAAAAAAAAAAAAAAATTGAAACATTTTCAACAATCTGCAAGGTATAAATGATTACAGAACTTACTTCCTTGCTCTTCTAACAAATAAAATTTGAACAATCCTATGTGTTTATATGAATGGGTCAATCAATATGAAGTTGTTTTTCTTTAACAAACCTGTTAAGTACCAATATTCACTAACCTCTTTAAGTACTGTACAAAGCCTTCGGTAATCAATATCACTAACCAGATTACATAAATTATAGCTTTATTTATTTAAATGAAGAGACAAGAGCAAAAGCTGATATAAAAGGTAGCAAGTGGTTATAGTACGTTGATAGCAATAAACTAATATTGTAGCCTATTAGTCATATAGTTTTAATATTTAATAGTTATTCTGTAAAATAATAATAACATTTACAACAAAATGGTACAATTGTGCACGCCATTACAAGTAAGTGAACCGGTAAAAACCGCTGGTATTTTTAGATATTCCTATATCAGGATTACTAATCAATAGGGTGCTGACAATCACTAAAAAAGTCAAAATATGCATTAAAATTTACAAATAAGAAATGTTTAAAACTGAGCAACCAATCGAATTAAATCTTTCACCTTCCACATCAGCAGTGACTTTTAACTGAGTGAAAGGTAAATCTCCCTTCATCCCCTGAACCTCATAATCAACAACCACAATGCCTTCACGTAAAAAAAATAAAAAAAACTTCACTGTTGCCGCCTACAGCCACAACCCAAGCTTCAAAGACTATTTCAGGGTTACACTTATCCACCAACTACTTCCATCCATCAACACTTCTTGCAAATTCTACTGGGTTGATGCATAAGTTCGTAGCATTTTTTCAGCATTGAAAAAGTTTTTTTTTTATTTGGTACTCAGTTGAGATGGACAAATGACAGAAATTAATCAGTAATATATTTTACTTCATTGTCTATGACTGTCTGTCTACCAACGCAGGAGCAGTTTTTTGATTCTACGTCTGAGGAAATCAGCTGATTTGGGGTTAAATACATCATTGAGCCAAGTTTGAAGAAATTTTTTGTTACCAAAGAAGTTTTCTTAAAAGATTGGTGGTTTGAGAACTGAAAAGAAGGAAATCAAGGGTGCACGATCGGAGAGGGGGTTAAGGAGGATGTTGAATAACCTTCCAACCAAGCTCCCGGATAGCAGCTTTTGTCACGTTAGCAGAGTGTTGCAGCAGCACTTAAAGCAGTCTTTCTAGACTACTCAATTATTTGTGTTGTCTTCACTTAGCAGGTGGTATCCTGAGCCTTGTCCATGGAATGCAAATGTCGCACAATGGTTGAATGGTTACAATTCATCACATTTCCTAATTCTCGGGTCGACTGAAGGTCCAACAATATTCATTATGCTTGATACCCTAGTCCACAGGCTCAATCTAATCACCTAGTATTAACCCATGCCCACCCCTGTGATCCCAACCATATATTTCTGACATTTCCTATCTTACCCAGCATCGCCTGCATACAAAATTGTTAAAACACTGGTAATGGCACATTTTCTTCCAATGTCTGTTCTTTACTGTCTGTTACACTGAATACTTCATGGCATCAGTCAGTCCATCTAAATACTCAATCTTTGATCTTTGCAGTTGATGTGAAATATTTATTTTCCTACTCTATCAATTGTTTCCTATTTCCATCTTTACTTTTCACACACATACAGATTTTAGATGATCAATATGTTTTGAGCTTACATAATAATCAATTACATTCAGGATCTGAGTAATTAAAATATGCAACATCATTCCTGTGCTGAATCTATATTCTACGTACCTGTTTCATGTTTAGTTTGTTCTGCCATAAGAGCAATTATATTCTCAAATGCCTGAGATGCTGTTGGACCCCATCTTTCACGCCAAGTTAATTCATCTAAAAACTGCTGAATTATTTGTCGGCTGAGGAGGGATAATGTGTTCTGAAAAATTTTGAAAAATTTAACACACTTGATAGCATAGCATATATAGTTACACATGCATATCAACTAAATAGAAACTTCCGAATTAAAAAAATATAAAATTTTAAAAAACCTTCCTTCATAAGGTTGAATCTACAAAAAAAGTGTATAAATTTCAATCGATACAAGATATTAAAAAGGCACAATTACTTATAAAAAATGAGATTATATTTGTGTCACATTTTCTGTCAAAGCTTGGACTAATGTGCATTTGTATATATTTTACATCTCAATTCACAAAAAAACACAAAAAATGAATGAAGAAACAAATACAATGAAACAACTTTAAGAATTGATCTGAATTTGAACCAAAGACCTAATGCACTGTAGCATGTTATCCTAACCACTCTGCCATGGAATTAGTGTATGTACTAATATTAGTAAACTGGAGAAAATTTAGACTTGGCAGAGCTGTATAAATTTTCCATTCTGCTTTGGAATAAGTAAAATTATGTACAGTGGAACCCCAATTTTACATTCTCGAATTTTACATTTTCCTGAGTTTTACATTCAATCTTGATGGTCCCAACATAGCAAAATGGTGTAAAATTTTCCCCAATTGGACATTTTCCTATATGCAGCAGTGAAACAGAAAGTAAAATTCGTGTGGGTATTAATATGTGACAAATTTACAATTCATGATGGGTTAAAACAAGGAGATGCATTATCTCCATTGCTCTTTAATTTTGCCTTAGAATATGATGTAAGGAAGGTAAAAGAAACTAAAGAAGGACTAAAATTAAATGGTGTGACTCAGTTGTTAGCATATGCAGATGATGTAGACTTACTGGGGGATGATGTGAATACAATTAAGAATAATGCTAAAATATTTTTCAAAACTGCTAAGGAGATAGGTTTGGAAGTTAACAAAGAGAAAATTAAATATATGCTTACAGGCCGAAACCAAGTGTTAGGTAATAATCAAAATCTAATTATTGATAACAACTCGTTTGAACCAGTTTCCAAATTCAAATACTTAGGAGTAATATTAACAAATTAAAATTATACAAGGTGGTTATAATTAAAGTGACGGTGTTCAGAGTGGTACAGCAAGGGCTGTAATGAGAGTAGCAGTCTGAAACTTCGTAGATATGCTAATGAAGCAATGCGCTCGCGAATTATGCAAAAAAAAAAAAATAGTTCCAATTCTCGCCACCAGGGTAAAAAATGGCACTGTAAGCAGTCAAAACGTGGTATAGTTACAGGAAATAGGCAGGAAAGATCAAACACACAAGAACAATGATTCTGGCATGTTTATTAGGAACTATGGTTACAAGAACTGTTCAATATGGCCTCCCAATTCAGCAACATGCTGCATTCGTAACACGGCATGATCGACAGTTGCTCGCAGCATGTCTGGTGAAATCTGAGCGACATGTCGTTGTATGCTAGCTTTCAGATCAGGCAGAGACCGGACATGTCCCTGATAGACACGATCTTTTAAATATCCCCACGGCCAGAAGTCACATGGATTAAGGTCGGGGGATCTGGAAGGCCAATCATCTGGAAACTGCCTAGAGATGATGCGGTCATTAGTGAAGGTTTCTCGCAGCAAATCTTTCACGTGGTGAGCGACATGTGGTGTTGCCCCATCTTGCATGAAAATGGTGGTGTGTTCACAGTTCCGTTCTTGCAAAGCTGGAATCACGTGTTGCACAAGGAGGTCCCTATAACGTGCAGATGTCACTGTACACCTAACAGGCCCTCGAGGTGTCATCTCCTCAAAGAAAAACGGACCAAGAATGAAGGAGCTAGTGAACCCACACCAAGCAGTCACGTAAACTGAGTGCAATGGTTGTTCCTGCACAACATGTGGACGAGTGGAACCCCATATGCGACAGTTCTGAGTATTCACTGTACCGACCAGAGTAAAATGCGCCTCGTCAGTCCACAGAATATTCCCCGGCCACATGTCATCCACTTCCATGCGTGCCAAAAACCGATGGGCAAACTCACGGCGTTGTGGAATATCTTGGGGTTTCAATTGGTGCACAATTTGAATCTTGTAGGGATACCAGTGTAAAATGCACCGCAATACCTTGCGAATTGTTGACCAGGGGAGTGACAATTCACGTGCCACAGCTCTAGCACTGGTTGCAGAAGTTGAGGCATGTGCTGCACGGTCAGCTACAGCTACAGCAACTTCGTCCACAACTTCCACGGGGATGGGCCGCCTTCCTCTCCCTGGTGCAACACCCAATTCACCTGTTTCCTCGAATTTCTTCATCATCTTCTTCAGCCCATTAATTGACATGGGCCCTCTTCTCAGCCCTTTCTGTTGGCGATATTTCCGCAGTGCAGCGTTACTATTGCTCCCATTCTGGTAAAACAACTTCACTAGCAGTGCACGGTCTTTCTTCGCAATAGCCATTGCTTTTTACACGGGAAAAATCAAACTTTTAATGTTCGGCGAACATTCACATCACTAAAGAAAAAAAAAAGCAACAAGCGTCACCAACCACAACCAGGGAGCTCACACAATGGTTAGGCAATGTCAACGACTTTGACGTCAGAGTTACGGAAAATTCCACGTTTTGACTGCTTACAGTGCCATTTTTTACCCTGGTGGCGAGAATTGGAACTATTTTTTTTTTTTGCATAATTCGCGAGCGCATTGCTTCATTATCATATCTACGAAGTTTCAGACTGCTACTCTCATTACAGCCCGTGCTGTACCACTCTGAACACCGTCGCTTTAATTATAACCACCTGGTATTAAAGAGGAAATAAAAAGTAGGCTTAATTCAGGAAATGCATGTTACTTCTCTCTTCATAAACTTTTGTCTTCTCGTTTAATATCTAAGAAACTAAAAGTTAAAATATACAAAACAGTAATTTTGCCTGTAGTATTATATGGATGCGAAACTTGGTCCCTTACATTGAAAGAAGAACATAAATTGAGAGTATTTGAAAATAAGATCCTTAGGAAAATATTTGGACCTAAAAGGGATGAGGCGACAGGTGAGTGGAGAAGGTTACATAATTTAGAACTACATAATTTGTATTCATGTCCAGATATTATTAGAATAATTAAATCAAGAAGACTTAGGTGGGCAGGCCATGTGGCACGAATGGGAGAGGAAAGAGGAGTTTACAGGATTCTTGTTGGGAAACCTGATGGTAAGAGACCTGTAGGAAGGCCAAGACGAAGATGGAGAGACAACGCTGAGATGGACCTAAAGGAAATCGGTAGGGATGGAAAAGAGTATATAGATCTTGCTCAAGATAGGGAAAGATGGAAAGCCTGTATTGATGCAGCCATGAACCTTCGGGTTTAAGAAGACTAGAGAGTTAGTTTAGTTAGGACATTTTCCTGTATTTCAAGTTTTTCAGCTTGGTCTCCAGAAAAATGTCAAATCTAGGTTTTGGCTAATCACCAAGATGAGGTTGAGTGATGGTATGATGAAATTTATGAAGAAACACTCACAAAGAAAACCCATGACAAGGCTGGGATTCGAACCTGGGACTCCTGGTATCTTAACATGCTGTGCTAACCACTCCACCACAGAGGTTAGCAGTAAATCATTAATACAGTGGTACCCTGATTTTATTTTTTCACATTTTAAATTTTCAAATTATATACTTCACTATTTTCATTCCAATGAAACAAAACAAAATGTTCCCGCATTATTAAGTTTGTTTAGACACAGTCTGCCTGCCCCTGTACATAATGAATAATCATATTGAAATATAATTGTGACAAATAATAGTTTCCCAAGTTCAAAATACAAGTAGGTCTAGTTTTAAAGACTAATGCATCACAGTTATATTTACGATTCAATTTACAAGCTCCATTCCCTCCTCATCTCCAAAGCTAATGCTCTCAAATTCAGTTCTTTTGATCAGTAGGGTAAGTGATATGTACCAAGAACACCCTCTGAGTTTCTATCCAAGAATAACATGGGCAACGGTCATTTACAACATGATGAACCCAGAGAATTAAAAAAAAAAATACAACTGGAACAATGAAAGATACAAAAAAAATAAGTGAAACATAACTTACACATTAGCAAATTTTACTCATTCATAAAGGAACAAGGATTTGAAACATTTTACAGCCACATCTAAATACAAGGAAATTAAGATTTTTACAGTTTCCTGCTTTATATTTTTTATCTTCATAGTCCGAATGAAATAAAAATGTATTTTTTTTTCCCGGATTACACATTTCCCTGTTTTATAAGAGTTCTTTAGACAAAGTCCACTGAAAATGTATAATGAAGGTTCCACTATACTTCAATTCAGAAGAGAATAACTTAAGTGGAAGTATTTCTTAAACTTACCTGAAACATCCTAGGAACTATCCTCCTCAAATAATCCATGATTGCCTGGTTTGTTGTTTGGCTTGCAGAGCTTTGAGGGTCTGCTGATTGAACCTGAATCACGGTCTTAAAACCCATGGAAATCAACGTTCCCTTGTCTACTGTAAAATCAGTAACCAGCAAGCTTTCTTTGTCAACCCATGCATCCATAGGTTCCAGAATCTTCGCAAATCTTCTTTTGTAATTTCTCTCCGCATCTGGTAAAGGCTCAACTGCACGCAATCGAATATACTTTTTGTCTGGGTCCATCACACCAAGAACTTCGACTTTCACTTGCCTCATGTGACCGTCCTGTGAGGTCGTGCCAAGACTGATTACACCAACTTCAATCTTCTTATTTGGACCACCTAACTTCTCAAACTTATCATGGATAGCTGCAGTACACACACTCCTCATGTTTGTGAAGAAATTTTTCACATAAAAATTGTCTACTTTCACCCACTGAACAACGTTCTGAACATTCGTCTGGCAAGCCCAGTGGTACATGAGTTTTAGCAGAACTGTGGGTGGATGAGGTGCACCTTCGAATATCGAACCACTGAACACAGAAACAAATCTCTGAGGACAGCATTCGCTAATCCACACATAACCACCACTGTACGGGAACTTGCTAACATCCGAGTACATGCCAAGTTTCAAGCGAACGGGAGAAAAATCTGATGTGACGTGACTGGTGCAAAACTGTTCACTACGTACGAGTCCTTGCTGTATCAACCATTCTGTAAATTTTGTAGGACTGTACACGAGAACGTTCTTCACTTTGGAATCTAGATTTGAGTGGCAAAGAATAAGATCCAAACTAAGTACATTAAAAAATATATAAACATTAATTTGAATTGTTAAAAAGACAGGAAACAAAATGTAATGCAAGTAACAAAAAAATTTCCTGCACATTTGTGAGGAAAGTGAATTCAACTCAACCTAAAAATATGACCATTAAAAAAAGAAAGTTGCCATATAGCAGAATGTTTAGGGGGAGGACAGTAACTCATGGCCCATTGAATGAGCTCCCTTTCTGCATCACAATATAAAAGATGCAGAATGTTTAGGGGGAGGACAGTAGCTCATGGCCCATTGGATGAGCTCCCATTCTGCATCACAACATAAAAGATTTATATAACACTTGAGAGTTCACTATGAATTATCTAGAATCTGATGAAAATATTTAAACTCATGCATCACTGAATGATTAATAGTCTTGCCTCTGGTGTGAGTGGTCCAAGGGAATTCCTGGAGAAAGCTCCAAAATTAAAAAATCATTTAAAATATATTTTTTAATCCATTTCATTTTTACATTTGGCAGGAAATGTTGCATACTTTTCTTACATGCTTTGGAACTTCATTATTTTATTAAACATGGTCAATATAGTTGAAATAATTGGTTATTATTTTCTAAGCTCCATCCGGAAAAAAATTCAAGACCTTTTGATTATTGTCACATTAGTCACTATGCTATCAGGGAAGCTCAAGTTACACAAGTATAGGAAAAATAAACATTTATAAAAAAAAATATATTTGACATCAAAAGACCAAATTCAACTAATTCCTTATCGTATTTTCACAAATCTTTCAGAATTAAAATATAATAATTTTATATAGTTTTTTCCCCCTTTTTTGGGCAAATTTTTCTCATAAATAATACTGACAGGAAATAAATTCTTGAAAGACTGTGTAAATTTTAATTGTAACATTTACTGTAAAATTATGACCAATAGCACAACGTGAAATTAAACTTCCTGTCCCCTCTGTTTTATTGAGGAAAAAGAAAGGGGAGAAGGGATACTTTGGTGCTTACTAAAAGAGGATATTACACATATTGCATATTATAGGCTATCATCACAAGAGTACAAGACACCACAGACACAAAACTTACCTAACGCAGCACGTTCCTGGGACACCACAGATGGAGGCATATCTCGAATCTTCAAGAAGGGCCTTGCCACTACCACCAACGAAGGAAAGGTTTTTCCTGAAAGTTTATTAAATGTCACCTCCCTGGAGTCGGCAGTATCATCACTTGTGAGATCCACAGTCTGTACACTCTTGGGGGGTTTCGGAGCTATGCGACCAGCATTTGAGGAGCTTGCTGGGTATGTTTTCGTTTGTACCTGATTTGTTGCCTGAGTGTTCGGAATGCGTGCTGATGAAACAGGAGTCTCGGCTGTTGCTGTGGGAGTGCGAGCTTTTATGACAGTTGTCCTTGCATTACCAGCTGTAATGAAAAATTAAGTATATTATAAATTGCACTTTTTAAGAAAAGGGTTTTCAATGATTATTGGAAGTGTGTATAGTGGAACCCCACGTTTACATTCTTGGATGTTGCCAGCTTCCAATTCAACAAAATATTGGAATTATTTCCAGATTTTACATTTTTCTGCACTTTTGTTTCTATATTCAGTATGCAAAGAACATAAAATCAAGGTTCTTCTGTATTTCCATTCATTAAAAATTGCCTTGAGATTTTGGTTGTCTTCTTAATTCACCTTTATTTCCTACTTTTCAAGGTTAACTGTAATGGTGAAGAGAGATCATTAGGTGGTAAATGAAAAAAATAGTTTTGTTCAGAGACTAATGCGACTGGCTGAACACTTTATTTTATTTCGAATTTGATTTTTGTTATTTGGCATCACTTTTCTGCCACTTTTGGCTAATTGTGACAATGAGGATAAGTAATGATATGAAATTGAGGAAGGGACATTCACAAAGAACACCCAGGCCAGATTTATACCCAGGACCCCTGGTATCATAGCATGCTGTGCCAACTAGAGAGATCGGAGATGTACAGTTTAAAGTGCAATCTAAATCATTATGTACTCACTGGGAATCGAACCCAGGTACCCTTCAAAAAATATGAAAACTATATTCACCACCTCTCTTCCTTACAAAAACAAAAACACATTCTTTTAAAATGTCATAATTTCCATCAATACATTCCTAATTCCTTTTCTTGATTAAAACATATATATATATATATATATATATATAATGGATAAAAGCAAGGAGGGCCAAAAGGTCTAAGTAAAAAACAAAGAAGGTAAAAGGTTCCGTCTATTTCTTCTCACACCGATGATGCTATGAAATTAGCGAAAAATTTTGAATTTTTATACTGTCCGGTGAGTGTTTCCTTTTACCTTCTTCGATATGTATATATATATATATATATATATATATATATATATATATATAGGGTAAAAGCAAGGAGGGCCAAAAGGGCTAAGTAAACATCAAAGAAGGTAAAAAGGAACACTCAGCCGACAAGAAAATTTTGAATTTTTCTACTGTACGGTGAATGTTTCCTTTTACCTTCTTTGATTTTTATATATATAAACTATTTACAATCTACACAGTGTATTAATTCAACAAGAGAGAAGAAGAATGCTATATACTGTTGACAGACAACAGGGAATATACCAGTAATTTACACAGCAAAATATTCATAAATTTCAATTTCATGCTTAATGATTTGAAGCAAGTGCTTTTTATATTTATAGAAGATTAAGAGACCAGTTGCATGAAGTAAATAAAAATAAAATTTGCAACAACTACTTCTATTTTTGGTAGAGTTGGAAGTGGTTGGAAAAACCTGCCACTTTTGGGGAAAAAAACCGGTGTCTTTTTCCACAGCTTTTTGGTTGGGCTTTTTTCACAAAAGCATCTCAAATCAATGAAAATACAGGAGTTGGCAGTATTTTTCCTGTTCCATCTCCCTACTGTAGAATAGACACTAATTTCTAAATATAAAATATAATTTACAATATGAAATTCGTAGCTAGACAAAAACAGTGTTTTCATGAAAGCGGGCTTTTTTGAATAGGCAGTTCTTTCTGAGAATTATCTTCATATTTCGGTAGGTTTATTAAATATATATATGTTGGACAAACATATTCACATAACTAGAGTAGTTTTGTATGTATTTTTAATAGACCCTAATAGTATGATATGATCTTCAATGCTTGAATTTCTTATACGAACATGTACATGAAGCAAAAAAGAAAATACTGCTCTACCTTTTGAAAATCTAGTATCAAATCTCTTTGCATTAAATTTTGTGTACAGTAATATATATTTGGTCTAGGAATTAATTCGTACGGTTGTTACGCACACATTGAAGCTGTAGTTCAAACACAAAATACATAAATACCTTAAGAAAAATATTGTCCATCGCGAGCCACCACTTTCGCCCATCTGTCAGGCAAGTTACGGATTCCATGGCGAAAGAAGTCCTCATCCTTAGAAGCGATCCAGTCAGAGACCCATTTTTCGATATCTTCTGAAGAAGTGAACCGCTGTCCAATCAAATCGTTATTCATGCAATCGAACAAGTAGTAGTCCGAAGGAGCAACGTCTGGTGAATACGGCAGGTGGGGTAAAACTTCCCATCCGACATTTTCTAAATAGGTTTTGACCAGTTTTGCGACATGTGGGCGAGCGTTATCATGTTGAAAAATAAGTTTATCATGTCTGTTCTTCCATTCTGGTCGTTTCCTGGCCAGAGCTTGCTTCAAACACATTAATTGTCGTCGATAACATTCTCCATTAATAGTTTCACCCGGTTGCAGCAGCTCATAGTACACCACACCTTTCATATCCCACCATATGCACAGCATAACCTTTGCAAAGTGAATATCTCGTTTCGGTTGTGATGGACCTGGTTCACCTGGATCACCCAGGCCTTTTTTCGTTTCGGGTTCTCATAATGGATCCACTTCTCATCGCCAGTAACAATGCAATGCAAAAACCGCTTTCTTTTCTATCTTTGAAGCAGCAATTCGCAAATGGTTTTTCGTCTTTCAACGTCTCTGTCTTTCAATTCATGTGGAACCCAATGTGACATCTTTTGAATCATTCCTATGGCTTTGAGGCGTTTGGAAACTGTTGTTTGATCAATTACTAATGCTTCTGCAAGTTCTTCCTGCATTTGACACGAATCCTGATCGAGGAATGCTCTCAATTCTTAGTCTTAAATTTTTTTTGGCTGTCCAGGTCGCTCTTGGTCTTCCAGGCCGAAATCACCACTTCTAAACCGTGCAAACCACTTCTGACACGTTCGCTCAGCTAGCGCATGGTCACCATACACTTCCATCAAAATACGATGACTTTCGGTAGCACTTTTCTGCATGTTAAAGTAATGAAGCAGAACACCCCGCAAAAACACTTTATCTGGCACGAACTGCACCATGTTCAGTTGACTACAAATGCTGTTGTTGACGCATCAATCAACTGCCCTATACTACAAATGATGCGCGCTGACAGGAGTTTTCAACGCATGTGTGGATACACGGAACTGTGGGACGATACACTCGTTACACCATCTCTTGTCCAGGCGCACAAATTAATTCCTAGACCAAATATTTGTATTCTGGCTTTCCAGTACATCATGTATAATTTGGTTACTGGCCGCTAAACCGGAGGCAACTAATGATGTATTTTGGTTGCTTGTTGCAGTGGTTCTCGACCTTTGTGAGACCACAGCGCAGTAAATTTATTTCTTACAAGTCGATGCACTGATCCCAACAATTTCACTCATAAATAAATTTCTGATCTTTAAAGTTTATATGGAAATTAATATGCAACCTTAATTAATATTAATATATCAAGTATGGCATAATCATAGTTCAAATATGTATAGACTTGCTGTCAAATATAAAATTAGTTTTAAATTTGTTGTCAACCCCTGCGTGCAACGGAACTTTTGCGGTCCGGCGGTTGAAAAACACTGGCACTAAAACTGAAGTAGAAGCAAATAAGACTGGCCGCAAATGGCAAAATAATAATAATCATAATCTGGCATGGACCTACAGTTTGAAAGGAGATCCAGAGCACTCTGCCTCCACTGAGGATTGAACCTCAGACTCCTTCTTATTACAAGGCTTCAGCATTACTTTATTCCACTCCAGAGACCCATTCATGATTATAAAAGGAGCATTCTATCAAAAAGCAGGCCTTTTCCTTCAACAGTACTTGCAATTTGTTCTCTGTGATTTACAGGCTAAATGAAATGTAATCTCTGATGAAGTAGCTAACAATCTTGTTAAGTATAGAGAATATTCAGACCGAAGCAACACATGACAGTGTAGGGGGAGGGGGTCACATTGAAGTGACAAGTGACATGGGCACCTTCAGTCTGTAAGCAAGCATCCACCACGCATGCACAAACAAGACTGACGCAACATGGCGCGTGCTATTGAAGGAGCTTTCAGACTGAAGTCACAGATGACAAGTGACACAGACTTCTTCAGTTTAAAGTAGGGATGGGACCGATTAATCGGTACTCTATCGGTATCGGCCGATATAGGCATATAGGTGTATCGGTAAAATTACAGATTATTTTACCGATCCGATATATTGATAAATATCTTATAATTTAGTGCAAAATTCATTTTGTTGTAATTTTTATGGACAATCTCGATGCCCTACTTTCTAAAAAAGTAATTGTCTAAATATTCAACTTCTTTTGCAATGCAGTCACCTCGAAACACACATTTGTTAAGGAGATAAAGGAACATTTCATGTTCTTCAGTACCATATCTAATTTTATATCGGATCGGTAGAATATCGGTTATCAGTATCGGTAAATATTATATCGGTACTTTATCAGTATAGGCCAAAATTTCATATCGGCCCATCCCTAGTTTAAAGCAAAACATTCACTGCGCATGTAAGAAAAACAGACCGATGCAACTGTGCACGATGCATGACATTGAGAAAACAGTATAGTCCGAGTAACATGCAAGTGTCATGTTTAGCTCATTGTCGCACTTCAGTTCAAAAGGTTGAATGGATTACTGGATTACAGCTTCCAAGTGACACATGTCGCTTGTTGTATTGGTCTGAAAGTTCCCTGAGAAAACGGTACAGGGCAAGTGAAAAGCGACAATTTCAGCTTACGTTGCTTCGGTTCGAAAGGTTGCATTTACTTCTAAAGGTTGGTTTCCACGAGCTACGTGTAGCTTCCATCTGAAAGATCCGTTAAACAGGATATACACACACATTCACATAAAACATATACTTCTGCATGTGTGTTGTGAACAGTAAAGCTTTTTAATTGGCCTGAAACACCAATATTTTGATACTAACATTTGTTTCATATGTTATGACATCAACATTTAAATTGTGACACAAACATGTAAAAGCTTATTATAAGTCAATTTCATGGTCAGATGTGCACATTAGGACTTCACGTTTAGTTTTAACCCTAGCTTACATGCGCCGTACGAGAAACTTACTTACATACCAGGGGCAACTCACAGGCCACACTTTCTTCTATCACTAAATTTCAAGAAACCATTTTATAACTGAATCACTGCTTCCTTTGCTGATTATATATATATATATATATATATATATATATATATATATATATATATATATATATATGCAGTTATTTATTAATTATAATAATTACAAATTATTTCATGAGTCTCTCACATATATTTTATCATTCACTAAAACTTAGAAAGTCCATAATAAATTTTATTAATGTTTCTTTTAGTTTGCAGAAGTGCAGTTGTTTATTAAATATGATAATTACAATAATTACCATCATAACCAACCAATTGTACACTGTCAGTGGCATGAGTGTCTCGAATGAGACACATTCAAAGATGGCGCCTAATATGCCCACCAAGTGCATTTTGCCTCCAAATTACATTATATTTATATTTTTATAAACAAAAGTAATAAAGAAATATTGGGAACATCCTAGAAAACGAATGCAATTTATTTTCAAACAGTTGTAGTCCCTGTAAAATATAAAATAATGAGGTTTTGGGCCTGCAAGGCCCTTCCCGGTAAGCTAAGGTTAAAATTGTATCTGAACCATTATGCAATATGTGTCCACTGGGATTGGTCAATATGTCTCTTGACTGCTACATGTAAATTTATTTTAGCTAGTTGTAAAATATGTCATTACAAACCTGTAAACTCATAACAGTAACTTCAAGTGAAATAGGTTAGCTGTAATTGGTAAAAAGCCAAAATTTTCAGTTTTTTTGAAACACTAATTTTTGGTAATACACTGTGTAAAGATAGTTACCAAGTCACTCTTGTGCAGTTTACTGCCAACACTATAAGCTTTATTCATATTTTGTTTGTTCTCAATATACTATATTTTCAAATCTACAAGGGACGTACTGAAAGCCGTGAACCTTGTTTGATTACTCTCAAGCCTTGACCATTTTGGTTGAAACCACACGTATGGCAGGTACAGCCATTTGTTGTCTACTGCATAAAGCACATGCAGGCACATGCACACTTCTGCTGTCGGTATGAGAAAAATGGCACCCACAGAAAGTTTGATTCCTCAATTCTCAACATGCTGTCATAGAATTTCTTGTTAGTGAAAACATTCGAGCTGCAGAAATTCATCGTCGTCTACAGAACTTCTATGGAGATAACTGCACAGACTTCAGTACAGTGAAAAGGTGGTGAAACATTTATAGATGGTAACACAGACATTGTTGATAAGCCTTGTAGTGGCAGACCGAAAACAGTTTCCATGCGCAAGAACACGGATCAGATTGACAAGCTTAATCACAGTAAATGAAGGATAACTGTTTGAGGAATTGCACATTATCTGATCATTGGACATAGTGCTACACAGGACATAAAAAAGACTCTTGGTTAACACAAGCACAATGTTATTTTGCAACATGACAACGCCTGTTTCCATACAGCTGGGTGCACAGTAGAGGAAATTGAAAACATGGGTCGGGAGCTAATCTAACTAACTAACTAACTAACTCTCTAGCCTTCTTAAACCCGAAGGTTCATGGCTGCAGCAACACAGGCCTTCCATCTGTCCCTATCTTGAGCAAGATCTATATACTCTTTTCCATCCCTACCGATTTCCCTTAGGTCCATCTCGACGTTGTCCCTCCATCTTCGTCTTGGCCTTCCTACTGGTCTCTTACCATCAGGTTTCCCAACAAGAATCCTGAAAACTCCTCTTTCCTCTCCCATTCGTGCCACATGGCCTGCCCACCTAAGTCTTCTTGATTTAATTATTCTAATAATGTCTGGACATGAATACAAATTATGTAGTTCTAAATTATGTAACCTTCTCCACTCACCTGTCTCCTCATCCCTTTTAGGTCCAAATATTTTCCTAAGGATCCTATTTTCAAATACTCTCAATTTATGTTCCTCTTTCAATGTAAGGGACCAAGTTTCACACCCATATAATACTACAGGCAAAATTACGGTTTTGTATATTTTAACTTTTAGATTCTTAGATATTAAACGAGAAGACAAAAGTTTATGAAGAGAGAAGTAACATGCATTTCCTGAATTAAGCCTACTTTTTATTTCCTCTTTAATATAATTTTCATTTGTTAATATTACTCCTAAGTATTTGAATTTGGAAACTGTTTCAAACGAGTTGTTATCAATAATTAGATTTTGATTATTACCTAACACTTGGTTTCGGCCTGTAAGCATATATTTAGTTTTCTCTTTGTTAACTTCCAAACCTATCTCTTTAGCAGTTTTGAAAAATATTTTAGCATTATTCTTAATTGTATTCACATCATCCCCCAGTAAGTCTACATCATCTGCATATGCTAACAACTGAGTCACACCATTTAATTTTAGTCCTTCTTTAGTTTCGTTTACCTTCCTAACAGCATATTCTAAGGCAAAATTAAAGAGCAATGGAGATAATGCATCTCCTTGTTTTAACCCATCATGAATTGTAAATTTGTCAGACATATTAATACCCACACGAATTTTACTTTCAGTTTCACTGGTGCATATTTTTATCATACTAACAAGCTTCTTAGGTATTCCAAACTCTACTAATATATTATATAATTTATCTCTTTTGACCGAATCATATGCTTTTTTGAAATCAATGAATAGCTGATGGACATTTTGATTATATTCCCACTTTTTTTCAAGTGTCTGTCTGATGTGAAAAATTTGATCTGTAGTTGATCTGTTGCGTTTAAATCCACATTGATAATCACCTATAATTTCATTAGCATATGGGGTTAGTCTTGTTAAAAGAATGTTAGATAATATTTTATATGTTGTTGAGAGTAGAGAAATTCCACGGTAATTATTGCAGTTCATTTTATCACCTTTTTTAAACACAGGAACAATTATGGATTCTTTCCACTGTTGAGGGATTTCTTCTTTATTCCATATTAAACAAATTAATTTATGAATTTGACAAATTAATGAATTTCCACCATATTTAATTAACTCAGCTGGTATTAAATCAATGCCAGGTGCTTTGTTATTCTTTAGCCTTTTAATAGCATCTTTAACTTCAGTCAAGTTAGGTTCTGGGACTAAAGGTTCTGCTGTGTGTACTTCATTCACTTCTGATTTATCTCCTACATGGACATTTAAAAGGTCATTAAAGTAGTTCTTCCATCTATTTAGAATATCGCTTGGGTCAGCTAGAAAATCACCGTCTTTATCTTTTATCAAGTTTACTTTAGGTTGCCACCCCTTTCTAAACTCATTTACACCTTTATATAAATCTCTGATATTTTTATTTTTGCTGTTTGTTTCAATTTCGTTAATTTTGCTTTTCAAGTAATCTCTTTTTTTACTTCTAAACGTGCGGTTAACTTCTCGCTTTATTCTATTATAATTGTTTAGATTTGTATCATCAGAGTTATTTAGCCACCTAAGTCTAGCCTGATTTCTTATTTCTATTAGATTATGACATTCATTATCAAACCATGGCTTACTTTTTCTCGGTTTATGGTATCCTATACTTTCTTTAGCTGCTGATTCTATTGCATTACGTATGTGCTCCCAATTCTTATTTACGTCTGTTTCATTTATATTTTCATCATCATTTAAATCCTGCAAAACATCAAATCTATTTGACAGTTTAATTTGGTAATCTTTCTTAATTCTTTCATCAGTAAACTTTCCTGTATCAAATTTTAGAACTTTTAGATTTTGTTGCTTATGATTTATCACTGAGAGTCTTTCTCTTAATTTAGCAATTACTAAATAATGGTCACGGGAGCTAATCTAATCCCTACAATCCAGCCCTACCCCCATCTGACTAAGTTGTTTGCTCCGTTGAAGAACAGCCTTCAGGGGCACCAAGTTTGACGATGACGAGGTGAATGATGAGGTTCACCGGTGGTTACGTCATGCCGAAAAGGACTTGTGCAAGTGGTATTTTCCAGCTGCCGTTACGGTGGCTCAAATGTGTTGAGCGATTTGGATGTTATGTGCAAAAGTAACAACAAGGTCCAAATTATGTATTACCATACGTAGAATGCAAATAGTGGTTTCTGACTGAGTAATATAACTTGGCTCATTACTTTCAGTACATACCTTCTACATATGCGAAATATCAGGATCTTAGTGTCAAAATGCTGAATGAACAGCAATTAGTTTAAATAAGTAAATAAAAAAAGAAAACAATAGATATGCCATACCTCCAGTGGTCTTACTTTGAACAGGTGCACTAGGGATTACCACAGTAGGGGCAGCTGGTTTAATAGCAGTAGGGCGTCCTGCTTGTGTTCTGGTTTGAGCAACAGGTTGCTGTACAGCTGTCGACACCTGTACCTGCAGTACAAGTTTTATATTTACAAAAAAAAAATGAAGGATTTGGTGACATATCATCTCAATGGAAGATACCACAAAAAATGAATACAAGTCACAAACACAATATGAGGTTTAAAAATAAAGGATATATTATATAATTCTTCACAATTGTCCGTGTTACCAAATTCATCACTGATTGTAATAAAAAAATATGTAACACCTTAAAGTGGTGTAGTTTTTGCAGACTAACTCGATATTTTGACTAATAAACATTAGTCCTCATACAGAAACAGTTAACACTTTCTTTAGTTCAAATCGCCAGAATTCTGCATGCAAATGATCACAACACATTGTGTCTAGTTCTTATCTGTGTGCTTTCTACATTTTTAAATTCCTTTCCAAGTAATATGTTATTAGTTGGAAGAAATTTTACAGTTTCCTGGTAGGAACTAATGTTCATTGGTCAAAACATCAAGTGAGTCAGCACAGATTACATCACTTTAAGGTACGATAAATGAAGGATCTATAAAAATATAACAGACAAGAATAATGAAAATATATATATAACATTAAAAGAAATACTAAATTGATTATGTTTACAATCATACATACTTAACAATTACATCAATCTTTAAATTTGCAAACATTAAATGATGGACTTGTTTATTAAAGTTTAAAGTTTTACCCAAAGTCACAGGATCAACATGATACAATTTTATGTGAAAGTCCGTATACATAGTTCTGTTGCTACAAGAACTTTTTGGGATCGTTAAACAAGAACGGAAATCACACTAAGTTATTGACTTACCATTGGTGTAGTCTTTGCAGTTGTTTTTGCTGCAAGAACAGGAGCACCTGAAAAAGATAAAGTAACGATGAAGTAAAATATCACTTCATCACCAGGGTCCTGGATTGGAAGGGGGTGGTAATACAAGACACTATATGTTAGACCATTATATTAGGCAAAAGGAGCACCGGAATATTTAGATGATATAAGCAAGTAAGACCTCAACCAGAAATTACAGAAAACAAGAATCATTACAGTGGTAAAGAATAACACCAGAACCTACAAGTACACCAAAGAAATGTCATAATATATAAAATCCTGATACTGATATCCTCAAACAATATTTTCCACTACTGTTGCTGCAATTGTCATAACTAGATATGGTACAACAGAATATTTATACATGTATTGTACAAAGCATGTTAGGAATTTTCATTTCACTATTGAATTATCCCAATACAAAGCCAATCTACAAGCATTTCTAAAAATATTCATTGATTCATATATATGGTAATAAGAGTACTAATGTGTGTTATGTAAAATATGAAAGAAACCATTAAAATCAATAACTTTTGCACTTTTCATGTTATATGATAACCAAATATGGACTGACAACTCGTGATCAATCTGAACCAATATTTTCTCATACAGATTGATATCAGCTCAAACATTTGTGAAGACAAGCTAACACTGTGTGACATATACGGCTTTGCCATGGAACTTGGAATACGACTGTAATTAGAAATATGTATAACCATGCTCAAGTGGTTTCATTCTTAAGAATGAAGCAATTCTGTCCTTTTTGGTGAACTATATTTTTTTCTGATACTTAAACTAGGGGGAGGATGGAGTAATGAAAAACATACCATTTACTGTTCGATAGCAATAAAAATCTGGAGAAAATCACATAAGCCATTTACATAAGAGTAATGACAAAATCATTTGTGTTGTGGGTACTTTTTATAAGATAGGTCCATCAAAAAAAACTTCACCTAGGGTTTCATCCATTTGCCAAAAAAAATCTGGTAAGAATATTTTCTTTTATAAAAATTAAGTACAGGCATTCTTTATTACCCCATGTGGGGTGGAGTACTTTTCCTGATAAGAATAAGATGATGGCTGGTATTTAATCATGTACAACTAGAAGAAAGTTTCCATTGCCATGAAGTCATTAAAATACACCCTAAAACTCATATAATTTATTTGGTTTGGTTGCATGCATGTTGCTTTTCAATAAATGTGACAAATATATAGAAACTTCTTAGCAGATAAAAAAAATTGATTACTGGTATCAGTTTAAATATGGATTTTTAGTGATGCACATATATCAATTTTGGCAGACAAGTCAGGTAGTAGCAGAAATCAAGGCAATGCATAATATCAGTTTTATTTATTTATTTAAAAGCTACGATGTAACTTGCAGGAATTTCAGCACTTATCAATGCATCCCTGTCGGGTTTTTTGGTTTAATTATACAGGGTGGCTCAAAAAGTCCCTTAACACCCCCGGTACAAGACCACTACAGCGTGCAACGTGGAAATGGTGATGACCAATCGTTGCCAAGGCAAGGGGGAACTACATTGATGCCACCCACTTGGTTGATGGCCATCTTGTAACCGTGAAAATTTTAAATGGGAAGGGGGTTGTGCGACACATCAATGTGGCCTAGAATTTCACCAGGAAACAAACCTACTGTGACATTTGTTTGCACCTAACTGAAATGTTTGCCGAGATAACGGTACCACAAACGTTATAGCACATGCTCAATATGACATCCCTGTTGCGCAATGCACACATGTAAATGTCTCTCCCATGACCTTACCACTTTCTGTAGAACCTCAGCAGATTGCAGCACAGGCATCCATTATGCATGTGCGCAAATGAGCCACATCCCTGATTTTTATGTGTCGGGGGAGGTGAATAAGCAAAATCTGCAGTACTGGTCACCCGATAATCCACATTGGAAAAATTCCAGCAAGGTGACAGGAAGCAGGAAGCTAATTGTGTGGTACTTGGGTTCCCGACATTTGCTCCATTTTTCATTGAGGGCAACTTAAATGCAGAGGGCTACTTGCCTTCTTACCATCCTTGCTGTCTGAGGATGGGAGCTGAATGGTTCCAGCAAGATGGTGCCCCACCGCACTATAGGATGATGGTCCATCAGTACCTGGATCAACAATTCCCTCACCATTGGTCACCGAGGACCTGTGGAATGGCTAGCATGCTCACCTGACCCGACACCACTGGACGTTTTCCTCTGGGGACATCTGAAAGCCATGGTGTATGCTACGAAAATCGGGGATGTGGCCCATTTGCGCACACGCATAATGGATGCCTGTGCTGCAATCTCACCTGAGGTTCTGCAGAATGTGGTAAGGTCATGGGAGAGATGTTTACACGTGTGTGTTTCGCAACAGGGACACCATATTGAGCATGTGTTATAACTTTTGTGATACAGTTATCTCTGCAAAAATTAAAATTAGGTGCAAACAAATGTCACAGTAGGTTAGTTTCCTGGTGAAATTCTAGGCCACATTGATGTGTGTCGCACAACCCCCTTCCCATTTAAAATTTTCACGTTAGTTACAAGATGGAATCCAACCAAGCAGGTGGCATCAATGTAGTTCCCCCTTGGCCTGGCCACCATTTCCACGTTGCGCGCTGCAGTGGCCTTGTACCAGGGGTGTTAAGGGACTTATTGAGCCACCCTGTGTATATATATACACGCATAGGATAAGAAAAAGTGCCAGAAGGGTGGATAAATACAAATGATGAAGGAGGCAGTAAACAATTATCACAAGAAAAGAAATACGTTGATATTTCGTGACCTAGGTCACAGCTGCACAGATTCACGAAATATAGGAGCACAGAATAATAAATGTAGCATTGGTACAGTGCTGCCAGACAAAGTTAGAAGATAGGAAACAAATGTAAGGTACTTTCACCAGTGTTTACTGCATAGGGTGGGTGGTTATGGGGAAGAGGGGAAAGGGTTATTGGTTGACTAAGTTGAGTCCGGGGGGTATAGGGGCACGCATGCCTGATATATAGGCCCTTTCCCATCGCCTGCGAAAAGACGTGTCTGAGTGTGTGTGTGGGGAGGTGGGTTAACACCACCTTCAACAACTGTTTCTGTGTTGCCATAATCCATCTTTTACACCCCCCCCCCTTTACACAT
Source organism: Lepisma saccharinum (assembly GCF_977018435.1). Classification (NCBI taxonomy): domain Eukaryota; kingdom Metazoa; phylum Arthropoda; class Insecta; order Zygentoma; family Lepismatidae; genus Lepisma; species Lepisma saccharinum. The sequence goes on from NC_139229.1 coordinate 117,111,689, forward strand.
CTCTCTGCAGGCAATGGGAAAGGGCCTATATATCAGGCATGCACACCACTATACCCTCCGGACTCAACCTAGCCAACCAATAACTCTTTCCTTCTTCCCCGAAACCACCCACAGTATGCAGTAAACACTGGTGATGTTTCCAATCTTTTAACTTTCTCTGGCAACATTGTACCAATGCTACAGTTAGAATTCTGTGCTTCTATACTTTGTGAATCTGTGCACCTCTATTTCCTCTGATGACAAAGTGACCTAAAGTGTAAATCACCAACCCTGAGACCTTCTGTAAACAAACGGTCTCACCGATTCGATGTATCACTCCGCGTCAGCTGATTCATGACCGCGATCATCTGCTGTTACACTCATAGTTCGCCGCACCTATTCATTTTATATAAGAGCCTCTGAATGTGAGAACCCGCTCTCAAAACATCAGACGAATATGCAGCCGCATACATTGTTACTCTCCCGGTCATTCTCTCTTTCATAACCCTTAAAACTGCAGACACTGACACACCACTGCACTGGGATACGAACTTAACCACTTCATTTACTGGTTTCTCAGGATACCACTGACAGAACGTTACATAAATATTGAGTAGAATCTGTTTCTCGACCCTTTTCAAAGGCTGTCCTTGCTGGTGTTTTGAAAACTAGCTCGGAGAACACTGAGACTTTCCCGCATGCATAGAACTCAGCAGGTTATTTTTCTAACGATAAGTCAGGCAATATTACTAAGATGCACTACTTCCTTGCTGTTCACATGATTATTTTTAGAAAATAACCAATGTTATAAAATATCATTATGTACACAAATCTCTAAGCTCATGAAAGTTACAATGCATATTACTACAAAATGTTCACACTTATCTTGCCTTCCCATGTCACCAAGTTATTTTACCAAGTGCACTATATTTGGCGAAACAAAAATCGTTATTAGGGTGCTTGTCAAAGTTTTCAACCGCAATAAATTTACGAACTTTCTTTGTCTTGTTTTGATCATCATCATCAATATATTTATTGGACTTACAGCAATGTGTATGGCTGTTTATGCCCATTATATATTTTATTTACATAAGATAAAATTTACATAAAATCTACAAACAAATTTCAGATACACTCCTATCTATATCATCCTTAGAAATATACATTACCATGTTATATAATTTTGTCTAAAAAAAATGCAAGTAAAATATATTCAATTCGCATGCAAGAAAGAAGTCAAATTTATGGGAAATGATTACTGGTGCAGAGAGTTAACCATAAAGGTGAAGCAATAAGTAAAAAAAAGAAAGAGCATTTAGTTTAAAGTGAGACGTCATTTGCGGCAGCGTATCCCACACTTCAAATTGGCCATTGGTTTACCTTACGTAATGAATCCTGTAACAAAGCTGGATTTTCGTGAGGATTATTTTACTTCTATGAGTTTGCAATGCTTTCTGCATGCAGGTGGTTTTGTTTACAGAAGGTCTCAGGGTTTGTGATTTGAACTTTAGGTCACGAAATATCAATGTATTTCTTTTCTTGTGGTAATTGTCTACTGTCTCCATCATTTGTATTTATCCTCACATATGACACCTTTTCTCATCCTATTCCTGTGTATGTGTGTGTGTGTGTGTGTGTATATATATATATATATATATACGTATATATACGTCTATATATATATATATATATATATATATATATATATATATATATATATATATATATATATATATATATATATATATATATATAACGGCCGCGGTGGCTCAGTCGGTAACGCGTCTGACTACCATGCTAAAGGTCCCGGGTTCGATCCCCGGCCGGTTCAAATCCGGGAACTTTTCTAACGGTGGAAGCGGCCCCGGCGCCTACCCAGCGTCGAATAACATGGGTACCTGGAGGAAACCCTGGGGGGTAAAGGCGGTCAGGGGCGTGATGCTGATCACATCACCCCCACTCACGACCGGATCAAGAAAGTGTGGGGCGTTACCCCCACACCCCCTATACGCCTTCATGGCGTGGTGCTATGCACAGGGGAACACTTTACCTTTTTTTTTATATATATATATATATAGAGAGAGAGAGAGAGAGAAAGAGAGAGAGAGGGGGGGGGGGATAAAAGAAAGGCGGGCCACAAGAGCTAAATAAAAAGTGAAAGAGGAGAGAGGAAACACTCACCGGATGCAGAAAAACTTCAAACGAAGTTTGAAGAGAGACGTTGCAGAACTTGGTGACAAGAACGAAGAGTAAGCGAGACCTGCAGTGCCAGGTCCCGAAAAAGTGTTGACAGTCCCACAAAAAATATATATATATTGTGAGTGGTGGGGGGCGTTACTGGGTGGCCTTGTTCAGGCCTGAGGGTGTGGTTGCATTCATGGTCGATATGTAGGCCCTCTCCCACATCTTCTACGTATTGAGGTGTTGGTGGATTGAGGCAAGGAGTGGAAGCAGTTATTAAAAGGAATATTGTGGTAATTGGTGTGTGTGTTTCCCCCAGGTAGAAGCTCCCACAGATGTTGCAGGTGAGGATATAAATTAGGTTAGAGCTGTAGCAGGTTCCTTTGGGGTAGAGGGTGAATTTGCCAGTGGCAGTGTGGATCTGGAGGGAGTGGCAAGTGACAAATATGGGGCAGGTTTTGCACCTTGGGCAATTGCCTTTGTGGGCAGGTGGAAGTTGATTGGGAGTAGGTGGATTGTGGTGGACCAGGCTCTTTTGGAGATCGGGAGGGCGTTTCCACGGTTGGTCAAGGCTTGGTGTAAGCGGAGGTTATAGTTTTGTTGGGAGGTGGGTGAGGTGTTGAGGCGTTGACCTATGAGGGCCAGGGAGAATGGGATGGCTTTGTTGGTGTGGCACGGATGGGAGCTGGAGAACTGTAGGTATTGCATATGGTTGGTAGGTTTGATGTGGATGGAGGTTTCCAAATATCCTTCCTTCATGTGCACATCCACATCGAAGAAGGTGATTTGGTTGGTGGAGTGGGTCCAAGTGAAATTGATGGAGCTGAAGTGGTTAAGTTTGTCTAGGAAGGTGGTCAGGGAAGGTTCTCCACGTGTTGAGTTGGTGTTTTAAGTCCACTTTATGCACAGTAAGGCTAATCGGGACTGGACCTACAGTTTAAAGTGGGATTCGAACCACTTGTGCCTCCACCGGGTATCGAACCCGGGAACCCTTGATTGCAAGTCGGCGACACTACCACTGCACCATTGGGGAGGCCCGGTTCTCCATGTGTCCAAAGCATGAAGATGTCATCGATGAAACGGAGCCAGAGGAGAGGTTTGAGGGATTGAGTCTCCAGGAACTCTTTTTAAAGTTTGCCCATGAACAGGTTGGCATAGGATGGGGCCATTCTGGTACCCATGGCTGTGACCCAGATTTGAAGATAGTGCTTATCCTCGAAAGTGAAGTTGTTGCACGTGAGGACAAGGTGAGCTACATGGGTCACAAAATTAGTGCTGGGGTTGTGGGGTTTTGGTCTGTTGTTGAGGAAGGATTCTATGGAGCAGAGGCCATGAGAGTGAGGTATGTTGGTGTAGAGAGAAGTAACATTGATTGTGGCAAGGATAGTGTTGGCAGGTAATGGTGGAAGTGTGTTCATTTTCTGAAGGAAGTGGCTGGTGTCCCGGAGGTAGGACAGAGTTTTAACAAGAGGCTGGAGGTGGGAGTCGACAAAGGATGAGATTCTTTCAGAAAGTGAATTGTAACTGGACACGATGGGTCTACCAGGGTTTCCAGATTTATGGATTTTGAGCAGCAGGTAAAAAGTGGGGGTGCGGGGGTTGTCTGTGATGAGCATGGATATGGTGGAGGCTGTCAGGACCTCGGGTGTGGATAAAGTCCTGGATTCTGTTGAGGTGTGTGGCTGAAAGGTCGACCCTTGTGGTTTTGTAGGTGGAGGAGTTGGCCAGCTGGCGAGTGGCTTCCGCCAGGTAATCTTGAGAGTTTAAAACCACCGTGGTGGACCCCTTGACAGCTTTTGATGTGGTGGTTCTGGCGGAGATCTTGAAGGGATTTATCTTGAGAGAATTCAGGTTGGGTTTGTTGTGGAGGTTGTCAAGAAATGAGCTGTCGGTGATAGTGGAGATTATGGCAGTGATGTATCTTTCCAGGGGGTGGTTGGTGGGCAGGGGGGAGTGGGTCTTGAGAGGATGGTGGGCAAAATTGGAGGAGGATTGAGTGGGTTTCATTGGTCGTGGTCTGGGGGGAGGTTTTTTTTTTGCCCATAAGTGTTGCGTTCTGAGGTGTCTGGCAAAGGTGTGGATATCAAAGAGGAGACGGAATTGGTTGTGGGGGAGAAGGTGAGGCCTTTGAATAGAATATCAATTTCGGTAGGGGTGAGATTGTGGTTGGACAAATTTAGTACACTTTGGTTGTGTTGGGGTAGATTAGGGTCATTGGTGACCATGGTTCTGATGAGGGTGGGTTTGTCCATGGACTGCTTGTTTACCAAGGTGCGAGAATTGTGGGTGCAGCTTTGGTGTTTGTGTTGTTTCTTTTTAGTGGTGCTGGAGGAGGGGGTAGTGACAAGAGAGGGTCAGGCAGTAGAGGGCAAGTGGATTTGGGAGTGAATTGGGGTGGGAGTGGAATGGGGAGAGTGCAGCCAGCCTGAAAAGCCTGACGGCAGAGGTTGGACAGTTTGTGTAGGTGTTTGTTGCTAAGGTCGTTTGAGATAGAATGGGCTGCATGCCATAAAGATTCAATTTTTTGGTAGCAGTCCCCTGGGGTCAACAAAAGGATTTTTGTGAGGGATTGGATGGATAAGGGCAGTTCCTGGGTGCGATTAAGCTGGGATCTGTACATGGTGTGGGTTAGCTCAATAGCAAAGTATCTCGCAAGTGGGAAAATCGTAGGTTTAATACTAGGGTGCATAGCGGAAAAAGGCAGTTTGGGTGTGAGGCTTTTAGGTGTTAGGCCCAATATCAAGCATGAATGCAGGAAACATGCATGGGACATGGCCTTGGCATGGCAAACAATGAGGGTTCGTGTTCAGTTGAAGTGAGTCGTACTCAAAAGGATTCATTCCAAAGTCGGAAAAATTGGATTTGAACACAACCCTGGGCTTGTCGGGGAAGATATTTCTGGTGTCAGGATCACTGAGCAGGATGGGAAGGAGGGAACGTAGTGTTTGTCTGATTTTGTTGAGGTGGGGGTGATATTGGGTGACAAGTGCACGGGGATTGGTGGCAGGTTTCTTGGTGGGAGTGTATGAAGCAGCTCGGGATATTTGTTTAGTAACCAGGGTGGAAGGATATCCACGGTTGGTCAAGGCTTGGTGTAAGCGTAGGTTATAGTTCTGTCGGGAGGTGGGTGAGGTGTTGACCTCTGAGGGCCAGGGAGAATGGGATGACTTTCTTGGTGTGGAACGGATGGGAGCTGGAAAAGTGTAGGTATTGCATTTGGTTGGTAGGTTTGATGTGGATGGAGGTTTCCAAATATCCTTCTTTCATGTGCACATCCACATCCAGGAAGGTGATTTGGTTGGTGGAGTGGGTCCAGGTAAAATTGATGGAGCTGAAGTGGAAGGTGGTCAGGGAAGGTTCGCTATGTGTCCAGAGCATGAAGATCTCATCGATAAAACAGAGCCAGAGGAGAGGTTTGAGGGATTGGATCTGACACCAGAAATATCTTCCCTGACAAGCCCCGAGTTGTTTTCAAACGGCCTCCCAATCTCCAAAACATCCTGGTCCACCACAATCCACCTACTCACAATCAACTTGCACCCGCCCACAAATGCAACCGCCCAAGGTGCAAAACCTGCCCCATATTTGTCACTTGCCACACCCTCCAGATCCACACTGCCACCGGCAAATTCACCCTCCACCCCAAAGGAACCTGCTACAGCTCTAACCTAATTTATATCCTCACCTGCAACATCTGTGGGAGCTTCTACCTGGGGTAAACATCCACAGCCCTGAACCTCCGCATCAACAACCACCGCTCCTCTACCCAAAACCTGGACTTTGCTGTTGCCATTCACACCAATCACCATAATATTCCTTTTAATGACTGCTTCCAGGTAGCGATCGTCCACTCCTTGCCCCAATCCACCAACACCTCAATACGTAGATGGGAGAGACCTACATATTGACCATGAATGCAACCACACCCCCAGGCCTGAACAAGGCCACCCAGTAACACCCCTCATCCCCTATCCTCACCCTCACCACCACCTCCCCCCCCCTCGCTCTCAGTCTTCAACAAGCCTGGCGAAAGAACCACCTAATTATATTTTTGTGGCACTGTCAACACTTTCTTTCGGGACCTGGCAACACTGCAGGTCATGCTTACTCTTCATTCTTGTCACCAAGTTCTACAACGTCTCTCTACTCTTGAAGATGTGACACACCGTCAAAAAAATTTGAAGTTTTTCTGCGTCCGGTGAGTGTTTCCTCTCTCCTCTTTCACTATATATATATATATATATATATATAACATAAATCCAACAACAGAAATTTCCTTTTGGCTATCTAAAGATGCATTACACACGGTTCACTCAACTCCACTTGATGATGCATGTGTAGAATGGAAGAGGAACTCAAATAATTTTTGTACACACCTACAGTACCCACAATTTCAGTGGGCTGCACTGAAAACATGTCTGCAAACATTTCTTGTCTTTTGCTTAAGTGCATCAGCAATGAGTTGATTTCCCAATGTCCAGACAACTTTCATTTTTTCTATCACACAAATGGAATTGCACTAGGTGGGTTTTCAAACTTTGCACAAAATTCTCACTGCACTGAAAAACTGACTTAGTCACACAAAATACCCACATTTGCAGCAAAAACTTTCATAATAAGTCAGTAGTGGCTGCTGCCTATTCGCACACTCAATAATTCTTATTATATTTATTCATAGAATGCAATTTCTTCAAAACATCAAATGTTCCCGGGCCATATCACATTCCATTTACTTCCTTATGTCACCTTTTCTATCTGCGTATCATGCATCGAAATGTGCATGAACAAAATTGGAAAGTGCACACTGGTGCTGTTTTCAATGTTGAGTTGAAAAAGAAGAAAGGCTCTTATGGCTTTGATCAGTGGGCTCTCGGACTCGTTTCACACCAAGAATTGAGACATAGTACCTTCGAGCATGCGCTGTTCCCTCTTCATCATGCAGTTGTGCAATCTTTCCATTCCTTGTTGTGTGACGGAGTCTAGAAAAACCCACGCATCATTGCAAATTGAGGGATTTTCTTTTCAGAAAGAGAAATTTCCATCTTCCTCACATCATGCGGTTCTGAGCATAGCATCGAAATCTGAACGAGGGAAGGGTGGGAAAGGAAGGGGAGAGGGAAACCAGAACTGTAAACAAAATGTTGCATTGCAATAATGAGCCTTTGCTTAGTATAAAGAAAGAAAGAAAGAAAGTATTTGCAGACAAGTTCCGGGTGGATCTGCGAGAGAGGAAGAATGTTGTGAAACAAGAACAAAAAAATTCTCCTCTAGAAACAGAAGTTTGATGTTTTGCAGTCAATGGCAGAAAAAGATTATTGTTTCAGTCTGCTTTTTATAAGTGGTTTCAACAGATTGGAAAATAGCAAACAAGCTTTGATATATGCTCGTTCGTGGCATGTAGTGACGAGCATATTCAACAATGCAAGGCCAGGTGACATAAGTGGAATATGTTGATACAGGTGCTGGAAAAATAGTTTAAAAAATGTCAGCGGTTTGAATTAGAAACATTCATAATGTCATAGGATTTGTTGTCATTTGGTCTGACTTGTATTTAGAAGTTCAACAAAAATTTCAAATAATCAGAGTTTAATCTTGTATTTTTGTCACAGAACAGTCAATCCAATTCGTTATTCAGTGCATATGAGAATCTGTAACTTATACTATTATGTCACAGATTTGACAATTTTTGTAAAGGTGCTGGCAACAACTAGTTACATTTGATTTGGGTTTCGAGAATCCTCATGGCAATGACTAAATTGAATAAGTACATAAAAAATGGTAATTAACTTAAGTGTATGATGAAATGTTTAACTTGGGTTTCTGATGGGACATATTTACATTGAAGAAAGATAACATACATTATTAAAACATGGTAATTACAAAAAATACTGGCGATATTATTATTCCTTACAAACCTCATCAGTTTATCGGTATACCGTTGTGAGTGATTCTGTCAGGTCGTCGAATGTTGAATTTTCTACAGGTCACGGAAGAGACCAAAGTAATAAACCTTACTTTTATAAGTTTTCATGAAATGTAACATTGCTATTGTCTCATTATCAGCGAAAGGCATGCTACAACTATGATTGACAATACAATTTGCAGAAACGGGTGGGAAAAATTGGATGGGCTAACAACATTCCTTCTGGATGCGAGGCCAAGGTGCACACTCATAGACCCCAGACCACCAGCTGCCACTGTAATAAATACATCCCTGTGGCATAGCTGCTAGTCATAGTGGAAGAAAACATACACACAAGAACCGGTTTCATCAATTTAAGTATGTCTAATACATCATCTCTCTTATCACAAAGAACATTATGAAATGTCTTGACCTCAGGTTCCAAACTGTCTTGTGGGTGTGATTTTGTTCGTTTCATATTACTCCATCCTCCCCTATTCTTCTACTACACAATGTGGTCTATCATGGAGAAAAAAAATTAAACTTGCATGCATAACATGGGCCTGAAAAGTGAAAAGAAAACAAAGGTACATGCTTTACTATATTAAACACTGGAAGATAAAGTGAAAATAAAGCTTTCCCAGTGTTTTACATGTAAGAAAACACTCCTTACCAAAACAGCTGGTCACTTTTCCTCTAAAATCTTCAACAGGTACACACTGTCTGTCATCGCAATTAAATATTCAAAATGCAAATGAAACTCAAAATAAAAACTGATGGGGTGCAAACAATACAGACATAAGAGTTTACTTCCAAATCTTTGCATACTTGTTTTCTAGTCCCACCAACCTTTTCCAAGAAAAAGCCAGGGTCCTTACAAATCTTTTGTTCAGCTTTTCCTTGCAGCTATAACCAATTAGTCATTTTGTTTTCCATTAAAAAATTTATATCCAGTTAGGCCTTTTTTTGCATACAACCTGTAGTACAGCTAGTACATACTAAGTGGCATATGAATACAAAAATTGACTAATGAGAACATTATGGTTCAACTGGATTCCATGCCTAGGTTTCTAATATTCCAATGCCCCCACACACACAAAGGGGGGAGGGGGGTAGAGATATAGGATTCAACAACTTTATATGCCATTCTTCAATTAATTATTGTCCACTTCAATAACACAAAACTAAAAGAATGACAAATGTATGGCATAAAAAAAAAAACATAAAAACCATTACAATATATGCATCTGAAGAAAACAAACATTTACACTTTCTTCCTCATAAAACAAAAGCATAACAAAAATAACATTTCTAAAATTTCAAGCTGAAAAACCTGGTTATGAATTAGAAATACCTAGAGCTTTCCGTAATAACATCAAAGATTTCCAAGATTAGATCCATACCATAAAAAAGTTATATTTTTTACTTCAATAGGATCATATAGCATCATTAATGAAAAAGACAAAAATTTTGTATATAATATTATATTAGAAAGTATAAAAGTAGAAATAGTCCTATATGAATAGATGCTCAAATTTGGCAAGTTGAAACTAATAATTTCGGATTTGACCATGAGTAAACATTCAGACTAAAGCACCAACTTATTGTGTACATACAACCATTTTCTATTCTGACAATGTAACACACAAATGAATACTGTTTTATTTGGTAAGTGTTTGTATGTTTCAATCATTGTGTGATATTCAATAGGCAGTTATTTCACTGCAACCAGCAGGCTAAACCAGTGGTTCTCAACTTTCGCGAGCCTGTAGACTAGTAAATTTGTTTTTTAAGGTCAATGCCACGATCCCAACAATTGTACACGTAAATAGTCTTTCTCATTTTCTTAACTTTGAACGTTAATTAATATGTACCTCGATATTTAATATTAATAAATAAATTAGGGAATAATCATAGCGAGAATTAGTTCGATTAAGACTACGTTTGTCGGAAAATATAAGATTTGGTTTAAATTAATTGACAACGACTGGATCTAATGGAATCTTTTAGTTTCCTTTGACCAATATCATTCAATTAATTGGCATGTTCCATCTCGGAAACCAAAAAATACCAATAAATCAGAATATTTCCACTTCACATCAATATATTTGAAGCAACATGCCCCCTGGTTAGATTGTTTGATCCAACACCGCCACTGTCATGAAAGCCTTTCCCGTTGGAACTCGAAACCTAAACAAAACGCATCTTTCCAGATAGTTGCCAGCTTGGACTGCCTTTCGCAAACTTCAGAAGAACCCTTCACAGCCAGGCTATTGAGAAACACTGGGCTAAACGATCTTAATCTTCCAATTCATTTCAGCATAACATCCACTTAATTTAATAACTATCAACGGATGTAGTCTTTTGTCCCTGACCTTGTCTCCCTTAACCATTATCTTAGGCACATCTTTTGGCAGACAGTTTCTTCTCAGCCAGTGTCCTAGACAATTTATTTTTCATCTCTTGTTAAGACCCAGCATTGTCGCCTCTTTACCAACTCCTTCCAACACAGTTTCATTTTTTACTTTCTCTGCCAATTTCATGCGATCCATTCTTCACAATAGTGTTTCTAAAGCTTCTAATAACAATTTGTTTTCACTTCGTAGTGTATATGTTTATATGCTAGGCCTGTACAATGCTAAACCCCACACAATATAGTTCATTAGTCTCATCCTTAAACCTTAGAGAACAAGGGGTAGCAAATTAACATTTCTTTAAAACTACAGACGATAATTCCATTCTACATATTTTGTTCATTTATATATATATGAAGGTATAACATACTCAAATCACAAAACAATATATCAATTGTTACTGTTATGAAGAAACTAAGTTTGTAGTTTTTCTCAACATATCACGGGATAGAATTTATAAATACACTATCTAGTCTTCAACCAGCACTTTTTATTGATATATTTTACTTTTACATGTAATAATGAAAGTAAAAGAATAGCTATGTTCACAATGGGTGACAATTGGGGGTCCAGCAGGAAATTTTCCAAAAATTACATTTTCTAAATTCTGCATTTTTTCAATTTTTTTTTTTAAATTTGTTTATTTATTCCAAAATTGGAAGACAGACATGAAATGTTTTCAACAAGAGCCATCCTTCCCTGGAAATTTGGTCCACCCAACATTCATAGGGCAAATGCTAGGAGCAATTTTAGTGGTTTTGTGCAAGCTGGCAACACTGCCACACTTATACATTATTTTTCCCCAAGAGGTTTTCAGCCTACTTTAAATGCAACCTTTCATAGTTGTAGGAACGTAAAAGAAAGCATTTTTTTATTCACTTTGGTCTATTGTGGTAGCCACAGGGGCATGCTGATATAATTTTTCCTCGAGCATTTTATTTTCTTTACTTTGTGACAAGTTTGTAAAGAACATGCCTGGCAAGAGAGACTTCTGCTTACTAAAGGTTAAATTTAATCTTCTCACTTCAAGGTGATACTTGGAGGGAAGTTGAAATAAAAATAACAAATCTTCTGCAACAACAGGTAGCTCAGAAGCCTGGGCATGAGTGAATTGGTGTTGTAACTTTAGCTACAATATTCTGAGGAATATCTTGATGATATCAAGGTTGATAGCATTCAATTAGTAAATTTTATCACACATCTAAAAAATTCTCTGACCACCATATTGTATTTCATGGCATGTACTCACATTCAGCTGAAATAGCACTTGTGTCCTATATTCACAGGAGTACTGTAAATTCCATACATTGTAATTCTCAAGCCTATTACTACTTTGAAGCTGTGATAGTTTCACTATTTAACCCAATTCTCACACTATTTCATTCATGAAACTTATTATGAAAAACAAAGCAAACAAAAAACACCATAGAGTCAACATTTCATGCATGTTTGCTTATACCATCATAAACAATGCATAAAAATGTCATGTCTATAACTAGAGTTGGTATTTAAGTTATGCTGCGAAGTGTTGCATTATTATTCACTATCCAATGTTGAGATTTGAACCAAGGAACTACATTGGCAAGATAGAAAGTCAACGTGACAACCTTCAAGGCAGCTTTTACTCATTATGTGTGCCAATCTAGATAATGCAGCATACCCCACCCCAATAAAATAAAAAACAACAAAAAAAGGCAGACCCTTTTCTCCCTCCTCCAAAGATGACTACGAATTTTTTTTTGAAAGTGAGAAAAAGCCCAAGAATGCATAATGTTCTTAAGTCATATTTTTTTGTAATTACATTTGTTTCACAGGTTACCTAAAATGCTGCACAACTCCTACCAGTTTGTAAGAAATGTAAGAACCCTGTGAACGGATCTGAGTTACTCCATGCAATAAATACAGACCAACATTTTAAAAATAAAGATACATAAAAAAAAAAAAAGAATACAGCATCAGCTACTTACTTGATGTCAGAGAAGTGGTGCTCACTGCCGTTCCAACTATCAAGCCAATACGTGGATCCATAACTAACTGATAAGTGCCACCCGGTCTTACTTGCTGCGAATTATTCACTATCACAGAACCTTGAACCGGTTGTACAATGGAACCAGTCTGCTTTTGAGGTGCAGGTGCACCAACAGAGGGTGAAGAGTTGACAGTAAATGCATTTTGAGGAGCTGCTGCTGTCAATGATGGCACTGGTGTAAGAGCTGGTACTGTACCTTGCACAGCAGATTCTGGTGGCTGGAGGATGATAATATCATCCCCTTTATCAATCACATCATAAGTCTTCTTCAGTGTTTCCACCTTTTGGTTTGCAGAGTTGTACTCCTGTTCCAGGCGTGCCTGAGCACTCAACTGCCAATCCGAGAGTTCTTCATCCTCGCACTCCATCATCAGTGCAATGTCTGGGGGCTTCCTGATACCTCTGTTTCCTCGACTCATGGTGGCTGAAAATTAAATGTAAGTCAATTAGAAACTGTGCACTTTGACAGTTGCACAATAAATGCCATGCAAAATTCATAAAATCATGTTACTGATATGCCAGGTTAGAATACAAATAAAACTGTAGATGTCAGTAAAAACATACACAATAATATACTAAGGCTACACTGATACCACAATTATAAGTTCAAATTTAAACACAGATACCACACAATTCATTTCCAGGAAACTGGTATCTTATATATTCACAATTTAATAATCCTAGTAATTATGCCACAGTTGCAACTGTCACTTACTTTGCATTAGTATTGTGCTGATAATTTTATTTGTTGATTACCCCTCAAGACAGCAACATTAATATTCTGCTTATATAATGTGTACTTATAAATCTGATACATTCAATAGAAACTGCAAAATTTTGCATGGTTTATGATGATGATGATGATGTTGATTATGACCTTTTCTGCTCATTTTAGCTGAAGGAGATGTGTTATAATGAAATAATGTGTGGTTTTATGCAGCCCAATTGGGATCAAATATATTGGTTACTTGCAGTTTCTGCACCCTGAAACAAATTCTATTACACAAAAAAAATTGCACATGAATTTTCGCTTGCTAAGTGTGCATAAATTCAGTTTTCATGAATAAAAAATGGTGAAAGTGGTATGTCATGCATGTACCACTTGACCCAATTTACCAAACATGCAACATAGCAGAAAATGCATATTTTCAAGACAAGTAGGTATATTTCTTGACCATGGTTTTCTTTTAGTTATGATCAGTTTTATCATTAGGTTGGGTTTGATGCTGATAAGACGTCGGTGATGTTAGCACTGAATTGAAATTGGAAGTGAGCAACATGAACGCACCCGTAAAATTTGGAATCGCAGTTGCCAGTACTGAAAAAAAAAGCCTCCAAGCCAAGAAAAGATAAAAATTAAGTGAATAGTAAACTTCTAACATAGTTTATGTGTTAATGCAAACTTCAATGATGTAAACGAAAGTCAGTGGTATTACAAAGATCTATGTAGGTCTTTCACTTCTTCCTAGCTATAGTCAGTCACAGGATTCCCTCATTACGCAATTTTTCATCTCCGCATCTCTTGTCTTTCCTAAACTTACAAACTGCTTATCAGCGATGTTTGCAGAATGATTTCAGTTATTTATACAGGGTGATTTTTTTAAAACTCATGGTTTTCTTTGCTGTGTAAAATTTGTAAATGAAGTATTATTTCCATGCAGTTTGTGGCAAATGAATAAGGAAGGATGGGAGATTTATTGTAGTATGTTTACCGGTTTATATGCATCCCGGGTAATATCGCCCACGCCTCAACAAAAACAGCAAATATTCACCAGTGTACCCTACAATAACATTGAAGTATTGGATTTTTGCTAAACTAAATTAATGAAAATGAGTTCTTTTTTTGTATTCACTCAAACATAAATAAAACATAAAAATTATCGCACAGACATATGACATAACATCTCACCTTTAAGGAAGGTGCTGAAAGTGTTGACCTCCTTCCTGTAAACAAAGTCGAACACGCCGTTCCATGTTAAGGGCTGTCTGACATAGTGTTTCTGCGCTAATGTTCGCAATTTCAGTGACAATGTTCTGATTCAACATTTCCAGGGATGTAGGGTTGTTTCTGTACACACGTCCCTTTAGAAAGCCCCACAGAAAGAAGTCAAGTGAAGTTAAGTCTGGAGACCTCAGAGGCCACAATCCCTTTGAAATAACCCTATTCGCAAAGAAACTTTCAATCAGTGCCATACTGTCATGCGATGTATGGCATGTAGCACCATCCTGTTGAAAATAACCCTGTGTGAGTTCAATGTCGTCCAAACTTCCAATAAATTCCATGAATATTGCCCTGTACCGCTCTGTGTTCACTGCTTCATTGAAGAAAATTGGACCCACTATACATGATGCTGAGACAGCGCACCATACCCCAACTTTCTGTGAGTGCAACGGAATGTAGATTACACTATGTGGATTTTCAGCTGCCCATATCCGTGTATTCTGAGAATTAACACCCAGAGAGATGAAACCAGGCTTGATCAATAAACCACGTTATTTTCAGAATATCAGGATTACGCACAATAAACATTAAAAACCAATTACAGTAATCTACACGTTTAAATTTATCTGGATCCTTCAATTCTTGAACAGCTGTAATTTTGTACGCCCTTAGTTTCGCAGTTTTCGCTGCCTTTTGACATGTTGAATAGCTATAGTCGGTTTCTTGTGACAAACGACGGAGAGATATCTTGGGCGACCTCAAGAGTCGAGCACTGACATCTTCCACAACACCTGCCATGGGGTCCGATGCTTCCCTGTCTCACTCATACGAGTAAGCGATCCTGTTTCTTCCAATTTCTTCACTAGCGACAATATTGTGTTCCTGTCTGGGGCAGAACGTGAGGCAAATTTGTTTCTAAATGCCCTTTGCGTAGCAACAACAGAATCAGTTTTCCAAAAACTTTTCACGATAAACACACGTTCCTGCAAGGAGTACACCATTCTTACTGTGTGTCCTGATCACAATAACGCAACTTTTCAGCACAACAATTACGCAAAAGTACACAACTTTCCAGCACAACAATATAACAGCTCAGTTTCCTGGTTATTGTTGACAATGACAACGATGCTATCTACAGGAGGAAACTTAAACCTCCGCACTGCATCCAAACCCCCAGACCATATAGTCGCGAAAGGTACACTGGTGAATATTTGCTGTTTTTGTTGAGGCGTGGGCGATATAACCCGGGATGCATATAAACCGGTAAACATACTACAATAAATCTCCCATCCTTCCTTATTCATTTGCCACAAACTGTAGGGTGTTTTTGTCAATAAACATATAAAGTATATAAACGAGAGATCAAGAGTTAATATACTACATAGGTTGTAGTCTGTGCAAAGCTGCACTATCGATGTTCTACTGTTTTGGTTCTCGAATTTTTTTTTTGTAGCACTTGTGTTCGTCCGAGTGAGAAGCATAATAAAACTTCTCGGCATAAACTGTACGTGTTCTTTTATTACACCAACATAGGTTATGGGCCCAGAACGCCCAGAACACGTCTAATGCAGTTGTAATAAGGAAAAACGAGGAAGTGCGGCTGTTCATGTTTGAATACGGACTGTGAAAATGGAGTCGGTGAAATCGACTATACAGAAGTTAAATAACAGGAACTATCAAACGTGGAAGTACAAATTGGAGTTACTACTTCTAAAGGAAGAATTGTTGGATGTAGTGACGGGTGTGCAGCCAAAAGAACCGGACGAGGAATGGAAGAAAAAAGACGGAAAAGCTAGGGCCACCATTGGACTTTTGCTGGAAGATGATCAACTCGTTCATGTAAGAAAGCAGGAAACAGCGAAAGGATATTGGGATTCTTTGAAACGGTATCATGAAAAATCAAGTCTCACAACTAAAGTGTATTTATTGAAGAAATTGTGCCGCTTACAGCTTAGTGAAAATGGCGACATGGAGCAGCACATTAATGCAATGTTGGATATTGTGGATCAACTTGCAGCTTTTGGTGAAAATTTAGCGGAACATTTGCAAGTAGCAATGTTGTTGTGTAGCCTGCCGGACAGTTACGAGACGCTAATTACTGCACTGGAGACGAGACCGGAAGAAGACCTAACTTTAGAAATGGTGAAAGGGAAGCTCATACATGAATATAAGAGAAGAAAGGAAGCCAAAACTGACAGTGGTGTTTATTCAGAAAGTGCTCTTAAAGTGAAATCCGATAATGTGAAAAGTGTCTGTTTTTTTTGTAAAAAGCCAGGTCACTTTAAACGTGATTGTTTTAAGTACAAGGCACATAAAAGGAAAATTGTGTATAAAGCAAACCAGGTGAGTAATGTTGAAGAAAGTGAAAAAAGAGATGATGAAAGTGGTTCTGATTGTGATAATGTTAATTTTCTGTGTTTTGAAGCAAGTGAAAAAGGTACTGGTAGAGACAAATGGTACATTGATTCAGCAGCCACATGTCATATGACCAGTGACAAGGAATTTTTTGCCACATTTAATCCAAGTATAACAAATGAAATATACCTTGCAGATGGAAGTTGTTTGAAATCACAAGGAATGGGTGAAGGTGTAATACAATGTATACATGATAAAGGTATACAGAATGTATTAGTAAAATCTGTGTTGTATGTACCTGAGTTGCATGGTAGTTTACTATCAGTGAAATGTCTTACTGAAAAAGGTTTAAATGTTGAATTTCACAATAACACATGTATCATTAGTAAAGATGGAAAAACTGTTGCATCAGCAGATCTGACAAATAATTTATATAAGTTGAATACTATTTCAAATGTAGAATCTGTAAATCAATTGCACAAGGTAAGTCATGAAAATGACAGGAAATGTATTCATCTTTGGCATCGTAGGTTAGGACACAGAGATGCAACAATTGTTAAAAATCTTGGAAATATAGTTAAAGGTGTTGATATTGATGCATGTAATGTAACTAAAGTTTGTGAGGAATGTATTCAAGGTAAAATTTCTCGTAAATCATTTCCAAAATTGAAAACTGAAAAATCAAAGGAATTATTAGATATAGTGCATTCAGATGTATGTGGTCCGATGGACGTTGAAACTCCTAGTGGGAACAAATATATACTTACATTTATAGATGATTTTAGTAGGTTTACTATGGTATATCTAATGAAGAAAAAGAGTGAAGTTGAAGATAAGTTACAGGAATTTGTACAGTATGTAAAAAACAAATTTAAAAGAAAACCTAAAGTAATCAGGACTGATAATGGAGGAGAGTATATGTCATTACAATTGAAAGATTTCTTCAAAAGGGAAGGAATAGAACATCAAACTACAGTACCATATACCCCACAACAGAACGGCGTTGCGGAAAGGAAAAACAGAAGCTTAGTTGAAATGGCTCGTTGCATGATAATTGATGCTGGCATGCACAAGAAGTACTGGGGTGAAGCTATAAATACAGCAAATTACTTACAGAACAGGTTACCCACAAAGATATTGGAGACTACTCCATATGAAAAATGGTACGGAAAGCAACCATACATGGGTCATGTGAAAGTGTTTGGCAGTGTTGGATATGCTATGATTCTAAGTCATCGACACAAGATGGACGTTAAAGGAAAGAAACTTGTCTTAGTTGGATATGAAGGATATAAAGGATATAGGTTACTAGATATGACATCTGATAAGATTTACATAAGCAGAGACTGTAAATTTATTGAAAACTCAAGTCATGTAATTTCAACTTTGAAACCTATCCAAAAATCTGAATCTTATCATAATACTGATTGTGAATTATCCGTGGACATTCTTGGAGAGGAACCAGAAATGCATTCACATTTTGGTAAAAAGGAAGTGAAGAGTGATTCAGAACTAATTTGTGATTCAAAAACTGATGAACATACAGATATCAAAGTAAAGAAAAGGACACCAGATGTTATCAGAAAATCTACTCGTACAACAAAAGGACAATTACCAGCTAGATATCTACAAAAGGTCATTGTGGAAAGAAAGTTACCAACATCTTTTGAAGAGGCAGTTACAGGACCTGATAATAATAAATGGGAGACGGCAATGAATGAAGAAATGAACTCATTAAAAGAAAATAAAACTTGGGAACTAGTTCAACCAGTAAATGGAAGAAATGTAATTGGTAGTAAATGGGTGTATACCATTAAAGAAGATGCACAAGGAAAAGTTACTCGTTACAAAGCCAGACTAGTTGCTCAAGGATATTCACAAATCTATGGTGATGATTACGATCAAGTGTTTGCACCAGTTGGAAAACAAGCAACATTCAGAGTTCTTTTAACAGTTGCAGGACAAATGAATATGGCAGTCAAGCATTTTGATGTAAAGACAGCATTTTTGTATGGTGATTTAGATGAAGAAATATACATGAAACAACCTGAGGGATATCATCAACCAGGAAAAGAAGAATATGTATGCAGATTGAAGAAAAGCATATATGGGTTAAAACAAGCCGCAAGATCATGGTATAATAAAATTGATGAATTTTTGGTTAACAATAATTTCAAAAGAGGTGAGGCAGATCCGTGTCTATGATCTATATTCTAATGTATGTAGATGATCTTGTGATTGCATGTACAAATGTTGATTTAATTAATGATGTAGCAATGTTAATGTCAAAGAAATTTCAGATTAATTGTCTTGGTGATATTAATTGTTATCTGGGAATTCAAGTTGAGAGAAGTAAGGATGGAATTTTTGCTCTTCATCAAAGTAATTACATAGGAAAGTTAATCAAACAATTTGGACTGGAAGATGCAAAGTCATCAAAAATTCCAATGGATCCTGGATACATTAAATATGCAGAAACTTCTGAACCATTACCAAGTAATGAGCAATACAGACAAGCTATTGGAGCATTATTGTACATAAGTATAAATACTAGACCAGACATATCGGCAAGTGTGTCAATTTTGAGTCAGAAGGTCAGTTGTCCTACTAAAGCTGATTGGATTGAAGTTAAAAGAATTTTTCGTTATTTAAAGGGAACTCAATCATATAAGTTAAAATTAGGAAACAAATTTGAATTTGAAAATGATTATTTGTTAGGTTACGCAGATGCTGATTGGGCTGGGGATGTGTCAACTAGAAAATCAAACAGTGGTTATGTATTTATGTATAAGGGAGGTATGATAAGCTGGGCTTGTAGAAAACAATCTTATGTTTCATTATCTTCCACTGAAGCTGAGTATGTGGCTATTGCAGAAGCATGTAAGGAAGCAAAATGGATAAAATATGTGTTAAATGATATGGATAAAAAATGTGATTATCCAATTATCATAAATGAAGATAATCAAAGTTGTATCAAACTAATTAAAAATGAAAGGGTTAGTTTGAGAACTAAACATATTGATGTAAAATATCATTTTGTTCGTGATCTGTATTATAAAGGTGAAGTAACATTTAAGTACTGTGCTTCAGACGACATGATTGCAGATACATTAACAAAACCACAAACAGGTATAAAGTTAAGAAGGAATTGTAACTTAATGAATATGATGAGTGAGTAATTATGATGATACACACTTTATTATTCATTGAAAAAAAGGGGGGTTATATGTAGGGTGTTTTTGTCAATAAACATATAAAGTATATAAACGAGAGATCAAGAGTTAATATACTACATAGGTTGTAGTCTGTGCAAAGCTGCACTATCGATGTTCTACTGTTTTGGTTCTCGAATTTTTTTTTTGTAGCACTTGTGTTCGTCCGAGTGAGAAGCATAATAAAACTTCTCGGCATAAACTGTACGTGTTCTTTTATTACACCAACACAAACCGCATGGAAATAATACTTCATTTACAAATTTTACACAACAAAGAAAACCATGAGTTTTAAAAAAATCACCCTGTACAAAATTGTGAATGGCAAAATCTGCTGCAACACACTTCTTGAGGAATTCCACTTTCGAGTACATATGTGCACAACACGCAACACAAGATTATTTTATACAAAAAAACCTAGACTAGAAATACAAAAAAGATCTCTCTTTTACAGACTTGCAGCACACTACAATGATCTCCCCTGAATTACTGATATATTTTCCTCCGAGTTTGCCTTTCAGTCTTCCATCAGAAGAAATGCTTGTAATTAATAGGCACATAGTGACATCTTTTACTTATTTTTTTGTTCATTTGCTATTTACTTTTATGTTGTTTTGTTACTCTTAATTAGTTTTTACTTTTTTGCTTATTATGATTGTTGACAATTTCAGTGTACAATGGCCACCTGTGCTGTATCTGGAATTTTCTCAATAAATAAATTAATTAATTAATTAAAATGGAACTACAAGTGCAAATTTTTCCCCCAATTTCGAAATTTATCTCCATTATTTTCATAAAATAACAATAATGCATTTATTCTGTTAAATATGCATCACATAACACCTCCCTCCATCCTATATCATGTTTGGTTGAATTCACTATTCCAGAGCAAAAATATATTGCTTAAATGCACATGCATGAATTACTTCTCAGAAATGAATAATTGAAACCACAAGGTACTACATGATGAAATCAGTAATCAAAATGCAAAACTATTTCTTTAGACAAAAAATAAAATTAAAATTTACAAGAACACGGGGTAAAAATCCAAAGACAAGAAAAGAAGCACTTTGGGTTACAGCACAAATCACAAAAAAAAAATGTCAATTCTTAGATCAATAAAAACTGAAAAATAACTCAATATGGTTCACACAATAAACTGGCAGAAAAAGGGCCAATCATACATAAAAATAAACAAACCTTAAAAGCAGATATTGTGAAAACATGTTGCTCAAAAAATGTTGATGATGATATACTTTCCAAATCGCATTTATATCCCAATTTAGTTTGTATGCTGTATTTCTTTTGAAACAAAGACTGCTATCATATTATTATGTATCAATGAAATTATACACAAACCTATGCCAAAATAGGGAGGAAGGGCACATGGACTGGTCATCTTTCTGTTCTCCATGGTCACGGTTACATAACATGTTTATCACTATAATTTCTTTAAACATGTTACAGGTCTTTGTTATGTGATTTCCCAGTGAAAAATGTTAATAAGACGTTACAAACGTCCTGTGGTAATTTTAGATTTAGTCATGTAAAATTATGCAAATTATGCTTTTCAAATCAGATTGCACCATGATTAATTACTTAGCATTTAACAACATAAATATGCTTGTTTGAGCACACAAAGTTATTAACTAACATTATTTCACTTTTGAGCACTTCTCGATCCTGTTTCATCAGTAATGGAAATTATAACGAAAGTGCATTTGCCACACCAACAAATCTAAAACACATATAGATGGAGTTGTTTTTTTTTTATCGTGCATTTCAAACAAAATCTATAAGATAAATGTTATACCAATAATACTATTATGTTATGTTTATTTCACAGAAAACGTCTATGTCCGCCAACTGGTACCCCTTGGGAACAATTACCTGCTCACGTCAGGCAAGCGGGAAATGTTCTTGGTAATTATAATTTATTTCTTTTATTCGATCGTCGGACATTAGCAAGGCATCTCCAACGTCTCTAATTCCTCTTTGTGTTGTGTGCGCAGCGGCACTTCTACATTTTGCTTCCTGACATTTCTGCGCTCCAACAAAGGTTCCAAATCACTTTCACACGTGCAAGAGTCTTGTTGTTAAACAGTTTGTTTACAACATTCCACACAAACTAAATGTCATTTCTAGTTTTACTTTCAATTTTTACCCACTCAATTCCTTAAAATATAGAGAATGACCAAAAGAAAGTGACAACCAAATTGATGTGAAGGTGTCAGTGGGGTCTGAGCCCCTCTAGTGCGATTCTCGCGAATCATGAACGTCTGTCGTCACAGTTCTAGTATTTTCACCAAAGCCATGCAAAAATTTTACGAAGTTCCGAGGAAAGTTATTGTTAATTCCTAAAAGAGGAGTGATGACCAAAGTAATGAAATGAAAGTTTGAATCGCTAAAACTATAAGCTCTTTACATATTTTTAAAGGACATGTTATATATAAATTACATTAGCGGCATACATTTCGGATTCAATTGTTAATTTCCATTTCTTATATTACTTAAGAAACTTATTGTATAATTTAAAATTCGTTTCACTGTAAATTGAACCACCATCAATCCACGTCGTAAAATACTGCTGCAATATCTTCACACACAAAGATATCTAAGAGAAAACATTTATGTGTACGAAATATATACAATATGCATGCTCCTCACCTTGAATTTTATTATTATCAGTCTACAATTAACGTTGTATTTCCAAAATTTAAGGGCACACCTTCACAGCACACCGTCCTTCGCAAGAACACTACAATAAAGATGGCCGCTTTTCATCATGTGACGTTTTCATCAACCAATGGGAATGCGTATATTGCCCGGGAAAAAGGACATCTCACACATTCTTCCGACGATAAAGTTTAGTCCCAAATATGTATCTCAAACAATTATACTAATGTACATATCTTTCAGGAAAATTGTTAATATTGCGTAAATACGAAAATGAATAAAGGTTTGCAAGCTCGGAGGTTTCTTTATATCTTGTCAGTTGTCACGGGTGAAATTTTATTTCTTTAAAAACATCAGTTAAATTGTTTGTTAATTTTATGCTATCTCTTATATTCATCTGTATAATGTACTACTACATTGAGAAATATAATTTAAATAGACTTTCTTACATAAAACACAAGTAAGCTCGGTGATGTAATGTTTGACGATGGCGTTGCTTCAAAATGGCGAAACATACCATCTGTTCTGATAACCATTTTTAACTTTCTTTACTTTGTTTTTTAAAATTTGTTTGAACTAGGTCTATTGTATTTGTAATCCATAACTTCGTATGAATAATTAAATATGTGTATGCACATATTTTACATTTTTGCAGAGAAGTAACAACATTATTTTCAATGCAATATTGTTAGTACAGACCGCGGAGTGATACACTCTTTTATCGATATACATTTTAATTTCCCTGTTAAATACTTTCTTGCTCATTTTTGTTCGCGGAATGCTATGAATTCGTCTTAAATTCGAATATAGAGCACTATCGTATTGTATATCTTCTTAAAAACGATTTAATGTCACACATTTGTGGTACTATTTTCGACATATAAACTTGACTACTCAATCAAAATTCGTTTAATATTCCTAACAGCTATGTTGATGTTCAATTTTGATGTAGACAGTGTTAATTCCTATGTATATAGCTGATGTCAATACTATTAGTAAATTACAGTTAAATTTCAAACGTTGCACCATCTTCACGATGGGATTTTTTTATTCATACGCGAAATTGCAAATAGTTCCTTTGCGCACACGTCAGCGATGGTCTTCCGAAGTAGGCCATAAATGAGCATGCGCTGTGAGCTGCGAAAATGCGTTCCTTCTGAGTCACTGCCGTGATAAGGAGGTTAAGCGTCAAAAGCAAGCGTGAACAACGCGCAGTCGCAATCAAAAACGGTTGGGCGAGCTCAGTCGCCATGCCCGATTTATATGAATCTGGCATGAACTGCGGAACTCTTATTTCCCACCACAAGTTTACATATCATAACGTAGATAATTAATTAGGAAGGGGTCTCGGATTCGATACCCGGTGGAGGCACAAGTGATTCGAATCCCACTTTAAACTGTAGGTCCAGTCCCAATTAGCCTTGCTGTGCATAAAGTGGACTTAAAACACAAAATCAAATAAAATAATTAATTGTGTATAAACATGAAAAAAGTAATGAATACTGTAGGCTGACAATTTGCAAAAGAGACAAATAGATTTTTGGTGATGCATCAAGTGTTTTGTAATAGACTGCATTTAAGAGAAGTTGATAGCCTACTGGATATGGTTGTCGGTCGTGCACATACCATAAAAATATCGTATTCTTCTTAAGCAATATTCCAAAAGATCACCACTTAAGGTGGAAAAATGAATTGTCACAATTCCGATTTTATTTAAATGAAATGTTTCAACATATCAACCAAATGTAAAACTGACTTTTTTATCGAATTATATAAAAGAGTTGGAATTTTTGAAGCACTTCATGCACAGCTAGACTGATCGGGACTGGACTCTACTGTTTATTTAAAGTTAGGTGTTTTCTTTAACTATACACCTTTCTGAATCTTGACGCTTTCCGTGGCCTTTTAATCCAGGCTGTACTGAAGACAATATATAAATAAATAAATGTGCCTCCACGCTCCACCGGGCATCGAGCGCGGGACCTGTTGATTACCTATAAGGCTACGGCGTTATAAATTTATATAAAAGAAAACGTGCAAATAATATGTGTTTCACTTATTTAATAATATTAATAAAAAGTGTCATTGTTTCTAATGAAAATAGTAATATGGCCATAAAAGCATGATTACTCGTAATCGACAACTTAAAGTTCGGTGAGAGCCAAATAAAATGTAGCCTATGTGTTCAACTCGCACCCCACTCCCAGAATCAATCCGCCACTAGCTCGTTCAGTCATTCATTTCATCCTACACCCTTTTCCGTGGAGGTAACTAATCCTGCGGAGTAGAAAAAAAGGGATAAAGTACAAAAATTAAAATAGTTGTCTATATTTTACGAATATGGCAGATTTTCTTATTTTATCGACATCAACTGAAAATTACATCGGTATGTAGGTTGAACGGTAAAATTCTGTAAATAATCTGTCAAAAATACAAAAGACGCAACCAGTCTTAGAGAAGCCTTGTGTGTAAATTTTGATATAAGCCAGCTCTTCTACGTAATATATTTTATTTCAGATTGCACTTTATCACGTACATATCGTCGTTCCGTTAGCAGGAGTTCTGGTAATTTCCTACTGGGCTCCCTTCCGATCGATACAGAATAATACCAGCAGATTTTTTGATAAGCAACCCTTTGTGAGCTTTTTTAGTTTCACAGAAAGGAAATTGTTGCTTAGGCTGTAGAGCGCCTTGAGTGTTGGACGCACGAACACGAGTTGCCGACGGTCACAAGTTCGAGTCCTGGCGTGGAAGTGATTGTTCCTATGTGAATGCCCCTTCATTAATTTAATCTAAACACCATTTATTTTCAACTTTGCAATTAGCCTAAAGAGGCAGAAAAGCTGCGTACAAGAGGAAACTTCAGACACCGAAGCCTTAGGCATTGGGAAGAGTGTCGAACCGGTCAGTCGGACCCCGCTCTCTCCCTGGAAATTGACATTGCTTATATCAAGTTACAAAAACAGAAAGCTTATTTAGTTAGTTTGTTTATTGAGTCGAGTTTGTGTTTTTTAAGACCAGTTTATGCACAGTAAGGCTAATCGGGACTGAACCTACAGTTTAAAGTGTGATCCGAACCACTACTTGCCTCCACCGGGTATCGAACCCGGTACACCTTGATTACAAGGCGACGATGCTACCACTGCGCTATTAGGGAGACCTCAGTTAGCTTGTATTAGAACAGAATAACCAAAGAAAAATGTATTAGATCGAAAAAAAAAATTGAGTGTAAAATCCAGTAATCCGGTTATGTTTTTATCATTTTGTAGCATTTGAAGCTAATCCATAGAATAAATAATTCCACAGTTTTCAAAATCCCCAAAAAAATAGGTATAGTTGTATGTGAGACGTCAAACAACTAAGCTTTATGACTTTATTTCCTCTTACCTTTTAAGCTTTTTCTCGAGGTATGTAAAAGTTAATAAAACAGAATAACTATACATTTCATTACACTAACTGTGTGAAATGTAAAATAAAATAATGCAAAAAATTGTACTGGATATTCACTCATCTGGTGAAGCGAGGTGGAAAGTCTCTCCAAGAATACAATTATTATTATTATTATTATAAATTTAGGATAAAATTGATTTATTTTTATTAGACTACACTAAAATTAACAAATTTACAAATTTTCATTGCTGTGTTATTTATCATGAATAAAGAAAGATACACTTTTCATCTCTTTTAATTTGATTTATTTGCGCCTTACAGGTTTTGTACAATTAGGTACATCAATAATTTGATTGATTGATTGAGTTGGTGTTTTAAGTCCACTTTATGCACAGTAAGGCTAACCGAGACTGGATCTACAGTTTAAAGTGGAATCCGAACCACTGTGTGCCACCACCTGCAATCGAACCCGGGACCCCTTGATTACAAGGCAACGACGCTACAACTGCGCAATCGGGGAGGCCCTGACATCAATAGCGTAGGGTAACAGATTCTTCTTTGTTATCTTACAAATCTTTCATTTTTCTATTTATGTGTACATTTTTTTCCTTCTTAAATTAGCTTGACTAGAAATAAAGTAGATAATGTATGCAGTAGCGGCGATTTGATGGTGCCAAAACTGGGGGACAAGGACAGTTTACTTTCGTTGGTAGACAGGGCCATAATGCAGGTGCAAGAAGTGACAAAGACTGGGGGGTCACTGAACTGAATGCATGTATGCCATTATATCTGAATTTTTATTTTATCATAGAAAATATTTATAATTATTATTATGATTAATAATATACGGATAATAAAACTTATTATTTTTAAAATTTATTGTTATTATTACATGTGAGACACTTGTTTAACGTGTAAGGACCCCTTCCTATATATATTTATACATATTTAAATACATTTCTAGGCCATGAGAGCTTAATACATGAAAAATTAGATTGTTTTTTAAATGTGAGTTTCCATTATTTATGGCCGCAAGAAAATCTAATGATAGAAAACCATATCATTTGTCACTTCTTGCACCTGCATTATGGCCCTGTCTACCAACGAAAGTAAACTGTCCTTGTCCCCCAGTTTTGGCACCATCAAATCGCCGCTACTGCATACATTATCTACTTTATTTCTAGTCAAGCTAATTTAAGAAGGAAAATAATGTACACATAAATAGAAAAATGAAAGATTTGTAAGATAACAAAGAAGAATCTGTTACCCTACGCTATTGATGTCAGGGCCTCCCCGATTGCGCAGTTGTAGCGTCGTTGCCTTGTAATCAAGGGGTCCCGGGTTCGATTGCAGGTGGTGGCACACAGTGGTTCGGATTCCACTTTAAACTGTAGATCCAGTCTCGGTTAGCCTTACTGTGCATAAAGTGGACTTAAAACACCAACTCAATCAATCAATCAAATTATTGATGTACCTAATTGTACAAAACTTGTAAGACGCAAATAAATCAAATTAAATCAGATGAAAAGTGTATCTTTATGCATTAATTTTCAATACGCTGTCAATAAGAATCCTATCCAAATAGAACACTATCTTCGTGCAAGTTCGGCGGAATAACTAAACGCCTTATTACACAACAAACGGCATACAAATCTATACTTTGCTTATTTAATTTTAGTGCTGAAACCACTTTATTAATTTTATTTGAAAAAATATTATTGCATTTTAGTTCTTGTCAACTCATCCAGGCAGGCCCGTACCCAGGGGGAGGGGCCATGGCATCGTCCCCTGGAAGTATGAAATATTTTAATGTGAATCCATTAAAACCTACGAAAATAACATTGACATTCGTTTTTTTACATTCGTCCTTGCATAAATGAATGGGCTTGTTACGGAGAGGGCGAGGCTCCAGAAGTCTGCAGTCTGCAATATTTGGTAATTTTAGTTTTATAGCATTGATGTAAGGCTACCGAACGTCCCGATTTATTCCACGGGTTTCCCACATAGGGTTTCCCAATTCTTGTCCCGACTTATTTTCGAACTGCAGTTGTCATGCGAAAATGTCTATTTTTTTCTTAAGACACATTTTTACATGTTCTTTTTTTAATTATCATTGCTAATACGTATAATTTAAATTATGAATATATATTTTTTAAATGTAGAATTATCGTCGTCGGTCAGAAGTCAGGTATCAGAAAACAAAGCCGACATGCGCATGGGTGTTCTTTGTGAGTGTGTTCCTTCAGTAATTTTATCGTATGATCCGTTCATCCTCGTCGTCGCGATTAAGCAAACTTGACAGAAAAGCAACGCAAAATAACCTAATTGAATCAACCACACAGCATATCTGATCTTCCCTTTGTTCCACATTTTCGGATCTACCCCCTCCTCCTTTCAAATATCCTGGGTACGGGATATACAAAATGAATATAAAACACGAATGCAAGGTTAATATAAATATGAAATCTTATTGATCATTATTAATAGAAAGCGAGAGAATTAATTTAAATCTAACACTGCGTCCAGGGGAGGGAGTCTGTACCACCTGGACTCCCCCTTTAAATTTTAAATATACCCTTTATGGCAAGCTCTGAACAAAACATAAATAATAATCGAAACAATTTTGTGCTAGTGTGTGCGTACATCGTATCGTTAGTTTCCGTCAGAATCGATTTTTTTCGCTGTTTGGAGCCAAAAAGATAAATAGACAAAATAAACTCTGTTGAGATGTTATTGTATTGTAGGACAATAAAAAGCTGAAATATCCACTTTATTTCTAATATCGCTGTGAACTCTGCTCAATATTTTTAAATGACGTAACGGAAGATTTCATATTTCAAAAATTTCGAGTGTTAAGAGGAAGAAGAAAGATATTAGCACTTACGTGTTTGTATTGACGAATATAAATTGCGCAATTGCATGTGCTTTTCTATTTCAGGTTCATAAACATTCGAAGTTTTATTTTCGCGTGTGAAATTCCCACCATCGCGTGTCGGTAGTTATGAATAATTAATATCATTACTTTTTCTAGTCGAATACATTTTTTTTAAATATATAGCTTACTTGGAATTTTGATAGCACAATATTAGAGCTTTATAACATTTAAGAGAAAGGATTCGTTTAGCTAATGGTAAAAAATATTTTAAGAATTTTAACCGTAGGCTTGCTTGTGTGTGTGTGTGTGTGTGTAGTCATAATTCTAAACTTATTAAATGACGCGAGACGAGATAACGAAGTTCCGGGTTCGATGCTCGGTGGAGGCATATGTGGTTCGGGTCCAACTTTAAACTGTAGGTCCAGTCCCGATTAGCCTTACTGTGCATAAAGTGGACTTAAACGCCAAATCAATCAAGCAATCAATCAACGAGATAACGAACAACATCAGTGTTGTCACAGCCACTCTTCGAAAAATAAAGAGTATTTTCAAGGACAAATAGGCTACTAAAATCCCTATTAATTGGAACCTTTGCGCTTATATATAAGATTTAAACGAGATCAGTGTGGTTTGAGTGGCCCTGTGGTCGGTTGTACGCTAATTGAAATAATAACATCCGTTGACCCACACTTTACGTATTGACCAAGGCAGCAGTTTGTCCAGGGTTTGTAAATCAAAGCATGAAAGCAAGTTTTTTTTGTCCACAGTAAAAAAATTACAGAATTTTAGGGGCATGTTGGTAAATTACTGTTCGCAAGTACATAAATGATTGCATTTTATTTAGTTCGTTTCTGAGATAATTTTAAAATTTGCCGGTGTCGCTGTTTTACCTGTGTGGAAAAATAATGTAGTGTCCGGCGATAAAACTGGGACACTTAGCTCCTGAAACACTCGCTTCACTGCATGGCGTTATGTGTGTTGCATAACTCTACGGCTATAAGCGAGCCTTGTAGCAAATCATCAATGGCAAAATCGGTCTCCTCCTAAAAGTTAGGCAACACATATAACACCATGCAGGGAAGCGAGTATTTCGAAGTTCAGATAGGTTGAGTTTAGCGGGTAAGGTCATAACGGTAAGTAACGTCCCGTGGGACTCGGCTTTACTTGGGAAGGAAGTGTTGCTTGGGTGCAGTGGCGGCGATTGGGTCCCAAACTGGGGTGGGGGGGGCAAGGGCAGTTTACTTTCCCAACTGCCCCTCCACTCGCCGCCATTGCTTGGGTGGGGTGACTGTACCTATCTACCAAAGTTTACAGCTTCAAGACCTATCATCATCAAGATCCTCCTCGATGGCATAGTGGTAACTTCCAACAGCGACAAATCAGGCGAATCCAGGGCTGGCATGGTATGCCTGGGTTCGAGCCCTGGTCGAACCTGCAATTTTTGCTGAAATTTCTACATAATGCATCTCCTGTGTGCCAAATCTTCTGTGACAGAGAAAAAAAACATCGAGTAAGAAAATTCCAAGTCCTTTTACTTGATTATTTCATGAAAGATGGTAAAAGGAAGGAGTTTCAAGCGTTTAAATAACTTGTTACTGCATAACCATCTTATGTTATAAACGAAAACTAAATTTAATGACTAATTTTTAATAAGATTGTCTATATTTTAAAGTTTACAGGTGTTATTAATACAGAGCATGCAATTAGAAGAAGTGAAGTACCATGATAACATAACTGTTTAATATTGGCAGGGTCCTAAATAAAGGATTGCCTAGGATTGCGCGGGCGGCGATGTTGAAGACGTCATTTCAACAGTCCAAATGCACAAAAATCCATTGGACTGGCATCTGGGCTTTTCACAGGAATGTCTTCAAATGGAATGACACGAATTCCTAATTCCTCTGCCATTTCCTGATAAAAACGTAGTGATGTTCTGGCGGGATGACTCGAAGCCTTGTACATATGGATCATCACCTGGTTTGCATCCATTATATACAATTGTGGGATGTTTCTTTGATAGATAGGTGTCAGAATGGAGTCTTGGAAGTATCTGGCATTTACCTTCACGTTTTTGTCCACCTTGTGTATCATCAACTTACCCTCATATCTGAATCCCGTCACAACCATAAAGCCATGAGGAAAACTTTCCCTGCACTGACGAACAAAGTTGCTGCGCCCCTTGCCATCAATGTCACAGTATGTGACACTTTGCTTTCAGCCCTTCTCATGGTGGTTTGCGTGGGTGAATGTTTTGCAAGGAGAGCCTGTTGTGTGTAATGGGCCACAATAGCTTTTGCAATAGTCACCCCGAGTGTTTCACAATGTATACATATGAAAACTTAGCATGGAAAAGGGCCATTACGTAACCCTCCCAATACCGGTTGATTTTCGGTGCTATTTGATAACATTCACTAACAACACTCACGCACCTACAAGGTCAGACGCAACACTGCTCCCGCCAGCAGATCCATAGTTCCAGCATGATACGCCAGGTGGCAGCACCGAATTGACAATGGTTGGTTATAAAGCGAACAACCTCTGTATACCCATGTGTTACTTATTTGAATTGGGATGAAAAATTAGACTGCTTATTCTTGATTCATTAGCTGTTTCATTGTTGTTTGTAGTGGAAGAAAATAACAAAGCTTTAGACATGTATTAACATAAACTTATTTACTTTTGGCACAAACCATATTATGTACTTGGAATATTTGTAAGCCATTGATATGTATATTTAACTCATTCTTGCTAAATAAATTCAATTTTCCCTTTATTTCTCTTATAGGATAAAAGTCATGATTCCTCAAAAACGCAATATGATAACACCCTACCAGGATCCAGTACTGAAAGCAAGTCAACAGGGGAAATTAACAGTGTTGAAAATCAGAGTCAAGTGAATGAGGATAGTAGTGAGAGCTATGGAAGCCAAATTAACATGAACGATAAAAGATCTGAGATTAGTAACGAAGAACCCAGGATGGCCGGCCCCTTTATTCCTGTGCCCATGCCAACACTATATCATTCTCCATTGTTCTGTATGTCAAGTCCAATTTGTAGAAAATATACTTGTATGTCAGATCCAATCAAAGCAGATGAAAAGGGGGAAATGAGGACATCAGAATTAGAAGAGAGTTTCTGTAAGGCAATATCAGAATCAAGATCGTTGTTAGATACAATTTCATCTAACTACAAGCAAAGTATCATGGTAAGCATAGTCAATTATAATTTTTATAAGTTATTATAACTTATGTTTTTTTTTAAATATTTTATATGCTTTGCAAAATATATGTCTTCTTAACTATAAATAACTTCTTGTAGTTATATTGCTCCTTGCCTTTTGGAACCATGACCTTACCACATAAGGATCGGTTCTTGCCTACAGTTCTCGAAATGAGAGCATGGAGAAATTTAAGCAAAGCACCCTTCACATATTCATTGTCAACATGTTGAACATAATACATTTTCACCCAATGCTCGAAGTAGAAATTCCTAGCGGAGAGGATACATGGTTGAGTTAGGGGATAGGTGGAGGCAGGCTTGTACAAATTGTTCAAGTTGGAAGTGCAAATATTCTAGCACAGTACCAATGCTTTATGAAAATTTTCTGAACTGGGGGGGGATGGCATACCCCACCCCCATATTAAGCACTGTTCCCACTGTTTTGAAGCTCATTTAAACACTGGTTTACCGCAACAATTCATATTTTTTGTATACATTTATTATTTATTAATTCGATATAAGAGAAATAAAACACTAACGCAGACAGGCAAGTAAAACAGAAACAGAAGTCCGACAATTTCAAATATTCTGGTAATTTCTATATACACACATGTCCATAAAGTAAACATCATGGCACATCAGACACATACAGCTATCTAACATACACCAATTTGGTTTATATATGTGAGATACACCTGAAAACAATAAGAAAACATAAGAAACCAACAATCGTGGTGAAAAGCAATTGTAAAAAAAAAAAAAATATAGAGCCACATGGTGATTAGTACATCTGCACACAAAGACACTTTTGAATGCTCCGCAGAAATGTTAATAGTGAATATGGTGTTCCCTGGCAGCAATGCAAGCCATACAAAGATGTGGCACACTGCAGGTACAAGTATTGAGCTGTTCTTGAGGAATAGTGTCCCACCCTTTTAACAATGTTTTCTGGAGGGGAACTACGTAGAAGGGGATTCCATTCTGCAATGCGTAGCCTGAGCATATCCCATGCATATTCTGTTGGGTTGAGATCGAGGGAGCTCGCCAGCAAATCTATACACCAAATCCTCTGATTCCAGGGATTCATTGAGAAGATCCACTCTATGGATCCTTGCATTATCGTCCATAAACAGGAAAGCAAATCCCATTACACCCCTGAATAGATGGACATATTGTTGGATATTCACATCCCAGTATATTTGGCCAGTGACTGAACCCCTAGCAAAGACGTGGAGAGGTGTACAAGAGCCCATCATAATGCCAGTCCATACAAGGATCCCAGCACCTCTGAAATGATAGTGTTCAATGACGTTCTCCTGGTTATATCGACTTCCACATGCCCACCATATGTACAGTCAACGGCAAATATAATAGTAGGCAAATTGTCCATCACTATTTTCATTACTCTTTATTCCACAACACGTCATTTGTGTTGTTTTAAGGAATGAATTTCTGTTGATACAAAGCAGATGTTGTCCTCTGCCTATTGACATTGTTACGAGGGTGAATCAAATATGAACGAGCCTTGTGCGGAAAAACAAAATTTATTGAAGGAAACAGAGACATTGCCACAACCTATTTTTGTACATAGTCTCTGCCCTTAGTGATACATTTTTCCCAACGTTGTGGTAGGTTCTTGATGCCGTTCTCGTAGAATGAAGCTGGGCGGGTAGCCAACCAGTTGCGCACAAAGGTTTCCACCTGATCGTTGGTCGCAAATTGCTCGCCCCCAAGTGCTTCTTTGAGGGGTCCGAACAGGTGAAAATCACATGGTGAAAGGTCTGGGCTGTACGGTGGATGCGGAAGCGGTTCCCAGTGCGTTTCCACCAGTTTCTGCCACGTAACACCTGCTGTATGGGGTCTGGCGTTGTCGTGGAGGAACAAGACCTGGCTGATGGGACAGCCTCGTCGTTTGCATCGATACTGCACCTTAACTTGATCCAGGAGGCTGCAGTAGTAGGGTGCGTTGATGGTCCGACGTTCGTGTAAGAAATCCACCAGTAGGATCCCCCTCTAGTCCCAAAACACCGTGGCCAACACCTTCCCCGTAGACAACTGAACTTTGGCCTTCATGGGGTTTGCTTCGCCTTTTCTCCTCCACTCCATGCTGGCACGCTTGGATGCTGGGGTGTAATGATACACGCATGTCTCGTCACAGGTAACGATGCGATGCAAAAACGCTTCCCCTTCCACGTCAAAACGAGTGTGAAGCTGGCAAGCAATGCGAACTCGGTCATCTTTTTGAGCAACATTCAGCAGCTTAGGAACCCACCGAGCTGTGATCTTGCGGAAGCCCAAGTGCTTTGTGATGATTGATTGGACATTTCCATAGCTCACACCAAGTTCTGCCGCAATTTGCTTCACAGTGACTCGGCAATCCTGTTCGACAAGCTCACGAACACGAGCCATGTTGTCATTCGTCACACTGGTGCGAGGACGACGGGGGTGCACTTCATTTGCAACACGTTCACGGCCTTGCTGGAATTCCTTACACCACACCTTCACTCTTGCCCACGAGAGGGTACCATTCCCAAACTGGGCCTGCAGTCTCCGGTAAATTTCGGCCGGTTTGGCGTTTTCCTGGGTGAAGAACTTGATGATTATGCGTTGCGCAACAGACACTGGCACACTCTGCTCACTCATTGTGAGAGCTACTAAACAAAGCATGCGACACGCCGGCTGTTCTGGTTCCTGACTCACGACAGCCCCACCTACCGGCCCCACATGCCTAATCACACCCTGCTACCCATTCCAACACTTAGCCAATCAAGGCTCGTTCATATTTGATTCACCCTAGTATTTCAATTCATGATCATCACATTGTGGAAAATAGACTCAATGAAAATGTGATGGACAATTTGCCTACTATTTATTTTGCTGTTGGGTGTACATACACCTCATGGTGTCAATACAACCAGCAGAATATTTAGGGATGGGCCGATACCAATCAAGTATCGATATAAAATTTACCAATACCGTATAACCGATATTCTACCGATTCGATATAAAATTAGAAATGATCCTTGAAGAACCTGAAAGGTCTTGACCTCCGTAATAAATGTGTTTCAAGTTGACTGTAGTGAAAAAGAAATTGCATATTAAGACATTTACTTTTTTAGAAATTAGGGCATGCAGAGTATCCATTAAAATTACAACAAAATGTCAGAATTTTGTACTAAATTATCAGATATTTATCAATATATCGATCGGTAAAATAATCGGTAACTTTACCGATAAACCGATACACTGATATGCCTATATCGGCCGATACCGATAGAGTACCGATTAATCGGTCCCATCCCTGATATTATTGAACATATTTTTATTTTCTGTAGCCATAGAGGAAAATACATATATATATATATATATATATATATTACTCATGTGCATACATTTTGTAATATACTTTTCAGGACTGGTTTGACCACTTTGCAACCTTACTAAAGCATGAACAGCTTGAATGTTTGATGAGTAATTACAATAGATCTAGATTTGAAACAGAACACATGAAGAAATCAATTAATCAATTACAAAAACTAGTGTCAACTTATCAAAATGAATCTCAATCAAAAACAAAGGCAATTTACAAATGTTTGCTTATATTGGAAAAACAAAGAGAAAAATTCCAGTTGCAAAAGAACTTTCACAGTTGGCAGCTGAATAGTGTGCTACAGAAGCATGAGGTGAGTGCTATTAAATTAAATACTTTACTAAATAATTTTACTCCCTGTGATGGATTATAACATTAACAAATACTGCATAAATCTGCTCTGGAGCTCACCCAGTATTGAATCAATGGATACCTGAGAGCAATCCTGGAAGGTAATGGTGGCCTGATCAATCACCTCCAGTGTGGCCCAAATCAGGAATATGTGTGGGGAGGAGTGGAAGGTGGCACTCTTCATGGCACAGTGCAATGTCCAAGAATAGCGTTTCCTTTTACGTATACTTCAAAATAAAGTTACTGGACCCACAACCTCTTCACCAGAAATCTTTTGGTCAGAGTACTGAGTAAACCATAATAGTAATGTGTCCAGGACTTTCATATGGTATTTTTATTTTCCATCTTATCAAGTATCCAATGTTCTTAAAGGCCATCTAGAATGCAGTAGCGTATTCTGAAAATTTGACCTGCTTCACCGCATCAATTTTTGTATATTGTATATATTCATTAGACATAATATAAATAAATCCCCAATGTAGGCATGCATATAAAAAACAAAAACAGAAGTCTGATAACTTCAAATTTTCCAGAAATTTCTACATATATGGAAAAAGTTGGTTTACCGGTGGTAAATATGTCTCTAATCTAGTTTAAAATTGTCCCTTTAGCAGATTCTCGATAACAAATTAAGGCCGTAGTAAGGCAATTTTGTGGTAATTTTTCGAAAACAGATGGCAGCACCATTTGCCATGGCAACCGAGGGTCATGTTGCCAGATCTACGCATTATAATCAAAGTAGCTGCATACAGGTTGGTTAATAAACGATAATGAAGCAACATTTACTGTCAATAAATGACGTCACGTTTGCATTGTTATTTCTTATGTTAAGAGAACTGAAACGAGGGATATTGGAAGAAAACAAAGTGCTAAATATTTGATTGCAGTCGTTTAAATACATCCTAAACAGAAGAGTTATTTATTTCACCATTGTAAAATGACATTGATATATTAAATATATGTATGCAACATAATCACATTTGGAGTTGATGAAGTTGCAGTAATTTGCAACATACATTAAATTTGCAATTGATGCGTCACAGCAAATATTTGAGATTTTTCCTGACAGAGTTGCCTCTATTTGTTCGAAAGCAAATGTAAAGCACATATTCAATTATTTGTTCTCATGAAATTTTCCAACAAGCAATTATGGAAAAGACGGAACAAAATGCAATGGATTACATAAAAAATAATAGTGAAATGACTCTAATGATTACACATGTGAAGATGGCAATATTTGTGGCACACAAAAACGAAGAACGTAACTGTACCAAAAAACAGCCTCCTAAAATATTGTGTTAGTCAATTGTAATCAATGCATGAATCCATTTACGAAGTAATTTTGTACGGCATTATTGCTTGAAAACAGAACAAAACAGATTGTGAGGTTTTAGTACCATCCGTGTAAATAGGTTGTACCTTATAGTGGGTACCAAAACTACGTACTAACAAAATTTCTCAGATATACTTATCAGGCAGGTATGTATATTTACTGCGGCATATTGCTAACTTACAGTAGTGTCGTCTTTACAGTTTCCAAGTTACAGAAAGCATTGGTGTTGTTTAGTAACATTATGACGATCTGACATTGGCAAGTGTTGTATAAAACAGCAATGCTTTTACACAAAGGGTGGAAAAATATCTTCTATATGTGACAACATGTAAAACAAACAAGTGATAAAATAAGATTTCTCAGCTTTCCCAGTCTGGATTTCAATTCTGGTGCGAATTTAAAGGCGATAAATCTGCTGCACAATGGATATTGGATCATAACGGTAATATCGTTAAACTTGTTTCATTATGATTACATTTTCCCCCCACGAAAGCCATAGTTTCGACAAGGAAATTTGACATTTTGCCCTAATTGGGTCCTTTAAAAAATATATAATCCCATGGAATTAATTTCAATAACTACGTTTAGAATGCAGTATCAAAAAGTAATTGTCAAAATACATATTGACAACTTGAAACGCATTTCCCTCACAATGTTTGTTTGTTAAGTTCGTCCTTCGTGTCCGCAACGACTCATATGAACTGTAACAATGGAACATCGTAACATGTAATACACACACATGATAGCCTTGTCCACTACAATTTTAACTAACTAAAAATCCACATACTCAGTACATACATAACTTTTTACAGCACAGCACTACCAAAATTAAATATTTAATTTATGATACTCAAAGTTTTAGTAATTGAAAAGCCTATTTTACATTTTTCTCTTATCTTGTATAGCCTTTAACACATGATCAGGCTCTCTAAGGAGCATACCCCTTGCTGCTCGTGAATCCACCAGTTCAGGTAGCACTGACTCGTAATAGAAATTGTACAGTTTGAGATAAAGATTTTCCCAGAATGGCTTATCCGAAGAATT
The DNA here is from genome assembly GCF_977018435.1 of Lepisma saccharinum. Classification (NCBI taxonomy): domain Eukaryota; kingdom Metazoa; phylum Arthropoda; class Insecta; order Zygentoma; family Lepismatidae; genus Lepisma; species Lepisma saccharinum. The sequence goes on from NC_139229.1 coordinate 117,149,961, forward strand.
CTTATTGCCTGGGTATCGTTCGGGGACCATACAAACAAATCACACCAGTCTCTGTCTGTTATTTCCAACTGTCCTTGTATTTGATAATAATAGCGGTGTTCTTTTCTAAGGTACAACTTGTTGTTTTCGTTTACTTTAAACCCGATATTGCTACTTCTAGCAACGTCAACAAGTCTTATACATTCTCGGGCATTGTATGGACATTTTATCTCCAATAAGCCGTCACTGTTCACCAAACCATCTGGACTAGTACATAAAAATGGGTGCATTATATGTACAAATAATCCACATTGCTGCACATTATAATTTTGGGTGGAAACTTGCATATTGCCTAAGAGCTTCTGGTTCATTATCCCTTCCATAAACTAGTGAAAGGGCAGAGCTGCTGTTTTCATGGAGATTGGAAATTTTTTTTACCAAACAAGAAGTACGTGTTGTTGGTCTTCGTGAAGCAACGTCTTTGAACAAAGACGATGGTATTATTTTACTTCTTTCTTCACACCATCTCTCGCTATTGGCTTGGCCTCGTGTTAGTACTTCAACCTCATCTGCCGTTGATACATTGAATCTTCTAACATATCTTTCAGCTATGTTATGTAAGTTTTTTGAATCGATGACAACTTCTTCTCTTCGGCAATTGCTTCATTTAATGCTTCATTTGTACACTTCTCTAATATGTCGCCCAGAGATTTCTCATGATGAATAAATGTTGGTTGGCTCATATATTTAATATTCATGGACGAGAATTTCTCTTCTTCAAGAGAGTATGAACTGCCAGCTGATCGGGCTCCTAGAACGGTGACCATGTTTATAGAAATTGGATTATCCCCTGAAATGCTTGTAATTGTATGCCTATGAGAACATTCACTTTTGTTACACTCATAGAAGCACTTACTCTCCAGTCCATTCTGTGATGTTTTAACTAGAATCATCGAGGCCCCAAAATTGCATTTATACGAATGCGCCTCCAGTAATTGTGCCTTTTCAATTACGTGACCCATGTCACATATGGTAAAATTGTCTCCATAATGAACTCCCTTTTAAGTCTCTCAAATGTGGTTGTGAGTGGCGATAATGAACTTGAAAAACTATCTTCACATGTATAGCTTTTACTTGTATTGAGTGGAGGTGTTTCTTGTAGTGCACGTAGATAAGGACAATGTAGTCCCTCTCACAGGCGAAGCATTCGGTGTAGAGGGTACACATTCTGACTTCAAAGATGAATTATCACTATCATTCAAATCCGAGTCCAAAACTACGGCGTGCTCCTCATTGTTGTGCGATAAGGATGCATTTGGATTCTCTACTGCATACCTGCGAAAGAAGGGCATGATTGACATCAGGTATAGAACTTCAGACATACAACACAAGACAAAATAATGCCCACATGATTCTTTAAGAAACATAAGAAAAGCAAATAAATGCCAAAAGTGAATTGTGAATTTTACATTATTATAAGTAGCTATAAAAATAAGAGCAGCGTGTAATTGTGACGAAGCTCGACATTATCAAATCAGAGCTAAATGCACAAGTATGTTGTCATAAACATCTGATAATCAAACAATGTCTGTAAAAGGTAAAGCCATAGACGACTTTACGTTTAATTTATTGGCATATTTGAAGAATATGTATGCAATAGCAAGTTTATATGATTGATTGATTGATTTGCTTTATTTTACTTTGCCTTTTGTGCCACGTTTGGCTATTTTGCGAATATGGGGATAAATGATATGATGAAATTGATGAATGGACACTCGCAAACAAGCATGACGAGGCTTGGATTCGAACCTGGGACCAGCGTCGTAGAGTGATGTGCTAACCACTCCGCCAGGGGGGCCGGCTCAAGTTTATATGTCTGTACCCTCTGCTTACTGTGTATGTGTGTGTGCGTGTATGTGTGTTTTTGCATATTAATTTGGAACATATTAGCTATTTTTATGATTAATTTGGGATATTTAAAATTATTGTTGTAATTTTCTCTCTTCATGAAAAGCCTACAATTTGAACCATATTCAAAACATTAAATACGTGTAGCCTAACTATAGTTGAAATATGCTGTGAAATGCTTAGACTTTAGAGGGATATCATAGATACGTAAATGTTCATAGTTTTGCTATCCTACAGTTTAGCACATATATAAAATAATTCAATGAAAATAAATTATTTAGGTTCACAAAATGAGAAAGAAATGTAAATTGGAAGGTACGCCATTTAGGGTAATTTCACAACGTCCACCAAGTATACAATATTTGTTTATGTAACAGTTACTAGACCTACAACATATCATTTTTGCATGTTGGCAGAGAAATGTATATATCATTCTCACAGCTATTTATTATTTGTATTGATCTTCAGACCTTGTATTGTGAATTATTGCAATATGATTCACACAATCATATCTTATATATCAATAAATCTTTTCAGTTTGGAACAAAAACAATTATGAATTGTATGAGTTATACAAAACAAATACAACTACATTTGTAACGTGATCGTGCCTCTTATTCTTAACTACTGGTGTAGTATGCATTTTTTAACACAATTTCTTTTTTCTTCACAAATGAAGAAAACATTTGTACATGAAAGATATATGTTTATTGTAAACTCTATCCTTCTACTGTTGAATTGCCCTTGCACATAACGCAGAACGCTTCAAATCTGGTTACTGTTTTGCAATGTATCAGCCATGTAAGCTATTGACATCAAAGTTTCTTGGTTTCAGTCGAAATTTACAAATTTATTTACGTTAAATATATAAAGTATTACCGTTAGGAGGAAATGGGCCATGATCAGTTGAAAGTTATGAGAGGAGGTCGAAGTTAAAAGTGTTACAGTATTACTGGTTCTGTTCTAATTCGAAGCTTCAAGTAAACTGTAACATGTAGGGCGTTGTGGAAAAGTTACTCAATCTGACCAGTGCTAACCTAACCAGCTTATTTTAGCCAAATCTATCGCAATGTAATAGTGGATCATGATCAACCTAACCAATGAATGTTGACTTGTTCAAAGACAGTTTGGATGTTTCTATTCTCATCCCCCCACCCCCTAGAAGAGGTCATCGCCCCTCCATCCAGAACAAACGCTACCTGTGGAACCGAGTGCCGTGGGAGGAGATAAGACTTTCCCTCGGCTCCTTCCCCTGGGGCATCTTCGAAGACATGACGGTCGACGAGGCAGCTGACCTATTTACAGGTGTCATTCAAGCAGCAGTGACGGACCACGTGCCTACAGGGAAAATATCTTCTCGTAGATTTCCGTGTTGGTTCGACTCCGAAGTGCGGGATGTACTGGCCAATAAGACACGAGCATGGCAACTTTAGAAGGGCTTCCCGAGTGAACACACGCACAATACCTTTGCTGCTCTGCGACGACACTCAAAATATCTCCTTTGAAAAAAATATATGGAACATGTCACTGCAACAATCCCGGAAAACCCAAAAAACTTTTTTAATCTAATAAACTCAAGGAAAAATAACAGTAGGATTCCAGCTGAAATTACGCATGATAGAGAAAGTGCGATAGGGGACCGAAGGGCAGAACTCTTCAACGCTTATTTTCATGGTAACTTCTGCCCCCCGTCTTCCCATGCAGCATTGCCAAACGTAAGACCAGTCTGTTCCTACTGCCTAACAACGCTTCACCCGATGAGGTAAAGGATCTATTGTCGTCTCTTTCAGTTCACCGTGCCCTAGGACCGGACGATATCAACACCATGTTCCTCAGGAAAACTGTGCAATCCCTGTGCTATCTCCTCTCCATTCTCTTGAACAGATGTTTTTCGGAAGGCATCTTTCCTCACGCTTGGAAACAAGCTAACATCACACCGATTCACAAAAGTGGTAACAAAAATTTTGTTTCATCTTACAGACCAGTCTCCTTACTCTCTCCTCCAGGCACGTATCCAAGAATTCCTTTCGGGGGGGGGGGGGGGGGCTCAACACTATTTTTTTAAGGGGTATAGTAAGAACCTCACAATTGTATGTTTAATACCAGTGGTGGAAACTGGGTTCCAAAACAAGGGGGGGGAAGGGGATGGAGGGCGGTGCAAGGAAAGTTTACTTTCTCTTGGTAGACAAGGCTTAACATTAAGAGCTCATAATGTTGAGGCAAAAAAATGGGAAGCAACTATCCCTTAAATCGTCGCCACTGTAAGGCTGTCATTTAACGTGAAATGGGAACATTTTTTACCACTCGACTCCTCTGTTTCCATGCATTAACATTGTGTGCCGGAACCACCTCAGTATGTGTGTTTGTCCATTTGTTCTCATCAGGCATAAAAACATCTATGGTGTCTTTGACTGTTTTTACGAAGCTGTTACCCATGCACGGGATGGACAATTCACTCGACAACGCGAGATTCAAATTGTGGACTGCAAACTGGACGCAAACAGCTCTCGGATATTTCTCTCTGATTCGAGCCTGAACACCACTAACGCGTCTTGTCCCCCCATGTTTGAAGCTCTTATAAAAGCTGAAACCAACCAAATTGTTCATATTCAGGCCTAAGCACTCACAAGTGTTCAAAATTGTCCGTCACAGCTTCCGCTGTCTTGTCATATATCGGCACGAAACAAAGGAAGTCTTCTCGAATACAGCTGGATCACGAAACAATTAATGCACAGTGAAAATCCTTAGGTTCCCAACACATATAAAGTTTCGTCTCCCACTATGATCAAATGCTTATTCATTTATCTCCAGTGACGTGCCCAAGGGAGGGTTGGTGAGGTCATAACCCCATTCCAGTGTTCCCTTTCTTTTTTTTTTTTTTAAAAAAAGAACACCAAACACAAAAAAAAAATGGCAAAATCAGGACTGACCTCCAAAAATAGTATGCTAACCCCTCTCCTCCGAAAATCCTGGGCACGCCACTCTTTATCTCGGACACATTTTTTTAAAAATCAACTCACCAGAAGTTTTTATCATTCCGTATTGGAGATTGAAGTAAGATGCGTTCTTCCTACCGGTTTGGATATGATCCTTTAGAGTGCTGTCGTCTGCCTGCCTTCACACCTAACCTTAACAAGGCCCTAATTTTCCATTCTTGTGACTTGGATTTTCAAGACTTAGGAAGGTTTCATACCGAACGGACAGGCGATACATGTCGATTGGAATGGGCCAATCAACAGCAACGTTTCACACTGTAGCGACACAAAAGGCCACACAAACCTAATTTCGAATTGTGAAATCCTCAGGCGACACGGTGTGAAATCTCCCTTATTAGGCCACTGTCATTGTCACCTCGATGTAGTAGCTTTTGCTGACCACAGAAGAAAAAAATTCTCCTCAACCGGTGGGAATGCTCCTCAGTTTTCTTCTCTCTCATATATTTTCTGTGCTTGTTCACTATAGAGGCAACACCTTACGATTTGATATACACAGGACATCTACTATGTAGACATTTTAACAAAAAATCGGTTGAAGTCAAGGATGGCTCAGTAGGTAGAGCTCTGATTCTGGTCCTGGTAGAGCCTGCAATTTCCGCCTAAAATGTCTACATATGCAACTAGGCTTAAACAAAATTATTTTTTTATACCATGAAATTCTCGGACTGCATATACGAAATTTAGTTCTGGCAAAACTAAATCATCACTTAAAACTTTGATTTTCAGTTGGCCTATGCAGCTTATTTCTGTTTTAATAAACCGCTCCAATATCCGGTACTGCTGAAATATTCACTTTCGGCCCTAAACCCGAACTAGTACTACACTGTGGTCCCGGAAGTTCTGCTGTCGTCAATGTCTTCATTTTCGAATCACTATATTTTATAAAGCAACCAGAAGACGCTGACTGATCACTAATCGACTGTATGGTCACACTTACCTCTGAAATCTCAATAACCGATTCTTTGTAAGATCAATCGAAAAATTGAATCCGCGTATTTATATCCTCATTATATTCTAGAACGTTCCGCAGATAAAACGATTCGTTAATATTACCAGTAGTTGACTCCTTCTCTCATTCAAGAACGTACCCTCTCCCGCCTTCCTATCTCCTTAAATCACCGTCACATTATTCAAAAAGCCAAAAACCTAATTTTATCTAGTGAAAAATAAAAAATTACCTGGGGGGCCTCGAGTCACCTCAACCACACCTTGGATACGTGCTATTAACAATAACAGGGTTATAGAACATTCTCCGTCTTGTCTCGATAATTATTTCCCCCAAATTATCATCACATTATTCACGAAGCCAAAATCCTAATTTTATCTAGTGTAAACAGAAAAATTTCCTGAAGGGGGACTCGAGCCTCCTGATTACCACATTGGATACGTGCTATTAACAATAATAGGGTTACAGTCTCCGTCTTTTCTCGATAATTATTTCTCTGATTTATAAATGTATTATCTTCACATTATTCAAGATGCCAAAAATCTAATTTTATCTAGTGTAAATTGAAAAATTTCGTGGGGGGACGGGGCTCGAGCCACCTCATCCACACCTTGGATACGTGCTATTAACAATAACAGGGGTATAGAACATGCTCCGTCTTGCCTCGATAATTATTTCTCTCCTTAAATTATTTTCACATTATTCAAGAAGCCAAAAACCTCATTTTATCTAACGTAAACTGAAAAATTTCCTGGGGAGAGGATCTAGCCCCCTGTGCCCCATCTTGGATACGTGCTCTTATCAATAACAGGGTTACGGAACATTCTCCGTCTTGCCTCGATAATTATTTGTCTCCTTAAATTATTGTCACATTATTTTATTTCACGCCACAAGGAACAAAAAACCTCATTCTATCTAGTGTAAACATAAAACTTTCGGGGGGGGGCTCGAGCCCCCTAAGCCCCCCCTCTGGATACGTGCCTGCTCTCCTATGTCCATCATCTGTGAAAAAGTAATCAAAGACAGACTGTACAAATTTGTTTCTCCGTACTTAAGCTCTAAGCAACATGGTTTTCTTCCTGGTAGCTCCTGTCTTACAAACCTGTCTGTTTTACTCTCACATGCTATGAAATGCATTTAAAATAATTCACAATTAGATGTAATATACTTTGATCTGGCCAAAGCCTTTGATACTGTTAGTCATCGTCTTCTGATTCACAAATTATGCAATAGATTCAACATTCATGGGAAATTTCTCACCCTTCTCACAGATTACCTTAGCGATCACCAAAAACGTGTCGTTCTTCCTGGAACTGTTTCTAACTTTCTTCCTGTCCTCTCTGGAGTTCCACAGGGTAGTGTTCTAGGACCTCTCTTGTTCATATTATTCGTCGATGACCTTGCCGACCATCTCACAGCTCCCTCTAGCAATTACCTTCTTTTCACAGATGACTGTAAAATTTTCAGGGAAATCTCCACTTCCGACGATACTCATCTTCTTCAGAATGACATAGCAACATTTACTTCCTGGTGCCTGACATGGGACCTTACATTACATCCTGACAAGTGTACTACTCTCACTATCTCTCTCAAGAAGAATCTGTTAAAGTCATTTTATTCCATCTCTGGCAATAACATCAAAGCAGTATCCTCTCATAAGGACCTAGGCATTGTTTTCGACCAAAAGCTCACATTTGAGGAACATATTTTATGTCTCTTAGGTTTACTCTACCGTTTCACTGAAATTAGTGACATCTCAGCCCTCACTTTGTACTTCAAATCATTCATCTCCCCAATAATAGAATACTGCTCTCCCGTCTGGTCCATGGCATGTCCCACTCACCTCTCCAAAATCGATTCAGTCTTTAACTTCTTCCTAGCTATAGTCCGTCACAGGGTTCCCTCATTACGCAATTTTTCATCTCCGCATCTCTTGTCTTTTCTAAACTTACAAACTGCTTATCAGCGATGTTTGCAGAATGATTTCAGTTACTTATACAAAATTGTGAATGGCAAAATCCGCTGCAACACACTCCTTGAGGAATTCCACTTTAGAGTACCTATGCGCACAACTCGCAATACAAGGTTATTTTATACAAAAAAACCTAGACTGGAAATTCAAAAAAGATCTCTCTTTTATAGACTTATCACACAATACAATGATCTCCCCTCAAATATTGATATATTTTCCTCCGAGTTTGCCTTTCGGTCTTCTATCAGAAGAAATACTTGTAATTAATATCACATAGTGCCATCTCTTACTTATTTTCTTGTTCATTTGCTATTCACTTTTATGTTGTTTTGTTACTCTTAATTATTTCTTATTTATTTTTATTTATTTATTTTATTTTATTTTTTTATCTTTATGCTTATTATAATTATTGCTTTCTCATTGTTGACAATTTCAGTGTAAAATGGCCACCTGTGCTGTATCTGAAATTTTCTCAAATAAATAAATAAATAAATATCATATTGTATGGACAAAACAATGATAGATTTGTTATTAGTCACAAAATATGGAGCTCCGGTATTGAAGATGGTGCAAGGGCAAAGTGAATTCGTAAAGTGACTGGCTACTAAGAGTTTGCAAGCAGATATCCGTGTGTACCTCAAATAATCAACAATTGTCCTCGAGCTCACATTCTATTTGTACGAAATAAGCTAACAGAAATCGTATGAATTGTGAATGTCAAAACCTCACTCACAAGGAAAACGGTAAACGTTTTTTTCTTGTGTATGTATCTTTTACATCACGCATGCAGACAATACATCCATTTTGATTGAAAGAAAAATGTGTAAAGAAACATAATAACAAATATGTATACTGTGTGAGAAATGTCCATCTGTATTAAGCATACTGAATTTGTAGCACACTTGATATCTGTAACAGATACGAGCAAGCAATTAAATATAAACAAGACTTAACTTTTAGTTCTTTCTTGCTTTTCACGTTCACGACGTATTCTTTGGGCCCATGCTTTTCTAGAGCGAAATGGGTGTCTTTTACTTCCATACTTGTGTGTCACTTTCCCCATTTTCCACACACGATCAATCAAACATGACAATCAACGTATTGTAATAACATACGGAATGTAAACTTGGCAACAGCGTTTGATATAAATATCTTGAAGATGAAATGCCACTTCAAACTTTATTAATATAAGGACTAGTTCATGGACGCACAAACTGAGTTTATATTTACACACAGTGTTCCTAATACTTGAGACAAGAACTTGTGAAGACCATTTCGTAAAAATCATCCTTAATAGACTGGCAACTTTAAAATATGCACCGGTATTGACAAAACTATCACTTCTGCGCCATCTGTGCACAGCAGTTTGAACATGACGGAGATTTTATATTTTCTGTTATTTACTTAAATCCTTTCAGTCGTAACAAAATTATAAGGTTCACATGTTCTAGTGAATAAAACAATCTTTTATGTCAGAAAATTTCTTCCTTACCGAATCTATATTAGTTGTAGGGTTATCCTTAGAAATTTGGGTCTATGCTTTAGCATGGTTTTAGAACCCCCTTAAAGCAGGTTATTTATTGTCCAATTTATATTTGCTATGTGCTACTCTAAAGGAAGATATGAGAGACACAGATAATTCCAAAATTGACCTCAGCAGGGCATTTGCAGTTCAGCAGTGCAATAGTACCTTTAAAGTTACTATCTATGTTGTTTTTTCTCAATGGGATGATTATGATTGCCATATCAATTCTTATCATGGCACTTCCTTGCTTTCTAAACTGGATTCTTTTACCTCTCGGTCAATTCCAGTTACCTTCATAATATTTGGTCAGTGCTAAAAATCTGTGTCTGTATGGATTTGTTCACACATGGATGACAACACATTACAATGTCCTCTCACAGCGTTTGATTTCTCTCCATCATTCGCAATGAAGCTCAGTTTGTCTCAGAATTCATCCCAGACAGTGAAATTGAAAAATTCCGATGATATGCTTCTTGTGATGAGACAAAATGTTTGTTTAAATAGCTCCACTGAAGTCCCAGAATTTTGCTAGATCGTTATCTGTTTTTGCCAGCAAGCAGCTACTTTAGCATTGAAATACTGCATTTTCAAGTGTAAAATATAAATTACAAAATAAGTTGCTTTCTCATTATAACATGACGAATTTATGTAATAGTCTCTTTTCTTTATAGGAAAAAGTGTTGCATTATTTATTTATGTTTTTACTATTATCAACATAGGAACAAAACAAAATTTAGTGGCAATGAAATATGTAGATATCTGATTATGGAACATAACAAATATATTAGAGGAAAATTGTACTTATGTTACAATGGAACAAAATATTACAATATTATTATTCTTGTTATACATGTATGTACATTTTATTATGGTACTTTTAATTTACATTGTTGATATTCTGATATAAAATGGATTATTTGTATATTTAGGATTTCTCAAAATATAAATATTTTCTTTTCAAATCATGCTACCCTGTTGCCAACCATCCAAGTATGTTATATTTTCTCTTTAGAGGTCATCAACTAAATTCGCCAGTTTCTACTACAACAATAAACTTAAGCGGAAAGCATTTCTAGCATTACATTCTGATGTTCACCAACTGTGGAAAGAGAGAATATCTAGTTCTTATCAGAGAAAACTCCAGGAAGCTTGTTCAAAGCTTAAAGAAGCTCATTCAGCTGAAGTAGCAAAGGTAAGAACGATGGCTATCATCTTTTGCATTTATTGGGGGAAAAAACTAAAAGAATATAAATCAAAAGACTTGTCATTGAAGAATTTCTTAAGAAATTCTGGAACATCTGTTCATCCTGGAACAAAGATCTTGGGATCACTCATCTGGCATACTTTACTTCTTCTCTCTAGAAAGTTATCCATCATCTTCGAAGGGCACTTATTCTTCTTTCAGTGTTTTCCAGCCTTAACTTCCAGTGAATCTCAACTGCAAAATACAACATATGTGCGTTTAACATTGAGAATTACCAGTGGTCGTTTGTGGTTCGTCAATGAACTTGACGCTGAGCGTTACAGGTAGGAAATGACGTACAGTAACAAAAATAAAGTAGGATGCGGTGACCTAAGTATATTTAGTAATTCAATGTGGAAAGACATAGATTTTTCTTTTTATTTGTCTCTGTTTCTTTTTATTAGTCTGTTGTCTAACATTTACAAATATTATCTTGTGCAATTAGCATTACAATAGTAAATAGTAAATTACAAAACATCACCTACTTTTACATTTTATCAACCAGAACAAATTCCACAATGGTGAACCAGCAAAAAATATTATATTATTAAACTCAATCATGCAAAGCTTAAGATGGCAAGAAGAATTTACAGCCATCTTATCCTGCGAGCTTTCTTTGTGGCATATAAATCTACTGCTTTCTCCAGAAAATCATCAGTTGGAATCTTAGGTCCCTCAATGCTTATTATCATGGAAAGCATTAAAGTTCCTGGTAGCATTCTACTTCTTGTCCTAGTTAGTATCCTATTCATTGCACTGAAAGACCTTTCTAAGCTGGCTGTTGTTATGGGAATGGTTAGAAGGACTTCACGGAGATTTTGCAACCTTTTGACTTCATATTACTGACTGAAAGGTTTCAAATTGACTTGGGAATCTCATGGTATCAATAGATTGATCGTTGAACCTGTATTCCATTTCTTCAATTACACTTTCTGTATATTCTTTCATCACACAGAAAGTTTTCCTAGCATCCTCATCAGCAACCAGGTGCACTTCTCATCCGATATTCTTCAGTTTGGTCCGAATACTTTTTTGCAGATCACCTTTGATGTTTTCACACTGATTTGCAATAACCTGCAAATGCAATTTGGTTGAAGTAATTAGAGGGATGACTTTCGCCAGACTCTAATCCTTCTTTTGCAAAGCATTGCTGAGGATTTCATTCATCACATTGCAGGTAATAATGAAACTTTCATTTCTGGTATCCAGCAAGATGCCTCCTGCCTCCCTTCATTGTGGGTATGCTCACAAGCCATTAAAATTGACTTCAAGCTTCTGGAGACAGCGTTGACTATTATATTAGCACTAATAATTAGTACTAATATTAGCACTAACATGCCTTTTGACATGACAAAAACAGAGGTAATTCACAATTTAATATCTGACCACACCGCACAACTAATGCAAGTAAACTTGCCCACAAACCATAATATAACATGAAGATATGCAATAGAATGTAGAAATATTAATGAAGAAGATACCAGTTATCTATCTATCTTATCTTCTAAAAAAGGAAGAATGGACAGAAGTGTACCAGACAGATACTACGGAAAAAAAAATGAGAAAATTTTAATAAAAACACTTGTATATTACCTAAATGTTGCATGTCCTATTAAAAAGAAATATATATATTTAAATAAAATAAACAAAGATTGGGTCTCAAAGAAAATTCTGCAGAAAAAAAATTCAACTAAAAAGCATCCATCACAAATTGATAGCTACCAAAAAGAAAATTTATAATGACATGTATAAAAGTAAGAAAAAAGAATATGAAAAATTAATTGAATCTGAGAAAGCTCACCATTTATCACAAAAAATAAAAAGCAAAGCAATAAATCTAAATCATATGGGATATACTGAAGAAGCAAAGAGGGAAAAATAATAATAAAGATAAAGAAAATATCTCACTAGCTATAAATGGAACTGAGGTAAGAGACCCAGAAACCATAGCAACAATATTCAATAACAGTTTTGTGAATGATAACCCAAACACTAGTTTGCAAACAAAACACAGTGAAAATTCAGGACCACACAATAATGCCGTTCAAAACACTATGATACTGGAAGAAATAAGTATAAATGACCTTGAGAAAGCTATTAATTCCCTAAATAACAAGAAATCATGTGATATTGATGGGTGGTCTAACTATCTAGTAAAAAAATGTACACCCTGTCTACTCCTGCCTCTACAATTTGCTATAAACTCATCATTAAGAAATGGTATATTCCCAAAGACCTTAAAAAAAAGTGTCATAATACCAATATACAAAAAAAGGGTCCAAAACAGATCCCTTAAATTACAGACCAATAGCAATTACTTCAACCTTCTCCAAAATTCTCAAAAAAATAATCTCCAATAAAATTCATGATTTTTGCTCCAATTTAATATTATAAATGAATATCAGCACAGTTTTCAAAAAGACAAATCAATGAATTCTGCAACTGTACAATTTACAAAAATAATCACTGATGCCTTGGAGGACAATGAAATTCCAAGCACAGTATTCCTAGATCTGTCCAAAGCATTTGACTCTCAACTAAAACACACTTATGCATATATAGTTTAGGTATTCGAGGTGTCATTTCTCTCTGATCGAATACAATGCACTCAAATTGACCACATAGATAATTCATCTATCAAAATTTTTTACTCCAGCTTTAAATCATCAAAGATAGGTGTCCCTCATAGATCTATACTTGGTCCATAATTATTCATCCTTTACATCAATGACATACCGAAGAACAACATGACTCAAACTATCACCTATGCAGATGACACTAATATAATATGTAGGGCAAAAACCAAACAACAATTAGAAATCCAAACTTACATCTCAATTAATCAAATAACCCAGTACTTAAACACTAATAACCTAAATGTAAACCATCAAAAAACAAATTTCATGATTTTTAACCCTGGCAACAAGAACAACTTTGATAACTTGATGGTTTACTTAGATGAAAATGAACTAGACTATGCTAACCTTGTAAAATTTCTAGGATTGATCATTGATGATAAATTAAATTGGGCATGTCATACTGATTATATCTGTGATAAACTCACCAAAAATCTTTATCTATTGAAAATCCTTTCACAATATAATATCAAGGAAATCAATATGAATCTTTATTATGGTCTTATTTATCCTCACTTAGATTACTGCGTTACAGCTTGGGGAGGGGCAGCTCACGTACATACAAAAAGAGTGTTCACACTACAGAAAAGGGCTGTTAGACTTATATGCAAAATACCATCCAGATCCACATGCAGAATTGCCTTTCGCGAAAACAAAATTATGACTCTATACTCTCTGTATGTTTATAAATCTACAGAGCATTCCCTGACATTCGCTACGAGACTCAGCAGCAAGCTGCCCGGCATCAGCGCTTGTCTTTCCCGGTGAACGGGTCAGCGACAGTCGCTAGTCAGCTATTAAAATTACAGTTTTCATATTGTGTACTAACCTTGACTACAGAAGGTGTTGAAAATGATGTCATTCTGCTGCAACACATTCCTGGCATCTCTGAAGGAAATTGGCATTTACATGTGCAAGTTCGTCTACTGTAATTCTCCCGATTTCTCATACAATACTCTCTTTTAACTCATGGATGGTGTGCGGATTGTCTTTGTATACTTTATTTCCCCATTTTTCTTTCCACTTTTATCCAGAACTGACCCTGTTACTCTAAACTTTTTTACGAGGTTTAATATAGTGGTCCTATGTGGAACGGGAACACCAGGAAATTTCGTTGCAAACTGTCGTCGCACTTCTCCACAATTCCTCTTTCCGAAGTAACACTCGACAAGATAAATCCTTTGTTGTAATGTAAACTTTTGTGGTACCATATCAAGCCACAATCTTCAACACACTGACACGACACAACAGAACTTCTGAGGGAGGATTATACTGGCGTCAGTCTGCAACGTCAAAAGAAAGGGAAAGAGAGCGAAGGCAGGGAGAGCGAAAAAAACAGACTGTAGCGTGCAACTGTCGCGAACCCATTCACCGGGAATGACAAGCGCTGATGCCGGGTCACTTGCCGCCGAGTCTCGTAGCGAATGTCAGGGAATGCTCTGTATTATCTATGTACTTAATGACAAAACACAATTTAGAAACAAAGAAATTCATGAACATAATTCAAGACAAAGACAAAACTTCCATGTCCAGACTAACAGATTAACTCTGACAGACAGATCACCACATTCTGCAGGTTTGAAATTCCACAACAACCTTCCCTCTTGGCTAAAAAATACCACTCCTTTAAAGAAAACAATGCAGCTAATAAAAAAATACCTCACAGACAGAGCTCTGTATGACATTATTGAAGTATAAAATAGACTGAGTACAAGTATCAAATATACAATGAAATTCAATAATGTCATAGAAGGAATAATGTATCTCTAATTTTAAAAAATCATGCATGTACTTTATATATATGTGTATGTATATATGTATATATATTTGTATACAGGGTGAACAGAAACTATAGAGACAAACTTCAGGACGTGATTCCTGACAGGTGAAGGAACAAAAATGTTCATATCGTCATATGTCCGGAAATGGACAGTGAGTCTGCAATAAAGCAATTAGTACCGGTACACACTACATGACATGACTTTCATCCATGTTACAACAGGTGTTCAAAGTGGTCTCCATGGGATGCAATGCAAGTGTCCACACCTCGCATCATGGATTGCCTCTCTTCTTCAAATGTTCCAGCCTATACCCGAATAGCGCCACAGGCTACACGGACACGATGTTCAAGGGTCTGCAAATCAGGAACTGGCTCAGCATACACAACACTTGTCAGATGCTCCCACAAGTAAAAAACAATGTCCGGTGATCGAGCAGGCCATGCCTGAGGACCTTCTCATCCAATCCATCTTCTGGAGAAGATGCTGAGGTGTTGGGCTGGTACTCCATCATGCATCAGGCACATTACCTGTCGTATTGGCAAAGGCACATTCTGAAGCAAAAGAGGCAGAGTGTTCTGCAGGAATTCCAGATACGTCTGTCCGTTAAGGCATTGTGGAAGAACAAATGGTCCAAGTAGGTAGTCGCCAATAATGCCTGCCCAAACATTGATGCTGAACCGTTGCTGATGAGACGATTCAGCCATTTCCCGAGGATTGACTATAGCCCACAGATGATGATTGTGTAGGTTGACGATGCCATCTCTACCAAAGGTCGCTTCATCGGTGAAGAGGACTGATGACAGAAATCCCAATATGGTGCTGGCCTGTTGCAAAAACCATGGACAAAATGTTCTCTTGGAGGAAAATCTGCTGGTGATAATCCCTGCACCCGTTGCAGGTGATAGGGATAGTAGCGGTTTTTATGCAGGATACACAACACCGTCACTTGGCTTACACCACGCTGGCAGGCCACTTGCCTGGAGCTTGTACTGGAGTTGTTCTCAATATCGTGTAGCATTCCTCCAGAGCTGGTGTACGAACATGATGCGGTTGCCCCTCCATGTTCGCCTGTATGAAAGGACCGATGCTCACACAAACGACCATAAATGGCTGTAAAGGTTTTGTGGCTTGGGTGGTGCTGCCTGTCCGGCTACATAGCTTGATAAATCCATGCGGCTTCTCGACCGGTTCCATCTGCTTGACCATATACAAAGACCATAGCAGCTTGTTCCTGGCATGAATAATGGACCATGGTACTTCGACGAACAGCACACCATTGCGATTCACCAATGACGGCTCCTTCTGCCGCAATGCACGGTGCACCCTATGCAACTGCTGAAAGTAGAGGTCAGCAGTGATGGTCTGACCAGGTGGAAGGTGCTCGTAATGCACCACTTGCTGACAATTCCACCATACAGAGCATATAAATTTCGTGGGTGCAGAGGTGGTTTTGAGGTGTGAGGAACAGGGTCACGTGGCGACAACCAATGTCTGGTACGCTTGTGAGTGTCATAGAGGACCAACTTTTCGACACCAGTGAACAAGCGATCAAATATGGGTGTGTTCAGGTGCAGAGTGAGCAAGGACAAACAGGCTGTCACTCGTTGTTCCTTGTTGGCTGCCGACAATTGTGGGGTACCCACTTGCTTAACTTGTATGACTTCCCTATCCCATGCAGGTGCAGTCTGACTGTTTCAGCAGAAACATGGAACCTTTCTGCAAGTTCATCACATGTTAGACCACTGTCCTCTTCGATGGCTGCTTTCAGGGCCTCGTCATCCAACACATGTGGTCGTCCACTGCGAGGTTCATCCGAAAGACTCACACCTCCCGAATGGAATTTCTGGAACCAATGCCTGGCAGTGTGTTCGTTCACGGCATTCTCCCCAAATGCTTGGCAAATGTGGCGACTTGCTGCAGCAGCTGACAGGCCCACTTCAAAGTCATACAACAAACACACGTGAACAAGCTACTTCAATACCTCCATTTCTCTTCAACACTGGACGAGCTATGACTGATGTGTGTGCGCAACGTGTCTGACAGTCGATGGTCAGACTAACTCCCGATCGCTTGGCAGGCACGTGCGTCATTTCGTTTCCTCTCTGTGAACGCATGACTAATGGGATGTCAAAAATGGCAAGAACTTTTTTGATTACCTTGTATATATGTTTATCATTGTTTTTAACATTGTGAATATAATGTACAACTTACCAAGGTAAACTTCATTATCACATATGTAGAGCATATAAAATTTTTTGTTCCTATACTGTAATAGCTTGTATACCATAGCTTATATTATATTTTCATGTATCTGACGAAATCCATACCCATGCAAAATGGGTCAACGGATGAACAAAGATTATGATTATAAACTGTAGGTTCAATCCCAATTAGCCTTTTTATGCATAAAATGGATGTAAAAGACAAAACTCAACAGACTTGGTATATACCTGTGTATCACTAATCTAATCATCATACATATACTCATCATTAAAATTAGTCAAAACTGGCAGAAAAGAGATGCGAAAATACAAATACAAATTTAAGTAAGTCATATTTGAAAATTACTTGAAAATTTGAAAAATATTTCTGCTGATTAAGTAAAAAAAAAAAAAACCCACCAAACTCAGACAAACGTTTTTCGAATTTAGATAAGGGTTGATAGCAAAAATGTAAATGCAATACATGTACACTTTAGTTTTCCATTTTATTTTAGCTGTCAAAGGAACTAACACATCTGAAGAATGAAAGGCGTGGTTTGTTAAGTGCAAAAGAAGAATGTGAGACATCAATGCAGCAAGCTCTCATGCGAGGGCTATGCACGTTAAACTTGGAAGCTCTCAATGTTCTTCATCAAGGAAACAGTTCCAATAGCAGTTTTCCAGATGTTCACCAGTCCAGTTCATCTTATGGCCACATTTTTGACAACAAGAGTACAATTCCAGGAAAATCTCTCTCTCTCGCAAGCCCACAATCGCCTAAAGTGGTTATAATTTTGCCTCAATACACTGTTGATGAGAAGTCACCAGTAGATGCACGGACAAATAACCTACTTAAACATCAAACAGAAGGTGGGGATACTTATATCTACTCTTCAGCTGGGATGCCCTCCCAGAACAAATTTGGACTGAGCACGCAACTCTCAGATACTTTAGTAACATCAAACAAAGTGAAAAATATCGCAAAAGCAACTAGTTTCACAACAAAAATTCCAAAACAGGTAGTTGGCAGAAGCAAAATTTCTAAATGAAACTCTCTCTAAAGTGGAATAAAAAAATATATACGGAATATATATATATACTTGTGTTCATTTAGTGTTGGATCTACGCTGAATAAAAATTGCAAAATAGTAGTTTAACCACATAACATACTTTAAAATAATTTCTAACATGTCTCAGACATAAAAGCATTTTTTCATCTTATGCTGAAGTATCATTACTTCATCCACAAATATCAAGTAAATAACAATAGCTGTATAATTAATAAAAGAGAAACATTTTTTACGTTGAAGTTTCTCAGTAGAATATTGACTTCATCCAGATCAAAATAGGGGTACTATAAAATAGAATAAGAATGTTAATGTAACTACTGGTTGTCCAGAGAGTTCTGAGTATTTTTGTTGTAGAAAAAGAAAACAAATACAGAAGGCTCATCGAGCTATATACGTATGATTTGCCAACGTTGCTGCCACGTGTGTAGTTGCGCCACTGAAACTGGACTTGATGTGTCTGAGCTTGCAGTTGCTGGAGTGTTGTGTTCATGCTAGTGAAATGCCGCCGAGAATTAACCATTGTTGGGAAGGGTACATCATGGCTCTTTTTCACGCACATTTTTCGTACAACCGAATAGTGAAACAGTGTTGGGAAAATGGATTAACCATCAGAGTGACCACAGCTAAAAATATCGTGGACAGGCAAACACAAATGGTGCTCATGCAGAAACATTCGCCAACAAAAGGGCCCGTTCGAAGGTTGCCAGCGAAAATGTCACCTGAGGTGCTTCGTGGAATTTGGTGAATTGCAGTCCAGGAGAATCCACCACCCCATGGCCTAGAAGTCCAATCTGGTGCAGTTTCCGGCAGGGAATCATGATTGTCGCTGGATATGGTTATGAGGGTAAGTTGGGAGATACGTAAGGTGGAGAAAAACATAAAGATAAATGCTGCCTACTTCCAGGAATCCATTATGGCCCCAATCTATCAGACATACATCCCTCGTTTGTATGGAGCCAACAAGAACCAGGTGCGGACCCACATGGACAAAGCATCCAGTCACACCACTAGATCATCCCTTCGGTTTTATCAGGACATGGATCAGGGAACAGGAATCCATGTTATTTCGTTTCATGACATTCCTGTCAAAAGCCCTGCCAGTCCAATGGATTTCTGTGCATTTGGACTGTTACAACATCGCTGCCACCACACCCTCACTGGTCTATGGAAAGCCTGCAAGGAGGAATGGGTTGGAATTCCTATGCATGCGCTCCAACATAGTTTGTTGCAGTGGAAATTGCGATGTTGGGTGATAGTCCATAATGCTGGCGGTCCCATAGAACACACCCAGTGGTGGCAACATGGCTTTTCATAGGGTAAGTGTACTTTACATATCAGTCGGATATAACCCAATCAACCTCTTTATAATCAGGTAGTAGATTTTTAGGTGATAAAAGATTGAAAAATATTTATTTTTTATGTTCTAAAAACAGTGCACAATCAAAAATATTTTCATTCAAAAACTGTTAAACAAATAAATAGATACAAGTGTCAGGAGGATGTTAGATGCTTGTTGCATTCTATTCATTATAGTGATTGATACACTTTTGCATACGCTCAAACCAATTTTGAAAGCATTTTCTCCACTCTGAAGCTGATACCTCAGAAACCGCTGTTCGGAATGCATCAACAGCTGCTTCAGGCGACACAAATCGCTCACCACGCACCTTATTTTTCATTTGTGGGAACAAAAACAAGTCATTAGGTGATAAATCAGGTGAATACGGACAGACAACGAGTCATTAATTCATTAAGACATTTTTACTGGACAAAAAATCAACAGTTTGGTGTGCTGAGTGGGAACTGGCATTGTCGTGGTGAAGAATAATGTGACGATTTGGGTTTGTTTTATGCAATTCATTGATGACCTCTGGCAAACAAATTGTTGTATACCACTTAGCATTTACAGTTATTCGATCTTCTAAAGCTATTGTTGTTGCCACATAAGATAACTGAAGAAGCAAGCAATCATTTGCTTGGCAGCACTCCTCAAATGAACAACTTTTGTTGGTTTCGGCTCACTTTGAAACACCCAAATAGTGGATTGCTGTTTAGATTCGGGTTTGTATGAATAGATCCAAGTTTCGTCCACTGTAACGATGTAGTACACCAAATTTGACTTTCCTCGGTTGAATTTTTTGAGCATTTCTTTACACCAATTTACACGAGCCTGTTTTTGAGCTTCGGTTAAGTTGTGTGGGATCCAACGGCTTCCAAGTTTCCGTACATTCAGATGACCATGCAAAATTCTATGTATTGCTTTCATGTCAATGTTCAAGGATGCCTGAATCTCACAGTATGTCACATGCCGATCTCTCTCAATCATTTCACGCACAGCATCAACATAACTGGCAACAACAGACGTGGATGGATGACCTTCATGAAATTCATCACTGAGAAATATGCGACCATGCTGGCATTCAGAAAACCAACACAGTCTTATTGGATGGTGCTTCATTCCCAAAAGCCAAATGAAGTCGCTCGATGCATTGTTTCAGTGTTAGACTACATTTGAAATCATAAAAAATCATTGCCCGAAAGTGTTCACGAGAAATTTCCATTTCTCACACGAAACTACTTCTTCAAACTGCTATGAAAAATAAACGAATAGACTTAAACAAACAATCAAAGATAATTTAAACATAAAAAAGCTGTATTCTTCTGATTTTTATAATAGCAGAACACTAGCGCCACTGTTTGTCGTAGTTTGCATAAACTTTTCCAGCAACCCTCATATTTGAAGTGCAGGATATCATGCACACTTCCAACATCAATATCACCTACATGTTCACTCCGAACCTGAATGAGCAACTTTATCCAGTTTTTGGTACTTTTTTATTTTATTTTTTTCTTTCAAACAGATTTCGGAATTTACCTAAGCAGTTGCAAGTGTGTCCCTAATGGAGAATTAAATTTCCTTTCAACTGCACTAACATCGTTCACTGTTTCAGAAAGCAGTTGTGTGGAAGTTTTCAGTTTATCACAACACACAAAAAGCTTACATTTGCAGACAGGAATCCCAAATCATTTTGAAAAAAACCATATTTCAATAAATCTTGAAGCATTTGAATAAACTCGTTCACAACACATACAAAAAATTCCAACATTATTTGTTGTGGAGTCCCGAATAGGATAATAATTTGCTAATTTACTGTGTGTTTTGTCTATTATTTTATGCATTTAACTCTAAAATATGTGTTTACACAAAGAATTTGGAAACTTTATTTTGTCTGGAATGTATAAAATACCATATATACATTTAATGTTCTTTCTATGGAAAAATGTTTTATGTGCTAAAGGTAAAATTATGCATTTTTATGTGACATAAGATTACATTGCAACCATATGATCTACACTCCTACAGTGTTTGGCCGACTCTTCATGACCTTGGTCCATTGTTCGGCAACCTCAAAATAATGTCAGTGAGAATTGGTCTGACTTGGAGGCAAATAAATCATCGATGCGTTGTTGGAGTCACAGAATGATTTTCTGTTCAAAGAGTTCTGTAAAGACCAGAAGAAATTGAAGTTGGATGGTGCAATGTCTGGTGAATTTGTGGGTGTTGTAAGACATCCCAGACTAACTCATTCAATTTTCTATGAGTGACCCACGACACATGCAGTCAGAAACACAGCTTTGGCTTCACGTGACAAAACATCAAGAACCCATGAAGTCAAATTGGTTTTCAGTGCCACCAACCTTGAGTTTCCATAGGGAGTTGCTTAAATATACCAACATTGAAAATGCTCAGAACATCTCCGATGACCCAATAACTATTATTTTCCTGCATAGGTGAAGATTACAGTTGCATCATCTATTAATAAAGTGTACATGTACGGGAAAGTATAAATACATAAAAGTACAGTATGCGAAAAATTAACTGAAAAGAAACTGGAAAGCAGTGATTAGACCACGATCCCTTCAAATTCCAAGCAACAACTTTCCTCTTGTTATTCATCATTATTGAATTCACTTCAACACACTACTTGAAGTTATACCTTGAGCTTGATGAAAGTGATTAAAATATGAACAAAACAAATGAGTTGCCCCTGCTGTTTTCTGCATTTAGCACAAATTCTCTCTCTATGATGATGCTCAGAGTATCTTATGGTTAGAAAGGCTCTTGCCATTCACTCTCTGGAAGAAATTTAAAGGTGTGAGTGACACTCAAATTGAAAACTGTGGTTGGAGAATCTGCCATTCAATAACTTTATACTTAAGTTAGTTTTCACGTTACAGAACTTGGACATGGTAAGATATTAATATATACATGAATTGTACTATGTATCCATGTAATGGCTTATTTTACTCAATTCACTCAAATTAAATAAACTGTTGTGGATATGTAAGTATAGTTTGTATGTATATCAATAAGTTAGTTTTGTTTCCAAAACTGGAACTAAATTTTTCTGTACCATTACATGCTCAAAGAATGTGATGCATTAAGCTTGCCTGTCTTTTTTAAATAAACTTTATTACAAGCTTTCAGTAACACACTATACATTTGACTCGAATATATAAAGCTTATACATTTTCATGAGTACATGAAATTATACAAAAAAAAATAGAAAAGGACACTTGAGTTCATGAAAATATCACATTCCTTTTCTGTAAGTTAATACATAAAACACATTTTTTAAAAAAAATCAGTCTCTAAGACAAGAACACATGTGGAAATTTAATATTTCACTAGTTAATAAGATTTTGAAATTTCACACACATCATAGTACAGTTGTAAAAAAGTGATACCCAGTCATTAAACTCGAGGCTATAAAAATTCACTCAGTCTATTATAGTGAACACACTGGAGCACAGTCAATATCAGTCAATTGCCAATTACACACACAGCATAAACACAGGCTATAGTAATGGGCAGGCTAATGTAACTTTTCCTGTGCATGGATGCATGTATGCACACACACACATGCATTTGCATGCATTACCTGCATTATCAAAATTTGATTATGAAGACAATTTAACATTCAAGATCAATGATGAAATTTGAGCACTGACATTCATCAATTTCAATAACTTATTTAATTTTTTTATTAACTTTTAATCTCACAGTGTTTGCTTCAAAAGTAATCAGAATTAAAATTCTAGATTTCAAGTTTTTCAGATTTCATTACCCCCTCAACCAGGCCAATATTAACAGTGTACATGCATGCATGAGCAATGAATTTCACATAGCAAGCTTTTTAGTATGGAATTTTTAGTGTGTGTTCGTATAATTGCTAATGCTTGAAATATACATATGACTGAATATGATGTGAGCAATGCTGTCTTAAAAATCGTCGAGAAAAAAAAGAAAAAAAAATGTTTTCGAAACAATGGCTAGAAGTGGAATTTATATTCTGAGGGTATAAGTACTATTAAATATATCTAGCTTGTAAATATTGAAACAATGAACACACCACAAATTTCCATTTCTTTAGAAATAAGGAATATCAATATGGCAACTGAAACACAGCCTAAGAAAAAAGATGTAATGAAATCCATTAAGAATGGAGTAAACATTCTTATGTTTGTTTCCTCAAAATTCACTCTTTATGTGGATTTACACACTTGATAATTATTGAATCATATGGCTGAGACGATACAGATAAATTAGCATATATCAGAAAATATCAGCTTACATGTTAAAAAAGTTACTTTCTGGAAATCATTGAGTTGAAGCCCTAAAATATCTATGTTGTAAAAAAAAAAATTTCTTTACAATATTTTTATTGTGATAATAGCAATCAAAGAGCATATTAGTGTATAATCCAATTTACAAGGTTGTAATACGTAGATTAATACTTATGTATGTATAATTTAATTCCTTAATTAACTGCATAAATATTGATAGACACATGTGGGATATGGTATTTGAAAAATCTCGGCACGTGAGTGTCCCCTCCCACAAAAAAATACCACAGGATGAGGGATGCAGACTAGAAGAATTTCCTTCACCCCATACAAAAACCACCCCACTGCATCCATAACTGTGTATCTGTATCATCCCAGCCTTAGTAAAAATACATAAAACAAAAATCTATAATATAAAGAATGTGGTTAACAATATCAGCAGTTTAAAAATCTGTACATTTAGAGTGCTGCAATGAGCAGTTTTCGCTCGAGCGGCAAATAGTTTGCACGGGCAACACTGATGGCACACAGAATTGATACTTCTTCTGCTCGAACGAAAAACGACCGAACGAGCGAAATACACTCGAACCCTATTAGCAGACGTATTTCCGTAATTTGTCTACGGGAGTGGGCCCTCAAATATGGATCGTGAAGTAAAAGACAAAGTGAAATTAAAAAAAATAAGTGAACACAGTCACCCTCTCCATGATAAAATTCAGTTTTGTATATCTTACAGAGATATGTGAAAATGAAATAGATGATTATGGGCTGAAACTACCTAGGCTGACAATTTATGTTTCTACAATTATTTTCACACTGAAATGATGTTCGATTGAATGTTATAACTGCATTTTATTATTTTGCAGAATATAATTATCCTTTTCGGTAAGTGAACAATGATGTACACGTACTTCTTGCACTGTGATACGATATTTGTAATTGCTTAGACAGGTCTGTCAGAATTTGTATCTACAGTACTGTGCAAATTAATGCGGACAAAGAGAAAAATATACATTTTTTTTTAGTTTTACACTCTTTATGTGAGATAATCGAATAAATACGTAACAGATTTATACTAGTAATATCAGCTAACTTTTTGATGCGTACTTGAGAATGTTTACAACAATTACAAGGTTTGAAGCACTGTTGTTGGTGTTTCATTGTTGTCCTTGTGCAATGCCAATAGACTTCTGTGAGAGCTTGGCTATAGTAAACACACTTTTGTTGGGCTCCGTGTTCCTACGAGTTTTCATTATGGATATAACACCCAGAAAACGTTCTAGAATTATTACACTGAGTGAGAACACATCCATGACTGTGCGGCAAATCGCTGAAGAGGCTGGTGTTGGGAAATCAGCGGTGTCAAAAATTATCAGAAACTACAGGGCAACTGGTAGTTTTTCTCCAAAGCGAAAAGGAAAGTGTGGTAGATAACTCAAAACAACACCTAGAAGTGACACGTTACTGCTAAGAAACAGTAAAATTCACCCATACAAAACAAGTGTGGACCTGCAACGTGATTTGCTTTCTGCTGGGATCAGTATTGATGCATCAACTGTTCGACGTCGCTTACTTGAAGTTGGAACAAAATCCAGGAAACTGGTTAAAAAGCAATTGTTGACAGCTAAAATGAAGACGAAATGCCTAAAATGGGCTAAGAAATACCAGAAATGGACAGTCGCTGATTGGAGGAAGGTAATATTCTCAGATGAGTCTCACTTTGAAGTGCATGGCTACAAAACATCTGTTGTGTGACGAAGTCCAGGTGAACCTTTACGACCTGAACATTGCATTCAGACAGTCAAACACCCACCCAAGCAAATGTTTTGGGGATTCTTTACTTGCAGTGGACCTGGAGGGCTCGTACCAGTGGATGGAATGATGAATTCCGCAAAATACATTGACATATTGAGGCACAGAATTGTCCCACTCATTCAAAATCCCACTGACGATGGACAAGAAATTTTTCAGCATGACCTTGCTCCTTGTCACACAAAGTCTGTATGTAAATTTGCTTCTGACAACAATTTAATGATTCTAGATTGGTCAGGGAATTCACCGGATATGAACCCCATAGAAAACTTATGGGGTATTGTGAAGAAACGTGTTGCAAAATTGGACTGTTCAACGAAGCAAAAGGTCATTACCAATGTGATTCATGTGTGGTTTCATGACAGTGATATCAAAGTTATGTGTTCAAATTTGGTTCAATCAATGCCAAACCGCATCAAGCAGCTAATAGCAGCCAAAGGAGGACATATTTCATATTAGTGTAAGTGTACGTTATGTACATCTCCAAGAAAGAGTAAAAAATGGAAAAAAATATATATTTTTTCTCTTTGTCCACATTAATTTGCACAGTACTGTATTTTATGTTTCGGTCTGTTTCATATGTGCTGTATTTGAGTCTTTCGAGTTGAGTCGAACGAATTTGAGCGAGCGAAAGTGCTGATGCAGTACTCTAGTGTATATCAACTTAAATAATTACTTATGGCAGTTTAACATGGCACACTGTAAAGCCGCTTATTAGCAGTACATTACGGCAATCCTCTCATGACCACCTAACTCTCTATTCAAACCTACAATAGTACATTACCAGATTTATTTTCTACACAAATATATGGTTTAAGGGTTAAGTAATAACCATAACTTGTAAAGAAGTTCACAACTGTTAAAACAATAGCACAATTCTTTGTACTCAATCCTAAATAGCCAGACCCTGTGGCCGAGTGGTTAGCACATCGTGTTGCGACACCAAGGGTCCCAGGTTCGAATCCTGCTCGGGCTTGCTTGTTTGTGGATGTCCATCCATCAATTTCATTATTTCATCACTCATTCCCATCTTCGCAAATTAGCCAAGAGGCACAAAACGCATAGTAAAATAAACTAAATCAATCAATCAATCCTAAATACTAATTAATGAACTGGTGCCACTTTTTTTTCTTCTTTTTTTTAATATGCATTTTAGTGACAGCACCCACAATTTAGTGAAAGTTAGTCAATTGCCAGTTATGCACAGCTGATATCACATGCCCACACTATGCATGCAAGGTTCATCTTTAGTACATTGTTGCTTTCAACCTCTGAAGTGTTACTTAATTACATACCTGTTACTTTTATCTTAACAATACAAGATCAGAATAATAAGTATTCCAAAAAATATTTAAAAAGAAAACATTTAAAAAGAAATACTAAACTTATTTTACTTACGATTAGTAGGTATGTAACATTTCCAAACAATGTTTCAGGAATCAACTGTTCCCTTCATCAGGTTCCTTCTTGCTTAGCAAGATAGCCTCAAGTCCACATCATATCGAATTAAAAACAAGGATAAAGGATATAGGAATAAGAATG
This sequence comes from Lepisma saccharinum, assembly GCF_977018435.1. Lineage (NCBI taxonomy): Eukaryota > Metazoa > Arthropoda > Insecta > Zygentoma > Lepismatidae > Lepisma > Lepisma saccharinum. The sequence continues at coordinate 117,177,200 of NC_139229.1, forward strand.
GTACAAACGGAATCCTAAAAGCTTGCCCAATCCTGTTAAAAATTCCATACCCACTACTCTCCCTACGTAAAACCACAAAACTTAAAAAGACATTTTTAAAAGAACATTACAACTTGAAAAATTAAAAGATGCACGTCAATACACTTTCACCCATGAGGGTTCCAGATTTACTTCTTGCAGAATTCGTTTGTACCATTGTTATTCCTATATCCTTTATCCTTGTTTTTAATTCAATATGACATGGTCTTGAGGCAATTTCGCTAGGCAAGAAGGAACCTGATGAAGGGAACAATTGATTCCTGAAACGTTGTTTGGAAATTTTTACATTCTCACTAATCGTAAGTAAAATAAGTTTAGTATTTTTATTTTAAATATTTTTTAGAATACTTATTATTCTGTAATTGTGAGTAATTCGCACACACACAAGACATGAGTGAATACAAGAACAATTTGTGTAAAACACTGAAGAGCAATATATATTAGGGATAACAATGATTCTTTGCTGGTAATATTAGTACATGAGTAAGGGCATGTCTTCAAAAGTACAAACCACTTAGGGTATAGCATTTTCTAAATATAAACACTTTTGCCTCACATGAAAAAATAAAATGGCTCTTGCTGTACTGAAGGAGTTATGAATAAAAAAGATTGAGAGGGAAAAAGTAATTTTGGTAATCTTAGGGTGAAACCTTGCAATGTTGTACAGCAGGCAACACCTTGTGTACACAAGACATGTCATCACAGAAAGTAAGTTAGAAAACCTTAGTAGTACAAACACAACGATTTTTAAGATACAAATTCCGCAATGCATATTTTTAGTTTCATTATTAAAACAAACTATGAGCTTTAGGTCGATGATCCTAAGAGATTTTTTTTATCATGTACATTGATGCAGTCAAGTCATTTACTGAATTGTTGTGTCTTACATCAGAGATCAGTACACTTATACAGTATATTTGTACACTATATGTCATTAGTCCATCTCCAATATAAACACGCTTCCAAAAGTTAAGCACGCGATGATAAAATCAACAAAAATTGAAAAGTAAAGCTTTGATTAACACAAAATTGCACATGAAGGTAGCAAATGTGTTTATGCATTAAAGAAAACAAGAATTGTGTAGGAAGATGAAAAAAAAAACTTTTCGTAAGTTATATGATGTTACATTTGGGTCATTAACATAATGATGTTTAGAGGCAAACAAACTTACATTAATATGGTATGTCACCACCCCGGACCTTCACACAAACTTTACAACGATTTTCCATGCTTTCAATGAGGTTATCAACAATCGCAGATGCGAGCAATGGCCATTCCTCCATTAGGGCAGTTTCCAATTCTCTGAGACTGGCTGGAGGAGGCAAACGTTCAGAAACAGCATGCCCGAGGGCATTCCAAACATTTTCAATGGAATTAAGGTCGGGGGAATATGCTGGCCACTCCTCACTTTCCAGGTACTCGTCAACAATGCTGGCTCGATGGGGACGGGAATTATAGTCTATAAGGAGGAAATCAGGACCAACTGCTGCAGCGTAGAGTCTCACAATAGGGTCTAGGGATTCATCCCGATAGCATGTAGCCATCACAGAATGGCCTTTTAAAGATGTGCAGCTCGGTGCGATATCCCATTGAAATTCCAGCCCACACCATAACGCTACCAGCTCTGAATGCATGGTGTATGATGATGTTCTTAGCCTGATTGTGTGTGCCTCGTTCTCTCCAGACCCTTACACCCTTATCATCTGATTCTATTGCAAATCTGCTTGGACTGCAACACAAACACATGGTACTCGGGCATACAATTCCTTCATGTGGAGCCTTTGGCACACAGTACTGGCAGATATTGTCTTACCAAGTGCCGCTGCAACAATGGATGTAACGGTTGTGGAGGTCGCTCGTAGATTCCGCTTGGCTACTATAGCAATATATCGATCATCAGAGGGGGTGGTAAACCTTGGACGACCGGGCACAGGTCTCCGGACAACTGTTTGACTTGTTTGGAATTGTTTCCATAATCGAGAAATTACCGAATGATCAACGTCAAAGAAAATAGCGACATCTTTGATTGACTGTCCTGTTTCAATGCGTCCGACAGCATGACAGCCCTCACTATCTGTTATTCATCTTCTTTCAGCCATAGAACATGAATATTATCAAAAATGATCCTACAAAAGTTATATACAGTTTGTATCCACTTTTAAATGCACCTCAAACCCTTCAGAATGCTGGCATCTTCAACGAAAGTGTGATGATTCTTGCACGAAATCCTCGCTTTTATGCTATTTCAAGAGCACAGATTAAGCACCTAGGTACAGATGATTTACTCTCTACATTCAAATTCAAATACGCTTTTGAAAATTTGCATTACGTGCTTAATTTTTGGAAGGCAGTGTATATAAAAATAAAAATCACACGAAAAATTCAGTACAGTCTTTCATTTCACATAACTTTGAAGTTCTCAATTAAAAATGCATACAAAAATATTATGCAAATGACTAAGTGAGATTCACACTAGAACGTAAGTTAGTTAATTCATTGGTACAGGTGTCCTCTTTTCTTGATTGTTTCATGGAAAAATACATGTACAAAAATATCAGTCCTGATATTACAGACATCCCCACCGACATGAAAAAGCAAGTTCCAGGATATGTTGAAATTGTTGCTGCAAAAACCCATGAGTAGATTGGACGAAATATGATACGAACCAAAGCTTCTATCACATTGTGGATAGCACTCACCTTTCCTGGAAGTAAAGCAGTTCTTCATTAATATATAGTGGAACTCTGATTTTACATTTTCTCACATTAATACATTCAATCTTGATGGTCCAACACACCAAAATGTTATAAAATGTTAAAAGATTTTACATTATTTCAGCTTGGTCTCCTGAAAAACATTAAATCAAGGAAAGTTTATCATGAAAAATGCAACTAGTTTCAATACTGTTTCTTCTCTACAAAAAGGAGCCCTTGGAGAGCTACACAAATAAATGCAACGCTTCACGCCAAAGTATGTATGCACAATGAATGCATTCTTAGAGACTCCTCTTCCCTGCTATCGTTCTTGTCCACCTTCTGCCAGCTAGCGACCTGCAGAATATGTTTTGTGGTTGCCTTCTTGACACTTGACAGGAAAAGTGGGATGCGGTAACGGGAAACAAGCTTCACGCTAGATTTATTTATTCTAATTTTCCAAGCCAGCCCCCTGGCAACGTCAGGGTTCTGGGTTTGAATCCTAGCCTGGGCATGGATGTTTGTGAGTGTTCATTCATCAACTTTATCATATCATCCATCACTCATCCCATCACAAATTAGCCAAAAAGTGGCACAAAAGCGAAGTAAAATAAAGCAAATCAATCAATTTAATTTTCTAATGTTATCTTGAAAAAAAAAAAGCCAAAAAAACACAAAATTAAATTTATTTAATTTAAATTTGAATCACACATCATCTTACCTATTTCATCAAATGAAACCATCTTTGAAACTAGAGATCTTGTGAGAGGGAACATGCCAGCATGCATGATATCCAGAGTTGCACCTGGAAAAAAATGTATGATACGGTATATTCTTTTCTTAAGAACTGAAATATGCATTTTGGGTACAATCTTCCCAAATATTGAGCTAGAATTATGAAAAAGTACCTAAAAATACAATATTTGTTTTTCAAATAGCTTCAATTCCTGTGCAAATGAGAGAAATAAAAAATACAATATTTATTAATTATGAATATATAATATGTCTGTCTGACTGTATTTATATGAAAACTAACATTACTCTTATTATCCAAGACATCATAACCTTTAAGCAGCATTTTATATATTAATCCATGTGTGAACTAGGCATAGCCTGTTAGTTTTGAAAGAACTGGCAATTAATAGATGTCATAGAAACGAAGAATATTGGTGATGAGAAGACACACTCACTGTAAGACTGACAACATCTAAAGGCTTATTTAGAAGACGTAAGCGAGTACTAGAAAGATTTCCGCGAAACTTACTTGTAAATGTTCTATTAATTTTGGTGGCCTCTGCCACCATCATCCACTTGGGATACTCGATGCTTCACTGTTGGGTTGACTTCCGGGTCCTGTTGTTTCCTCGCTTGCTGCTAGGCTAGTAACAAGTACGTTTCGCGAAATTTTTTTTAGTACTCGCTTACGTCTTCTAATTTTCAACCGCGTTTTTTATTCCTTCTAACATGAATTACCTACATACATGTGATTTGGAAATGTTTGTCTCCTGAGCTATACTTTTTTGTTTTAGGTAGGGTGACTAACCATACTAATTTATCTGAGACTGTCACACATTTCAATTGTTTGAATTGTTGTTTCTTATCTCCACTTGATACAAAGATAGGCTAATTGGGACTGAACCTACAGTTAAAAGTGAGTTCCAAACCACTGTGCAATGTGACTCCTAGATTACAAGGCAATGTCAAACATTTGACTGTAAGTCTTTGGTCCAGCCTACACCCTTACAGAAATTTTGACATCCAGAGAGTTTCTCTGCAGTTATGCATTGTAAACCAATAGGTGTTACAGACATCTTAATTTTTGATGCAGCACTTATTTTAGATGAATTTTACAAAATTATGGATTGACACAATTAGTCTGATTTATCTTTTGATAAACTGGACTAAAAGTCAAATTTAGAGTTAAAAATCTATATTTCGAGGTCAAAGAATGTAAAAAAAAAAAGCCTTTTAATTTGAATCACAATACATACAATATGTTTAACTTAAATTTTGACCAAGCTGGTTTCGCAATTTGCCAAAAGTGGAAGAAAAGCAAAGTAAAATACACCAAATAATAATAAAAAGATCCAGCTGTGAATGTCTTCAATTTTCAAAATGAAGCTTTATGGAACATTAGCAATTTAATGTTGGATTGGTAAAAATATTGATTCAGTAGGGGTACATTTTATGTTTTCACCAGTACCAGCAAAAGATAAAGGGGTGTGGAAGTAGGGTATATATTTATAAGTAGTAGCAGTACAAAAAAACAGACTTACCAACATACATAAGCCACGGCCAATGGCTTGAACCATAAGTAAATGCAGCCAAAATGCGGCTTCCAGCTCCCAAGGCACCAAGAATTTCATCCCTCACCTTGCAGAACTTTGCCAACACCACAAAACAGAGAAGTGCACCTATGAAAAAGAAAGGTTGAAGTACAAAATAATGTCAAATATGACTAAATTAATACAAGAATGTGACAAAAATCAAGAATAATAAAGTGAAAGGGAAAACATTAATAAATATTATGTACTGGCTAAGGTTGAGTGAAATTTCCACTTGGGGAATTTTCAGCTGCAGGAAAAAAGGAAGGTGTGGAGAAGTAAATATCACAGGCCTCCAAGGTTTGATTTAAGGTTGAGCCACAATTTTCAACAACTTTTCAATAAGCTACTTATAATTCTCCATGCATCAGTACACTATTCTTATAGCTTTTCCAAATAGATTTGATTTCATTTTAGATTTAGCGTTGTTTTTCTGCCAGTTTTGGCTAACTGCGACGACAAGGTGTAATGATATGATGAAATTGATGAAGGGACACTCACAAAGACCACCCATGACCAGGCAGGGAATTAAACCTGGGATCCCAGACTCAATAGAGGTTGATAATTCACTGAATATAACAGAAAACAACAGTATTTAAACTTTAGATACCGGAGGGTTGATTAAGAGGCCAGCACTGCATGACTGACCATGCCATTTCTCCGAACCATTATGTGCCTCCACTGGGTGTCGTACCCTATTTTCAGTCAACAAATAGCATTCAAAACACTTCTACTATTGCTTCTTTTTTGTGTGTTTTTGAGTATGCTTGTAACAACCGTAGACTACAAGAGGAATAATTCTAATATTGTGTCAAAGGGTTCACAAACATCATGTATATATCACCAGAGTCTAGAAAATAACATATTTTTTTCCAATTGCAAGTTTCTCACCTAATAAAATCACTATTTCCTTGATGGTCAGAAAATATAAATGTGATTCAGATTTCCACTTGAAAGAATGTGACGTATACAGATAAAGGATAGCCCACTCTCCTGTAAGAGAAAGCAAATATTTTGTGACAAAGAAAGAAATGTTTCCTCAATTATATTGAGGTGTACACAAGATTAGCAGTATAGAAAAAATATCACATTGTGATAGAATGAAAGGAGTCGAGTGATCACTAAAACACTGATATCAGAAGTGTATGTGTGATTGAAATCATGATAGTGTCCAACATATATTGACCTTGCAATCTTATTAGCCCAAGTTCCAATTGTGTAATTCCAATATCACTACTACATGCACAAACTATTTTCTACATGAATATAAAATTTTATACTTCTCTCTATGCACAATCTGAACAGACTTCCTGTTTGATTACTGCCTTTTGTGAAGAACAATGTTTAAATCCCACTCCAATATTCTTATATGAGGAAGTGAAGTCAGATTTTGCACTCTTAGCATTATAATTAAACTTCTATGAATATACTGTTGCTATTTATATGTTCCAAGTAGGTAAGGATGATTACACACATAGCATAATGGTTCAAGCCTTTAGCACAAGAAGTTCTAAGATCAATCCCTGCTAAACTTCAGTAATGACCGACTAGTGTGGGGCAATTGAGAAGCTACTTCAAAGGAAACATTAGTGAGCTGAAGTCCAAAAATTCACAAAATAGCAGTGATGGGAGACCATATGTTGACCATGAATTAATCAATAAAAAGTCACTGGGCAACTCTTAGCCTAATGGATGTTGTAGTCATGGAGATTAGTTTTAGTTTACAGTAGCTACATTAGGAATGTTAAGTTTGATTAGCTTGACATTTCTGCACACTCTCTGGCATATGTATATAGTATTATATTTTCCATCAAGAAGAAAAAATGATGCTTACAACAGGGACAACTTACAAATAATGTGATTTGTGCAGCCTAGTTTTCATGGCTTTAAAAAGAACAAATTGCTTTCCCCCAAACTCCCTATTTTACATCATTTTTCTGCCAATTATATATGATTACATAATAATAATTACTACATGAAATTGAGGAAGGGACACTCTCCCAAATGAACACCCATGTCCATGCCAGGATTAGAACCTGAAACCTTTGTAGTGGTATCATGAGCCTAACCTACTCAGCCTCCAAGATGCATATCTCCAAGCTTCAAACTTCCTTCCATAATAATTTCCAAGATTCTACATGCCTCTCCTCCTACTCATGTAGAACTAATAAAAAATCATTACACAATAGAAACTCAGGCTACCTTCTTTAATTCTGAAACAACAATATGTGGCAAAAGTGGCAAAACTGAATTTTTCAACTAACAGGTATTTTAGTAATCTGACCCATGAATATTTTGGTAAAACTATCAAAGCTGGGAATCGGCTGTAACTCGTTTATTCTGTAATTTTTGACATTCGTACTTACTTATTCTGCATTGCAAAAGATTGTTTAACAAGGGATTTCGCTTTTTATAACGAAATTAGTATCTATTGTCGACATATCAAGTAATTATTATTAGTTCTTTTCTCGCTTCCTGAACATGCAAAATGGTGGGCAAATCTTGACTAGCATTGTGTTTCAAATGGCAAAGCAGTGTTTCAAGCTTCTTAACAGAAAAATTCCTGCATAGCCTCGAAAATCATGCCCGCATAGCCCCAAAAACCATTCACGCATAGCCCCAAAAACCATTCGGGATAATATGACCATCCACGAATAGCCCCAAAAACTATTCACGATAGCCCCACACACCATCATGGTAAGGTTAGGTTAGGTTGCTTTAGGTTGGGCAATATAGTGAAAAAACTATGTTTGGAAATACTTACCGGGGATTACGTCATCAGATGCTCACAACATTCGGTTCAAGTTATGGATGGAAATGCAAGCAACAGCTTTCGTGCATCGGACGGACATTATTATAGAAAAATACATGGTTTAGTGGCCAAATACATTGAAAAATGCGAGAAAACACTTCTACGACCTTCCGAAATTACATATAAACTCAATTCCATAAGTAATTTCTCCTGTAAATTTGAAGAAATCCGATTCCTGGCTTTGATAGTTTTACCAATATTTTAAATCAATGCTATAATTGATTATGTGGAGTAGTTGCAATCCAATAATTGAATCATTCATACAAACAATGTTGTAATCACCTGTTTTGCCCAGGGACGTCAAATTAGAGAGAAATTATTTTTTGGCTTCTAGATTATAGTAGTGACATATTTTATGAACATATGGAAGAGTTTTCTGCAACCTGGAACTTCCTGTTTGAGTAGAGTTACCAGATGACAAATTTTAAAGAGGACAATTTTAGATTTCACAAAAGATTTTACAGAAGTGTTATACTACATATACATAAATATTATATTTTTGAATTTTGATGTCACGAAACTCAAATCAAAGGAAGATGCATATATATATGCACTTCAGATATTCTTACCTATTGTTAAGAAACTTTCTGCTTACCATGAACCACAGTAGATGTTGCACATGCTTTGAAATCAAAACCTCACGCAGAGCAAGCGATGGTGACAATGAAAGAGACTCAAACGTCCAACCATTTTCCTATTTTGAAAGAAATGTTTATTGTCTTTGCTCTTGCAGCTCATAGTATTGTTTATCCTTACTTTGAAATTGAACACTGAACCTATATTACAATAAGAACCATTTACAAATATAAAATTTTGTTATGAGTCTTGAAGTACAAGCTGTTGTCTATACCCCAAAAAAGAGGACATTTCCCCATTTTCCTGAAAACCGACCCGGACCATTTTTAGAACTCGAAAAAGAGCACATGTCCAGGTAAAAGAGGATGACTAGTAACCCTATGTTTGAGGGAAAATATATAAGAGAAAGCAACGAGGCTGACTGTTGTGCTCTTTCTGTGGCATTTGGTTTTTTTGTTGGATACAATGTTGTTTGTGTGACCGACTCCATTATATTCCAAGCAATTTAAAATCAACCACACACACAAACAGAAAGAAATATTATTATGAAAACTTACCAGCTGCTTGTCCTTTTTGCAGAAAGCACACGATCAATATTAACAGCAAGTATTTTCTCTTGTTTCCCTCTCTTCTTTTAAAAACAGAAGAGAATGAATGCCAGATGTGTCGCACATTACACAAAGCTCCACACACTGATTTGTTGCCTTCCTTTGGCTTTTCTCTAACTCTCCACCAGATGTACAGAAATGAGGCACCATAGAAAAAAGCAGCAATGGAGAAAATGCCTGCAAGTCCTACAAAGCTATAAATTGAAGCAAACAATAACAGAGTAAAAAAGGAACCGACACGACCAGCAGTGGAGCCAAATCCAATCCGATAAGTTCTTGCATTTAATGAAGTAATGTCAGCCAAATATGAATACAGAGAGAGATTCAGGAGTAGAAATGAACCTGTAACGGATAACGGTGCAAAAAATGATACTGCAGCCACTTCTGCAGGCCAGGTGGTTAGCACAACGTTACCTAATAGAAAAACAGCTTGCATAAAAAATCCAAACATGGAAAATAAAATACATCCCTTTCGGCCATATTTATCACTCCACGATCCAGCAAAGAGAACATATATAATTGGCAGTATCGGTTCTATTATGGATGACCATGCCACTGTATGTGCAGTGAATTTGTGTATCTCATCCTTTTCTGCAGACAAATTTGTATAATTCTTTTGCATCAAGGTCTCGCAAACTTCATCAGAGTACTGTAAGTTGATCTTACATGACTTTAATAGTAGTAAGTCCTGATAAGCCTGGTACACAAGAACCGAAGCAGCAGCTTTCAAAATGAAAACTGGTTCTACAGTTATCTCACTGCCTACATTCTTTATTTGTTTGAGGATTCTTGTCTCCTTAACTTCTGGTTCTTCCACTTTACGTAAAAGGAATGGCTCTGCTGAAGAACTCTTGTTCATCTTTAGGTCTGCATCCATGTTGAGGGAGTTTATCTACAGAAGTAATCCAATATGCTACGAGGATCTGAAAGTAAAATAAATGTACATGCTTTTAAGCATAATACTATAGTAATATAAATTATTACCACAAATTTTTTCCAAATATTTAAAGTAAAGGCCTCATCAAATTTTCTGGCTTTTCCAGATTTAAAATAGTTTCCTTGCATTTAAAATTCTAGAGTAATACTGTTCATTGTAGCCAATATTAATACCATGAAAAACGATATTTTAAAATATTATCCTGCAGCAAAATACTCTGTCCTTTCTATGGTATATGTTCACCTGGTACAAAATTTATTAACCCTAGAATACTAGTGTACGTGAATTTACCTGTGGTTTGCCTTTAATTCCCTTCCCTACCTCCCACCTGTCACCTACTCTCCCCTCCACCTAGCAGTTTTTCAAGCAGTCTGTGGGACGTAAAGCAGAACTGTAGTAATGAGGGTGCAATCGCTGATCATCTTGATTTTGTTTGTTTTATTGTGCACTGTACGTCACTTTTACGTAGTTCTAGTAAAACAAGGAAAATCATTAATTATGTAGTATCGGCCGAACACCTCTCACTCATTTATTTCGTTAATTTTAGCATTGATACTTACCTATTCTGCATTGCGGAAGTATCTTTAAGGTGTAGTTATGCCTTTTTCCATAAAATAGTGTCAACTTTTCATATTACGAATCATTATTTGTCTTCCTTGTTTCACTTGCGTAACAGACTATATGGCGTGCACACGTCATGCTTGTGTTTTGTGTTTTGTCAATTTGCAGTGCGCAAGCACTGATTCAAACCTTAATGACCGAAAATTACGTATGTAATATTACGATTTTTTTACATGTTTCCATGATTCTTGCATGATTGTTTAAAAAAAATAAAAAGGGTTTACAACATAAACAGCCAAATTACGTAATATTATGATTTTTTTTACATGTTTCCATGAACCACGAACCATGTACGATAAGGTTAGGTTAGGCAAACACAGTTAAAAAAAATAAAAAGGGTTTACGACATAAACAGCCACTACATGTTGAACAGATGGTTTTCGATTTCAGGAAACAAAAAGCGTGTTTGGAAACACTGACATGGGGTTATGTCATCGAACGCAGGCAAATAGCAAGGAAATGGCAGCAAATGCCTCTGCATGTTGGAAATATTTCTCAGGAAAGTAAAAGGAATTCCGGGTCAGAAAGCTGAAACGATCAAAGAAAACACCTTCACGAACCTCCACAACGTCACAGAAATTGATTAAAGTAAGTAGTTTCTTTTGTAAAAATGAAGAAATCTGTTTGGGCGATACTACATATTTACCAAAAAATCTTCTACGTAATTTTGACGTGCCTCTAGTAATAGTGTCGTGTGTGTCCACAGAAGAATTGCATGTTATTTACGTGCAGAATACTCTTTTTTAAAGGAAGCACATCACAAAATCACAAACAATAAATGAAAGCTAAAATACAGAAAGTGTAATGTAACTAAACCTAACCTAGTCTAAGCTAACATAGACTAAGAAAACCTAACGTAACCAAATCTAATCTAATCTAACCTACTATCCTAACGAAACGCACTATGAGGTAATGAGGGCTAACCTAAGATAAAAGAAGCAAAAGTAACATAACATAACTGAACTTAATGTATCATAAAAATAACACGTTACAAGAGACTTCCAAATTTGGCTGAACAGGAACTTTACTGTTGGATACTGGATATGCAGGAGATGGGCAAAAATATGGAAACACCTGTGAAGAATAGCTGGAATGCTGTAGCTAATAAGGTGCAGGGCCACCTCAGCTTCCAAAACGGCCTGCAGTCTCCGAGGAATGGACAAATACAAGTCCTGGATGGTGGATAATGGGATCTTGCACCATCCTTCATGCAAAACATGGTCACAATCCTCCCCAGTGTCCTTCTGTCTCTGTCACTCAGTGTACATTTTCATCCACACAGGTGTTTATCTGATGATGTCTTTCCGGACACACTATTATGCCATCATGATCTTGCATAGAGTCCCTCTCGATACGCCAAATAACATGGCTACTTTGGTAACAGAGGCACCTGCAAGGTTGGCACTAACAATTTGCCTTCTTTGAAACACCGTCAGCTTGGACATGATTCAGTATCAACTGCACTACATGCTATCTGCAGTGCAATTGTCGACTCCTACCAGTCCGACCTGGTCCTATCTCACGGTGCAAAACAAGAGGATGTTGCACCGCGCCCGATTTCAAGTGGAAAAATCGTGTCGATATCACCCGTTCAGATGTCATGATGTTTCCATATTCTTGTCCATCCCCCGTAGGTTCCTCAGAATAAAACCCATAAATACGGATGAAAACGTGAAATAAGGAAAATTGATTCCTCATGCAAATTCGCATATATACATCGACGTTAAAAACAACAGACTGGAAGTGATGCTTTTTTTTTTTTTGTTTGAAGCTGCTCATCTTGGTTCACAGTTAGCACATCATGCTACGATGCCAGTGGTCCTGGGTTCGAATCCCAGCCCGGACATGGATGTTTGTGAGTGTGCATCAATTTTCATCTCATCACTCATCCCCATCTTTGCAAATTAGCCAAAAGTGACACAAAAAGCGAAATAAAATAAAGCAAATCATCATTATCATCTTGATACGCTTATAGCACAAGGAGATAGAAATATGGCGGAGATGCATATTTTGATTAGAGCCTTGAAAATGAATGATTGTAGGTTTCATCATGAAAACCTAATGTAGAGTTATATACTTTTTTAGTAAATTTAAAAATTGCAATCTTATGTGTGGTGCAAGAACTCACAATCTTCAAGATAGTTGTTACAAGTGGAAATATGAAGGTACTCTTGCCTTCATGATAGTATCCCCCCCCCCCCCCCCGCTTCGAAATTTTTGGCCTTAAGTTGACCTATGTTAAAAGTTCTACGATTCTGGTCTGGTACCTGGATGTCTGGGTGCATGTTTACAACATGGCTTCGATACAGGAAAGCAGCTATGATAGGTAATGAAAGAAAACTTATGTTATTTCACTGAACGGGAACTTCTATATGAAAAATGCACAGTGGCAACTCGAAGCATAAATTTAGTACTATTAGCAAGCATAAATTATGTTAACAACGAATCAAAAAAACACAAGGGTCATTTGTGCAGTATACCCAGAAGATCAGCTGCAGAAACAGAGTGTAGAAGATATTTTAGAAGTTGAGGAACACGACATCAGTGGTTACAATAGAGACAAGGACCCAGAGTATGCTCCTTATGAAACTGACTTAGTGAAAGAAATATGTGAAGAGCAGTGACGGAGCCAGCCTGAAATGAGTTGGGGGCTACAGATTTCAGAGTCAAATTCTCAGGGGGCTAGCTAATGCCAGCTAAAAGGTATTAACCTTTAGTACGCCGCGCGGTATGACGAAAGTAAGCCCAATGTCGCCGAGGCTTTGAGCGCGAAATTTGAATTCGTATAGATAATGGAGAAAAATCGTAATAACTCTGGCACTATGGGACCAATCTACTTCGGATAACTTTTGTTTTGCAGGTAATACATCGGTGCATGCAACCATGTAAAATTTGGATGCCCCAACCATGGGGGGGGGGGGTTACGGGCGGGGGCTGCATCCCCCGAATTTCAATGAAAAAAACATAAAAATGAGGAGTTTGCCCCCTCTTCTCCAGCTGCTTTGGGGAGAAAACCGGAACTTTTGCTTTTTTTTTTAAAAGAATGGACCTTTCGCAACAGAATGAAACTTGATTCATGTTCGTGGGTGCAATACAATTTGAATAATAAAGCAAAGCGTAAAACTCTGTTTTTTCCCCTCAAAACAGCGAATTTTGGTAAGAATTTACAATATACAGAAAGTCTCCAATTTCGTTAATTTTCGGTATACTAACTAATTTTGGCCTCCTAATCACGAATCTGTTGTCAAAAACCGGGGGTCACGTCTGGAAATTGTATATTATGATGAAAAATTGTTTGTAAGCGCCAAAAACCATCCACGGGTAGCCCTACAAACCATTGACGTTAGCCCCAAAAACCATCCACGGGTAGCCCCACGAACCATTCACACGAGATTAGGTTAGGTTCCATTAGCACTCATTTCACCCCTAAATTCATCGAAAAAATAGGGATCATACTAGAATTGAACATCATAAATCATTTTCTTGTAAAACAACGGCGTGGTTGGACACAATGACAGGAGATTACATTTTTGTTCGTAAAACTACGCATATACCTATATATAAAAATCAATTGGCTTTTTTTCAAATTTTCAAACGTGACCCCGGTTTTTTTCAACAGATTCGTGATTAGGAGGTCAAAATTAGTTAGTATACTGAAAATTAACAAAATTGGAGACTTTCTCTATATTGTAAATTCGCTCCCGAATTTTAGCCAATTTGCATATTATTCATAAAATTGTTACAACTCTGACACTATGGGATCAATCTATTTCCGATAACTTTTGTTTTGCAGGTAGAACATCAGTGCATGAAACCATGTAAAATTTGGATGCCCCAACCACGGGGGGGGTTACGGGCGGGGGTTGCATCCCCCGAATTTCAATGAAAAAAACATAAAATGTGGAGTTTGCCCCCTCTTCTCCAGCTACTTTGGGGAAAAACCGGAACTTTTGCTTTTTTTTTTTTTTTTTTTTTTTTTCAAAGAATGGACCTTTCGCAACAGAATGAAACTTGATTCATGTTCGTGGGTGGAATACAATTTGAATAATAAGGCAAAACGTAAAACACTGTTCCCTCAAAAAAGCGAATTTGCATATTATTCATAAAATTGTTATAACTCGGACACTATGGGACCAATCTAGTTCGGATAACTTTTGTTTTGCAGGTAGATCATCAGTGCATGCAACCATGTAAAATTTGGATGCCCCAACCACGGGGGGGTTACGGGCGGGGGCTGCATCCCCCGAATTTCAATGAAAAAACATAAAATTTGTAGTTTGCCCCCTCTTCTCCAGCTACTTTGGGGAGAAAACCCGAACTTTAGCTTTTTTTCCAAGAATGGACCTTTCGCAACATAATGAAACTTGTTTCATGTTCCTAGCTGCCATACAAAGTGAAATAAGTCTCATTATGTGGAACAATGCAATGACTAAAATATTATGTTGGGTTACAATATTTGGCAAACTGTTCGAAAAAGGGACAGGATCGAGGGCTAGTTAGTTATATATAACACAGCAAAATAATTAGGGTTATATAAATAGGTACTCACCATCTATTGTACTGTGTGATACTTCTCAAAACAGGGATCAAGGACAGAAAAACAAGACACTTCTTGCACTGAATAAACGTGCGGCGGAAAACTTTTTTCTTGTTGCACACTTTGCATCTCATGCGCTTGCTGGTCTTTCTAGGCCAATGCTTGCTAGCAGCAACTCCCAATCTTACCATCTCAGGGGGAGGTGGATGATCAACAATCAAAGGTCTAGAAGGACCAGCCTGCTCCATAGATCACCGCCGAACCAACTCTTCATACAAAGCTATCCGGAAGTCTCGATGTCTGCGAGTCCGGGAGACCTGGCTGAGGAGGATGTATGCATTGAGGATGCTTTGGTTTATAAGGTAGAAAAACAGTTTATTGGTCCACTTTATCGTCCTTCTGTCAGTCAGGTATGTACATGTCTGCCTTATCCACGTAACCCATATTCCTATTATAGTCTAGTATGATCTGGAGCTTCAAAGGGTTGCCGTGGTCGTCAGTGAAGTTTCCTTTCACAGTTGTGAAAATTTGTCAACACACGGACGTCACGTTTGTCCTTCCAACGTATAGCTGTCAGGTCCCCCTTTGTATACACGTCCAGGTCACCACGTTTGGTCTTCCCCGTTTTCAAGTAAGTGGGCATAAAACGCCGATTCTTATTGACAGTTCCCCAACATTGGGTGCCCTTTGTTGCGAGATCATCAAAAAGTTCGGGAGAGGTAAAGTAATTGTCCATAAAAAGTTTATGACCAATTCCTTGTACTCTCTTACTTAGTTCCATGACCAGGGCATGGGTGGCTGTCACAGTTGTGGAGTTTGTCTGGCACTGTCCTTTCCAAGGTAAACTAACATATCAACAGTATATCCCAAAGAATCACAAAGCAAGTACAGCTTTATGCCAAAATGCTTGTGCTTCTTTGGGATATATTGCTTGAAAAGCACCTTTCCCTTGTAAAGAACAATAGCCTCGTCAATGGCTACGTGTTCCGTCGGGTGATACAAGTCGAAGTAACGTTGTCTCAGATGTTCTAGAACCTGTCGTAGTTTCCAAAGTCGATCGGTGTTGTCTTGAGGAGGGGAAGAGTTGTCGGCAAAGTGAAGTGCAGGAAAGCTAGGATGTGTCGGAAACGGTTGCGTGACATAACATGCCGGACCCAAGGTGTGTGGAAGGAATTTTGTCTGCCAGTAAGAGTCCATGTAGTCGTGCTTGTTATGTCCAAAATAGATCCAGAGGGCAAAGAAAAGGAATAATTCTCCAAGGGTGATGGGGGGTTCTACCCTGGATGGATTATTCTCATCGACAAATTGCTGGTAGTATCGGTTAGATTCTACCAGAATAATGTCAAGAAGAGCATCCGTCCAGAATAGGCGGAAAGAATCGAAAGGTGAAGAATCAGGAGTCTAATCTGAGGTCCTGGGTCCGGGCCGGCCAGTAAAAGGTAAAGGAGTTGGACCCTTTGGAGAGGTGCACGGGCCCCAGGTTGACGAACTTGATGACGTCGATGATGATGCTGTTGGGAGAGGGGAGTCATTTTCATCCGAAGAAGAATCAGATATCCCCCCCACATCAACATCATCATCAAAGTCATCATCTTGATTAACATCTGATCCCATGCTCTCACATTAATTGTCCGTATCATATAAAAGCTCATCGATCTCCCTAACGCATAATCGTTTCCTTCCGGACATATTTCCACAAAAGAACCGAGTCAACAGGGAACAAATGGATTCACAGTAGCTACACAAGATGCAAGTGCGAACGAAAAAATCAGAAGCACATATCACAAAAAAATTTACCCAACACAAGTTCAACACAGCTCAGGGGGCACACAATCGGAAAGCACAAAACACGGTCTTTCACAGCCCAAAGTTTAAAGATACATCAAAATAAATGTTACCAATAGTACTTACGGAACTGAGTTTCTGTAGACTTTTGAAAGGTCGTGGAAGTGTTTTCTCCCTTCGTTCAATTCGGCCAGTAAAACATGTATTTTTCGACATTAATGTTTCTGCGATGCACAAAAGCTCTTGCCTCCATTACCTTCGACTACGTGAACCAAATGTTCCATGCGTTAGATGACGTAACCCCCAGTCAGTGTTTCCAACGACAACATTGTTTTCCCATAACACAACAATTTTAACTATTCTTGCCTAACCTAACCTCGCAGTGAATGGTTCCTGGGGCTATCCGTGCATGGTTTGTGGGGTTTTGGAACCCCGAAAAAAAAAAAATCTGTAACACGAAAGTAGGAATTTTTCAGTTAAGATGGTTTGAAACACTGCATACCCACAGATGATAGACAATGCTAGTCAAAATTTGCCCGCCATATTGCATGTAACAGAAGAGAAAAAGCAATGAACAATAAATACTCGTAATGTGAAAAATTACAATTATTTCAGTGAAAAAAGAAAATCCCACCTTAAATAATGTTTCGCAATGCATAATAGGTAAGTAAGAATGTAAAAAAAGAGTAAATGGACGAGTGAAATGTGTTTTGGCTATATCACTCTGTGGTAAATTTCTTATGTCCGGAAAACGGCTGAAATTTGCTAGTTCATTTAATTTGAATATTACTTACATATTCTGCATTGTTGAAGGTGGCATTTTGTTTATTTAACGGAAACAAGCTCTATTTGCGACATATCAAGTAAGTTTACTTCGTTTCTTTTTGCCTTCTATAACATGCAAAATGGTGGTTATCACATATTCACTACCGTACACGGCATGCAGTGTTTCCACCCCACTCCACCCAAAAATACCTACGTAGCCCCACAAACCATTGACGCATAACCCCATGAACCATTCCCAGTAAGGTTAGGTTAGGTCACGTTAAGGTTAGAATAGTTAAAAATTGGTTGAGAAAAAAATGCATAGCCCCACACACCATTCTCGCATAGCCCCACAAATCATTTGTGGAAATGTACCTTCTTCAGTTACAAAACCACGTGTTTGGAAACACTGACCGGCATTGACATCCAGCTGGAAGGAAATGGATGCCACAGCTTTCATGCATCGGTCACACATTTATATCGAAAAAATATATGATTCACCGGCAAAATTCAATGAACGATGCGAGAAAACACTTCCCCGAACTTCCACAACTATAAAGAAACTGTATTTGGTACGTAATTTCTCCTGTAAATTAGAAGAAATACGTTTTCCGGATATAAGAAATTCACCCGGAAACTCATTTCTTCATTTTTACAGAAGAAACTACTTACAGCAATGAGTTTGTCTAAGGTTTACAACGTTCGTCGAGGTATTTTCTTTCATCGTGGAATATATTTCAATGGGAAATCATGTATTTTTCAAAAGAAATATCTCACCGATGCACAATTGCCATTGTTTTCATTTGCCTCCCGTACCTAAACCGAATGCAGTGTACGTTTCATTACGTAACCCCCTGTCTGTGTTTCCAACCCCTTTTTTTATCACTATGCTTGCCTAACCTAAACGTATCAGAAAAGGTTCATGGGGTTACCCGTGCATAATGTACAATTTCCACCGGTGACGAATGATAGTAGGTATTTTTTTGGTGAAGAAGGTTGGGTAACCATTTGGGTAAGTTGGAAACACTGACAGGGGGTTACATAATGAAAGGTATGCTGCATTCGGTTTAGGTACGGGAGGCAAATGAAAACAATGGCAATTTTACGTCAGTGAGATATTTCGGTAACTATCCGATAACACCCAAACAGATTTCTTCAAATTTACAGGAGAAACTACTTACTGAAATCAGTTTCTGTAGTATTGTTGAAGTTCTTGGAGGTATTTTCTTTCGCGGAAACTGAAAACTTAACCATAGAATGCTGCAGAACAAGACATAATCATCTGTTAAGTAAGGAACTTGCATCTTCTGTAACATTAGGCCGATGTTTCCATTATGTACGTGCGTCAAAAATTACGCGGTCTCGCCAGTGATTCCAAGCGTGCCTTTTTTTTAACGATAATTTTTTTTTTTAACTATGCTTACCTAACCTAACCGGAAATGGTCCGTGGGGCTTTCGTGAATGGTTTTGGGGCTATCCGTCAATGGTTTGTGATGACTTAATGAACATGAAAGTAGGTATTTTTCGGGGTACTTGTCCGATAAGGCCCGAACACCTATCACTCGTTTTTGTCCTTAATTTTAGCATTGATACTTTCCTATTCTGCATTGCGGAAAATTCTTTAAGGTGTAGTTATGCCCTTTTCCATAAAATAATGTCAACTTTTCATATTACGAGTCATTATTTGTCTTCCTTGTTAAGCTTGGGTAACGGACAATATGGCGTACACTCGTCATGTATCATCGCACGTCGTGCTTGTGTTTTGTCGATTTTGAGTGGGTATGCAGTGTTTCAACCTTTTTAACCGAAATTTTAATAAATAAAAATACTCGATATTTCGAAAATTGAGACTATTTGCCTGCAAAAAACGAAACGCGAAGAATCCTTACGAATGCAGAATATGTGAGTATCAATGTGAAAAATACGAAAATAAGGGAATTAGAGACGTTTGGTGGTTACCGAAATTTTAATGGTTAGGTGATCAACCATATCATTACCATACGTAATTAAGGGAAACTATCATATATCTCCGTTATCGAAAGCTGGAAAACATGGGAGCGACTAACTATCATATATCTCCGTTATCGAAAGCTGGAAAACATGGGAGCGACTTATTAAAATTAACAAGTCATCTAGATTTGAACTCTATAAATAATATTACAGTTATTTTTGATACTTACGAAACAAATAACAATCAAAAAACCAAATTTCTTCTTAGAAGCATGTTTGCTGAAACTTCATTTCCTATAACTAAAATATGATATTTAGTTTGTCATTACATTTTACCCTTACGGAAGGTTTTACCGTACCACCACCCACAAGGGATTCCCCTTGTCCAAGACTCGCAACACGTTGCTTTTTTGTCTTTACGGAAGAAGAATTATGTCACGTCCGTTGTACGTTGTGTCTGCTGCTGTCTATGACCGTACCGTATGATGTTGATGGCGGTGTGTGATGAATAAGTAATAAGTAAGTATGAAGCTTAATAAAACCATTACTATGTTTTGGAAGCGACTGAAAATTGTGCCAGATTAGGGAGCTTCTTTCATGCTCATTGAAAACAAAGATATCGTTTGTTCAGATGTGCATCACGAAGGTTCAGGTTGGAGAAGTTAAAAAAAGGGTTGATTCAGTAAGTCAAAATACGATACGATAATCAAACCCACGGTACGTTAAAAATTTGCAGTAAATTTATAATGCATGTACGCACATTTTGCCACAGAATGCATCTTTTCAACCTAAGGAGATTTACAAGTGATAGCATTTACCAGAAAAATGTTTGAGATTTTAAAGTACGCATAATCTCTTGTTGGTATTTTCCCTCTTTTCTCAGATAACATAGTCCTGTTGTAAAATAACTCTATCGTGAGTAGTAAGACAATACACACGTAAACTGCGGCGAATTTCGCCGTCAAATGAATAATAAATGGAGTTTTTATGTGTTAATTTGAAGTTGGTCTACCTGGTTATGTCCTCAAATTAATTGTAAGCTTTGAAAATCATATTTTTCCTCGATAATTTAATTAGATGCTTTTGCGAAATAATCAACGTATCGTCAATATAATCACATGCTTGAAACACAAGGGTAACAGTTTCATACATCGGAGATATATTTCGTCAATTTTACCCAAGAAACTACTTACGGAAATGAGTTTCTCCAAGGTTTAGAACGTTCATCGAGGTATTTTCTTTCATCGTGCAATATATTTGACCGGGAAATCATGTATTTTTCAAGAGAAATATCTCACCGACGCAAAATTGCCATTGCTTTCATTTGCTTGCCTTACGACAACCGGATGCTGCTTACGTTTAATGACGTAAGTCCCTGTCAGTGTTTCAACCCCCCCTTTTTTTTACTATGCTTGCCTAACGTAACCAAACCTAACCTTTTCGGGAAATGGTTCGTGGGGCTATCCATGTATGGTTTGGGGATCTATCCGTCAGCTACCCGTGCATAATGTATAATTTCCACTAACTAACATGATAGTAGGTATTTTTCAGTGCAGAAGGTTGAAACACTGCATACCCACAACATGAGTCAAGATGTGCCCGCCAAATTGTATGTTTCGGAAGCAAAGAAAGGAAGGCTCCGTGGTCATCTAACTAACTCACCCTCGATTTTGCTAGGAATTTTTTTTCCTTATGAAGATTATGTGTTGCTAAGTGTGAAGAAAGAAATTCTGGAGCGCGGATAGTAATTTTTGGAGTTCTACGTGCTACGAAACTTACATTTTTTTAATATTTAAATTCCTTACCTACGTATTGTTCATACAATTTTCCAGGGCTTCCATCATGGCTGTGTATCATGGATTCACGTCACAGGCGCACGTCTACATATTCTCTTTTTTCTTCTTATGATTGACATGTGGAATGGGATAATTTGCAATATGTTATTGTGATGTATTGGCGGGTTGGACATTTCAGACATTACAATTGATTTGTGTGACTGCAGACATTAGAATAAATTTGTGAGACATCCAATTAACAAATATGGACTAAAGATGAGATTGACAGACGTTGAATGGATGAAGGACATAGAGGACTTTGTAAAACGAGACTTACAGGGAAATGGTCTGCTGGCTGCTGCAAGGAAATGTGGACTGTGTTCCAGAAGGTACCATAGGAATGTGTTCATGGGATTAAGGTATGGCACAGGTGATTCTGAGTTGGCTTGGTGGCATTGTGGGAAGTGTAGGAAGGATTGTTCTATAACATCAGGAACATTCTTCGAAAATATGAGGTTGTCTCGGCATGACATATTCTCGTTGATGTTTCTCTGGTGTTGGTTCGGCATGTGATATTTGTGGTTTGGGGAAGAAGAGAGTTGTTCAGTTTTACCAGTATCTGCGAGATATTTGTTCCTGGAAGAAAGCACTTTTCATATAATAAACTTGTATTTTGTGCAAAGCGACAACATTATGCCGTTGTTTCCATTATGTAACTGCAGAAGGCGCGAGCGTCGAAAGTCTTATTTGCAATATGTTATTGCTTATGTATATGTATATGCTTACCTAACCCAACCTAACCTAACCTTGCCGGAAATGGTCCGTGGGGCTTTGTGAATGGTTTTTGTGGCTATCGTGAATTGTTTTTGGGGCTATCCGTCAATGGTTCGTGGGGCTATCGTGAATGGTTTTTGGTTCTATCCGTTAATGGTTTGTGATGACATAATGAACACGAAATTAGATATTTTTCGGTTGGTTAAGAAGGTTGAAACATTGCCTACCCACTTCAAATCGACAAAACATAAGCATGACGCGCGATATCCACAGCTGTGCGTGCCATATTGTATGTTACGCAATGGAAGAAAGGACCCAAAAGAATTATTTGTAATGTGAAAAATCGAAGTTATTTTTGTGTAAAAAGCATAATGGTACCTTCAACTATGTTCCGCAATACACAATTGGTAAGTAGGAATCATTTGAAACAAAATATCCAATAGAAATGTGTCTCCGATATAACACATTTACCAAAGCAACCTAACCTTACCGTGATGGTGCGTGGGGCTATTCGTGGATGGTCGTACTATCCCGAATGGGTTTTGGGGCTATGCGGGAATTTTTCTGTTAAGAACGTTGAAACACTGCTTTGCCGTTTGAACCACAACGCTGGTCAAGATTTGCCCACTATTTTGCGTGTTCAGGAAGCGAGAAAAGAACAAACAATAATCACTAGATATGTTGACAATAGATACTAATTTCGTTCAAAAAGCAAAATCCCTTGTTAAACAATGTTTCGCAATGCAGAATAGGTAAGTACGAGTGTAAAAAAGTAGAGAATGAACGAGTTAGAGCGATTTCCCGCATATGATAGTTTTACCCAAATTTTAACTAAGCTTGCCTGACCTAACCTTACCGGAAATGTTTCGTGGGGCTATCCGTGAAAGGTTTGTGGGGCTACTGAGCATGGTTCGTGGGGCAACCTGTGCATAGATGCCATTTTTTTAGAAGAACGCTCTAACACCGTTGCCAAACTTACCTGTAATCAAAGTCTGCATTCCACATGCTCTTCTACCCCGTCGTTCTCACTGTCGTCATCTTCCTCATTCTCCTCGTAGGTTGTGGGATTGTTCCACCATGCTTCAACGATTAATGATCTTCAAGTAATGAAGCAACAATTAATGCTCTGCTAGTAACGAAGGAACAGTGTGGAAATGTTGTAGACAGAACAACGAATACCGAACGTCACTTGTTCATATCATCAAACATGGTTCCTATGTTTCTGTATGGAGAATGATCGCGGTAATGAAGAACATAATTTTGTAACATATATATAGACGTAAGTGTACAATTTTTTCACGTGATACCCAAATCTTAACTTCAGATATGTTACCAGGACTTCATATTTAGTGAGTATAAGAAGTAGGAGGGAAATTGGAGACATTCTCTGTATTCTTTATTATTCCCAAGATAAGTTTCCAGGGATCATATACCAGATCCCAAACTATCGTTCCATGAGGTTTTACTTAGTTTTTAATTTTTGCCTCAAGCTTACAGAGACAGTAGGCTATGTCGCTCATTCTGAAGGTAGAAGAATTACTATATTGATAGATATAATTTTTGAACCTGTGCTTGCAGTTCTTACATAGAGGCCTGATCGAAATATATACCTGAAAGTTACACTTAACAGGTTACCAAATGCTAAGCTTGATTAAACGGGTGCGGGGATTTTGCGTTAAGTGTTGCCAACCCCATTCTACTCATTTTATTCTACAAATAGAATGGGGTAAGCCAATAGAAAAACACCTGTCACTTTTCCATATAAATAGAATGGAGCTACACCTTTCACTTCCCCTGCGAATAGAGATACACCTTTCACTATTCCTACGAATAGAAATACAAACAGGACAATGTATATAAAGACCAGACTTGGAAGTACTTCAATACTTCTATCGTCTCAAGAGGAGAAACAAGGGATCAGTGCTATGGGTAAGTTTCTTTAAAAATTGTAATAATAATAATCTCTCTCTTGTTTTATTGCAATTAGTAGAAACCATACACCATATAACCATATTTTTTATGTTATTTCAGGCCTGCCTGGATATTGTCCGGCGACAATATCGACAAATGGATAAACAATTATTTCGCAGAAGGACCATACCTGTGTACCAAATATAACCAGCAGCTGAAGTGAGGAAGGCACTGACTGTTTGTAGGAAGAGAGTACGGGAAGATGTAGGAGTATCTGTTCCTGAAGTGTCCTCACAAGAGATGAAAGCTGTACAGGATAACAGTTACAAAATGGTTACCAAATTTCCCCTGTATTTGTTGGAAAAGTCGGGCTTGAACAAGCTACGGAAAGCCTCTCTTGGTGTCAGGCAAGAACCCGAGAAGGCAGAGGACATATCATATCATCATCCCGGAGGAACAAATGAGGTTTTTTTAACGGGAAAAGTTTTCTGCAGGTTGATTCGACTGATGGTTTCAGAATTCTCATGTTTGCTATGGAGGAAGTAAGGCATTTTATGGAAAATATCAATTGTGCCTTTGCCGATGGAACTTTTGATAGTTGTCCAAAACAGTTCACTCAGTTGTACACTATTCACGTAGATGCAGGGAGTACTGACGAGGTGACTTGTGTTATACCAGCAGTGTACACTCTTCTTCCAGATACGACTTTTTAATCTAGTCAAAGGGTGGTGTCCGGGGTTTAACCCCAAGATCATAATAATGGACTTCGAATCTGCAGCATTTTCCGCAGCACAGGATGCTTGGCCTGCAGTGGATATAAAGGGATGTAATTTCCACTTCAACCAAGCGCTGTCGATGGCAGTTCAGAGAGTGGGTCTAAGCAGAGTGTACACCGAGAACAAAGATATTAGACGTCATGTCGAGATGTGTGCTTGCTGCGTTGGTACATCTCCCAATTACTGATGTCGAAGCTGGGTTCCTTGCATTCATGGAGGTTTCTCCACAAAGCGACAAGATTAAACAGTTCAACGATTATTTAGATGATACATGGCTTGACAAACATAAAATTCCTCTGTGTTGGCAAATATTGCAAAATTGTTCCAGTAAATTTTTGCTTATAGTTTGAAACACTGCTCCCAAATTTCCCGCGGCATGAATGCCAAAGCAAGACTTGTACTAATTTTTCTACTTCTTACCTGTCGAAAACAGATGCAACGCAGTAGCTGCCGTTAATGATTTTAATAGCCCGTCCCGTTAAGGGAATTCGGAGGTCTTTTGAAAATGTACTTTTCATCCCTGTCAGGTCAAAATTCGGCCGATTGACTGGTATGCGGTAACAAATGTCCCTCGGGATCGACGTTACTCCTTCCAGAGCTCTTTGGAAACAATTTTCATTCCTGTCTCAGATTACGGAGACAGTCATAGTGCTGTGCGTGATAGACGTTGCAAGATAAAACTTCAGGGGGAGGGTGGTTGCCGTAAAACATGGCTATAATGGAGAATAAGCCACCCCTCATTTATGGAAGATAACGAGGCATGTACTAAATTATTAACCATGATCTACACACTTTACATACATTAGCTTTTCAAATTCTAAAGCATTTTCTGTTATCATTTGTATAATTACTCAAGGAAGATGGCGGAGTGGTTAGAACATCGCGCTACGATGCCAGGGGTCCTGCGTTCGAATCCTGGCCTGAGCATGGATGTTTGCCGAGTGTTCATTCATCAATTTAATCATATCATCACTCATCCTCATCTTCGCAAATTAGCCGAAAGTGGCACAAAAAGCAAAGAAATAAAGCACATCAATGAATCATTACTCACAGAAGCAGTTATTTTCTTCCCATGGGGTAGTGTACTCAACTTGTGCAATTTCGAGAGAACGTTTTCTAATTCCATTTCTAGGTTGGTTATTTTTCGTTGCTTTTCGTTAATCGCGGTGGTGAGGATGAATGATGAACTGGAGAAATGATGATGGGACAAGCATAGTACACCCATGCCTGACCAGAGTTAGAGCCTGGGGCATCTGGTTTCATAACGTATTATGCTTCATGTAAGAAGCGGAATTTTGTAAAAACTGTAGAAGTGGGCTGAAGGAAAGTAGCATCCCTGGGTGCATAAAAAAAACCAAGTTCGGCTCACGCAAAAAAATAAAATTAGCCAATAACTGTGCGAAATCTGTTATATCCAGTGCCATCAAATATTTAGTTCTGCAGTCACAAACAAGATTATTTTTTTAAGAAATTATGCCATAAAGATATGTAAAATTTATTATCCAGCATCATCATTCTTGAAGTTCACAACCAGTTGGAAAACAGACAGGGACCTCCCCGAAAGTAGTGGGTAACACGATCACCTCGAAATTAAAGGTGCTAGGTTCGGTTCTGGTATAAACTATAGCTATACATGAGATGTCAAGCTGAGGATTTATTGGAGTTATATTCCCATATTACAGATCCATCACCGCATTTGAAATCCTAGCATACAAGTGTCAGGGTGAAAGAAAGAGGAAGGGAAGTCTGTAGTTCCGATGTTTCAGTTATCTTGGTGCAAGTATACACCGCTAAAGGATTATGTCGGTGTCTATGTTACATTATGAAAACTGAAATAACAGACAAGACAACATCCACTTCTATAAAATTCTACTCTCAAAACCAACGTGGTTATTAATATTGCGTAATGATTTTTTTTTTTGTTACACGCACACACACATAAACACACACGTGCGCTTGTGGTATCCCAGTAAACACCAATATTATTTATAATAGGGAGTGATGTTTACGGAGGGCGCTCAAGTATCAACCTTTCTTCCACGTGGTATACTGTGGACTACATTGTTGCAGATTAATGAGGCTCTGGTATGTGTAATCTTATGACGGGTTCTGTTTTGTCTTGTCAATGTTCCTTCGTGATTGTCCTTTCATCTTATCATCATTCGTCCTCAACGTCGCGATTAAAGCCAGTTTTTGAGAACTAGATATTATCGTAGGAATAAAAGGGGAGGATAACAATGAAGCAAAACAGTAAATGTATCCACAATTTCCAAGTTCTTCCCTCCAATGTGCTCAAATTCACATTTCTTCTTCTTAATATTATTGTTTCCTTTGAATGAAGCATTATCCCTATCATCAAAATCATCTAGCTACTATTCATCATATTCGTTGCGATTAACCGACTGTAAATAAAGTGTCGAAAATATAAGAAAAATACAAAAAATACCAAAACAATCAAGTCAACACTTGTGCCATCAAGTGCATACGTGTATTTTCATCATGTTGGGTTCCTATTTGCCTGCTGTTGTAAAAGTTTTTAGCATCTATAAATCTGCACCCCTGCTCATTTATCTAAGAAACAACAGCACTACGTGCTTTGTAGTACTGAAGTATGAGATACTCGGAAGGCAGTTTTATCTTGACGTCAGAGAAACCCTCCCGCGGTTGTAAACACAAGAGAGTGGAAAAGAGCCCAGTGGACCTTCTGGCTTCTGGCCTTGAATGCCGACGACAAAGAGAATTCTCCTTGGCCGACAGTATGTCCGTTCCTTTTTATCCTTCCTCAATTTGGTCACCCTAAATGCAAGTGTGCGGGGCAGTACCCTCAAATTTGTCTCTGCCAGCTTGAACACAATAGAATCACGAATGTACTTTTTCCAGAATTAGTTTATGACTGGAAATCAGTAGAAACTTTGTTTCACAAATAAAATAAATATGCCGCTGTTCGGTGTCGGTCTGTCGGAGAATTTGGACTGGTGACCTAAGAAACAAAAAAAAAGTGGCAAATGCAAACCCCCATTAGCCGCCCCCGTGACGGAGCGGTTAGCACATCGTGCTATGACGCCAAGGGTCCCGCGTTCGAATTCCAGTCTCAGCATGGGTGTTTGTTAGTGTTCATTCATCAATTTCATCATATCAATACTCATCCTGATCTTAGCAATTAGCCAAAAGTGGCAGAAAAGCAAAGTAAAATCAATCAATCAATGAAGCAAGCGAACCGCCATTACTGGCCTCCCAATGGCGTAGTGGTAGCTTCGGCGCTTGTAATCAAGGGTTCCCGGTTTCGGATCCCAGCAGAGGCACACAGTGGTTCAGATCCCACCTTAAACTGTAGGTCCAGTTCCGATTAACCTTCCTGTGCATAAAGTGGTCTTAAAACGCCAACTCAATCAAGCTCACCCGCATTAAAATTAGCCACGATTATTATTTTTTCTTAGTATAATTTTAACCCCCGAGAGTGTATTATTCACTTTTACAATTCTACCCCCCCCCCCCCCCTTTGCCAGAAATACATCCTGCGTACGATGGTGAGTGGCATGTGTGTGTACTATATGAGAGTTGATTTTAATTTAACAATGTCTGTCTGTCTCTCATTCTCTGTATCTCACTCTCTCTCATATATATATATATATATAATCAGGGTGGCGACACCTGGAAAACCGGGAAAAGTCAGGGAATTTGAGGTGTCAAAAAAAGTCAGGGAATTTCGTCGTCTTGACTTTTTTTTAAAAAAAATTATTTACTTATTTAAAGATATCGTTATGGAACTCTGCACGGGAACAGGAAATCTCGTTCGTAAGTTTCGGCCTCAACTTTTAGGCCCCTTTTATGCGCAACATAACCACGGCGCCAGAAACCAGTGATGGCAGGAGGAGAGAGAGAGAGAGAGAAAGAGAAAGAGAAATTTCTCTCGCCTGGGCTTCTCGGCGGGAATTTTAAATTCGGACATTCTTTGGAGGAAAATTGCTATAACTCTGGCACTATGGGAGCAATCTACTTCGGATAACTTTTGTTTTGCAGCTAAAACATCAGCGCATGCAACCGTGTACAATTCAGAACACCGGACCGAGGAAGAGGTGCTTGGGGGGTGGGACCCCCGAATTTCAATGAAAAAAACAACAACATAAACATCTGGAGTTTGCCCCCTCGTCTCCCGCTATTTTGGGGAGAAGGCGCAAACCTTAGTATTCTCTTCAAAGAATGGACGTTTCCAAAGAGAATGAAACATGTTTCATGTTTTTGGGTGCCACACAAGTTGAATAATAAGCCAAAATGTGAAACTCTGTTTTTTTCGAAAAATAGGTAATTTGCATATTGCTCAGAAAATTGTTATAACTCGGGCACAATGGGAGCAATCTCCTTCGGATAAGTTTTGTTTTGCAGCTAAAACACCAGAGCATGCAACCGTGTACAATTAAGAACGCCAATCCGAGGAAGGGGGGGAGGTTGGGGGGCGCAACCCCCGAATTTCAATGAAAAAACATAAAAATCTGGAGTTTGCCCCCTCTTCTCCCGCTATTTGGGAAGAATGCGCGAACTTTAGTGTTCTTTTCGAAGAATTTACATTTCTCAAGAGAACGTAACATGTTTCATGTTCTGGGGTGCCATACAAGTTGAATAATAAGCCAAAATGTAATAATTTTTTTTTTACGAAAAATATGTAATTTGCATTTTTGGAGGAAAATTGTTATAACTCGGGCACTGTGGGAGCAATCTACTTTGGATAACTTTTGTTTTTCAGCTAAAACATCATAGTATGCAACTGTGTATATTTCAGAACGCCGAACCGAGGAAGGGGGGTTTCGACCACCGAATTTCAATAAAAAAACAACATAAAAATCTGGAGTTTGCCCTCCCCTCTTCTCCCGCTATTTTGGGAAGAAGGCGCAAAACTTAGTATTCTCTTCAAAGAATGGACGTTCCCAAAGAGAATGAAAAATGTTTCATGTTCCTGGGTGTCAAACAAGTTGAATAATGAGCCAAAATGTGAAACTCTGTTCAGAAATGTGGCATGGATATTTTGTGGAGAGGGGCAAGGTTGGTCATCAATATGATTTTCCCAGGCTTGCTCCAGGCCTGTGTCAGAGTTTCCACTCAAACATAAGAGTATGAAGGTCCGAAAAGCACATTCATTTCGTAATCAGCACCATGGTACCATATGGTTACATCGGGCCAGTACGACCTTACTCTGATGATACCATATGGTATCATCGGGGGAGTAAAGGTTAAGCCTCTAAATATTACATGGAAAATGCATTGAAATATCATTTTTTCTTGTCTGTATGGGAGTACTAAGGGGACTTGTCAATGATGGAGGGGATAAGAGCGGCTGGCGCCATCCGATAGTTGTAGGATGTCGTAGTAAGGCATTTTGTTGGGCAAACTGAAGGAACATGGAAACAAATAGGTTCCATTGATACATATGATTTTTGTCGACAAAGTATCTCACTACAACATGTGAAAGAATTTGCATGGACTGCAACATTCAACAAAATTCGAATGCATAATCAAGAAGAGCTTTAGACTGCAAATATGCTGCTGGAATTTTATTACTTTTCAGGCTCACTTCATCTTATTTAATGTAGCAGTGCTTACGAAGGTTTTCTTTCATCATCCTGACGTATTACTGGTTTCGCACAAGTTAACATACGTTTACAATGACATTGCACTATTCTTAGATATCAAGAAGAATCCAACCAAATGGGATATATATTGAATAATATCAGGAAAAAGTGAAACATAAATCTGCATTGGTGAACGTTATAAAAATTGGCAAGTGCATGCTCCCAACCTCAAATTTACTGCAACACTAGTATTGCAATGAAATTAACGCCACTCTCTGTCCTGTCTGTTTAAACTCATGAGAGATGGTCATTAATCTCTCACTGAGTAAGTTAATGTCCAATATTATGAAATAAAATACTAATAATAAATACGTAAATATTTTAATATCATATTTAGTCGAATTATTCAATCATAAAAGCAAATCACTTTCTTCAAGAATTGACTTCTCTCTGCCAGCTCTGCTAAATTTTCACTTTCCATCTATTGATTTATACGTGGGGTGGCCAGAAAGTAATTTCCAATTAGTAGGGACATTGATTTTTCGCAGACGCGAAAACCGTGAAAAATTGTAATTGCTACGAAGTTATGTTTAGGAATGTGAAGTGATGTCTGGACACATTTTTTGCCTGTTCGAAACATCGAAAAAATACGAATTTGTCATAAAATGGAAATTGTTGGCGTTTTTAGCGATTTTTTAAAAAGAAATGTCCTAAAAGAACGAAAAATTCCATGAAAACCAACATTCTTGTCTTTTCTAGGCCATGTTTGTGTACATAGAACATGCAGGTTTTCCAACATTTTACTCAAGAGTAAACTATAGAGTTATACGTACATGGAATAATTCAGACAGCCACATTAAATCATGTATTTCCCACGATTTTTTCAACTTCTATCAAAACCATTTGCATCCCAGAGCAAAGTGGCAGGGTTCTAACAGGAGATCGAGTGCGTATCTACCGTCACACGGGAGCCACATCTTCGTATTTGTCGCACGAGATATGTTTTGAATTACCAAGCTAAGTGCGCACCATCGGCATTTGTCGAGCGAGTAATAAATGAGCTCAGTCGTTAGGGCGTCTGACTACTATGTGAGAGACCCGGGGTCGATCCCCTGCGGTAGAGAACCGGGATGTTTTCCTTCTATTCAAAGTGCTCCAGCACCCACCCAGCATCATATGAAGCTGGTACCTTGAGGAATCTTTGAGGGATAAAGGTAGCTAGGAGCGAGGTGCTGATCACATCACCCTCACCTTCAGCTGTGATAAAAAAAGTGTGGTGCCGTAACTCCACATCCCTACTATACACCTTCATGGAAAAGTGCAGGGGAGCAATTTACTTTTACTTCCTCAAAAATCTGTTCCAACATATCAAATGTCACGAAAATACGTAGACCTTGTGACCTACAATTTAAAATAATAGTTTAGAAGCACAATGGAGTATTATGTTTCAGTATATTTGGCAGATAAATGTTCTAAAACAAAAACGCAAATTTTGGGAAATTTAACACTAACAAGTCAAAAAAAGATAATGCCAATGTTTGGTGCCATAATATATCGGTATCTGTCACGTGAGATTGAATGATTTTAATTTTTTGGGTGCATCGCCACTTATGGTCATTATGCACCCTTCAGTATATACGGGGAAAATTCCATTATCTAAAATCCTTACCTTAAAATTAAAAAAGGGTATGGAAAATAACGTTCCCAAAATAACTTTCAAGATATCAAACTCTCACGAAGAGGCGTAAGCCATGTGACTTACAATTTGAAACAGTAGTTTAAAAACACCATGAAGGTATAATTTCAGATATTTGCCAGAAAATGTGCTAAAATGAAAATGTGAATTTTGGGGAAAACAACACCGTATAGTAAAAAATAAAATATAAGAAAATACACCATTTTGAAAAAAAAAAAAAAAAAAAAATATCATGGTCTCTACCGATTAGGCATAAATAAAAAATGAATATCAACTGTAATTTATTGCATTAGTAACAGTGAGTCCTAACCTAATTTTCGGCATAATCACCACCGTTGTTCTGGCATTTGTCGTAACATGGCACTAAATTTTGTATGCCCATGGCATATGTGTCTGACAGCAAAGACTGGAACTATCTCTACCGCAGTGTAGCTGTCAAATCCTTGCCCTGCCAGAAACCTCTTCAGTTAAACAAAGAGATGAAAGTCTGTACATTCAAGGCCAGGGCTGTACAGGGAGTGGTACAAGACCTCTCACCTGAAGTGATGCAAGGGGCCCACGTGTACTCAGCTGTATGGGGTTGTGCACATTCGTTTGGCCTTCCGTGAATTGTCTGCGCCATCGTCTGACCTTACTATCACTCACGACGTCCGGTCTGCACACCTCACATGATTGCTGGTGGCTCTGTGCCAAATTCTGAGCTTGCAATGTAGGCTACATCGCAGTCGGAGGGAGACTGTATGAGAGCTGCAATCTTTAACCTAGAACTATTCTAAAACGGCTGCATTGCAACTGTACCAGATTACAGCTACATGCCACTTCTTCCTGTCTGCATGTGTGTGTGTCGCTCTCCGACCACTAGTGCTGCGTATAGGTACCATTGGAGCTTTTTTCAGGATGCCCCTCGTATATGAACTTTCAGAAGCTTTTATTATTAGTGTTCCTGTTTTAATGTGTGGTTAGCTAAATCAGGTACTTATACAATGCAATTCTATAAATTCCTTGCATTAAATTTCTAATACCTACATACCCTTTTCTTCAGCATTAATAGTATAACTGCATGTTGTCTGTTTCACAGTACTTCACTTGGATATACTGTACTGAAGCAGAAATCCCATTAATAATATAAGGCCATATGACACTTTATTTTGTTCGATTCAATTGTTTCACTTATATGCAAGAGTTAAGTTGTTTGCTTTACAGTGAAGAGAGAAGTAGCTTTATGCATGGAAAAATGAGTCCGCACTCATGGTTCTTGCAACCAGAGGGTTCCAAACCTCAGTGGAAATATCAACATATAATACCGAGAATGTATAAGGAGATTGATAAATTTACAAATTGTATTTCTTAATCAATCACTCTTCACTTTTATCTCATTTAGTCGTAACTTTAAAAATAATCAAGCATTTTATTTTAAACTTACTGCTTATGATAAAATTCCGTAATCCTTCCCTAGCTTGTGAAATGTAATAATTTTCCAAATTCACTATTTTGCAGTTTGAGAATAGAGAATAGAGAAATTAAGTCAATTTCATAGAAGATAATATTGGTACTTTAAAAAACCATACGTGGATCTGTGTGAGTTTATTATTTCTATTTGCAAAAACATCGATTTAATTTAGTTTGTAATTGTCAGGGAAAAATGTAAATTTTGTCCTGGAAAACCTCGAAAAGTCAGGGAATTTCATTTCTGCTTGTTTGTAGCCACCCTGATAATGATTTATTTTATTTTACTTCGCGTTTTGTGCCTCTTGGGTAATTTGCGAAGATGGGGATGAGTGATGAAATGATGAAATTGATGAATGGACATTCACAAACAACCATGTCCGAGCGGGATTCGAAAGAGGGACCCTTGGCGTCGCAGCGCGATGTGCTAACCACTCTGCCACACACATACATACATTCATATATACCCTCATACATACATAATGTTGGTTGTTGTAAAATTTCTTAATGGTTTGATCGATAAATTTCTGACATTTGGGCCCCCCCAAACTGATGAACCTAGCTACGTCCCTGTTCCTATGTAAGTTGAAAGAAGATGCATGCCATCAGACGACTGTACTGAAGGACATTGAGGAGTTTGTGGAAAGCGACGAAAGTGTGCCGTCAGTTTGGATCAAAGGATAAGGAACATTCTACAGGATTATGAAAAATCGGGGGACTTGAGGAGATGTCTTTGAAGCTTGGGGTATGTTCAGAGACTTGGATAATGTTTGTCATGTGTTTCATAATGTACTTTTTGTACAAAGTAGAATGTAATGTACTTTCTGTAATTGTAGAATGACCACAGTCTTCAGCGCAACTTACCCATTCGTCACGGTTTTTCTTGTCTGCCAATTAAACATTGTTTTCTAATGCAAAGAATCTCATTCCATTTATTTAACACCTGGTGTAATGACAGAAACTTGAAGCTTTCAATGACTTATAGTTTAAAGTGAGATCCGACCCACTATATGTCTCTCAGATTTTTTGCTGGAGAATTTGGAAATCTTGCAGAATAGTGGAAATGATTGTGAAAATAAATTTGAACCTTCAAGAAAGTAATCAGCATAGTCTAGAGTTTTGAAAGGTATTATGTATCAACAAATAAAAGATCTAAAAATTAACTTAAGGGTAACGGTTCAGATTGTTTTATATTATATTTTATCTAATTATCGTAGAATTTTGGCAATCATTGTCACACGAAATTTGATCCTTCCGTAATGAGCACTCTCTGGCTTTCGAAAAATCTATTAATGTTTGAAAAAACAACTTAAAAATTACTTCCCATGGATAATGTATTTTCTGTTGACGAGCGACTGTAAGTATCGTACACTAGTGAGAATTAATGTAGAAGTAAATCGGAACCTTAGTAGAATGCATTTAGGGACTTTATTTTAATGCTAAGAGAACCAAACCTGTCCTGTCTAACCTAACTATGAAAGCATATATTGAACAAAATCTTAAGTAATTGCTAAACTCTGCAGAATGTGTCAACAGAACTAAATCGAAATCAAGCCAAGTTAAAATCACAATAAAACAAAAGGAACTTTGGCCTAACTTATGTAAGCATCCGTGCTTCTCATGTAGCAGCCATTCTTCGTTTACTGTCAAATTGGACACAGGCTAGTGTTGTATTTTTATGCTGCTGCATGTTCCCTTAAGGCTCAAAGGGAGAAAAATCATTCCCCCAGAAAACATGCAGTAAGTAATCACAAAACTGAAGAAATATGTGTGTCCCGACTTAATTAGATTTTTTTTTCATTGGGTGACACATCAGTACATGGAGTCCTATCATTGCTGTTTTTTGGTTTTTGAGACCAGAGCCTGCTACTGCTTCTTCGTTTCAAGTAGCTCCCCAATTGTCCTCATGAATGAAATGAAGAAATCAAATAAAAGAACCTAGTACCTAGGTGACTTGACAATCTTTATTGTACTTGAAACTGTCGTTTGTACTTCAAATACTGTTCAAACTGCCCCCCCCCCCCCCAAGTGTTCAATGCACAAGGTACATCTCTTCAGCACTGATTTGCAAATATCATGACACAATTGAGGATTGTCATCCAATCTCTTGAATGATTGTTTGATTAGCTGTTGCAAGTGAACCAAACCCTGCAGTTTCTCGGAAAACACTTCGTCTTTGACAATACCCCACATGGAGAAGTCGCATGGTGTGAGGTCACATGAACGTGGTGGCCAGTCTGTCGTACCACAACGACCAATCGATCCATCGAAATGTTCATCCAAGAACTCCCTCACAACAACACTACAATGAGGCGGTGCTCCATCATGTTGCAGTGAACGGAATGTTTTCATAATGAGGTTACTACCTCATACAGTGACGCCAGGGACGTTTATCTCTTCCGTCATAATTTTGTGTGGATTGGTATCACTCCAATAAACAATTGTGTCTGTTTACGCGACCGTTCATCTTGAATGAGGCCTCATCTGTCCAGAAAATTTGTGATACGGTCCAGGTATTATGATATGGCTACAAAGTATGGTCTTCACGGCCAGAAGAAGATAAATAATAAGCAGATGTATTCTGTGTAATTCTTGCTTTCTCATGGTTCAATGTATTTGAATGTTTCGAACATAACGTCCAGTTTCTATTAAATATGTTAATTGTTAACCGTCTGGTTTTTATCTTGTGCAACGTATATTAATCCACATTACCATGTCCTTCACTCCGAACCTATCAATTTGGCGCTGTGGACAGTGAACAGAAGATTTGAAGGATTCTAATCATATCAGCACGGGATAGTGACAAGTACGATTTCATGTAGCAAATCAACAAGACTGTGTTTTACAGGTAACATTCAGTTTGCTAATTTTGTTCACGCTTAAGCAAAAGCAAGTTTCAGTTACACATCGTAACTTTTATATTTTCCAGTTATTTCCATCAGTTAACGTAATTTGACGTTTCAACAACATGGCTCTCAACATTACATTTGCTGAAGAAAATGAAGATATCGAGAGTTATTTCATGCATTTTGATCAACTGTGTCTCGCCCAGAATGTGGCAAATGAAAGAAAAGCAGCAGTTCTATTAGCAGTCATTGGTCCTAAGGCTTTCCAAGTACTTCACAATATTACGGCTCCTGAAATGCCATGTAATCTAACATATGCTGTCATTCATGACAAAATGGTTCAGCACTTGAGGCCCAAAACCAACAAGTTTACAGAGAGGTTCAAGTTTCGAAAATGTATTCAGTCTCAAGGAGAATCAGTTACTCAATTCGTAGTGAGAATCAAACAACAAGCAGCCAAATGTGCATATGAACAGTATTTAGATGAGGCACTTGTTCAACAATTCCTTGTTGGTATACTTTCAGATTCTGCTCAGAAAAGATTATTGTCCGAAAGTGATCTTTCCTTTGCTAAATGTCAAGAAATTGCTTTGCATTGTGAGTTATTAGAGCGAGAAGTTAAAATATTCTCGAATAAGTACAATACAGGTTCTGTGACTTTTGCCACCAACTCAAGAAATTTGACATGGATGAATCCAGATCGTCAAACAGACCCTTCAACGAGTTCACGCTCGGACGAAACGAGGCAGAAGAGCTACAATCAACCTCAGAACTCAACTGCTACCAAGCAAAATCTTCACTCCCAGTGCGGCAACTGCACAAAGAATCACCCACAAGGTCTATGTCCGGCAAGAAATGCAATCTGTAGCTACTGCAAACGACAAGGCCATTTGAATATACGATGCAGAAAGAAGCAGAAAGATAGAGCCGGGCATAGAACGTCCAGTTCAACCTCACGGAGCACTACATCCGATGAGTTGTCTACGTTCACCTTCAACCATCTCAACACTGATGCACTCAGTCATCATTCCACACTGGTTACTTCTACTCAACACATTTTGGAGCAACAATTCAGTTCGGATAGCTTCATAATAAATCTCGAAATCAATAAGTGTATTGTTAAATGTGAAGTAGATACTGGGTCTGCTGTTACTCTTTTCAACGAGAAGTATTTTGATCAGTTGTTTCCACACTATGTTAAATGTAATTCTAACCTACGATTACGAGGTGTATACGAAGGATATGTACGTGTTACAGCACAAACATCCGTCAAACTATACTTAGACAATAGAGATTATACTTTACCTGTCTTTCTCTGTCAGGAGAAACTTTTATATCCATTGATCAGTCGTACGTGGTTGGACATTATTCAACCATCTTGGAGGCAATAATAAGTTGCAGCCAGTGTTCTTTCAACTAACACAGTACAAGGTACTATTACTAACGCTGGTGGCGACGACCTAAGGCGAGAAATTTCTTCTAGATACGAGAAAATCTTTGATGCTGATTTGTCCAAGCCCGTTGCACCTTATTTGGTCGATATACCACTGAGATCCAACTCTGCACCGATATTTCGTAGACATTACGAAGTTCCTTACGGTATTCGAGACTGTGTTCAGGATTCTATTCAAAATCTAGTGAAAGTAGGGTTATGGGAACCGGTCGAATATTCTGATTGGGCCTCACCACTTGTCGATGTTACCAAAAAAGATGGCTCACTTCATCTCTGCACTGACTTCTCAGAAACGGTGAATAAAATGACTGAAAACGTCAAGTTTCCCATTGCTAGAGTCGAGGATATTTTCTCTAAGTTGGCCAGGTGTAAATACTTTACGGTAATTGACCTTCAAATGGCTTACAGACAGTTGGAACTTTCTGAAGGTGCCAAAGGCATCACTGTCGTCAACACACCTTGGGGCTTATATAAACCTCACAGACTACCTTTTGGCATAAACATAAGTGGAGATCTGTTTCAAATGGTCCTAGCGAAGATTCTAGATGACATTCCCGGAGTTTCTTTCTACTTTGATGACGTCATCATCGGAGGTGAAACATTGCAACAATGCTTCACACGCACGTGTGATGTCCTGAATTGTCTGGCCAAACACAATGTCAAAGCGAGCGCCAGCAAAAGCCAATTCCTAACCTCATCTATCGAGTACCTAGGATACAAGATTGACGTCACTGGTATACGGCCGTCAGACAAGAACTTGGAGGCCATCCTAAATTCTTCACCACCTCAAGACAAATCACAATTACGTTCCTTCATCGGGATGATCAACTTTCATCGAACGTTTGTACCCAATGTAGCTTCGAAACTTCACTTTTTACTTTCTTTACTCAAGAAAAACGTCTCTCGGAACTGGGACGATAACTGTCAACACGAGTTCGACAGCATCATTAAGGGCGAACTTCGACAGGTAAATCCTATTGTGCCTTTCGACCCAACAAAGCCAGTAGTACTTATCACTGATGGCTCTCCTTTCGGCTGTGGCGCACAATTGTGTCATCGAGTTGAAAGCGGTTTACAGACTATCGCCTGCTCTTCTACCACCTTCAGTGAGACGGAGCGGAGATACTCCCAGGTAGAGAGAGAAGCGCTAGCCATAGTTCACGGTATCAAGCGATTTCACAAATTTTTACTCGGATCCAAGTTCGAGATTGTTACAGTCGCACGTGCTGTAAAGTTTATATTTTCTCCAGATCGAGCCATTTCAAAACATTCATCCAATAGATTGATGAGATGGGCTCTACTTTTATCTTCATACCTATATAATATAATTCATTCCAGCAAGGTATAAGTAGCTGACATGCTAAGCAGGTTGCCTACGCAAACACGTGACACAATACCAGCTGGAGAAGAAGAACTTCATGCATATTTCGGGTCCATTGAAGATGCTGTAATTCCTCTTTCTTGAGACGCAATACAGAATGCCACTTCAGAAGACCCACTGCTCTCATTAGTTGTCTCCTGTGTAGTAAATGGTTGGCCAGATCAACACGACACGTCTACCGAACGGAAGAAGCTTGCACCTTTCTTCGAAAGAAGAGCTCACCTTACGTACGAGCAGGGAACGCTCATGTGGTCGGGTAGACTTATCATTCCCACAGTTAAACGGAATGAAGTTCTTAGAGTTTTACACGATGGACACATAGGTTCGACTCGTATGAAAGAGTTGTGTCTATCCAGATTTTGGTGGCCGGGCATGTCAGCAGAGATTACGGATTTTGTGGCGAGCTGCAATACATGCCGAGCTAATGCTCCTAAGGTCCGCAACGGACCCGATTCTTCATGGCCTCTCGCTTTGTACGTGAACGAGAGATGGCATATAGACCACTTTTTCTTGGCAGGGCGTAAGTTCCTACTGATAGTAGACCCCTTCAGCAAGTGGACAGAAGTATGGCCTGTACACACATTGGACACAAAGGAAACGATCCGCTGGCTTATGCAATCTTGCGACACGCTAGCGATACCAATTACTATCGTATCCGACAACGGCCTAACGTTCACTTCTCTCGAATTTCGTAACTTCTGTCTTAAGAATGGCATCAAACATGTTACTTCACCGCCTTATCACAGCCCTAGCAACGGCTTAGCCGAACGATACGTTCGTACTGTCAAAACCGCTCTTGTCAAGCTTATAACTGACAAACCCAATCTGAGCATGCTTGAACTTGATATGGGGATCGCCAACCGTCTTTTCATCCTTCGGAACACGCGACTGGGAGGAAAAGGAAGCCTACCGAACTTTCGGTCTTGAAACACCGACCCAGATTTTGGTGGGAACCAAACAATGTGCCTCTGTCGAGTGAATCTCCGTTCAAGCCGAGGAAGTCAGCAAATATGGTACTTTCGCCGTCAACTCAGCAGTTTGGGTTCCATCACCTAGGCACGGTACTCCAAATTACATCCCAGGAGTTGTCATTCGTCGAATTGGGGATAGCATCCTCTACGAGATAATGTTGGAAGATGGAATCAAACGAGTGGTACATCCCATGTGGTTGAAGAGACGTGTTTCACGTGACACTGCAGATGACGACGACTTCAACGTTACAATACCAAATAGAAATTCAGCCAACCCCGGTGGAGCAATACCAGAACCTACCCCAGGCAGAGCCAGATACCCAGGACCAGGTCCTAGCACACCTCACTCATCTCCGAGAAGGTCTACCAGGATTCGCCGCCTGCCAGATCGATACGGTCAACAGCATACCTGATTTTTTTTAATGGAACACCTGGAGGGATGATACGGTCCAGGTATTATGATATGGCTACAAGTTATGGTCTTCACGGCCAGAAGAAGATAAACAATAAGCAGATGTATTCTGTGTAATTCTTGCTTTTTCATGGTTCAATGTATTTGAATGTTTCGGACATAACGTCCAGTTTCTATTAAATATGTTAATTGTTAACCGTCTGGTTTTTATCTTGTGCAACGTATATTAATCCACATTACCATGTCCTTCACTCTGAACCTATCAATTTGTTTCCAGAAGTCTCTGTGAGCTTCGTTCCAAATGAGACACCACTCACAGAACTCAACACATCGGTCCAGATCACTTTCATGTAACGCGTGCAGAAGCTTTGGCCGGTAAGGATTCATCTATAAATCCGTTAACATGTTCCTTACAGAGGTACGTGACATTATCAGGTCCCCTGCGCACCTTCTGGTAGACTTCTTCGAGCTGGATACACAACTCTGAGCAACGTGCAGTGTTTTCTTCATTTCGTACACTTCGGGGTCATCCGCTTTGCTGTAGATCATGCACAGAACCTGTAGCCTTGAATCGTTGGTTCAGGTTTCTCATGGCTTGACGTGATGGTGGTTCCACACCTGGAAATCTTCTCCTGAATTTTGCTGTCACCACATTTGTGTTTTTGTTGTGTTTCCACCAAGCTTGTAGCACAAAAACACGTTCCTTTGTTCAGATTCATCTCGAGACCTGCAATGCAAGATAACAACTTCACTCAGTAAACAACTGTCTTCAACAAACAGTAAACAAGACACGTACAAAAAGATGGTTACCCATCCTAGAGGCATAGTAGTGCCAGTCCTAGTACAAAGAAAATGCTCGCTTATTTCTTTTCTTTCCTTACTTGTTTTGGGGAAAGCAACTTTGTGCCCACCCTGTATATATTCCTGTATGAAGCCTATGTTTTTGTCTCCTATTTCCTATCTTATTCACCACTCTGTTACCAGGTCACCTTTGTTTACAGATTAAAAAATATAGCTTGGTGTTCAATTAAAAGGTGTGCCATGACTGACTAAGGTGATGTTGGAAGGCAGATAATATACGGTATATGTATGTATTTTAACAGAATCTGAGTTTCAATTTTAAGATGCTAATTTAATGATAAGGTTGTAATTAAAAGTTGAATCAGTAATTTGGACCCTTTGACTAGTTTCCACCCCTGAGTGTGTAAATATTAGGCTAATCAACCACGCAAGATGTATATAATCAAACTCGAAACACACAAATGGTGAAGCTGCATACATAGAGTTTAATTATAGAACTAAGAGCATGAAAGCTGTTTAACATAATCTAGACATGTAATTATACAGGAATATTACACAATAACTTGAACTTCATTGGCGTCATTTATGTATGCTACAATTTTACTTTTTTATTTTTTAATACTGAATTTAGGTGATATTAATTTCATATTTATTTTCAGGTTAAGGAATGAATAATGGGAACAGGTAGCAGCAGCCCAAGCGATTTAGCATCGAATGAATATCTTCAGAAGTTTGGAGGAAAAGAAGCAATTTCCCCAAATGATCCTTT
This sequence comes from Lepisma saccharinum, assembly GCF_977018435.1. Taxonomy (NCBI): domain Eukaryota; kingdom Metazoa; phylum Arthropoda; class Insecta; order Zygentoma; family Lepismatidae; genus Lepisma; species Lepisma saccharinum. The sequence goes on from NC_139229.1 coordinate 117,219,423, forward strand.
TTGGAATCGTTTTCTCTCCTTTACCTTTGTGCCACCAGTGTCAAGGTAGGTCAAAAACATGATTTGTATTTATATGTATCAATAATGTACAACGGTTGTTCAAGTTTGTAAGAGACAAGTATCTACTATTATTGAACTTGTCCGGAAAGTAAAGATACAAACACATTTGCACGTTAGGGGGAAAATGTGTACCAAAGTTGGCAACACTGGCAGTAACCGTGATCCATACGATGAGGATTGGGAGTGAGTCGTCACTGCTGCGCTGAGTCATGTGCGAGGAACACGCGTTGGAAATGACAGCGACGATACCGAATCCCGCCAAGTGCTTAGTGCACGCTGTGATCAGGTTTTTGCAGGCACATGGAAAGCATCCTATGGATATCCACCGAGAAATTGTGTACGGGAACGTAATGAATAGTCAAAATGTGGCGAAATGGTGCCGGGCCTTCGCAGAAGGTCAACGTGATGTTCATGATGAAGAGAGAAGTGGGAGGCCATCTGTGATCACTGACGACCTTCGCAATCGTATTGAAGCAGAGGTGCGTGGGAATAGGCGGGTGACAATTCGAGAATTGTGTGTGATGTTTCCTGACAGTTCGAAAACCACTATTCATGAAGTTGTGAGTGGGTTAGGGTACAGAAAGTTGTGTATCAAAATGGGCTAGAATTTCACCAGGAAAACAACTGTGACATTTGTTTTCACCTAACTTTAATTGTTGCAGAGTTAACAATACCACAAAGTTATGGCTCAATATGTCACTTAACACCCCCAGTACAAGACCACTGCGGCATGGAACATAAAAATGGTGATGACCAATCGTTGCCTGGCCAAGGGGGAATCACATTGACGTCACCCGCATGGTAGGCAACCATCTTGATGTCCGCCATCTTGAAATCAACTTCAGAAATGTAAATGGGAAGGGGTCGTGCGACATATCAAAATGGGTTGGAATTTCACCAGGAAAACAACTGTGACATTTGTTTTCACCTAGCTTTAAATTGAAGGACGATTCCCGCATGGGAGAGTGACACGGCCTTTCCTTTTTGCTTAAATGTTTATTGTTCAAATTATCATTAGTATGTGATTATGTGGTATTTATTGTTTAGACCAATCACTGAAATTGTCCGGATATTGACTTACCGGTATGTATATATCTTGTAGTATTGGTTGACATGGGAATTATGATTGTGTTTTGTCTTTACATAAAAGTGTAAAAGTGTGATGATGTGAATTGATCGTGTCAAGAGTAGCACATTTCCTTTTTCACTGATCTGAACGAAAATGCCACTAACACGTGAGGAACGGATTGCCATCATATTGATGTCAGGGGAGAGAAGTACGCCTGACATTGCCACAGACTTCAATAACCTCAATCCTGCAAGACAACCGGTGTCACATGTGGCCGTCAGCCAGTTGCTGGCAAAGTTTCAAGATACTGGATCTGTGGACGACAAGCCGTGACATGGACGTCCGAAAACAGCCACAGATGACGGTACTGCTGTAGCGGTGTTGGCATCATTTGCAAGGTCGCCAACCCGAAGCACACGGAGACTGGCGCTGGAAAGCGGTGTCAGCAAGGGTTCAATTCAAAGGTTTGTACGTGACCGACCACCACTGGCATCCATATAAGATACAGCTGCAGCAGCACCTTAGTGAGGACGATCCAGACAGGCGTTTGCAGTTTTGTGAGTGGGCTATAGCACAACTGCAACGTGACCCTGCCGTCGGTAGCAAGATTCTGTTCAGTGATGAGGCTAATTTTTATGTGTCGGGGGAGGTGAATAAGCAAAATCTGCGGTACTGGTCACCCGAAAATCCACATTGGACAGATCCCAGCAAGGTGACGGGAGGCGGGAAGCTAATGGTGTGGTGTGGTACTTGGGGTTTTCGACTTGTAGGTCCATTTTTCATTGAGGGCAACTTAAATGCAGAGGGCTACTTGATTCTGCTACGGGAGCAGATCTTACCATCCCTACTGTCCGAGGATGGGAGTTATCCTGAATGGTTCCATCAAGATGGTGCTCCACCGCATTATGGGATGATAGTCCGTCAGTACCTGGATCAACAATTCCCTCACCACTGGATTTCTCACCGAGGGACTGTGGAATAGCCTGCATGCTCACATGACCAGTCACCATTGGACTTTTACCTCTGTGGACACCTGAAAGCCATCATGTAAGCTACGAAAATCAGGGATGTGGCCCATTTGCGCACACGCATTGTGCATTCCTGTACTGCAATAACTCCTGAGGTTCTTCAGAATGTGGTAAGGTTATGGGAGAGACGATTACACGTGTGTGTTGCGCAAGAGGTACGTCATATTGAGCATGTGTTATACCTTTGTGGTATTGTTAACTCTGCAACAATTAAAGTTAGGTGAAAACAAATTTCACAGTTGTTTTCCTGGTGAAATTCCAGCCCATTTTGATATGTCGCACGACCCCCTTCCCATTTAAATTTCTGAAGTTGATTTCAAGATGGCTGCCGACCATGCGGGTGACGTCAATGTGATTCCCCTTGGCCAGGCAACGATTGGTCATCACCATTTTTACGTTCCATGCCGCAGTGACCTTGTACTGGGGGGTGTTAAGTGACTTATTGAGCCACCCTGTATATCTGGAACAGCATGTGGTAATTCAGTTTCAATGAAGGGCTAAAACCAAGTGAAATTCACAGAAGACTAAACAGTGCAGTGATGAGGCTGCCATACGTAAATGCAAGATTGTCCCAGCTGATGTGCCTCAGATCCTAGGAGTGAGCTCCCTTTTATAATCTTAGGCTTCAAAAGGTTGTTAAACCTTTCGAACGCGCTAGATCTTGTTTAGATCCACGTGTTTGCCTTTCAGTTCCTTGTTTAACGGAAGTTACTAAGTTAGCGCATTCTTGGGATCGCCCGCTGGTCGGACAATTCCAGGAAATAAACAAGCGTGAATATTACCATGACGAGGTTTTCTCGGTTTAATAATCTCCATATCTCTACATTCCCCTTGTTGAGTTAATCGATCCACTCTTGGATGGTCGACTAGCTCCGGAGGAGGTTATATTTAAAAATTATCACTTATTAAAAATTTCAAAATCCATAGAAAACCAATATATCAATCCATTCACCATAAGATTCATATCACCACCAAAAAAAAATATTGATATAATCAAAACACCGTTGAGAGAAAAAATGAAAACACGTAGAAAAAAAAAATTAAAACTGTAGGTCAAAGCCTCTTGTGTACTCACAGAGTACGAGCACCAATAACGAAGTCTTGAGGCATATAGAAAAATAATCGCATAGTTTTGATACTCAATGAGCGTTGATGTAAACATGACAACACGATAACAGAAAAACACATGTCATTACACAGCGAAAGAGCGCCGCACAACGCAGGTGGTTTTGTTGACTGTTTGCGGAGTTCAAAGTACACACTGAATAACACACACGCGGTCGGGCGGGGCATTGAGGTAATGTTACCATGGCAACGCCGTAGACTGCACGGCGCTATTGGCAGAGTGGAGTCTGTAGCAGACGAGAAAACACAAAACAAAGACTCTTATCGCACACAGGGCATGAAAATGTAGATCCACTAAAATATAAATCATCATCCGTGGTCACAAAGTTTGGTGCTGTAAACGACATATATGTGTACTAAATATGCGCGCCTGACGGTATTTGATGGAGGCTGAACACTGGAACACACTTTCAGCCGATGAAAAACGACAATGCGTATCACGTGATGGCAGATAAACAAGGGCAACACAACACGCTCTGAGTGGGAGGGGCTTTGCTGATGTAGGTCGCCGTGACATCATGGGAAGGGCAGTCTGGAATTCAAGTTGACGGTGTCGCTTCGGGTCGGTAGACGTCCTGAGTAAAGTGCTCCACAGCTGGATCGCGGCCGGGAAGATGGAAAATCAGCCAATTGGTCCAGACAGGATTGGGTCGTTTGGTGCTGGAAGTCCACAAGATCATCGTCATTCTCTGCAATGAGCCTAGGACTCTCTCACGGAGGCACAAGCAGGAGGTCGTCATGATGAATCCATCCGGTAGCATTCATGGCGATGAGAATGAAACAAGCACAAAAAAAAGGAAAAATTAGGAAAAATGTAAAAGGTAGTGGAGCAGAGTTATAATAAATTATGGCGGGTGATAAAGTCGACAGAAAAAGGACTTTCAGATAAAACTTGGGAATTATTGCGGGGGGGAGGGGAGGTAATATCTGATCGTAGTGATGGCGAAGGGGCATTGTTGCTTATATGATGCAGAGTTTTTAAGGGGACCTGTTTATGAGTGACAGGTTTACATGAGGAAAGTTCGCTGGGGTGCAATGGGGGGGTGGAATAGGTGGAATAACCGGACTAGCCGGAATAGGGGCCGGGGCCGGAGGTGGCTTCACTTAAGGGAACGGGAGTCGACGTCCTTTCGGAAGAGTGGTGGTACATTGACTTGGAGTATTTATTTGTTTCGTACCAGAGGTGAAAGGAGTGGGGGGGAAGAGGGGGTGGTGTGTGAATGACTGTTTTCTCCGGGGCATGCGAAATTGATTGTAAAGCAATCGGGTCACTGATGGAAGGTTTCTCTAATCGTTTTTGGGATGTTGTGACACGTCATTTGGGGGAACAACAGCAAGATATAATTAATAATACCAATAAAATAAGTATGCCGAGAAGAGCTATCACGAAGAATGCGATAATAGCATAATGAGCGGGAGACATCTTGTGGGAGAAGTCTGAAATGAGAAAAGAAAGGGGAGTTCAGCGATAATAGAATGAACTAAGTGATTACGAGACATTTCCGTCTGTAATATGTGTAAATGTCGTATATAAAAATAATTGCAAGAATTTTACGTGTATTGTGGGCAAAGGATTAAGCACCTTCGATTCGCTGCTAACCAAAAAAAAATTGAAAAAGAGTAAGTAATATGTTTATAGAAAGTTCATGGAAAAAGAAAGTATGTTTTAATTTCATGGGAAATGAGCTATACCATGTTGTATGCTATCAATAATTGAACTATAAAATTAAAGGAGAGAGTGGGAACATTTGCCTATATTTATTATATGCTTTGTTAACATATTTAGTGCATTGCAGCTTTCAAAGAAGCAATTCGCGTTACACCTGAGTGTAAATAAAAAATTGCTATGGCCAGAAAGCCAATAGTTCAGCAAGTTCTACGCAGTTCATTTGTTCTTTAAATCATTCATCTTGTTCTATCTTAGTTCTTTCTTTCTTTATTTCTTTGTACTTTTTTTTTTCATTTGAGCGTATATGTACCAGCAATTGGGAAAAAAAATGTTTGCTAGTTAGAAGCATAAATGCGCTAAGTACTTATAAGTCAAATCAGGTAAGTGATATGTTCTGACTATTACTATGCGTATAATCGCAAATTCTAAAATAACTTTAAAATATCAGTAGAAATTAATTATTAGGCAAGAGATTTATTATAAATGTTCCGACGATTAAGATAGCATTCATGGTGGTTGCGGTAAACGCGGTTTAAAATTACTTACGTGAAATTTAAAAGATTTCGTAATTCCGCGTTGCACAATTTAATGGTTCAATCCTATTAATTTCGAAGATCCACTGTCTTCATTCACAAAAGGGTACGGCTCATCAAACAAGATTTTAGAACCAAACAGCCAATGAGAAACGAGGACAGAAACCAGAGCCAACGAAAGAAAGAAAGGAATGGTACTGTGACCAGAGCTCCACCGGTGAATGTTTGGATCTACGGCGTACCCTTTTGTGAATGAAGACAGTGGATCTTCGAAATTAATAGGATTGAACCATTAAATTGTGCAACGCGGAATTACGAAATCTTTTAAATTTCACGTAAGTAAGATTGAGATAGCATTCTGTAATCCTCGTCTTGTTAAAAATAAAAATGCGTACGTTCTAACGCAGAAGTGCAGTGCGAGCACGGGATGTGAAGAAAGGGGGGTGGGTGGATGAGCGTGAGAAAATGCTGGATCATGGGATGTTAGCATGTGCAATGTACGTAGCGAGGAGGCTAAAGAGAGTGATAGCGGAGTGGAGTGTTAATGAATGTTAGCGTATATGTTAGTGGGGTTTTTATGGCACTAGTCGTAGCAGGCTTTGAGTCTAGAAACAGTAATAGTATCGGTCTTTTGTTTGCTCCTTCCGTCGATGAAAGTGACTTCATAGGAATTCTCGTTAACTTTGCGAAGAATAGTTCCTTTATACTTATAAGAGGACGCAAAAGCTTTTGACACGCCTGGAGTCGGAGTGGCATCTAGAATCCATACATGTTGGCCTGGTGAGTACTGTATTTGCCTAGAAGTGCGGTCTGTGTACTGTTTCTGCTATTCGTAATGTTTATGTAAGTTGTTGTGAGCGGTCTTACGTATGGATGTCAGGAGTTCAAGTCTCTGTGCGTTCGTCTGGGAGATATTGTCGGGGTTCGAAGGAAGGACTGTGTCTGCTAAGATCCTTGGGTTGTAGCCAAACAAAGTAAAATACGGGCTCTGGAGGGATCCAGAATGGATTGTAATGTTGTGGCTGAACGTTGCACTAGCTAAATAGTCACACCACGAAACCTTCTTCTCTAACACAAAAACTCTCATGACTTTCTTTAAGTAACTAAATGAACTCTCAACTAACCCATTCGTGAAATGTGCACAATTATCTACATATTTTAGTTGTACGCCTGTAATATCAGCTAACTCCCGTAAGAGTAAACTTGAACTGGGTGTTGAGCGATCTAAATAGATCGTTTCCGGGAGGCCATGGACTAGAAAGACTTTCTCAACTAAAGCTGTTGCTATGTTTTGTGCATCATGATTAGCCAAAGGAGCTGTAATGACGTATCTTGTACAACTATCGACTACTGATAGAAAATATTTGTATTTGTGCGTTTTAGAAGAGACTAATGGTCCACATACGTCAATATGAATTCATTGGAAAGGAATTTGGGCAGGTTGAAATGTTTGCAGCGTATGTGGTTTAGAACCTTGTGGTTTCTTTGAGATCCGGCAAGGGATGCAATGTCGAACCTTATCGTACACAAATTTCTTCATATTAGGGAAAAAGTAGCGCATAAGCATTAAATTATATGACTTTTGTGCACCTTGGTGACTTCCATTCATTTTGTGTACATGAATAAGATCGAAAACTTGATTTCTTAATGCATGGGGAATACAAAGTCTATCCCGATAACCAGTTTTGATTTTATTAGTCCTGTATAAGACTCCATTTTTGAGTACATAAGAATACGAAAGTTTTTCTAGTTTAGGATTACTAGCTTTATCTTTGTTTTCTAAAACGTCAATAATGTCTCTTAAATAGGGGTCTTTACGTTGTTCTGAACTGATATCAAAATCTGCTGCTTGTGCATGAAATACTTGATGAAAGAATAGTGCATCATCATCATCTTTCTTGTCAGGATTAGTCTTTTCTAGCGGTAAGCTTGCACGGGAAAGTGCATCCGCAAGTTCATTTTTACTGGCGCTGACATGCCTTATTTCGAAATCAAAATTCTGAAAATAAAGAGCTCTTCTTCCTAGAATAGAACTATGGTGTTTAGTTGAACGAAGATAGGATAAGGCCTTGTTGTCTGTGAGAACCACAAAATGTTGATTCATAAGGAAAAATTTGAAAGTTTTCAAAACATAATATGCACCTGCAATTTCGAGGGAAAATGTGTCAGCTTTTTTCTCTGTTTCTGTTAAGGCTCGTGAACAATAAGCACAAGGATGTAAATTTCCTTCTTCATCAGACTGTAACAACACTCCGCCGATCCCAACTCCGCTTGCATCAATGTATACATATGAGGGGCGCTTAGGGTCATAGGGGCGGAAGTGATCATTTTTTCAGTGTTTCGAAACTTTTCTGGTGTTCATCAGTCCATTGAAACTTGACATTCTTTTTGAGAAGCTTGAATAAACATTCTGTGGGTCCTGCAAATCCTTGCACAAATCGTCGAATGAAATTTACAAGTCCTAGAAAACTACGAAGCTTGCGTTTGGTGGTAGGGGTGGGATATTCCAAAATGGCTTTCAGAATATGTTCTGAAATTTTAATTCCCTTTTGAGATACCAAGTTACCGAGGACTTTTACTTCGGTAAAAGCTAGCCTACACTTAGAGGGTGATAATTTAAGGGATGCTTTTCGTAACTTTTGAAACACACTATCCAGTATGTTAATCATGTGTGGGAGATTTGAACTGTAAATAATAATGTCATCAGTGTAAACAGAAAGTTCTGAACTGTCTATTCCACTAAGGGCAAGTTCGCTTACGTGGTTCATTACACCGGGGGATGTTTTCAATCCCTGGCATAACCTAGCATATCTAAAACTACCAAGATTGTTAATGGAAAAGGCGGTAATGTCCTGAGAACGCTCTGTTAATGGAACCTGAAAGAATGCACTAGACATGTCCAAAATTGAGTAGTATTTCTTACCAGCCATCTCTGTCATGATGGTTTTTATGTCTGGGGATTGCAATGAAATCGGAGCGATTACTTTGTTTAAGTCACGAAGGTCAGAAATAAAACGATAAGTCCCATTGGGTTTCTTGACTAATAGGACTGGGTGTCGATAGGGACTCCCTTCACAGCGCTCTATAACACCTTGGTCTAATAATTTCTGAATTTCCTGTTTCATAGGCTCTCTGTTATGAAAGGGTATAGGGTAGGTCTTGGCATACACTGGGGTGTCATCTGTCAGCTTGATGTCATATTCCAAAACATTAGTTTTAGTTAATTTATCCCCTGTCCAGAGAAAAATATCTGCATACGTGTATGCGAGCTTTAGGATTTTTTCTCTTTCTTCTCGAGGAATATCAGGGTTAACTGTGATGAGGGAGGGGTCAAATTTCTGTTGACTTTCACTTATTTGATGTTTTACTGTGCTATTTTCATTACAAGAGTATGAAAATGCAACATCTTCGCTTTTATTTTCCCAAACGGAAGTAACGTCACTTAAAATTTCACAGGTCGATATTTCACCTAATATTGTGTCACTTTCCAAAGTGATTGTGGTTTCCGTAGGGTTGTGTATGTGAATGACAGGTGACTGAGGGTTTACTGTAGCATTGGGAAGGACTACTGCATGCTGGGTCATAAGGGAAGCAGATGGGGTAAAAAGTACAGGCTTATGGGTATTAGGTGTCGTAGTGGTAATGTTCAAATTGATATAAGTTTTTGATCGTGGACTTAACTGAATTGTGTTTGAAAGGGTAGCTTTTCCCTCATACACATTTACATTTTCAATTTGGTTGAATATGTCATGTGACACCTGGTGAGTCTTGTACTTTGACCTCAAAATACTATAATTTGGAGTACGTCCTAAATGATGAAGAGTTATTGTGTTGTCTTTTAACGACATTTCGCACCTCTGCTTTCGCAAAAAATCATTTCCTAAATGGGGAGGGACATTTGTTAAATCTACAATTCTAAACGGGTGCGAATATTTATGCTTTCCAATTATGATAGGAAGAACTACAATTTCAGACACACTCAGTTTTGATCCGGACACACCTTGGATTGTGGACTTCACGTTGTAAGTTTTTCTTTCAGAAGGAAGGAGGTGGGAGGGATAAATTGATATTTGGGAACCCACGTCAATAAGTAAATCTACTTCTTTCCCTTGTAAGCTACTATTGATAAAATATAGGCCATTTCTCTCAATGATAGGAACTTTGTCTAATCTACTATTATCTTCGATTTCGTTCCTGCAAGTCGAAGATGATTTTAGTTTAAACTACTGTCTCTTTGTGGCTTGTAAAAGCATTTATCGCTCACGTGATTATAGCGACCACATAACGTACAGGCCGATGTATTTGCATCGTCGCGATTACCCATATTTCGAGTCTGATCTCGACGTTGAAACCTATTATTACTATTACCTCTGAATTGGCCTCTAGAGTTTGATCTAAAGTTTCCTCTATGATTAGCTCTATTATTACCCCTGTAGGAAGGGTAGTTATTATTCCCCTTGTTATGAGCTCTATTCCCTCTGTTCTGTGTGTCCTGATTAGCCTTTTTCGCAAATTCCAGAACATTTGAGCAGAAATTAAAAAGAGAGGCTGTGTTCATTAGTTCCTGTGAATAGAGGGCTATGTTCGACATTTGTGACGAAAGTTTATTTATCTCATCACTAGAGGTAGCACTTTGAGCGTGTTCCATAGTGGCTACAGCTGGTGGCGCCGTGCAGGGAGCAACGTCAGAACTCGGTACATGATACATTCCTTGATACATTGCGTGGGAGTTATTGACGGGAGCGGGATTTGATTGCAGACTTTGGACTTGATGAGCAGGGGATGGGAGAAAGGATTGACTCTGGTTATATGGTACAAACTGCTGATTCGGGTTCGGTGGATTACTTGGGAGGGGGGAGTAGACCTGTGCATGAGAACAGCTGTGAAGTGGCATCTGGGTCAATGTCTGGTGCTGCAAGCTTGTTTGTGCTATTGCCTGGTCAATTTCAAACTTCTCCTCCATCATACGGGAATTAATCAATAATTGCTGGCGTTCGAAATTTTGTAGGTGGGCAATTAATTCCTCTGTTTTGGCAAAGTGCTTATTAGTTAAACAGCCAATGTATTTGGCTCGCAGTCCCGTGATTATATAAGATAGAGTTTGTTCTTCAGTGCCGTTCGGGAAGTATTGCTGGACTAATGCTTTCTTAGCAATAACATAGGTATGAATTGGTTCTGTAATCATTTGCTTCCTGGCTAGAATGATCTGAACGGGATCCGCTGATAGGTACGAGCCTCTAAATAAAGTACTTAGCTCATTTTTGATATGGGTGTATGTCAGGTCTACAAAGGTAGGTCGTTTCTGTTTGTCATGAAAATAGGTTATAGTCGTGTCAGTCAAAAATAAAGGCAACATCTCTTTACGCTTAGCTTCCGACCATCCCGCGGCGTGTGCTACATTTTGAAACTTGAGGAAAAATGGGTCAATGTCTTTTGGGTCATTCCCGCTAAATGGCGCCGGGTATAACACAGTTGGAATTGGGGTGGCCATGTTAGTGGTGGAAATTTCTACAGTAACGTTATCAGGGCTATTAGTATTGTTAGAGGGAGTAGGAACGTCAGCTGGAGTGCTTGCTAAGGGCTGAGGTCAGTTTTTGTTGGGAGTTTCTAGTCCTAGGACAAATTGAGGGTAGTTTCTATTAGCAGACCTTAACCGTGTTAGCGGAGAGGAGGGACTGAAGATAAAGGTCGTGAATTTATTGGGTTTGCCGTGATTGCAGTAGCTAACTCTATGATTTGGTCGAGGGATTAATCTAGGTGTTCGTGTAATGCTATCTGGGACGTATTCATAGACTAAAGTTCGTCGTGCTGACCAAAGAACAAATGAAAGTGTGGGTATGCAGTTATTTATGTCGTCAATATATCGCTTGTCAAATAAATATAAGCAAGTGTTCTCTTTCCTGTGTGAATTATGCTCAAATACGTCCAGAGTGAATGTTATGCAGAAGAACTAGATTTTGTGGGGGGGGGGAAGAAAAAGAGGGGTTGTGTTCCATATAGTAATATACAAAATTGTCACTGGGTCTGACTCATCTTAAGCGTACTGTGGGAGTATGAATTGGAATTACTAAAAATGTATTTTCAAAAATGCTCCTAAAGTGTGGGGGGAGACTAATTTAATTTAAAGCAATTCGTACAGAAGGGTACTCGATTGCAAAAAGGGCCTGAAGCACCTCCACCATGTTGTAATCCCGTTTTACCTGGGATCTGAGGTCACAGGGAAGTTTCAATTATACATTTAGGTAGAGCTTAATTGTATCTGTTGGCTGAACCTGCTCCGATTAAGAGGGTAGAGATATGGAATGTGAATGTAAAGGTTATTTACGCTTGTTCATACCTGGTAGATGTGTGATGTTCTTGTCCAGATGCTTCTTGCAGACCGAATTGTGACAGGTGCCAAGGTTCTATCCTGCGACCCTTGGCTCACCAAACCGAGCAATCCCGTGCGACTCGTTGCATGCTAGGCAGCCGTAACTCCGTGTTCCGTCGTCGTAGTTCTGTAGTGTTAATGTGTTGTAGAGTAAAATGTAATCAGATACTAACTATCCATGTGAGTGTCGAATGAGCGTCAAAATCCAAAAGAAGAGCGTCGATGATAAGCGTAGTTCAATTGAGAGCGAGCTCAGGGAGTGAGCTCCCTTTTATAATCTTAGACTTCGAAAGGTTGTTAAAACTTTCGAATGCGCTAGATCTTGTTTAGATCCACGCGTTTGCCTTTCAGTTCCTTGTTTAACGGAAGTTACTAAGTTAGCGCATTCTTGGGATCGCCCGCTGGTCGGACAATTCCAGGAAATAAACAAGCGTGAATATTGCCATGACTGGGTTTTCTCGGTTTAATAGTCTCCATATCTCTACAATATATACTCTTAAAGTTGACATCTGCAGTGATGATATTACAAAATTCTATAGACTTTGTCCTAAAAATTTATAAATACACAGAGAAACCTTCATTGTACATTTTTTAGAGGAATGTGGCTAATAGAACTTAAAATGCAGGAAAATGTTTCATTGGGAGCAGAGATGTAAAATGTTTAGAGTGGAAAATGTAAAATCAGGCTTTCACTGCATGACCATTACTATTTTTTGTATTAGATAACATGTTAGTACTTAACAGCCTAGTCCAAGTGTGATCAAATTTTAATAACTCCTTGACTGCACCACAGATCTATGTGGTAATGCCAAATATCTATGAATGTCTTCTTTTTTATTAAATACTTGTCTGGGAATGGTGTATTGTGCCATATGGCGCCGAAGCCTGATGTACGCCCATTTAGTGCTCCAAAATTTAAAATGTTTTCGGGTTGTTTCTGTGCTATTGTGTTTGTGTTATTCGTGACGTGGTAAAAAAAGGTAAAGTGCTCCCATGTGCTTAGCACCATGCCATGAAGGCGTATAGGCGGTGTGGGTGTAACGCCCCACACTTTCTTGATCCGGTCGTGAGTGTGGGTGATGTGATCAGCATCATGACCCTGACCACCTTTACCCCCAAGGGTTTCCCCCAGTTACCCATGTTATTCGACGCTGGGTGGGCGCTGGGGCTGCTTCCATCATTAGAAAACTTCCCGGATTTGAACTGCCCGGGGATCGAACCCGGGACCTTTAGCATGGTAGTCAGACACCGTACCAACTGAGCCACCGCGGCCACGTTGATTCGTAGTATTGCGAGACATGAAATGCCGGATAATTACAAGTGTGTGGAGGACTGGTCGTTTAGTTACAGGCGATTTTCTTTCTCGGCCTTGGGTTCGGATCGGAGCCTTGTTTGGACAGTTTCAGGAAGCCGCAAGAACAACGCTTCCCGTCAGCCACATGGTTCGGCCCAGCACAGCCTCTTCATGTCTGCGTTCACCCTTCTGCTAGCAGGCGACATTCATGTCAACCCTGGTCCCCAGGTGGCTTCCCGTGATGAGTCTGGTTTGAAAATATACTATCAAAATGTGCAAAGCCTAACTAAAAGATATCAACTCTACAAATGTTCTTTAGAGTGTTTAACGAGGACGATGTGATTGGTTTCAGTGAAGTATGGTTCAGTGAAATATCGGCGATAATGAAATACCCCTGATGGAATTTCAGGTATTCCGTAATGATAGAGGTTTACGTGGAGGCGGAGTTACAAGGCACGTCCAGAAAGTAAGTTCCTTTTCAATTTATCTCCGCTGCAGTGCTGCGATCGCAGTTCCGCACATGCGCGGTAGACGCTCTGTATCAAGGAGAAGAAACGTGAGCCATTTGGAGATCGCTGTCAGTCACGTACGCTTTGTTGTGCTTCTTTACAATGTCAGTGTTGATTGAAAATCCCGCCGCTTATGAAATCAGATCTGTGATTCGTTTTCTGAATGCGAGGAAAGTGAAACCAAGTGAAATTTATCGGCAAATTTGCGATGTTTACGGACCAAATGCGATGAGTGATTCAATGGTGAGAAGATGGGTCCGACAGTTTAATGAAGGACGTAGTGATGTGCACGATGAAGAACGAAGTGGGCGTCCATCTTTGGTTACAGAAGAACTGGTTCACGCGACTGGAAAGGCATCTTACTCATTGATTTCTTACCGCGTGGTCAAACAATCACAGCAGATGCTTATTGCGAGACACTTCGGAAATTGCGCCGCACAATACAGAATAAGCGCCGAGGATTGCTGTCAAAAGGTGTTGTTTTTCTTCACGACAACGCATGACCACACACTGCAAATGTGACGAAAAACCTCCTACAGGGATTTGGCTGGGACGTGTTTGACCATCCTCCGTACAGCCCTGACCTCGCTCCTAGCGACTTTCATCTGTTCTTACATCTCAAGTCTTTCCTTGGCGGTCAACACTTCAACAATGACGACGAGCTGAAAGAAACTGTTTCCAACTGGTTGAAGACACAGGCGGCAAATTTCTATGAAGAAGGTATACAAAAACTTGTGCCACGCTATGACAAATGCCTGCAAAATTTCGGCAGTTATGTGGAAAAGTAGTTTAAGAGTTGTAGAATTTTGTGCAATGAATAACTTTTCTGTATCTGTACACAATTTAATTTTATTACCAAACGGAACTTACTTTCTGGATGTGCCTTGTATGTTACTCGTAAACAACAAGTGGCCCTGCATCAGACGTCTGGATCTGGAAATGTCATGCGAGTTAATATGGACTTGGGTAAATATAGGCACAAATAAACTTTTAATCGGCTGCTTTTATAAACCCCCTAAATCTGGGACTGCAACCTTGTCAACATTATTGTTCTCTGTGCTAAATGCTATAAAGGAAACGGACATTATTCTTATAGGTGATTTTAACCTTCATATAAAATGGTCATCATCGAACTCTGGCCTCTGCACAGACAATGATGACAGGTGGTTTCTCGACCATTACATCAAGGCGATCGGACTTCAATAATTTGTAGATTTCCCCACAAGATGCACAGAAACTCTCGACCTGTTGCTGTCCTCGCATACAAAGGTCAAGGCCACTCCCGGTGAGCAATTCATCGCCTCGGATCACACCCCCGTGCATGCCGAATTCCAAGTCCCTGGAAAAGCCCCCAGGCCCTCTCCCTCCTCCAGACCAGTCTACAACTGGAAAAAAGTCAACTGGAGCAACTTTCTAGTTTCACCAACCTCATTCCTGGGACAATGAGGGACCCCCTCCCCACGGAAGAAGCAGTGGAGTTCCTCGTGGACAGTGTGCATGCTGTAATTAAAGATCACGTGCCTCTAAGGAAAACAAGAACATCCCGATTCCCTGTGTGGTATACTGAAGAGACTAAGCTTACGCTGAAGAATAAAAAAAAAATGCATGGATCCTGTGGAAACAAATTCCGAACGTTCATACACTGAACACTTTACTTACTTAAGGAAGCATAGCAAAAACTTAATTCAAAGGGACTATAATAATTATATTCAAAGTGTAACAGAAAGTGCTGCTAAAAACCCTAAAACATTCTGGATGCTAATTAACTCACGCCGGCAACATGACCGTATTCCCCTTCAAGTCTCCTGGAATGGTAAGTCTGCTACAAAGGATGAGAGTCCATCGCTTTTTAACTCTTACTTTCATAGTAACTTTACAAAGAATGCTGCTGCCACACTACCGGAAGTCAGATCCATTATTCCTTACACACTCTCTCAAATCTCAAGTAATTGCAATGAAGTCCAAGAATCATTAAATCTGTTTCAAGTTCCAAAGCTACCACTCCTAACGATATTCCTGCGATATTTCTGAAACATTTAGCCCATATTCTATCCAAACCAATAAGCACAATCTTTAATAAAAGCTTTGCCCGACCCTGTGGCCGAGTGGTTAGCACATCGCGCTGCGACGCCAAGGGTCCCGGGTTCGAATCCCGGTCGGGCTTGGTTGTTTGTGAATGTCCATTCATCAATTTCATCATTTCATCACTCATCCCCATCTTCGCAAATTAGCCAAGAGGCACAAAACGCGAAGTAAAATAAACTAAATCAATCAATCAATCAATCAAATTTAATAAAAGCTTCTCCGAAGGTGTGTTTCCTCGTACATGGAAGCAAGCAAATATAGTTCCTATTCTCAAACACGGAAACAAAGCTCATGTTACTTCCTGCACTTGCACTGCTAGCCGAAAAAATCATTTCTAATTGTATCCTTGCACATGTTTCTCCGTTCCTCTCTCCCACTCTACACTGATTTCGCTCTCATGCTTCCTGTGACACAAACCTTGCTTACTTGCTTACCAAAGCGGTCAATTGCCTGAATGCCAAGCAAGACATGGATGTCGTATACTTAGACTTTTCCAAAAACTTAGACTCTATCTTTCACACGCAACTCATCCACAAATTATCGAATAGATTCAATATTCACGGAGCTCTTCTGAAACTACTTTCATCTTACTTGCACAATAGAAAGCAAAAGGTTATCATATCTGGTTGCTCTTCGTCGTGGCTTCCTGTATTTTCCGCTGTGCCGGAAGGAAGTTCTCTGGGGCCCCTGTGTTTCCCTCTCTTCATGGATGACATTCACGAATATATTTCTTCCGAATGTTCAATATTATTGTATGCTGATGACTGCAAATTATTTCGAAACATTACCTCATTTCAGGACACATGCTATATCCAAGACAATCTCAAACACATTGAACGCTGGTGTCTAGACTGGAATCTGAAATTAAGTCCGGAAAAATCTGTTGTCATGAGGTTTACCCTAAAATCCAATAGCACAGCACCATCCTACAAGTTATGCAACCAGGTTATTCTGTTTGTACGACAGCACAAGGATCTTGGTGTCATTTTTGATAGCAAACTGACTTTCAACCATCACATAGACTACATAACTTCGAAAGCTATAAAAACACTTGGACTAATTTACAGATTTACAGACATAAAACACGTTTCTGTCCTCAAAACCTACTTTACAATGTGTGTTGTTCCTATTCTTGAATATGGCTCCTGTATTTGGTCAATGGCATGTGAAAGCAATTTAAAGAAAACAAACAAAGTAGTAAGTATCTTCGTCAGAATAGTCAAACACAAATGCCCAACCCTTGCAAACTTCTCCAAACAAGAAATTCTATCACTCTACAAATGCATGATCTTTCTCTTCGCCCTCAACTCTCAGATTTAACACTAATCTTCAGAATCATTAGTGGACAACTTTTCACCAGCGAACTCTTGCCACTTCTTAATATCAGAATCTCACGTCCCAACAGTAAATGCAACAACTTCTTTTACATTAAATCTTCAAGGCTCTTCTCTATAGGCTACAAACCACTTACAACTCGCTAAGAAACGCTCCGGACTTCCATTTATCAAAGCAGACTTACAGAATGGCATGCATAAAGCAGCTGAAGTGTAAATAATATAATTTTTGCCCGAGTTGTTATTATTCTTGTTATATAACAGTTGGGCTGAAAAATTCGTAGGCTAGCATAGTAAAAAATATTTTTTTGACAAATTTCGATTTTATTATTCAATATAGTTGCCTTCGAGGGCGATACAACGATTATAGCGGTCATACAATTTTTCGATGCCATTTTTATAGTACGATTTCTCTTTAGCCTCAAAATAGGCCTCAGTTTCAGCGATTACCTCTTCATCAGTGCTAAATTTCTCTCCAGGGAGCATTCTTTTAAGGTCTGCAAACAGGAAAAAGTCACTGGGGGCCAGATCTGGAGAATATGGTGGATGGGGAAGCAATTCGTAGTCTAATTCATATAATTTTGCCATCGTTTTCATTGATTTGTGACACGGTGAATTGTCTTGATGAAACAGCACTTTTTTCTTCTTCAAATGGGGCCGTTTTTTCGTGATTTCATCCTTTAAACGCTCCAACAACGCTATGTAATAATCTCAGCTATCTCGATCAACTTCACTTTACGATCATTTAAAATTATTTTGTGGACTTTTTTGATGTTTTCGTCGGTAACAGCCTCTTCAAATGGGGCCGTTTTTTCGTGATTTCATCCTTTAAACGCTCCAACAACGCTATGTAATAATCTCAGCTATCTCGATCAACTTCACTTTACGATCATTTAAAATTATTTTGTGGACTTTTTTGATGTTTTCGTCGGTAACAGCCTCTTTGGGGCGTCCACTGCGTGCATCGTCTTCGATGCTCATTTCCCCTCGTTTAAATTTAGCAAATAACTTCTCAACGGTTGATTTTCCTGGTGCAGAGTCCGAATAATGTTTATCAAGCCAAGCCTTGGCTTCAACAGTAATTTTTTTCGCCAAAAAGCAATGCTTTATTAACACACGAAATTCTTTTTTATCCATTTTTTCACAATAACAAAAGCTGCTTCACTCACAATGCTATATCTCACGAACTAATTATCCGGCAGCTGTGAAATTATACACGTATCTTTTGAAGGTTAGTACTAAGTAAAAATCACATGGATTTAATTCTAGTAACGCCATCTATGAGTCAGCCTACGAACTTTTCAGCCCAACTGTTATGTATGTGTGTGTGTATTTGTCCATCTTATTATTTTGTTTATTTCTTTTCCGGTTGATATCCTGATGTAAAATGGATTTTTCTGTATTCAGGACTTTTCAAATAAATAAATAAACAAAATATCTGCAATAGCAGTTAACTAATCTAAAGTATTTTCACAGATGTTTTCATAATTTGAAATTTCAGTTTCATTAGATAATTATTAGTCCCGCACCATGGCCATGCAGTCTAAGGCATCATGCTTTGGGCTCAGGCTACAGGAAGCGTGCAGATTTGAGTCTCCTGTGGGGGTAGGGGAGTGGAACAACTTTTCTCCTGAGATTTTGGCCTGTGTATGGAACCGATGGCTCCCCCACCATCGTGAGGAAATCCGGGAGCTACAAATGAGTAGCGTAACCTGGTCATGGAAACCTACGACGACGACTGGGGGTTCGTCCTGCTGACCACACTGGTTGGATGATCTGCTGCCTTTGGCCCTCGCAGGCTTTTGTGCCATGGGTTATGTTATGAGATAATTATTAATTGAAGTGTGTAACCTATTTGCTGTTAATTAATTCTATTTATCTTACAGTGATGGATATCGCTTATTGGATGAAAATGTTCAATCTGTGTTCCAGAGTCTGTTAGTAAATAATCTCCATACTGGCAATGTAGGGGCATTGCTACATGTCTTCCTTACACGTGCTGCTGAGCTTAGGATCTCGGCACAGACCGAAAAGTAAGTGTATATTATTTTCATTACTCACACTTTGTGTTATAGTTGCTAGCATAATTAATATAGATATAACTATTGCCTTTCTAAATTCCCAGTGCACACTGACAAACTATTTAGAATTTTATGTTTTAAAAACACAAATTGCTCAAATTCAATTACAGTAGTCAGTATTTCTTCTTTGGATCACATTCTTTGACCAGTCAATTTTTAACTTCACTGGTTAATTGTGGGGTTGAGTGTAGAAGAATACTTAATATTCATGACAAGGAAGAAAAAGTGAATTTACATGACCAAGAAAAATAAATACAGGGTGAGTCATAAGTCTCCATACAAATGGTGAAAACTGTGACTAACGTTTATTTTTCCTTTTCAGGCAGGTGAACCAATGAAAAAGAGATGCCACTAACGAAGGAAGAATGGATTGACATCATTCTGTTGGCTGGGAGTGGTACCACCTATCATGTAGCATGTACATTCAATGCAACCCACAGAACGCAGATAACCCATGACACTGTGGCCAAACTTATCAAGAAATTCAGAAGGACAGGTTCCGTCGCCAACGAAAGCAGGCCTGAAAGATCAAAGACAGCAACAGATGAAAGGAGGGTAACAACGCATGTTCCACGGTGTCATGGGTTATCTGTGTTCTGTGGGTTGCATTGAATGTACGTGCTACATGACTGGTGGTACACTCCCAGCCAACAGAATGGTGTCAATCTGTTCTTCGTTCGTTAGTGGCATCTCGTTTTCATTGGTTCACCTGCCTGAAAAGGAAAAATAAACATTAGTCACAGTTTTCACCATTTGTATGGAGACATATGACACCCTGTAGAAATAGTTTTCAAAATTTTATCCTGACTAAAAGGTTTCAGCTTACAAGACAAATTTCAATTCAGAAATAAAATAACAGTTTAATTAAATTTAAGTTAAACATATTATATGTATTGTGATTCAAATTAAAAGCAAGTTAAATAAACCAAATAATAATAAAAAGATCCAGATTCAGATTGCATTATTTTTTTCCCTTGTGGTCTATTCTAGAAAGTGCAGAAATGTATATTTCTTGTAAACACTAGTTCTGGTATCTGACTTTAATGGTACTGTAACACGTAGTAACTAAGTTGTCAGATTTGGTACCTAAATGTTCTACACTTGTTGCCAAATGGCAGCTTCATTAGCTATAGGATTACAAAGAGGAGGTAAGGTGTATATGTGTGGTATTGGAAAAAGATTGGATGCTCACTGTCCTTGAAAAGATGGAAAGGTGTAGGAATATTAAATATAATTATTGTTTATGCAGTGATTTTTTTCACATATTTGTAGTTTTGCTAGAGCGATCAGGTGTTTCATATTTTCAAACAAAGCCAAATGTATCATACTTTCATTCACTAATATTATAGTAATCCATGATACTTTAACACACTGGGGGGAACATTCTCTTTGGAGAGATGTTAGTAGAAGTCAAAGGTTCCAGGTTCAAATCGTGAGTAATTTTCATTGTCATGACTTACATAGTAAGGCAGAAGAGTGATAAAAAATAGTGAGATGAAAATATTGAGGAAAAGTGAAAGAGGGATGGGAGAAAGGTGTGCGTCAAGAGATTTCCTGGGTCATAAATGGGTATAAACAATTTCAAATTACAGTAATAAGTAGAAATGTAGCTTTAGTCTCGAATGCTATGTAGTGTAAGTATTGTGCCTACAGATATTACATTTTCAAATTATCAAGAACAGAAAGCACTTTACTGTCTTGCCAAAATTAATTGTTGAGTTACACAGAAAATTGGACTGTCATGTGAATTTAGTGTATTATCTGTGTCTCTTTTTTATTTTTCAGTAATAGTAACTGGTTAAGCTGGCAAACCTACAATGCTCTTTTTATTTTGCGAACTATTACGAAGTACTTTGTAGAAAACATAAAAGAGGATGATGTAGTGCGTCAGTTTGAAGCAAGGCCAGAAACGGCTAGTAGTAAGTATTAAGATGAACTTATAGCACACATGTTCTTTTTCTTAAGAATTACAGAAATGCTCTTCTTTATTTATAATGCACAATATCCTCTGTTAATTTATTCAAATATTATTTTTGTGGGATCTGAACCCAAATTTTACATTCCATGATTTTACATGTTCCTGCATTATAAATTCAATTTATTTCTTCAATCAATGGTCCTAATGAAGTAAAATTTTATATAATCTTCCAGATATTATTATTCTTATTATTTTTTTCACATTTTAAAGTTTCCTCACCTTGGTTATTCGAAAAATGTAAAATGGATGCTTCACTGTAATTAGCCCCATCTAGTTGGTTGCATGATGCAACACCAATTTGTCCATTCCGTTGATTTAGTGTCAAGTAGTGCATTTGGTGTCTGCACCGTTTGGACTATGCACCGTTTGCACTATGTTCTGGAGCGGTATAATTTGTGGTGTATGGTCACATGGTTAGTGCACTAATCATATGAATGTTTAAAGCAGCAGATAAGCATTTGTTGAATCTTCTGAACTTTAACATCTCTTATCGTCTACTTGGTTGAATGTCATTTCCTTGCACCAGCCTGACACCAGGATACACCTGCACTACCTACTATCAAGGAAAAAAGTGCAACAAACTAGACGCATGTCTCAGTATGCTTGAAGCAAATTGTTATAATATGTATCAATTACACATTAACCAAATGATTTTTGAAGTGCACATATTTTTTCCCACCCTTCCTGTACAAAATTGCTGTTTTTCTATAATTATTAAAAGTAATCCTCAATTTCTATAATTTATATTCCTATTTGGCTGACAAGTTACACAATGGTAAAAACCAGCATGCATGACATGGTGTGTTTTCAGGATAGGGTGAAAGTTGTATGAATTTTACCATAATTTTGAGCAGGTGTCGAACAAAAGCGATTTACTCTTAACAGTACAATTTATATAATTACCTGTTGTGAACATCTTCAACATAATTTTTTTTTCATTGCAGGAAGCCAAGAAGATGACCAGGGGAATAGACTTGAATTATTTCTGAATTCATTGGTGGAGCTCATTGTGGATCTTCCTGTGAAGTATGTGGATTCATTTATTTTTCTGTTGACATGCACATTTCATATTGGGGATTTTGGGTAGAGATTATGTGCAAAACCTGCAGGTTCATGTATTTTTTTAAAATTATCAAATTGATTGAATCATATTGAAATCCCATGTTGTACTCCAATAAGCAAGTGAGAGTGTACTCACATGTTAAGAATGGGACAAATTAGTTCATAGTCTATCCTTAACAGCCAATGTAGCCTATTGGTTTAGCCGTAAAATTACTGAGAATGATTCCGATCTGATATTTACATAAATAGCCTCTAACTTTCTACAAAATGCAATCAGTTTTGTTACTCATATGACTTTAAAGGTATAATTCATGTCCTCTGAATTTCAAAAGTAAATATCTAAATACAAAATTTCTTTTTCTAATTAAAACTTATTTCGGTCATGTGGTTACATACGTTAATTAAGTAGATAATGAACATTTGTAATTTTATATTGGATTGGTAGAATATTGATTATCAGTAAGTTTTATATTGTGTGTATGAAATAAAGAAATAAACCATTTGTTGTTAATTGTATGTGATATGTAATGCATGTGGTGAAAATATGCAGATGTTGGATTAATTTTAACGGCTTTAAAGTCCTGTGGCGCTTATGCAGTTTTTACCTCTGTCCCAGGCCATTTAAACGAGTTTTGTAAGGTTTAGCAAAAATCATTATAGCTTCCTTCTTATGGCAGATAATCTAGTGAAACAAGAAACATTTTACTAAGAATAAAATATACTTTGACATAGAAAAGATGAAGTGTTTCTATCCATATGTATTTGTTATTATTCGTGGCTTCAAATGTGAAAATTGAAAAAAAAGAAAAGACAAAATTTGCCCCTCCCTGTTGAGATATGGGACAGGAACAAATTCTATGTCCTATTTGCATCTATGTGTCTACATTATAATTCAATATTTATTTTGTTCCCAATGCCTTTTGCCATCTGAAGGAAAAAATGAAAAAGAAACTAAGTGCATGATTTATTTTCGACAAGGGTTGGCAACATGCACAATGAAGTGCCAGAGTTATTTTCGACAAGGGTTGGCAATACGCACATTTTTTTTAAAAAAAAAAAGAAGCCTGGCCACTGCCATGTCTCTGGAAGAACTTCTTCACCCTCTGAATCGCTTGATTCACTTTCACTAGAATCACTAACACGTTCACCTCGATCATGTACAATTTCCCTGCAACTCCTCGTCTGTTTCCAATTCCCCATCGGTATCAAAACCGTCTAGTATATTGTTTACCTCCCGCTCCAAATCCTCTAGCCATATAGTCGAACTCATGTTCACACAACACAAGCACACAAAAAAAGTAAAAAATACCTCTCACTACACCCCCACGACGATCAAAACACGAAAAAATATCTCTCTCCATTCGAAAACATTGTGAAAACTATATGCACGACATTACTACAACGCCTCTGTGAACTCAAATGAAGCATCCTTTTCAAAATAAAAGGGATAGAGCTGGAAAAATTACACGAGTTATTTTTAGCCCTGATCCTACTTCTTACTCCCCCCCCCCTTTCATTTTCCTTCCGAAGGAGGAGTGGTTGTCTTCTGAAGCAAGCATGGTGCAAAGTCCATTTCACCCGCTGAAAAGTTATTGCCGCAAACACTTTTGACAACAATGTCCCCTCCCCCTCCGACCATGACCTACTTCGGCATGTTGAGAAGGAAAAAAAAAAAACTGTTTCCTCATACGTCGCTTTCCTGCTAGACATGAGATTGTAAACAAGCATTTACAACAGCGCCAACTCACTTCTGTGAGCTTTGTCATTTGATGCCTCTTTTACTGTGTCGACAAAGAGGTGGTGTAAATTTAGCAGCTGCTGCTGACGTTATTAGGGAGTTGAAGAGCACCAGCATCGCTGTTCATGCATATGAATTCTTGGTTTCAAGTTCATGCACTTTGAGTCACGAGCATAGAAAATAAACAGGGTTGCAAGGCGACGAAAAAAGGTTCTGTTCCATCGATCAAGGTATGACCGGCTGGGACTGTGGCCAGAAAATGCCATCGGTCAGCACATGACTGATTGGAACTTAAAAGGTTAACGTATATTACATGTAAGATAGAAGGTAACCAAAAAAGACCACATGCGTTGGATGACGAGGCCCTGAAAGCAGTCATCGAGGAGGACAGTGGTCTAACTTGTGATGAACTTGCAGAAAGGTTCCATGTTTCCGCTGGAACAGTCAAACTGCACCTGCATGGAATAGGGAAGTCATACAAGTTAAGCAAGTGGGTACCCCACACATTGTCGGTAGCCAACAAGGAACAACGAGTGACAGCTTGTTTGTCCTTGCTCATTCGGCACCTGAACACACCCATATTTGATCGCTTGCTCACTGGTGACTAAAAGTGCACCCACAAAAGGTTATGCTCTCTGTATGGTGGAATTGTCAGCAAGTGGTGGGTGCATTACGAACTCCTTCCACCTGGTCAGACAATCACTGCTGATCTCTACTCTCATCAGTTGCAAAGGGTGCAGCATGCATTGCAGCAGAAGGAGCCGCCATTGGTGAATTGCAAGGGTGTGCTGTTCCTGCACGACAATGCCAAGCCACATGTGGCAAAGAGGACCCGAGAGACCCTTCAGCAACTTGGCTGGGAGACACTGTACCATCCATCATATTCACCGGACCTTGCACCAACAGATTACCACCTGTTCATTCCCTCGACAACCACCTCCATGGGAGATCCTTCGCAAATGAGGGAGACCTGCGGAACGCACTCACGGACTTCTTTGCATCCAAGCCCGCCGAGTTTTATCACCAGGGTCTTATGCAGCTGCAGGAACGCTGGCAAAAGGTGTTGGATGCTGATGGAGATTACTTCGAAACGTAAAGGTACGTAGTACCATCCACTGTATTGCTCTTTGTTTATCACTGCTCTAGAACGGCAAGAACTTTTTTGGTTACCTTGTATATGTACAAAAACTAAATCTGAGCCGATACCACTTTGAACCGATACTCTCACCGATACCGATACTGGTATAATTCCAATTTAAAATAACAAAGGCTATATTATATGTGTGTGCCGTGTGTGATTATTATTATTACATTTTATACGTATACCTTTCTAACAAGGAGCTATGAATAAATTAACCCACCAAAGGATGCTGCTCTGTTGCAACGATGCATTTCAACATTTACAGTATTTTTTAGATCAGATGTTTCAGATATGAGAGAAATATGAAGAGAAGCTGAGAGGGAGGCAATCATGTCGTCGTCCTTCCCCCTCTCAATGTTGAAAAATGAGATCATGCCTCTTCACCCTCCTCTAAAACTAAGAGATCACTCTTCCCAAACTAACATTAAATCATCCATGAACACAAGAATAATTGGCGATTTACCAACCCCAGATGCGGTGTCTAAAATTGATTGATTGAGTTGGTGTTATAAGCCCACTATTATGCACAGAAAGGCTAAAGGGGACTGGACCTACAGTTTATAGTGGGATCCGAACCACTATGTTCCTTCACCAGGTATCAAACCCGGGACCCCTTGATTACAAGGCGATGACATTACACTGTCTAAAACTAACATTAAAGCTGTAATGTAAAATCAATCTCGTCTCTTTTTGTACTTTAACAAAGAGAATGAAACTTACCAGTCTCTTGCTTTTATATCAGGCGATTGACTTCAGTACAGTGATATTCCGACGTGACTTTGCTTTCGATGTATATACTTTTGGCAAATGATTTTAAATAATAATAATAATAATAAATGGATCAAACCCATCACTACACTTTCCAGAAAGTAACTGCCATCATCTATCGTTCAAAGAAAATTATTACCCTGCCACGTTCCCTCTGCCGAAACATGCCTGCTGAAACCCAGTTATCCAGGTCGGGACAACAAAAGTCTAAAGTTGGAAAGGAAAGGGGGGATTAGCCAGGGTATTCGAATTTCCAGGAAAAATGCTATGTACTATGTCTGAGACATGTCCACCACTTTCATGGGCAATGACCTTTTTGTGCGGGAAGTCTAAAGAGAGAGAGAGGTCTGCAAACCCCAAAGAAAGTAGAAGGATTACCTTCCACAGGTGCATCATTGGCTTTCAGGACCTCATTGGGGTTATTGTTACATGAGACCACATCTGTACGAACAAGGGCTGGACTTCAAAGAGAACTAAACAGAAACAGCAAACTCCTATGGGAATAATTTCACGTTATGCTTCATTTGCACGTGAGTTTGATCTGCGTATGGATCTTTGTGTCATGTAGTTGCTGTTCACGGAAACAGTACATGTTCATTTAACAAATGCACAACTATTTTTCTTTTTTCAAAACCAAAGGTAAGTTAGAAAAGGTGAACGAACTTTTGAAAAGGAACAAATTTTGGTTTTTGCCGTGCTTCTAGCGACTCAAAAACAATGGCATCTGTGCAAAAATATCTGCCGATACTTCGGTATCAGTATGGGCTCAGCCCTAACAAAAACATTGAAGGGAATCTCCTTATCTTTTATAAGTATAATTGGTAAGTAAAGATATCCTTTTTCTTTTATTTTGCAGAGATTTCACCTATCCTCTTCATTTGGAGGCTGTGAACTGCCTGCTTGTTCTGTTGTCTGTGCAGATGTATTCACAAAAACCAGCATCAAAATCTCCTATTTATAGGTATGATAGAATTAAATATTAGCATATAACTATAGCCACATAGTTGTGGTGAATAAAAAATCAGGATTTCGGTACAAAAACTAGGCACATTTCAGAATCAAAAACAAAATGTACATGCCTCTACTGATAACTTAAATAATTGAAAAAATAATTTGTAAGTGCAATATAAGTATGCCAGTTTGCCTATTTATCCAGTGCTGTTCTAAGTGTAAGTGTTTCCATACAAATAGGTGCATATTATTTTTCTAGTTCTTGTCTTCTTCAGCTCTGTCCCTTGAAAAACAACATTCATCCTCCCCATATAATGTATTTCTTCAGTCCTTATTCTCTAGCTTCATTCTTTTACCTACACTAGATGTTTGATGCAAGGGAGATGTTCAATTCATGCCTGTCTGCTAATGAGGATTCTCCTTCAACATTTCATCAAGCAAGAGAAAGCTCCACCCTCACTACAGAGGAATTCTGCAGGTGGCAGTATTGTGCTAGGAATAGCATGTAAGTACATTTCTCTTTGAAAGTCTGTACTTTGGAGTTCTGGGAGTTAATGGCAATGGTAATAGTGTTACAATAATGTACTTCAGGACAACACAATACAGTGAACGTGCCAATGAACTTTCTCGAAGTGTTGATCATGTAAACAAAGCAGTAGGAAATTACTACTCAGAATTCAAATGATTTGTGATGTACTCCTCTACCAATTTGATTTTAAACTTGAATTTGTGGCAGTATTCCTCTAGACATGCTGAACTATTCAAATATGATCTCCTGAATGTTTAAAGCATGTAAAAATACTGTGAATATTTATAAATGAAAGCACCTCTTTCATGTCTGTCTAAAAATTCTGTGTAAAGAGCATATATATTTATCTTTATATTAGGGAGGTTTTGCACCAAAATGACAAGCCAACCGAGCAGCATGTCATGTCACCTGGTACTGACGTGACGTGTCACTTGAAAACATCTTAAGAACTGAATGCAATCTTTCGCACTAGAGTAGTGTGATATGCTGCACTTGTTGCTCGTGTGTCCTCTGTGCAGGTCAATTTTCTATGGCCAGTGACTTGGAAACTTGATTGCAATCAGTAGGATGGACCAACTGTCACCCACCTTTGAAACGTCAATATGTACAGTTAAAATTGATGATCTACAGTCGAGACACTATTCTGTGACCTTTCATGGTTCCCGCAGAAAGGGTCTTTATTTATTTCAAAGGGGTTGTTTTGGGACTCCCATAACGGAGCACCAGAAAACGACACTGTGCATCAATCAGCCTAATTTAATATTAAAAATTATAAATTCTTCACAAATAAAACTTTATTTTTTAACAATGTACATCCTCCAGATTATAATCATTGTTCATAAGGGCAGTTATGACCACTGATTACTGTCAGCATTTTCAAAAACAAGATGTTGCATCAGTCTAACATCGCACTGCAGCAAATGACGACATGCCTAGACACACCCAAGTTAGTGCAACAAACAGATTTTGTCATGGTTCCTGGGAAAAGGGTCGTTGCTTCGAGAGGGATGCTATTCTTGGGGTCGTTGTAGAGTGAGTTGACTGTACACAACATGTTTTCCCTGGTTTCATTATTGCAAAAAGTATCTTGAGGCATGTGGTAATATATCTTAAATATATCCGATTTTATTTGAAATACATGTTCATTGTGAGTTTCAACACTGTTCCTCTGATATGTATGGATCCACTGTCTCTTCTTGCATGTTCTTGTGATTGCAAACCAATGAGTCAGTTAAATTGGCCTATTTGATCATGACATCTTGAGTACAGAAAGCAGAGACAAGTATCATTTTTGTGTAAAATGTCCATATTGTATGTCATATTCCATGTGTCTCCTGTGGCTTGTCACTTCAGTGTGAATCCTCCTTTAACTTCAATGTTGCAACATTGATAATTTTTAACAAGTTTTTAGCCACTACAAGAACGTCATTTGTTACCTTATTTGCTATAAATTTATTTTTCCTAGAGAACGATAGCATAAAATCAATCCAAAATCCCTCTTTTACGTACCACACAGAGTATTCTGGATTGCAGAACACTATGGGCCAACATCTGTAATTAAGTGT
Organism: Lepisma saccharinum; assembly: GCF_977018435.1. Taxonomy (NCBI): domain Eukaryota; kingdom Metazoa; phylum Arthropoda; class Insecta; order Zygentoma; family Lepismatidae; genus Lepisma; species Lepisma saccharinum. The sequence continues at coordinate 117,248,312 of NC_139229.1, forward strand.
TGAATTGAGCCATAATTTCCACAGCTTTTTGTGTTATTTTGTCGAACTGTAATTGTTGTCATTTGCAGCAGAGTTATGGAACATTTTAACATTTGGAATGAGCCGAAGTACAGAAGGTGAGGAGCAGTTACCAGAGGTTCCACTAGCCAATCAATCGCTGATGCTCATCCTGGTGTTGGCCAATCATTGCACATCAGATAAAAGCCTCCATAATCCTTATCGGCAAGCACTGTTTTCATGCACAAATTCACAAGGTGAGTAAGTGAAAATCCCTGCTTCAGGGCATTCAGTAATAGCTAAGTTCTTCTTGATGAATATTCAAATTAAATTTTTGCATACATAGAAAAAATTCAAATATTGGACCTTTGAGCATTTTTCATTGATATGCAATTACTAGTGCATAGCTTCAGTTGTTTGCATAATTAACACTAGAAACTGCAGTATTTGTTTTCTTTTTCTTTCAAAATTATGAATATGCCTACTTCTTCAGATATCAATTTCACCCTGGAAGAACAGGGTATTTACTTGCCCCAGAGGAAGGAAAAGGGTTAATTCAACTTTCTTCAGAGGCTACATTACAGAAAAGTATCATTATTTCTACATTATGTACAGAAATCCATCTGCATTTGTATTTCATTTTCCAACGAGTATGGTGGAATGGTTAGGATAACACACTATGCAGACAGGTGTCCCGGGGATCACTCATCCTTATTTTCGCAGTTAGCCAAAAATGGCAGAGATGCAAAGTAAAATAAACTAAATCATCAGTCAGTCAAACAATGAAAGCGTATAGAAGGTTTCCATATTACTTGGGTAGAACAACAAACATTTTCTTCTTTTTCTCCACATGCCCTTCCACAATATTTCCTTCAATCACCCACACGTTAACTTCACTCCTACAGTACAGCCAACCATCTAGGTAAAACAAAAACACACAGCATGTCTAAATACACAGTTTCTTTCTCCGTAGCAAATCTCGCTGTAATCACCTGTTACTTAGATTTATTAATGATGTGAATAAACCATTCAGATTCTTCGTGCAACATTAGGAATTTTAAATGAGACCAGTAGAATATTAGTAACGGTTAATTTCATACCAAACCATACTAATTCTTGACCTTTATATGCTTTGCAAGCACAAAGAAATGAAATTAGTAAGCTCCAGTTTGCGGATGACATAGCATTCCTAAGTGAGGATGATGCAGTTCTTAACAAAATAATAAATGAAATGGAAAAAGTCCTTCAGAGTGGTTATGAACTATGAAGAAAACAATGTTAACAGTATGTAGCAGAAAACCTTGGCCCTTATCAACAAATGGGGTCTGGATCCCACCCCCGTCGTTGCGAGCCATATATGGCCGTTAGGGGTAACCACACCCCATATTAACCTTTTTGTTGTTGTTGAGGAAGTGATATTCAGATTTTAATATTTTTTGCATGTGTCTCTTTGCAATATAAAACAATTGCTACAGTAGTTTCATGTATTCTACTCTATTGTCCATTTTGTTGAATTTGTACTATGTTTTGTGTAGGGATGTGACGAAGCTGAAAATTTACCGATGCTGATGTACTCACCGATAATTTTTCGAACCGATTCCAATACATAAGATTATTCAACAGAAATGGGATGTTTTTTTCAGCATGACAAGAATAAATTTGCTATGTACATTTCTATTGCATATCATATGTATACGAGGGTTGCTATTTATGTATCCGGAATAACAAAAAAATATGTATAATTGAAAATGGTTTTATTGTTTTTCAAAATATTCTCCATGATGATCAAGGTTTTTTTGCATATGTTTGAACCAGTTCTCATAGCACTTTGTCCATTCCGATTTAGGTATCTCGAAAACATGCATTTTGAACGCATCAATCGCTTCTTCTGGCGTCGAAAATTGTTGACCACGTAGCTTATTCTTCATGTATGGGAACAAAAAGAAATCATTGGGTGCTAAATCAGGGCTATACGGCGGATGACCCATCAATTCAATGTTTTCACCAGTCAAATACTGAGTTGTTTGGACTGATGTGTGAGAACTTGCATTGTCGTGCTGAAGAATGATCCTGCGTCGCTGTTTGTTTTTTCTGATTTCCCCAAAGACTTCTGGAAAACAAATGGTTGTGTACCATTCAGAATTGACGGTTCTACGATTCTCTAGTGGCACTGTAGCCACATGTCCATTTTTCCCAAAAAAACAGGCGACCATTTGCTTCGAAGTGCTTCTTGCACCAACAACTTTTGTTGGGTTTGGCTCATCTTGGAACATACCACACCGTCGACTGCTGTTTGCTTTCGGGCTCATATGCATAGATCCAAGATTCGTCACCTGTGTAGATGTTATACACAGCTTTTGAAGCACCACAATTGTATTTAGTGAATATTTGTTTGCACCAAATGACACGTGCCTTTTTTGAGTGATTGTCAAATTATGCGGAATCCAACGCAAACCAATCTTCTTCACGGCTAAATGTTCATGCAATATCTTATGTATGCTAGTCATACTAATGCCCAGGGATGCCTCAATCTCACGATATGTCACATGACGATCTTGCATTATCAGTTCTCGCACAGCATCAATGTTTTCTGGCACAACAACCGATTTTGGACGGCCTTCTTTAGATTCGTCCGTGAGCGAACGACGGCCACGATTGAATTCACTAAACCAGTGAAATACAGTGCTTTTAGATGGTGCTTCATCGCCAAAAGTCGAAGTGAGTTGATCGATGCACTGTTGTTGAGATAATCCACATCGAAAGTCGTAGAAAATCATTGCTCGAAAATGTTCTCGAGTTAATTCCATTGTTGGCCTCCGATGAAATTTTCAGGTCCCTGCAACAAACAAAAATAGCATCCGTAAGCACAACATTCTGGGTACATATACCATAGAAATGTCCAACATTAGTGTTGCCAGTTCCGGATACATAAATAGCAACCCTCGTATACATATATACCGTATTCTCGCGTCTATAAGCCGCACTTTTTTCCCCCGAAAAGTGGACCAAAAAATGGGGTGCGGCTTATACACGCGAATGATAAGAAAAGCATGTGTGGATTATACACAAGAATGAGAAAACATTTGGGGCTTCTACACGTGAATGATAAGAAAAGCATTTGCGGATTATACACACGAATGAGGAAACATTTGTGGCTCGTACACGCGAATGAAAGAAAGCGCAGCTACTGCTAGGATACTAAAATACGTATGTTGATTTGTCATCTTGATCACATAATGGATTCGTTAACAGCAAATCCAACAACAATGCATCTGTAGCAGGCTTTGCAACAATATGATATCTTATCTTTAAACTTTTTTTTTTCTTTGCAACAATATGAAAATATCTTATCTTTGAACACGAATCATCCTTACTGTCGTATTGATGTCGAAACCATTCAGTAAAGTGAAGCTGTTAAAGAAGGTTGTGGGCCTGAGGTCAAGGTTGGTACTATCAAAGGGCAGAAGAATCGGCTACGATGCTCATTTTAAACTTCAAGCGATACGATATGCTGAAGGAAACGGCAAAAGATCTGCAGCCCGATATTACGATGTGGACGAGTCTAACAATCGTCGATGGAGAAATCAGAAGGAACAACTTGCTGCAACAAGTGGCAAGAAAAAGACATTTCGTGGAAAAGGAGCCAAATTTCCACATATAGAAGAAGAAGTTTTGGCCTTTGTAAATGAGAGAAGAAGTGCTGGCTATGCTGTAACTGTAGACATGATACGTTTTCAAGCTCGTGAAGTAGCTTCAAAGTTTGACATCAGTCGCCATGCTTTCCAAGCTAGTACGGGATGGTGTTCACGTTTTATGCGTAGGAAAAGTTTAAGTTTATCGCTTCGCCGTAGGACAACAATTGCGCAACGTTTCCCTGCAGACTTTGATCAGAAAATTGTTAAATTTCACAAATATGTGATTCGAATGCGAAAGTCCAATGATTATAGCTTGTCTCAGATCGGCAACGTGAATGAAACACCTATTTACTGGGACATGCCTATGTCCAGCACAGTTGCACCGAGAGGCTCGCACACCATATCGATCAAGACCACAGTCACCTAACAGACAGAATACAGACAAAATTCCAACAGTTGAAAACAGATGTAGCTGTGATTCCTGGAGGTGTAACGTCTATACTGCAGCCCCTAGATGTTTGTGTAATTCGCTCGTTTAAGGCTGTGTTACGGCATCTGTATAATGACTGGATTAGTGCAGGAAACCACGAGCTTACAGCAACAGGAAAGATCAAACGTCCGACTGTCAAGCAAGTGCGTGAATGGATTCTGGCAGCATGGGAAAGTGTAAAGTCGAAGACAATTGTGAAGGGTTTTCTGAAGTGCGGAATATCCAATGCCCTATATGGTGCCCAGGATGAAATGTTGTGGGATGATGATGCTAGTGATGAAGATGACAATACCTCTTGTGCAGAAAATATTTCAACGAGTAGCACCAACGACAGTGAATAAGGGCTTTGAAGACTCAAACTGAATGATATGGTATTAATATGTAGATCATTGCGCTAAAATAAAGGTTAAAATACTTTTAAAATACTTGCTTGAAATTGGCTACCTACCACAAGAAAAAAAAGTCAATCGTACGGCTTATATACGATGTGCGGCTTATACACAAGAAATTTTATTTTCCTGAAATCTAAGGCCAAGAAAGAGGGTGCGGCTTATACACACGTGTGGCTAATAGACGCGAGAATACGGTATTCTCAAGAGATGCAAATGTACATTTGCATCTAAAAAAAAGTGGTTATGTGAATCTTTAAGAAGAACATAGATTCTCAAGAGATTTGACATTAGTCCACAAGCAGTTCTTTGAAATGCAAAATTAATTTCTGTTCTGAATGTTGTAAATTTAATGCTGGCAGATTCAACTTCAGAAACACGAGTTTTGGAAGTACTTCTGGAGAGTAACCTTCTTCTTCTCGTATTGCAAATCTGTCCAGCAAATACTCATTCACTGAATACTGATGCAGCAGGTATACCGAAGTATTTTCTCACCACTTGCTTCAAGTTTGGATACTCATTTTTGAATTTCCAATACAACAGCGGATTCTGGTCACGAGGAATAGTTGGTTCAGCAATGTACTGTTTTACTTCTGATTTTGAGGTAGGTTGATCCTCTGAATGAGTGTTTGCAATAATTGTATTACAAAAACTCTACAAATGATGAAGAATCACAACCTAATTTTCAATAAATCTTACAAAATTAAAATATAAAACTTATTAGAAGGTAAACTCGAGTATTATCTGTACCGGTTTAAATATCAGATTTTTGCTGATACCGATATATCAATTTCTGCCGATTTTCATACATCTGTAATTGGCTTCGGCACATCCCTAGTTTGGTGCAGTTCTGACACTTCATTACTAAAATATTTTCTCATCTTTTAGTTATGCTCAGCTGTTGAACACTAGTATACATTGTGCTATAAACATGTATATATTTCTTCATATTTGTTTCAGACTCATCAGAGAGTGCTCCAACGAACGCTGCGGCAACTTTCAAATTGGACTTTGCACAACTTTACTATACATTGTGTAAAGTGCTCACTAATGACCAAACAACTTTACTACTTTACCTCCTTCTGCACAGAAACCAAAATATTAAAACCTACATTATGGCCAGATCAGATATCGAGCAGCTGGTAAGCATGTGTTTTTTGAAGGATATAGCTGTAGAATTTTTGTGAATGTTCTAAGGAAGTAATACAGCTTTTTTGAGGAATATTTGCTATTTAATATTGGATCCATAGAATACAGAATATAAGTAAAATACCATAACACAGAATTTGGATGCATCCGGATTTTTATATGTGTTGTTACTTTTAAAAAATTCATATTGCAACATCCTGTATTCTGGTGTAAAAAAGGTGCTTCCTCATATACAATTATAGCATTTGTATTACATCAGAAGTGCATTAGAAAGAGGGAAACTGTCCCTTTTAATTATTGTAACATTATTCATTACTTTTAAAGGAAATTATATATATATTGGAGATGTATTGTTCTAGAAATATTTTTGAATATTTAAGTTTAACAGTTTATATTTGTTTGGCAAGTTTAGATTTGATATGTTCCTGTGCTTGCCTATATTTTCATTGTGTTTATGTTTGACCATCACATAATTAAAGTTCCTTGTTTTAAAATTATGTTTGTATTTGAATTTCAGGTGATACCTATCTTAAAGACATTGTATCATGCACCAGACAGTAATTCCCATCATATATATATGTCACTGATTATTTTGCTGATTCTGAGTGAGGATGATTTGTTCAACAAGACTATTCATGAAACAGTAAGTGCACTGGTGACTTGTGACCCATTGATAGATTTTATTATAGTTTTTATCATCAATATACACATGTGCATTAAAGGTAGATTCGTAAACCATAAGTCGAATAAAATTGAATTGTTACGTTGTACACAATTAAATAGTTTACTTGTGAAATTATTGTGTGCAACATGGGGATAATGTAAAATAACATTAGTTTTTAATTGTTTTATGGATGATGGTTGAAAGAGGATTAAAACTGATGCCAATAGTTAATTAGTCCTGCCAAACATCACTTCCAGTGCATTGTGTAGTGTAAGGGGCAATATTTTGAAATCTGTCGTCATTGTACGTATGTGTTTGTTTTATGTAGACTGTTTCTTACTGTTGAAATATTCCAAAAGGAAATTATAAGATGTACTTCAGAAGTTTTACTCAATGTATGAAAATTTAGAACTCATTTCACAATAAATAAATTAATTTGAGAAAAATGCACATAACTTCTTTATGATGCATATTTCATGGTGTACATTTCCATTATTATAGTCCATATGTTTCTTTTTCTTTTCAAAGGGCTTGAAAGGTGTTGTGTGGTACACGGAGCGGTCCATTTCAGAAATTTCACTTGGTGGCCTCCTCATCCTAGTTGTCATTCGAACAATACAGTACAATATGTTGAAAATGAGGGTAAGTACTGTTCACTATATTTTCAAATGTAAAACACCATGTGGTGGCTGCTTGACTCACAAATTAAGTTACAGAGGTGCTTGTTTTGTGTTTGTCCCTACATCATTCATTCTCATTGTTATAATACAAATGTAAACATTCTGAAGAGTAGAAATAAATAACAATATAAATAAATGGAAATAATATGATGAAGTGCTAACCATCTGAATAAGATCATTCCAAGCTTGTGACTTTCTGCTCGCTACATTTAGATTGTTGGAAGTTACCATAAAAGAGGGAGGTTGGGATAATAATAATAATAATAATAATAATAAGTAGCAGAACATACAAATTGCTTCTGTTGAGGTTAGTGACACGTTGTTCGTAGCACCTCAAAGTTCACCAGGAACTTCAATGTGTGTGGGCCACAATTTTCCAGTAATCGTGAAGATGCAGGAAAAGATATATGTAAATGCACAAAGATTAATTACATCAATCACAACACGTGAACAATCACGATAACGTTGAAGGCAATACACCTTTTAAATGTTTAAGAACCATTCCACGATGCACTACGCAACACCAACTACTCGCTATTCTACTCTACAATCACCAACAGCATGTATCATACAAAATGTACCTTTTGACAGATTCCAAAATTTAGGTTGTAAATGAGCAGTCAAAATTTCATAACAAGAACAACAATATGCATTTATTATTATTATTATTTTGTAGCTAAGTGTACACAATCCAAAAATGCTTCTTTAACAAGAGAAAAAGTTCGTATCAACGTCCTTTTCGACTAGCAATAATGCTTTCTCAACAATAGCAAAAACTTGGAACAATAATAAGAATTGCATAAATAATCTTGCGTTGAGTTACAATGTACAAATGTTCATCATTAATCACATTAACAATTTCTGTGGTTACGATCGTTAATTTGTAAACATGACGCGTAAGACTTTTTATTATCAAAAATTAGATTGGAATAAATAAGTTACGTTGCATCTTGAATTAGCTCAAACCATGCAACCGTTACGTTGCATTAATCAAAATTGCATTCCATTCCATACGTAAGTTTCGTCCAGCGAAACTACCACAATTAAACATACATTTATGTACAAGTTATTCACCAGCTTGGTATTTTCAAAAATTAGGTAATAAAATTGTGCTGTTAAAAATACTTTGCTTTCAAAATTGATGTTACAAATAAGATACATTAATCTACCCTAGATGCTCGCAAGGTGGGGGGGGGGGGGGGATTTGAGTTTGAAAGTACCATTACCATTGTTATAACTGTATCTTTAGTCAAAATGAAAATAAATGTCTGGTGAAGGGAGTGTGTGTTCTCCTGAAACGTCACAAAGAAAAACTGTTTTCTTATGCTTGTAATAACCGTAAACTACAGGAAAATAATTTTATTAATTTTGTACATTTGCATTGCATCACACAATTGATGAAATTGAGAGAAAAGAGAATGTTGAAATACAAAACTGAATTGTGTGAGCTTGACTTGGGTGAAATTTACCCAGGCAGTTTTTCTTTGGCCCTGTGAGCAGAACTAACTAACTAAGCCAATTCAAGGTTCTGACAGAAGGTTCACTAGAAAGGTAGTAATTTTATCAACTCTGTATATCTATAGCTGGACTGCAATTGAATATAAAATTGTCATTTGTTTAAAAATCATAGCAACAACTAAGTTTAATTCACTTTGCAAAGATATAACTCTGTGCAACTTTTGAAAAAAAAAAACAACTTTAATTAGTTCACCTACGATTGGATATCATAAAGTAATTGAGTAAATTTTTTACAGCCAAACTGAAATCTATTCACAAAAAATGAAATATAAATTTTGAAGATTGAACATTACTCTACTTTTCCATATAACATCCATTCACATTTATACATTTGTCCCACCGTGACACCAATTTTTAAATGCCCATGCAGTAGAATTCGTTCGGCTGGACGTGTAACCGACGACGCATGGCTGTCACAACTTCCGGGTCACAGCTGAAGTGTTTTCTGGCAAGGTGTTCCTTTAGTGGGCTGAACCGGTGAAAGTCTGATGGGGCCAGGTCTGGACTCTATGCTGGATGCTTGAGAATTTCCCACTGCCAGGAATTGACTTTTTGCATCACTGATGCAGCCACATGGGGACGAGCATTGTCATGGAGAATGATGACCTCCTCCAGAGATTTTGTTGGATGTTTACAGTGCAGAGCAGCTCATAGACAATCCAGTGTGGCACAATATGCAGCAGCATTTACAATTGCTCCATTTGCCCCAAATTCAGCAAGAATGACACCCTGGCTGTCCCAGAAAACTGGAAGGAAAACCTTTCCTGCAAATGGGGTTGTCCTGAATTTTTTGGGTTGGGGGCGAGATTATGTGTTTCCATACCATACTCTGTCACTTTCGTTCAGGGGTGTAATGAAACCCCCACAATTCGTCCCTAGCAACAATGCGGTCAAGGAATTCATCTCCAGCCCTATGGTACCGGAGCAAATGGTCAAGACTCTATCCTATATGGTCCTCCATATGCTGTGTTGTGAGCTGTCTTGGAACCCATCTTGAGTTGAGGTGAGTTGGCTAATTGGGACTGGACCTATAGTTTAAAGTTAGATCCGAACCACTATGTGCCTCCATCGGGTTGTCATGGGACCCATCTCACTGACAATTTGTGATCCCCAAGTTCTTCATGGATGATGGTGTATGCACTGCCATATGAAATGCCCACTGCATCAGCTGCTGTTGGGATTGTTAACCGCCGGTCCTCCTGAATGAATTCCTCCACAGCGTCAACATTGCTTTGTGTGTGGGATGTGCGAGGCCGTCCAAAACGGGGTTCATCGAAGACGTTTACATGCCCTGAGTAGAACTTTGCACACCAGTTACAGACATTTGTGAATGTCATGCACGTGTCACCACACACTGCACACAACTCACGATAGATTTCATGTGGTTTCTGTCCCTTTGACCACAGAAACTGAATCACACTACGCAGCTGAATTGTGTCGAAAGTCTCAAGTGTAGCTGCAATTTTGAAACAACTGCCTCTCGGCATGTGTGAGGTACACACACCTACCATGTCGTGGAAAGGTGGTGAAATACATGTACTTCCAAATTATATTTCAGTTTTTGTGAATACATTAACGTTTAACTGTAAAAAATTTACTCAATTACTTTTTGATATCCCCTCGTATAAATTTTGGTGCTCCTTTGTCAGCTATTGATTGACAATCTTAATGATTTTATAATAGATGAAGTTCAACAAAATTTGTTACATAGTTTGTTGTACTTGGTCTATTATAATGGCAATCAACAGCCTTCTTTGATTGCTGAGAGTGGGTTACCAAAATCTGTTGGCAAATAAAGTTTTCTGAAAAAATACACAGAATTATTATATATTTGTGTAGAAGTGTACATCATTTTCTTAATTGTATGAATACAAAAGTACAATTCATATATCCTGATTTTATAAAGTCATTATCTAAATAGTACTTTTCTTTTCTAAGGCAAATGAACCCAATATCTGTTTACATACATTCAGTAAAGAAGGTAATGAACTGTTCTTGTTATTTAAAGAACATTTGCAATTTTATATTGGATCAGTGTAAGATCAGTTCAATGTTAGTTCTGGTCCATCTCTACTGTTTCTTTCATATTAGATGAGAGAATACAAGTTTCTGAGTACAAGGTCAAATTAGAGTTGACATAAATGGTTAACATTTACCTAGATAAGTTTTGGTGCTCACATAGTGCATTTACATATTTTTCCTTCTATCACCATTAGGATAAATACTTGCACACAAATTGCCTAGCAGCACTAGCGAACATGTCCAGCCAATTCCGTTCTCTCCATCCATATGTTTGTCAAAGGCTAGTAAGTTTGTTTGAAACGCTAGCACGGAAACATTTGAGACTAGTGGAGCAGATACGACAATCTGGGCCCATGGAAAATAGTGCAGAGGATGACCAGCACTCAGACTTGGTGAGTAGATGTTGGGAGGGGGTTGGAGTGTTTTGTGTGTGTGCAAGTTTAGTGTGTCCAAGTGGACAGACATATGGTGGGAATTCTTTGAATTTCACGAATTCTGTGTGAATTATTGACTCCAGGAATTATAGGTGAATTTTTCTCCATAGGCATGATAAATTGCAACTTTTATTAATCTAAATCCCATTGAATTTATATACAGGGTGTTTCTGTGACCATGTTACAGACTTGCAGGGATGATGGAAGGGAACAAACACTACAAAATGAGATGGGGAACCCTGGTCCGGAAATGCCCCAGTCAAAAGTTTCAAGCCAAAATCTTCAAAGGGCAGGCAATCATGCACAACGCGGAGGGGAACCATAAAAGAAAGTGTAAAGAATCCACCGTGCATGCCCTGCATAAAAGAAAGTGTAAAGAATCCACCGTGCATGCCCTGGAGGAGGCATAACGTCAAACTCAACGTGTGTAATCTAGAAGCACAAGTGTTGCGGCTGCTATCAGTGGAATGGAGTTGTACGCTAGAGGAACTGGCTAATATGGTGTTTATGTGTGGACGAACAAATGGGAACTGTAGGGAAGCAGAAAGGTAGTACCAGACCACGTATCCATCGTGCAGACATCTAGCACACACCATGCCTTTGACTTTTCCAACGATTACGGGAAACTGGGCAAGTGTGACCTCAATTCCACAAGCAAGGACGACGAAGAACTGCAAGGACATCACACCTTAAAGAAGCAGTGCTGGATCTGGTGGAATGACAACCATCCATTAGTACACGGGCTGTGACACATGAAATTTGTGTGGCCCATAGTACTGTTTGGAAAGTTCTGAAGAAGAAGCAGCTGCACCTTTACCATCCACAGCGTGTCCATGCCTTGGGCCCAGCTGATTTCGCACCCCGCATTGTGTTTTGTGAATGGTTACTGCAGGACTGTATGGTTGACCCCCAGTTCCATGCCTGTGTGCTTTTCACTGATGAGGTCTGTTTCACGAGAAACAGAATGCTGAATAATCTCAATAGCCATGTATGGGCCGATGAAAATCCCCGTGCCACAATCGTGAAGAGCCATCAAGATAATTTGCTGTAAACATGTTGGCGGGCATTGTCAGCGAACATTTAATATGTCCATATCTTTTAACGCCATGATTAACTAGACCAGTGTACACTGGTTTCTGAGATACATCCTCCCCGAGTTATTGGAAAATGTCCCACTTGAAAGATGGTGTTTGTTCTGGCACAGACCTTACCTCAGCAGTGGATAGGGAGAGGTCGACCTGTTGCTTGGCCTGCCCATTCACCTGATCAGAACACCTTTTTTTTTTTTTTTTTTTTTTTTTGTCATGTCAAAAGTGTTTGGTACGAGACACCTGTGAGTAATGTAGAGGAACTCTTGACAAGAATTCTTGCAGCCTGTGATCTGGTCCGAACGACTCCTGGGATATTAGAGCAAATGCAACAGAGCTTATTGCGATGCTGTCATGTATGTGTCGAGGCAGGGGATCATCACTTTGAACAATTGCTGTAATAATGGCTGCAGTTACTACTCATTAAAGCCATATAGTGATTCTTCTGTGTTTGTTTTCCACTTCCCCAGACATCTTTTATGCTTCCCCTCTGCATTGTGCATGGTTGCCTGCCCTTCAACGGTTTTGGCTTGTAACTTTTGACTGGGGCAATTTCCGGACCAAGGTTCCCTATCTCATTTTGTAGCGTTTGTTCCCTTCCACCATCCCTGCAAGTCTATCAAGTGAATTTTATCATGAACCTAGAGTAGCCACCTTGCATATCTGTTTGAAGTATTTTAGTCAGTTTTAAGGGCCTCGCTGATAGCATAGTGGTAACATCGTCACCTTGTAACCAAGGAGTCTGAGATTTAATACCCGATGCAGGCACAAATTGGTTTAGATCCTACGTTAAACTGTGGGTCCAGTCCCAAATAGCCTCTCAGTCCATAAAGTTAACGTAGAATAAAAACTCACTCATCTTGCTACTTCAGTTTTTGACATATAATAAAATATGGTCTAGTGGCTTTTATGGGAACAATTTAATGCTAATAACTGAGTAATACTATATTCTGCATTCTAGGAGTCATCTGAGACATGCAAATATGCCAGTTTCCATTATTTTCGTGGAATAAACTGATGTGATTATTGCAAGTGTTGCTTAAATGAACATGGTCAAGTTTCCTGTGCAAAATGTTAGTGGATCTGGCTCTTTCAGGCACTCATTTGGCGTGAACTCCCTCCCGTGCCCTACTACGATGCTATCACTGTCTCCGGCCCATATAGACCACCTTTTGCCATGAGTATACATTTTGCAAGTGACATGATATTGTTATCTTGGCAGCATCACCCCACCCCCTCTTACCTCCCCAGCTACTTTTTTGTAGTGCCGTGGAATTGTAGGTTGAATTATATAAGGACTATAATTTTGCTTCAATTTTGTTTACAGGTTCAAGATTTGGCTGTGTTGGAAGAAGTGCTTCGAATGGTGTTAGAAATCCTCAACTCTTGTCTGAGCAATCAGCTGGCTCATAATCATAATTTAGTGTACACACTGCTCTACAAGAAAGAAGTTTTCGAACCCTTTCATGGTCATCCAGCTTTCCAGGATGTAGTGCAAAACATAGAAGCTGTAAGTATTAATATCAGGGATGAACTGAAATTAAATGTTTGCCAATAGTGATAAATATTGATATAAAATTTGCCAATGCTGTTAAGAGCATGAGGATCAGTTTCGACGATGCTCCTCTGCCAGTGGCATCTGGGATTACTGGTGCCAACTTAGGGTTTTTGGAGCCAGATCTGGCTCTTTCAGGCACTCATTTGGCGTGAACTCCCTCCCGTGCCCCACTACGATGCTATCACTGTCTCCGGCCCATATAGACCAACTTTTGCCATGAGTATACATTTTGTAAGTGACATGATATTGTTATCTTGGCTGCATCACCCCACCCCCTCTTACCTCCCCAGCTACTTTTTTGTAGTGCGGTGGCTGACATGAAGATGACATAATATTTTTGTCTGGGAACACTTTATTTTCGATTTCATAAGACCATCTGTGGATTATTCAGATGGGTGATGCCGCAGGATCTAGATGGTGAAAACTTAAGAATAAATTGTCATTACTTTAAAGTTAATAACAGTGCCCCCCACCCCATTGACACCTAAAATTACCTTAGGAGACATTTTATCCAGCCTTCATAAATCAGTTTGTCTTAACTCCATTTAAGGTAAAATTTAGCTCTTTTATACACATCAGGTTTGGCAACACTGCCTGGATGGCCATAGGAGGCAAGGAGAAATGTATTGTGCTTATAAGAGTATTATTTTATTTGTTCTCTTGGGAATATGAAACTTCTGATGGCACATAAAAATATATCAAAGGAAAGAGGACAGATTGATGATTTAATTCACAGGCGGAAAAGTAGAAACTTCCATTTGATTAGCCTTAACTTGAAGTTGATTCCCGATAGGAATACATGGGATTCTGAAAATTCTTATTCAACATATTTTTCAAATATTGTGTCTACCTTAATAATCAACATTAAAAAAAATGCTTCCATTCGCAACATGGGGAGAAATGCATACTCTTACATACACCCATTTTTTTTTAGTAGCAGTGCTCAATCAGACAATGCACAACTGGTGCGAAACTGTAACTCTTCCCCTTAACTGGAATCCTACCAATTCAATGTAAAGTTGTAAAATGTTCCTTGAAGAACATAAATGATTCATTAACCTCTTTATTGAGTGGTTAGGGAGTAAAACTTGATAACCCACAAAAGTATGAAACTGAGAAAATTGCAGGTGAAAGTTCATCCATTCCATTGTGGCTAATTTCTTACGCAAATGTTCGTGCGTGGTTTGTCAATTGTCGGCTAATGAATAGACCTTGTTCAGTAATGTATGGGCAACAGGAGACTGTCCAGCAACTAACCATATTATTATCTTAAATTTTTAATGGAGTGGGTTATCAAATTTTACTCCTGAGCCATTAAATTAATGTTTGGGTGACTGCATTGAGTTTTACATTTGAAAGAAAGTGAATTTACAAAATTTAAGCGAATAGGACACATAAGTTATAGGTTAATAAACATAAAAATAGACAGTATTTTGCAATAAATTACAGTGTGTGTGTGTGTGTGTGTGTGTGTGTGTGAGTGAGAGTGAGAGAGAGAGAGAGAGTAATAGAGCAATAATTTTAGTGATAAACCAACACACCTTATGACCAATCAAGGATTGGCCATACATTCCCAAATACAAATAAAACACCACACTATTCCATTCAAGTGCAAGACTCAATGCTACCATGCTAAAATGACAAGGGAAGCCATTTTGTGTAGTATCAATATTAGCGGAAATTAAGAGTAATGCCTAAAAACCCTAATAAACAGCTTAAAATCATGTTAAAGCCACAATAAGTTGGTAGCAACATACCCAAGCCATTTTGCATACAAAGCACCATATGCTATAACTTGTTTATCATACAAAATTTTTATTTACTTACGTATTTTCAACCAAACATTTGTGTAGGTTCAGAATAACCCCCTTTCCTTGACAATACCATTCATTTACCCCAGTTATAATAACTGTGCTTAAGAAACCCCAAAAATCGATGTTTATTTGGAATAAAACAATCAAACAGTTGAAAAACTCCATCCTAGTCTGACACCTGGTGGCCAGACTTGGAACTGCTTGAACCAAGCTACCCATGACTTGAGTCAGCCAATGGGAGCCTTCCTAGGCATGACGTCATGGACAGGATGGAAAACTTCCTTTATTATGAGTGTAGGAAGCCATCTTAGATTCTATTCTGTACTAGTGATGGGAAAAATCGTTCCTTTTGTGGATTCATTTCCTTTCGTTCCGCTCACCTAAAGGAATCGATTCCCCCAACCATCGTTCACTTGTTCCTTTTCGGAATCATGATTCCTGGAATTATTTCCTCTCGTTCCGAGAAACGAGGCTCATCTTTCGTTCCTCCTTGCCAGGAGAGGCGGGCGGGGGGAGAAATTGAAAATAATGTAGGATGGAGTTTTGTGCTGACGATGGCCTGGTAATATATATGTGTGTGTGTTAATTACACACAGATAAAGGGTGGGCCCATTCAATGTTGTTTTGCAGCGTTTTACACTTTGCGGCTGCACTGCTCAACAATGTGAAATTATACTTTACTTTGAAAGGAGAAAATTATCATCATGCATATTATTCCCGTTTATTATTGATATTAGCTATAACAAATAGTAATCACACTAAAAGCGATGGAAATAAAGCTAAGAAAAATATGTCATGTGCTAAAACAAAATCTCTCAATGAGGCCGATTGCGTGCGTGTAATTGATTCGTCGACGTAAATATATCAATACCAGGTTTTTAAAAATATACGTTTCTTTTATGTCGACAACAAGAATGGTTCATAATTCATATTTTCTTTTTACCTTGTATCTATTCTTGATAAAGGTTGTGTAATGAGAGGGAAAAGGGGGAGAATAATGAAAAATGTAACCGTCGAATGTCATTAATAAATTAAATTGTTATGTATGCCAAATTATTACTGCGCTCTTCTTTCAATGTAAATGTATTTTTATCAACTTCAAATACGTAGTTACGTCCATTTCTTTTTAGAATTCGATGTTCTTATGATTCAGATTTCAGCGAACATTTGATTTTACGAAGTGCAGGTGCATTTCAAACACACCCGCACCCTCGACTCTCTCCAGGCTGTTTGGTCGGAAAGAAACCTCAGAATGATTCGTTCAGACTCCAAACTCTCGTTCCGATTCCAAAAACTCATACCAAGGCTCGCTGACTAGTCCTTCAAATGTACAGCTACCCTATTGGGGAGCTTGGAGCGAGTTAAAAACTGTAGTAACGCCCTCTATTATCATTGGCTTCTTGGTTGGTTCCTTCTGACCTCAATAGCGGGGAGAGGAAGTTTAACCGCGATGGTCCCAGCAGGAAACTTTTCCAGAAAAGGGAAATTTGGGGCCCAAGGAAGGGAAAAGGCCTAAACATCTAAAATGTGCAAGAAATGGTGAAATTAGACGTCATGCATTAAATAATACTTACCTTTTTCCTTTGGTGTCGTATAAACACCTGAAATGTATTTTCTTTCAGTTTGAACTTAGTTGATCGTGATTGAGTTAAAAAGTGTAACAACATTGAAGTTAAAACATTAATTAAGAATAACGACTCAAATAAAGCAGATTTTGTCCAACGTGAAGAAAATAAATTAACTACATACTCAATGATTTATCCACCTCTAAATAACACGGCTATATTTTTTTCGCAACAGACTCCCTTTAAATTTATTCACAGTCATCTAATTTGGGGGTTAGCACATCGCGCTGCAATGCCGAAGGTCCCGGGTTCGAATCCCGCTCTGGTTTGCTTCTTTGTAAATGTCCATTCATCAATTTCATCCTTTCATCACTTACCCCCATCTTCGCAAATTAGCCAAGAGGCACAAAACGCGAAGTAAAATACACTAAATCAAAATAAAAAAAAATCATCTCCATCTTCGCAAATTAGCCAAAAGTGGCACAAAAAGCGAAGTAAAATAAAACAAATCAATCAGTCAGTGTGATTTGGTGCTAAATTTACCTTTACATCATTTACACCCTCTTAGATTAGAAGTTCTGGATAAATCCTGAAAGTAAGAATAATTTATTTTCTATCTTATTGTTGTATTTCTTGGTTGTGGAAGACCAGAAATTTTCAAGTCGAAAGGGAATTTTTTTACTGCACAGGAGGGAAATTTTTCTCTGAGCCAGGGCAGAATTTTGCAGAATTCACATTGACCCTGCTGTTTAGCCCAGACCACTCGGAATGGGCAAAATACAACTTTCCTCCTACTACTCCCCCACCTTCTTCCCTCTCCTCGGAATGCCTTTTCAATGCTGAGGCAGATAATGGGAAAGTAAGGGAACAATAGGACAAGAGAAGCCGCTTGTAGAAGTTTCTCGCATGTGTTGACAACGGCGCAGTCGCAGTAGCTCCACTCACAACCGGAATCTATTCCAGCTAACTTCCGGAATCGGAACGATTCGTTCACTTGCCAGTTTCGTTCCTTTGGAACAACCCATCACTATTCTGTACCAGCTTTCATGGAGTAAAGATCGTGTCCAAGTAGCGTGTTATATAGAAGCATAGTGAGTGAGCACAACGGCCCTGAAATCACTGGGAACTACCGACATAGTGATTCAGAGTCCCTCAAAAGCCTGGTATGGGCTCACATGGCAGATAACAGCCAGAAAAGTTATCCATGTCAATAGTCGGGACTCGGGCATGCTAAAAAGTGGTAAAAACGGAAAATGTGGATTTTCCTTGCCACGAACATTTCACGTGTGGCCATGTGGCTGTATAAGATGAACAATCAGATACATAGAGACAGGAATCCATCTCAATCGGAGAGTGGAACAACCATCCATCATCACCAGTACCCCCAATAGCTTTGAGAGGCTACAGGAAGCATGGGATTGTGTGTTTTTGTGCCAGCAAATTAGGTTTTCCCCCAAGAAATTGAGCCATTGTAGTTCAAAAGTGTGTTTGAAACAAAGGGCCCCAAGTCTGGTAAAACGGGCTTGTGTCCATGCCAAAGATGAGTTCCAGATATTGTAAGTAGAATGTTATCTTATCTAAGTGCTGTGTGTGTAAACATATACATAAATGTTTGTTTTTGCCTGTGATAATTCAAGATACTTGTCCTAAGTCCTAAATAGCCAATAAATTTGTCATTCCAACGAGTTGTATCTAATTTTCGTCCCTGAGTGTGTAATACTGCGAGTGCTCCACTAGTACCGTTTCAATTTAGGCTGAAAGTTCCTATAGATACCAACGAGTCTTCTTCCGAACACTCGCTGCTAACTGGGAACACCACACATCGCACATGGGAGATGTGTGGCTGCGTAGAGTAGCTTAGGAGATATATTTCTAGGTTCATTTGTACCCTTCTGGCTATTGAAGATAAGTAGAGAACCAAACCAACTTCAAAAACCTAGAAGTACAGCTCCCGACCCATCGCAACCAATACACTTTATTATTGCCTGATGCTAAGAGTAACAATCAATCTGCCCCATTTCTCATATAAGTATACATGTGTCTGTATTGTAATGGACTTCACAGCCATTTAAAACGATGGAAACACCTTGACTACTTTCATTGTATTAACTTTTAATGTGTTTTCCATTGCTTAACAAGATTTCTTGCTGGAAAATGTTCTAAAGGTTATAAAATTCATCGGATAAAGGTAGGTACAAAGTTGTTAAATGTTGTAATTGTTTTAAGATTCCTTTAACCTCATAACAATAGCAGTAGGTTGTTAATAAGGATGTAAATTGAAAAACATATTGAATTAATTTTATACTTTAACTGTGTCAACTTTAAGAACCACTCTGTTGAATCATATACAATAATTTTCTCATTTCTGTTTCTTTAACAGGTTATAATGTACTTTTCAAGTAAATTAGAACAAGTGCAGAAGGATCTTAGTGTGAATGAAGTCCTTGCAACCATTCAGCATGGAGCGTTACAGTGGCCAAGGGAAAGGCTAAAGGTAAGACCACATTTTTTTGTTGTGAATGAAGCAGTCACATTCCAAAAGTAAAGCCCAGATGTTCAAACAATTATTCTTGGCTAAATTAGGCCAGCCCCACCAGATCTGACACGACAAGTCATGAACGTGATGCAACACGACAGGACACAAAGCGACGTGACACGAAGAGTCACCTTGCTTCTGACAAAACAAAACAAGTTTTTATTATTGTTTGCATCTTAAACGAATAGCACTCACTGCAATATATTATTGTTTCTAAATTTTCTGCCCGCCCACCAACAGGAGACAAATTTAGTACAAGAACATTATTTTATCCCTTTCATCTATTCTTTACAAGAATTAATGTAACAAAGAATGGACATTTGTATGGTGCATTAAATAAATAAAATGGATGTACAATGTTGCAGCAGGAACAGAGTTTTGCCAAAATGGAGTTCCGGTGCATTCCGCTCACTTTAAGCATTGCCCCCCCCCCCCTCCTTCCTCCAAAAAAGCAAAATGTTTAATTCGCGTAATGCAACCACATAGTTATTCGAGCAATAAATATTAAACTGGCCTGAAGATTGTTTTTTTTTTGTACAATTTATGATATGTTTTGTACATTACAAGATAATTTGTAATAAGCCAATTTTTTTCACGTAATGGAATTGTAATGTAATTCATTCCATACCACATCAATTTTGTCCTTATGATACTCAGTCGATGAATAATCGTACAGCGCAGGCCTCACTTGCACAAGAAGGATTAGCTGCTCTGGATCAAAGTCTATTTTTAATCTTGACTGCACTGTCAAACTTACATATATACGTATGTGCTGTCAAACAATACAGTGATGAGTGTCATGCAGGTGGTGCGCTAAGAAGAAAGGATTCGCACATGCGCAGAGCATTTTGTCTCATCGTGCTTCACTGTTTTGTCGCAATGTGACTTGAGTCAAATGTTTCGTCCGGTGTGCATCAGCTCATAAGAGCCCCATGTTAAACGTTCCCCGAGTTGGTTTGCAACAAAAATGGATCCGGTGTGAGGCTGGCCTTAAGGCCAATGAAATTAAGACAGGTAATAAATAAATAAATAAATTAGGGCCAGACCGATACTTTTCCGGCATTTTAATGCTTCAGCACAATTGCTGCACAACACTTTCACGGAGCCTAATTATTGTGAAAATGACACAAAATTTGAAGTGTCTATTTATTTTGCACAAGTTTTGTGAGAAAAAAGTGATTTTTGTGATAACATGTAATTTAATATTCTGATGTATTGTTTAAATATTTTAAAGCAAAAATCTTGGTAAAATTATGCATATAATTAGAGTGGAATACTTACACACTAATGTTAATCAATATTCTGAACAATTTTTATTATTATGGTATTGGTAGAATCGGTGAGAGTATCGGTATCAGTTGAAAGTGGTAACAGGTCAGCCCTCAAATAAATAAAAATAACCATTAAAGACTAAAAAATTGGAAAATAAACCAACCCTTTTCTACATCATCATCATCCTTCATAAAACATTATAATACTGACCAAGGCAGAATTTATAGTATAAAAAATATATACACTTTTGGTAACATTTCCACCCTCTAACAGGGTCTTCTTCAGACGAAATTCTCAATACATTCTATTTAGTGTAGTGTATATATTTTTTTATACTATAAATTAGGGATGGGCCGATATAAAATTTTGGCCGATACAAATACAGTTTCGATATAAAATTTACTGATACCGATAACCGATATTCTACCGATCCGATATAAAATTAGAAATGGTCCTTGAAGACCCTGAAATTTTCATTGATCTCCGTAATAAATGTGGCTTTCGAGCTGATTGCAATGCAAAAGAAGTTTAATATTTAGACATTTACTTTTTCAGAAAGTAGGGCATGGAGATTATCCATAAAAATTACAAAAAATTGCCGAATTTTGCACTAAATTATAAGATACTTATCGATATATCGGATTGGTAAAATAATCGGTAATTTTACCGATAAACCGGTGCAGATATGATATGCCTATATCTGCCCATACCGATAGAGTACCGATTAATGGGTCCCATCCCTACTATAAATTCTGCCTTGGTCAGTATTTTAATGTTTTATTAATAGGGACATTGAATTTTCGCGACACGCGAAATCGCGAAATGTGAAAAAAATATGCAATTTTGAAAATTCTACACGTAACTACACCCCCAATCATGAAATATGCATGAGTTTTATTCGCGAAGTAATGCGAAATGTGTGCTTTTCCACGAAATGAACGCTTTTTCGTGAAATAACCATGAAATATCATCAAATTGTGTAGAAAACAAGCAAAAACCGTCAATCGAGGTTGTGCGCGCAAACTGTCGATTTGTAACGAAACGTTTGCCTAAAGTTTCCTACCACTTGCAGCTGAAAAACGTTTTATCTTCTATCACAGCAGGAAGACGCTGCAAATTGGGATTTCCCATGTACATAATCTCAGTTCGAAATCTTCGCTCCCTGTCAAGCTTCATTCCTTTCTTCCCCCGAATTTCCACTCAACTTCGTTTCATTGAACTTGCTAGCTGTAGCAGCGATAAGATTAGTCTGTTCCCGCACATCAAGGGAAACAATGGTGTCATTTGTGTTCAGTCATGAATGAATTTTGTTTATCATCATGTGATTTTCAACATGTGTTTGTGTATGTGCAGTAGTGATTATTTTATTTGATGGACAGCAAGGATATCCTTTAAATACATACAATGAATAAATCAAGTGAGATATGCAATTTAGAAATGAAGTGATTTTGTGTTGATGTTTTCTTTTTGGTTGGACAGCTAAGTACTTGTGTATGTGTACAGTATATAAAAATGAAGTAGTTTATCAATTTATAGCTCTTTTGTATGATGTTTCCTCTCATGATGAAAAAGTGTGTGCCAATTTTTTTTTTCCACCGCTGGTATATACCGCTGATATAACATTTTATTTACCGCTCTCCTCAGTTTTTATTTACCATAAATTTGTCTCCCTAATAATGACCAACCAGAGATAAAATTTAAAACCATGCAATGCAGAGGTTATGTTAAGTGTACACTTTAACTGATAAAAGGTAGGTGCAGACTACTTAACTTTGACTTTTATTTACCGCTTTTCCAACGAAATGATCTTTTTTCACCGCTTTTATATACCGAAATTGTAACTTTTTAAATGCGAAATTCATGAATTTTATTTACCATAAATCAGTGTCCCTATTTATTAACATGGAAGCAAGGCTTAACAGTGTTACCATCATCCTTCACAGTTCCGTGCCTCTGGCTGGGTTGGCATAGATGTCAAGCCTGTCCATTTTTTCCTGGTCTTCCACTATCTGCTCTTTTGGCCTTATTCCCACTCTTTGTGAATTGTAAGCTCTTACTGGTAGCCTTTCTACATCCATCCTCTTCATGTGTTCGAACTATCTCATCTGTCCTGAAGCTTCACCACACCCACTGTCTGTCAGATCACCTCATTACTTATTGTATCCCTTCTAGTCTTCCCCAATACACTCCTTAAAATTTCAACTCCACTGCCTGCATGTTTGTTTTCTCTCTCTGCCATTGTCCAAGTCTCTGCTCCGTACGTAATTATTGGCACATAGTATGTGTTGTATATTACCTTCTAGCATTTCATAGGTACATCCCTGTTCCATATTAATCTTCCAATGCTTTGATATAGTGTACCACCCATTTGTCCTCTTTTGTTTACCTCCTCCTCTTTTCTTCCACTTCTCTCAATTATTATATTTGAAGCACTCCATAATATAATACCATATGTACATAATTTCATTTAAAGTATCAGAAAATGGCTAAATTTAAAAACAGTCAATGAGAGATGAAATAGGCGTAAATGGAAAACTTTTAACAACATGACAGCAGGTTGGTTCTGAAAGTAAAAGAACACTAATAACATGCAGTTCAAGTTTAAACTTGCTTCAGACAAATATTTATTTGCTCTTTCTACTGACTTCGTAAGAGTGCCAGAACCTTTCTTCCGAGGCTGCATCCAAAAAGGAAAATAATGTTACGTGTACTTTGTGAAAAACATATTTGCAGATGTTTTACTGCATTTTGTGAACTGTAATGAACGTAATATTCTCATTGTCATTCATCAGGTCTATTACATAAATATCAGTTGATTGTGTGTCTGGGTACTTCTTCGTATATTATGATAAATTTTTGTGTGCTGTGATTTGTGCAAGGTTTGTTTCTCTTGTAGAAATTTCCAGACTTGAAATTCAAGTATGTAGAGGAAGACCAACCAGAGGACTTCTTCATACCATACATTTGGTCACTGATTTGCCAGCACTCAGGTTTGTATTGGAACGAAATGAAAATTAAGCTGTTTGTGCCTGAGAAATTGGAGGGATGAGGACTTGGTGAGTGTCAAAGAGAGAGAGTTCAACCCCTAAACACACACCCAAAGAAGACAATAAGAAGATCATGTAATGTATGTTCTTGGGTGTACAAGTGAAGAGTGAGAGCAATCTGCATTGTAAGGTTAACAAATATTCTGTTGGTTGTTTGTACTAGAGCAATATATTGAAAGAGCATTGTTATATAACCATTATAACCAACAGGAAGCAACCTGCACTTCTCATGTGAGAGGGGAGAGGAAATTTCAGCTTTGCATACTTGAGTTTTATAAAACTATATTTATAAGAGTTATGTCTTTATTTATTCATGCTGCTGTTACAGAACGGATGTCTGTATTTTATTTAAAGATTTTTTTCCCTTTATAACTTCATACATCATTGTAGTTATCAGCATGATTTCTCTCCTTATGGTGTTCTTTATATAAATAGTGACCAAAGAATCAGTCTGTCCAATGTGTATTTGTAGAAATGATTTGTACAGAAACTGGTATTACTAAAAAAATATGAAAATAAAATTTAAAAAATATTTTTACATATGAAGCTAGTCGTTCCATACTTTAAATTTTTGTGAAAAGGATCTATATAAGATGTAAGCAAGTTACTAAAGATATATCTGCGAAACTTACCATCTAGTTCCCTAGTGGATGGTGGCAGAAGCGACCGAAATTAATAGAACATTTACAAGTAAGTTTCGCAGATATATCTTTAGTAACTCTCTTACATCTTATATTATAAACCACGTTGTTTATTCCCCTCAACATGAAAAAAGTATCTAGTTAAAACTGACTGTAGGATGCGTCAAAAATTTGCATCACCATTGTTAATTCTGCCTGTATTTATATATTGCTTGCAGTAACTTTTTTATTTATCTATGATACAGACAAGCAAAAGACTTACTTATGTGGGCATATTTCAAATGTTTTTGTCAATCCTTTATTCTTTTTTTTAAAAAAAAAACATGAAATATATGCTAAACAAGGTTATATATATAGTAACTAACTAACTCTCTAGCTTTCTTGAACCCGAAGGTTCATGGCTGCAACACTGGCCTTCCATCTGTCCCTATCCTGAACAAGATCAATTACTCTTTTCCATCCCTACAAATTTCCTTTAGGTCCATCTCAACATTATCCCTCCATCTTCGTCTTCCTACTGGTCTCTTACCATCAGGTTTCCCAACAAGAATCCTGTAAACTCTTCTTTCCTCTCCCATTTGTGCCACATGGCCTGCCCACCTAAGTCTTCTTGATTTAATTATTCTAATAATATCTGGACATGAATACAAATTATGTAGTTCCAAATTATGTAACCTTCTCCACTCACCTGTCTCCCTATCCCCTTTTAGGCCCAAATATTTTCCTAAGGATCTTATTTTTATTTTCAAATACTCTCAATTTATGTTCTTCTTTCAATGTAAGGGACCAAGTTTCGCATCCATATAATATTACAGGCAAAATTACTGTTTTGTATATTTTAACTTTTAGTTTCTTAGATATTAAAGGAGAAGTCAAAAGTTTATGAAGAGAAAAGTAACATGCATTTCCTGAATTAAGCCTCCTTTTTATTTCCTCCTTGATATCATTTTCATTTCTTAGTAGTACTCCTAAGTACTTGAATTTGGAAACTGGTTCAAACAAGTTGTTATCAATAATTAGATTTTGATTATTACCTAACACTTGGTTTCGGCCTGTAAGCGTATATTTAGTTTTCTCTTTGCTAACTTCCAAACCTATCTCTTTAGCTGGTTTGAAAAATATTTTAGCATTATTCTTAATTGTATTTACATCATCCCCCAGTAAGTCTACATCATCTGCATATGCTAACAGCTGAGTCACACCATTTAATTTTAGTCCTTCTTTAGTTTCTTTTACCTTCCTAACAGCGTATTCTAAGGAAAAATTAAAGAGCAATGGAGATAATGCATCTCCTTGTTTTAACACTAGAAGGACATGACCCGTCATTTTGACAGGTGACCCTATTTTTATTGTAATTTTGACAATGTTAATTTTGCTCCACAGCTTCCATGTTCTGTGACTTTTAACAAATACTAGTGTTCTACTCTTGTGTAAAAAGTTTAACTTTTATCTTACGTGTGAAGATTACTACTATAAATACGATCACCCGTCATACGATCATACGTCTAAGTGACGTATTTTCAAGTTGAATGTTACTTCAGGTAGGTCAACGAATTAGCTTACAGTAAAAAATTGGCAAACTCTATTTGGTTCAGTGCAGTGTCCTATGTGGTCCGAACGTGGCGTACTGGATCGTGATTATCTCATTATCTCCGTGATTTGTCAGATATCAAATCTGAGGGAGAGGACAATATTTATGAATATGATGAGTGCAGAGTAGGTAATGACAATGCCGGAATAGATGTTCGTTACATACTACTTACGAACTTGTCTACATTTATTCTTCAGATGAAGATGTGCAAGATGATGACAATTGATGTTTCCTCCTTTATTGATGTTTATTGTTTTTTTTTACTTCACTTTTGTGCAACTTTGGGCGAATTGCAAAGATGGAGACGAGTGATCATATGATGAAATTGATGAACGAACACTCGCAAACATCCATGCCCAGGCTGGGATTCGAACCTGGAACCCTTGGCGTCGTAGCGCAATGTGCTAACCACTACGTCACGGGGGCCGGCGTTTTCTCCTTTCCAAGTGAGTGTTCGTGTATTTCTAATTTTTCTGATAGAATAGCGTAATTATATTTTTGAAAAGCTCCCACCAATGAAAAAGGCATACCTAGTTTAAATAGTAATAAAAAAATGTTTCTACAAATACAAGAACTTAAAAATAAATAAAAATACACCATAAGTAAATAAATAAAATACACTCATAAATAACTAAATGGAATAAATACAAGAAATACACATACACACCATGATGTTGACAGGTGATTTATTTATATATTTTTGTACATAACATATTTAATTATAATTTTGACAACGTTAAGTTAACTTCACGTCTTCCATGATTTAAATGAATATGAATGACATGGTCCTTCTGACTAGACAATTTGGTTAGATGCTGCAGGAGGCAGAATTTGTAATGACTGTTTATAATGATGTGAAAATAAAAGAAATAGAGAAACACAGGTGTTGTTTCACTTTCAGAATTAAATCAGTGAATAATATTGCATATAAAAACTGTACCCGCCAAATTGACGGGTTTGTCATAATAGGTAGTTAGGAAATAACCGTCCTTCTAGTGTTAATCCATCATGAATTATAAATTTGTCAGACATAATAATATCCACACGAATTTTACTTTGTTTCACTGGTGCACACTTTTATCATATTAAGTTTCTTAGGAGTCATTCCATATGAAATCAACACAGCCCACAACCTGACCAACTCCGATTTTCATGAAATTTGGAGAGTTGAAACTATGCATGGAACTTAGTAACTATGAACATTTTGAGTCTCGTACGTCTTGTAATTGTTAAATTATTGAAGGCCAAATTTTTCGTGAAATTCTAGCCTGATTTTCTTGAAATGTTTGTGTTGAATTCAACATGGCGGTCAACAATATGCCAGACCTGCGCTTGACACACACAGATAGGGATCTCCCTGTGCCTAACTTATTTCTTTCATGACCAGGATAACTCCTTTACATTTTGTAGGGGGTGTTAAGGGACATTTGGCTCATCATAGTTCATGTAATGAGGCTTTTATCAGTCACATAGTTACACATATTATTTTGTATCTTCTGATCCCATTGCAGTCCCAGATTGATTTTTTTATATGTTTTAGAGTATGGCATGACGGACCAAATATATTTTTTCACGATTTTTGGTGATGACATGTTTTGAGATATTCAAGGTCAAATGTCAAGGTCACGTGACAAAATTATATTTTTATCCAAAGGTAGACTTGTTATATGTCGCTGGAAAGCTTGTTCAATTCGCTGTAAAATAAGCTTTATTTGAGCTTTGTAGGTGAAATAGGGGCGGAGTTACAGCACCTTTAGTATAGCTAAGCGGGCTCAAAAAGGGCAATTTATGCGAAACTTGACCTTGAATAATTTAACAATTACAAAACGCACGAGACTCAAAATTGTCATAGTTACTAAGTTCCATGCATAGTTTCAAATCCCCAAATTTCATGAAAATCGGAGATGGTCAGGTTGGAAATTGCACATATCTGTGTATCTGTGTTGATTTGGCATGGAATGACTCTTGGGTATTCCAAACTCGACTAATAGAGTGTGTCCGAACAGTCACGCAACCCGGTGTTTACGACTGTATAACGGAATAGCGAAACTGAATAAGAAGAAACTCTTTCTGCCAAGAGAATGCCCTGTATATTGGGAAAATTTAGAGAGACAAACATATGTAAGAACATGCATGTTTTAATAACAAATAAGCAAAGTGTTGCCAAAGGTGGAAATTTTTTTTTTGCAAATCGTGTGTATTGATGCCCAGAACTCACTCAGGTAAATTATTGCAACATTTCACAATACCAACGAACAATTTGGATGGCCATCTATTGAATTTGACAGAAAAAGAACTTTGACGAAGTTTCAAAAACATTGCACAAGGGAATAAATGGACTGTTCCAAAAATCGATGTTTTCACAATATTACGAGGGACACTGGCAACACTGTTGCTGTCACGTGTCACTAACAGACATGTTTCACCTCAAGCTATCACACTAATGCACTTTTAACGACAAAGAAGAAAGTTGGTTATTCTCGAACATATGCAATAAATTACATACAGCTTGCAACCCTGAAATGTGGGTACAGAAGAACGTGTATCAATTGTTATGTTTTCTGTACCTTGGGTGGTTGGTGTTTGCCAGGAAAGGCATTCCAGATTGTGTCTACTTATGCTGATGTCGTGTGTGTGTTTTCAAAATGCCATATTCTAGACAGGAAAGTGTGTTTAATGTTGAAGACTATATCGGAACATCGTCATTTTCTAGCATAAGAGAAGCATTTAGTGCCAAGTTTCCGACTACTCCCTCTCCAGATAAGTTGTCAATTTTTTGTCTTGCGCAACGGTTTCGCCAAACTGGGTCAAAACATGACAGGCAACGTTCAGGGTGCCCTTCTGTGTTAGGAGCTGATGTTCTGCAGCGTGTTGAACAAAGAATGGTGACGTCGCCACAAGAGTCTGTTCGGAAGCTCGCCTCAGAATTGGACTTACGCAAGTCAACTGCTCACAAGGCTATACGGAAATTGAAATTTTACCCGTATAGAGTTCTTGTTGTTCATGAATTGAAAGCCGTGGATGTCCTGGCACGGTTGCTTTACTGTCATTGGTTTCAATCATTCATTCGACAAAATGGTGTCAATGTACTGAATAAAGTTTTTCTTTAGCGACAAAGCCTGGTTTCAATTGGATGGGTATGTCAACAGCCAAAATTCCAGGCATTGGCGACAGAAAACCCACGTCAGTTGCATGAACTACCCTTGCACTCTCCGAAAATCTGTGTATGGTGTGGAATATCACGACGTCATATTGTGGGACCGTTATTCTTTGAGACAACAGTGGATACTGCTGTGTACGGGGATCTCATAATGCAATTCGTTGCTCTTCTGGAAGAAGACGAACGTGATGCTTGGCTACAACAAGATGGAGCAGCATGCCATGCTTCGTATGATGAGAGAATTTTTTGGTGATCGTCTAATATCCAAGGATTTATGGACTAGTCACTTGCCCGATTTAATATCTGCAGATTTTTTTCTGTGGTGTTACTTAAAGGGTAAAGTATACCAAACGAGACCCAGAACATTGGAGGAGCTGAAACGAAAAATTACACAGGAAATTGATATCGGTGCTACAACCCTCAGGAAGGTATCTGAGAACATGATCAACTTATGTATCCAAGAAAATGGTGGACACTTCGAACATTTGTTTTAATTTGTAGGGATACCCACATTTCAGGGTTGCAAGGTGTATGTAATTTATTGCATATGCTCGAGAATAACCAACTTTCTTCTTTGTCCTTAAAAGTGCCTTAGTGTGATAGCCTGAGGTGAAACACGTCTCTTAGTGACACGTGACAGCAACAGTGTTGCCAGTGTCTCTCGTAATATTGTGAAAACATAGATTTTTGGAACAGCCCATTTATTCCCTTGTGCAATGTTTTTGAAACTTCGTCAAGTTCTTTTTCTGTCAAATTCAATAGATGGCCATCCAAATTGTTCATTGGTATTGTGAAATGTTGCAATAATTTACCTCGGTGAGTTCTGGGCATCAATACACACGATTTGCAAAAAAAAATTCCACCTTTGGCAACACTTTGCTTGTTAGTTATTAAAACATGCATGTTCTTACATATGTTTGTCTCTCTAAATTTTCCCAATATACAGGGCATTTTCTTGGCAGAAAGCGTTTCTTCTCATTCCGTTTCGCTATTCCGTTATACGGTCGTAAACACCGGGTTGCGTGACTTTTCAGACACTCTGTATATTATATAATTTATCTCTCTCAACTGAATCATATGCTTTTTTAAAATCAATGAATAGCTGATGGACATTTTGATTATATTCCCACTTTTTCTCTAGTGTCTGTCTGATGTGATAAATTTGATCTGTTGTTGGTCTGTTATGTTTAAATCCACACTGATAATCACCTATAATTTCATTAGCATATGGGGTTAGTCTTGCTAGAAGAATGTTAGATAATATTTTATATGTTGTTGAGAGTAGAGAAATTCCAAGGTAATTATTGCAGTTCATTTTATCACCTTTTTTAAACACTGGAACAATTATGGATTCTTTCCACTGTTGAGGGATTTCTTCTTTAATCCATATTAAACAAATTAATTTATGAATTTGACATATTAACGAATTCCCACCATATTTAATTAACTCAGCAGGTGTTAAATCAATGCCAGGTGCTTTGTTATTCTTTATCCTTTTAATAGCATCTTTAACTTCAGTCAAGTTAGGTTCTGGAACTAAATGTCCTGCTGTGTGTACTTCATTTATTTGTGATATATCTCCTACATGAACATTTGCAAGGTCAAAGTAGTTCTTCCATCTATTTAAAATATTGCTTGTGTCAGACAAGAAAATGCCATTTTTATCTTTTATCAAGTTTAGTTTAGGGTGCGACCCCTTTCTAAATTCATTTACACCTTTTTATTTTTGCTGTTTGATTCAATTTCGTTAATTTTACTTTTCAAGTAATCTCTTTTCTTACTTCACAACGTGCAATTAACTTCTCACTTTATTCTATTATAATTGCTTAAAATTGTATCATCAGAGTTATTTAACCACCTAATTCTTATTTCTATTAGGTTATGGCATTCATCATCAAACCATGGCTTACTTTTTCTTGGTTTATGGTATCCTATACTTTCTTTAGCTGCTGATTCTATTCCATTATGTATGTGCTCCCAATTCTTATTTACATCTGTTTCATTTATATTTTCATCATCATTTAAATCCTGTAAAATATTGAATCTGTTTGACAGTTTAATTTGGTAATCTTTCTTCATTCTATAATCAGCAAATTTTCCTGTATTAAATTTTAGAACTTTTAGATTTTGTTGCTTATGATTTATTACCGAAAGTCTTTCTCTTAGTTTAGCAATTACTAAATAATGGTCACTGGCACAGTCAGCACCTCTATGTGAACAAACGTCAATTATACTAGTATGTCTTCTCTTATCAATGAGAATATGATCTATCTGATTATGAGTTTTACCATCTGGAGAAGACCAGGTATATTTATGGATATCTTTATGTTTAAAAGTGGTACTTTTCACAAATTCTTTGAGGTTGCAAAAGTAATTAATCTGATACCATTATCATTACTTAATTCATGAAGACTTTCTTTACCAATAGTAGGTTTAAATGCCTCTTTTTTGCCAATGTGTGCATTACACTCACCTAACAGAATTTTCATATCATACTGGGAGAATTTATCAAACACCCTTTTCTAGCTCTACATAAAAATCATCTTTAATATTATCATGTTTATCTTCCGTTGGTGCATGAATCTTTATTAAAATAATTTTGCACCACCTACCTTCTAAAACTGCATATAATATCCTATCATTAATAAATTCTACTGTTTTAAGGGCCGAGATAATTCTATTATTTATGAAGAAGCCTGTTCCAAAATTATGATTTTCAGTACCACCATAGAAATTAGTATTATAATTTTTAGTTTTACAATTCCCTTCTCCTGGCCACCTAACTTCCTGGACAGCTACTACATCTAATTTATACTTAACTATCTCATTAACTGTACACTGAAATGCCCCAGGCTGGTAAAGGCTCAGAACATTCCAGGTGCCTAATTTAATATCCTTATTCCTAATGTAGATCTTATCCTTAGTCCAGGGATTTCCCAAAGTAGTCCCCACCCGGAGATCCGAATGGGAGACTATTTTACCTCCGGAATATTTTACCTTGGGAACATCCATGGCCTCATATTGCTGATTACGGACATGTCTTTTTACAGTGCAGAGTTTCAGCTCTACGTCTAACCCCCAATATGAATGGAGGAGCGCACCTGTCGTTGGTCAGTGGATCCTTCGGATCTAGCTGGGAGGATCACATTGTAGTCCACCAACTATACCCCACTTCTGCCTGTTGGTTGACTAACTGCAGTGAACAAGCCACTGGGTGATGGGGTCGTCACATTCCTACGCCAATAGGTTATAAATATACATGTAAGTAAATATGTGAATTGCCAGAATATATGAGAGCAAAATATAGTTCAACAAACCTATAAAGAGAGAATGTTCTGAAGAACAATGAATTGGAAATACTCACCAGACTATATACGAACGTTGTTTTGTGGCCAGACGACGTAATCACAATCACTCACGGTGGGACACTTAGTCATCTCATTGATGGTCATAAGCATTGACATGTAGAGTAAGGTATCAGTTTCTGTAACATGAGGTTGTGTGGCCAAGTCTCCTCAATTTCAGAAGGGAAGCTATTCTGGCTTCTTTTGTGTGCGTGTGTAAAACAATGCATACTGCCACCACTGGACCATTATCCAACTTTACTCCACAGCTGGTTATCCAAGACACCAATGTTGTCCCAGAGCACCGCCCCTTGGTTAAAACGGAAGTGCACTGATAATCACAATATCTGTAAGGTTAAAAATTGTTGGCCATAAAGCAATTTTCACAGATTTTTCATAGTTTGGCAACATGGCAAATTAACGCCTTGCAACTGCAGGGTAACAAGTTGCAAAAGCATCCAAGGTAAATTTGTGTAGATTCCTAACTCAATTTGTACAGCTTGCCCCCTCTAAAGATAACTCTTGATGGTTGAAAACTCAAAAATTTAAAGCTTCGATTGAATATCCACAAAAGGTGGTGATGAACTATACTGCACAGCTATTAGTTTTATGTTATTGCCTAACACACCTTACAAAACAACTGTGTATATACGAGGTTTGTTAGAAAATTAATGACTGATTTTCTGTAAATGAATTTTATTATTTTTACAAATCAAGGTTATCTCCCTTCAAAACAGTTCCCTTGGGCAACTACACAGCGATGAAGGTGTTGTTTCCATTGTTTGTAGCAGTGCTGGTAGGCTTCTGCTGGAATACCTTTCAGCTCGTCGGTTACGCTCTTCTGGATATTATCCAAAGTATCAAAATTGCACCCTTTAAAGTGGTTTTTGAGCAAGGGGCCAATTTTTGGCCAAAAATTCATTGACGGAGATTGCAGTGTGACATGGTCCATTGGAACAATCTTGGCGCACACTTTTCTCATGTCCAAATCTTGTGTTCAAATTTAACTCTCTACTGATCATTCTCACAGTCAATCGACGATCTGACCTCACACGAGACTTCACTCTTTACATAGTGTCATCAGTCCTTCTAAAAAGGACTTTGTAACTTTTCATAAGTCATAGTAGTGGATTCACCAAGCTTTACACAAAATTTGGTGACACAACGTTGCTCATACTTTTGCCAGTCCATTTTCGTAACGCACCTCACAAACACAACTTCACTTCAGACACTCAACAATCGTGTAGCAACTGTAGCAAGTTGAAACTTGTACTGAGTCAACGGCCAGCGTTAACCTAACTGCCATGTGAAGGTGGAGGCAGCAGTGTTGCCGGTTATTGCACAATGTTGCTAGTCTCATTACTTTTCTAACAGACCTCGTATGATGTAAGAATGTAATGACAATTTTATATCTACATGGTGTACAACATTACTATAGGTCCTAGGGATTGTCCTGGTGGAGCTCCCACCAAGGAGTGATTTGTCTGTAGGCTGCTGTTGCCAAACGTATGTTTTTGTGCAAACATGGCAACTGGTACTTTGAAAAGGATAAGCAAATAATATCAATGAGCTATTAAAGCCCTACAGGGAAATTCTTTTCTTCTCAGCATCCACGTGCTTCTGCAATGCTCTTAGAGGGTGGAAATACTCGTGATGGCTGCCGAAGTCTTCCTGTAAATGACAGACAGTAAGTGGTAGGAGCGGTATCAGGACAAACCTTCCAAAGTATAAAATATGCAACAGAAACAGACATTTGTTTATCACTGGATTTATTTGAGACTATAGAAGTCAATATAAACACATCATCCCAGTTAGGCTTTGTGAAACAATCTGGTAACATAATCATACAAACAGGAAATTACATTGACATGCTATTACATATCATACTTTTGTTTTTCAATTAGTTGAAAAAGTGGGACATAAATACAGCTTCATATAAATAAATATTAATGAAAAAATATCATCTATGAGACCATGTTGAGATTAATGTATACACAGCATATAAAAAGGAACAAAAATAATTTGCTGGCCTTAGCATTTGACAAGCAGTCAGCACATCTTTTTATTTTTATTTTGCTCTACAATAAAAGTGTATTTTCCACAAGCAGCTCACATTCATGTGCTTGTACACAGACCGATAAAAATACTTTTTCACATGTAGTTTCCTTTCTCTGCTGCATTTTGCATGGATCTCAACTTTACAAAGTGACATTTATGCATACATTAATGAAGCATGACTCAACAGGAGGTAAAGAAAAAGTGGGACAGCAATTACATCACTTTGTAAAGTTAAACTATTAAACCACTGTGAAAACAACAAACGAGAAGGCTATAAATGACATGTGGTTCTGATTTATTGCCATTACATTGCAAATTTTAAAAAGTACAATTCTCTATTGTTTTTAAGGGATGAATCATTTAATGATTTTATTTTATAGAGGCTCACCAATGCCACAATCTTTTTTGGTACTTTATATAAGTATAATTTCATATTGTTTTCTGCATAGTTACTCTAACTTTATTCCAAGCATACCCTGATTAGGATATGGAACAGTGCTTAAGTACCAGTTTTTAATTAGGGGGAAAAAAAACAATTGGTGCCACCTCTATAAATTGTAATCAATCTGACCTTAAAATTATCACAGGCACAGGCGAATTTCTTTGCAATATATATATATATATTTCATCTTAACTGTAAAAAAATTAGTACATCTACCAAATAGAACTATCAGAAATATTTATTTTCACTCCTCCCTCTCTATTCTTGGTCAACATTTAAGTCCACTATCTCCATTTTTTTGAAGTTAAGCAGCAGTTGATCTGCAAAGAGTTCACAGTTGCACAAAGGAACCAAACAAGACCTCAATTTCTTTAATTTTCTTTTTAAAAAAATGTCACTTCAGTATCAATACTGACAACGAAAAAGTGTCGTATTTGTGGAAACACGATTCTTCATTGAAGCCTGTGGTATGGGTTCGAACCAATGTACTTGCACACACTTGTATCAACACAAACATAACGTAGAAAGCCTAAGCAATTTCAAGCACACAGTTTTTCTGTTTGTTTTACAGACCATTATCTTCTCTCGACATGTGTGTCTTGCAACCACATACATATACACACACACACACACACACATTAAGGAACGGAAAAAAAAGTACATGCCAAGAAGATATTCATAATGTTATTAAACATTAAGGAATTTCAGTTTGCCTTCTAACATGTTTTATAGGGAAGATAAAGGTATCTTGCCCGTAAGGTGCCTATTACATAAAAAAAAAAATAGAGGATGTTAATTTCCAGGGTTACAATTAAAAAAAATAATGGAAAATAACGTTTATCTAATCACAATTCCTTCTTTTGCATTAGTATGACCAACTCATGTAATTAGATTTCTTAGCTTTCATAAATGCAACTCTACCATAAAGCATAATCATATGGACTGCAGCAATAATGACTAATTAAAACCCTGCAATACACTAGAACCATTGTCGTCTCAGTTGCAACTGTGTCTTGATGCTGATGATTATACAAAATAACAAAAGTGTGAAATCTACAAAAACTTTTTCACTTTGGACTATTGGGAACATGAAGATTAAATGTATAATACAGGTAAAAGTAAAAAATTCAGGAATAATATAAAATTGGCATTGCACTGTACGTATGTATCGATGTTCGGAAAATGTTCTGGCACATTACACAGTCAACGATCATTAATTGTAATAAAATAATTAAAAATTTGGATGAACCCAGACTTTTTCTACAGGAAAGAGGGGGGGGAGGAGCAAACAACATTTTCCCAGGGCAAGAAATCTATACTTATCACATTTTTTTGCAAAGCTTTAGTTTGATTATTTGAAAAGGAAAAACATTTATTTTACTTTCCAACGTAAAAAGCACAAGGAAGCAAATTAATTTTTTCACTACTATAAGAACAACATAGGTCGTAAAGTATTTGTTGATAACATTACTTCTGCAAAAAAGTAACAGTTACAGCTGCTTATTTTAAAAAGTAGCTAGTTACTGTCAGAATTTCTTAAAGTAACTGTTACTTCCAAATGCTTGTATACTTTCTACATGTCCATTCTAATTCATCAATATACCGCTTCTGCCCATCAAATGAGAGCAAAGCCACAGTTTGAATTGACGACTATCTTCCTAATGTTGCAACTTTTCAGGAGTAGTTATGTCGGCACAAAAGCAGGAATTGTAATTAAATCACCTGGACAAATACAACTGCAAATTCAACAGAATCAGCAAATATTGTATATTTTTGTTCTATTTCGTCATCTGTGCTACAAATGGTTCAGCAGCATTGTAAAGATGGTTTGAACATGTCAAAACAGAAGGTGGTTGACGGTTCTGTCGTATGATTGGAGAACTAGCATGCTGGCAATAAACTGAGCATCACAGGAAATGCCAAATTCTGACATTTTCTACATTCTGTATCATGACAATTCGGGGAATGGGTGGCAGAACCGCTCGATTTTGTGACATTTCTTCTACTCTTTCTCCCAGACTTTCAATAAACATTGCCGAAGAATTGACAACAGGGCTCTTGCTGCTATTCATATAATTTTGGCTCTTCTTCACAGTAACATCTATGCTAACCACCTTCCTACTTGCCAGTCCCTCTACAATTTATAAACTTGACCTGACAGCAAACTATCGGTACAATTGAAATGTTACATATTTGTATCTATTGGCAAGTCATGTATGATATGAGAAAAGAAGACAGTCTATGAAGAGATATGTTGAAGAACAATTTAGTAAAATATTGTGTATGTTTAAATTCAGATATGAATTTAACTGATACACATTGAAATGTAAAGATTGAATGAATTGTGCATGAATGATGAAAAGAACCTTTTTGAGATGAGACATAAATGTTTGTGTGTGCTGTGTACATAACAATTGTGAAAATGAAAATTAGTACTGTACATTGACAAGCTCATGTGCAACATGTAAATTCCTATTTCTACATGTAACTTTTCTCGACACACTTTGCATTGAGTAATTTCGCATAATTTTAAAGGAACTGTGTGTGGCTTAATTTAGGTCCCCTTTATGCATCAAGTCGTTACCATTATATTCAGTAAAATTTTTATGGACATTAAATCGCCAGTTTTGATTATCTAGAAAGTACAGCTTAACTTTCAAGTTGTCTTCCATTCATGGTTTGAGATTCCACTCACAATCATAGTTTGCAAACATTTGTGAACCATGTGACTTGGGGGAATGACAAATATACCAATGTGATCAGGTCTTTGATGAAAATAAGTTTGAAGAACACTGAGCAATGCAAAGCACTAGACTACATTTTGATTGGTGAAACTTCTTGAAACAGATGATTCAAAATAAGACTAAAAATATGAATGCTGAAATGATTATACTTGCTGAGAAATAAGCTCCATGGTTTCCCAGATGACAGTAAAAGAAATCTGAATTTATTTTTGAAAATAACTAGATATGTAATAAAGCAGCATTCCTTTTTATAAAGTATGAAATGTAGAAG
This sequence comes from Lepisma saccharinum, assembly GCF_977018435.1. NCBI lineage: Eukaryota > Metazoa > Arthropoda > Insecta > Zygentoma > Lepismatidae > Lepisma > Lepisma saccharinum. Next base: position 117,286,421 of record NC_139229.1, read on the forward strand.
TCTGAGTTTACATTTCCCCTGGTTCCAATAAAACAACAAGTCAAAAAAAATTTCACTCCTTGAGTTCCTTGTCCTCTTGAATCAAATGATGCTGATTTCTATATGACATTTTCTTCTTACTGGCTTGCGGACTCCATGGCAAGACTAGCAGCTATAGTCTTGTAAACATACCCTGAGTCTCACCTCCAATGGTAAAATATAAGTGGTCCAGATTCCATTTTAAATGTTGATCGCATCCCTATGAAACTCTCTGCATAAAGTGAACTTAAAACAACTTGAAAGGCATTACATATATAAATATGTAATTTCCATTCCGCAGGCAAATTATATACTGTACTTCCATTTGAACTTTATACTGCATGGACTTTCCAAAAATGGATAAAGAATCATGACAAATGCACAAGAACATTTAAGACAGCATAAGGACAATACTGAAATTAAAAAGAGCAAGTACATACATGCGAAGTTTCATTATTGTTTCAAAACCTGCCTTTCTACCTGATTCAACACCAAGTGCTCGTCAGAAATATCAAAAAGAGAAATCTGAAAATGGACCATCATTCAGGAACATCAGGTCATGTAAAAACAACCTTCCACTTATTCTTCAGTGGTTGCGGTTTTTTGTAATACAAAAGAAAAGTATGGTAAATCACCGAACAGAACCAATTAAGACCACTCGATCGGTATTACTTCCACTCATTAGTCCACGGTGAAATGAAAATGAATAAATAAATACACTTGCACACTGCCAATCCACAGATCGACACCCTACCAATCATTATAAAACAACAAAAGACATTATGAATGTTCAAACACAGTAAGTAACATTAACAAATCATCATACACTTCTTACATACATACATCAATACTGCTGCATTGACACGTTTGATATTTTTTCCACAAAAGAAAAACATAATCTTATGCTGTGTAGATCAATGAAGTAAGAGTATGCTGATTGTTGCCTTCCAGGCAACAGCTTTAGAGTTTCCTTCCAACAATGTCGCACTCGCACTAACTCGCTTTGGCCAGGTTATCACGTCTCACTTGATGGCCAATTTCAGATATGTCCTGTCTATCACCAAATAAGACTGAAGTTTATACTTTGTAGATGCTTTTCATGTTCCCCACTCCACTGCCAAGACAATCCACAAAAAATGCTCGTTGTGACTCTGCGTTCACTTCCTTTGATGGGCAGTCAAGTCAAAATGTTGCCTCGTTTAAATCACAGAAGTTCCACAACATCGTGCAAGTGTTACCAAAATCACAAAGAAAACTCGTTCCACCCCTTTCATAATTTTCTGTCCAATCCACTTCATCAGTCTTCATAAAATCACACAACAGCGGCAATATCGTTGCCTTGAACCACCCACAGATGGTGGTGGAGTCACGGGAGCAAAATAAGCATGCACTTTTATGTTTGGAAGGTGATTCTGTCACATGGAAAGAAAAGAGAAAAGTGGTATCTAAGAATAATTTATAAAATACTTCAATAAAATTATGTGATGTGATACAGTTGTTACCAGTTCATCAAAAGGAATTTCTAGGATTGAGACAATACATATTATACATGTATTGATGTTCAGTCATGGACAGTTCTGGGTTGCAACACTGTCATTAGCTCTCAATGCGATTGTTACAACCCAGAAGTGTCCATGATGGTACATACTGATATAAGTGGTATTGGTTCAAAATTAATCACTAATAACACGCAAACCATACCTTTTCAGAGCCCAGAAATCCTATGTTCCAAATCTTTGGTGAAGATCATTGCAATACCACATAAGAATTGACTTCTATAAAATTTTCATTTTTTTAAAACAATAAATGAATAAATATCACAAAGAAAATGTAAATCAAAGTTTAGCCATGATAAAGTTGCAATTTCTATCCTAACATTCACAACAATTTAGAATATTACAAACCGACCAAGTGCTTGTCAGGAACAGCTCAAAATTTTGTGTGATGAGCTATAATTTCTACACATTTCTTTTCAAGTTTATTACCAAAAATATTTGTTTTATTTATATTATTTTTTTATTGTAAACATCAAATTTTTTCCTGTTACAAAGTGGTGACATTTTACCAACTTTCTGTTCATATCATTGCACCCAACTGAGTTTGAAAAAAAAGTAAGATGAATTTATATGTTGTGTTTAATTAGATCTTGGTCTGATAATGTGAATAATAAGTTTGACATGACTTTTAACAAATACCTAAATACTGTCACAAAGTTTTAAGTAAATTGACACAAAATGCTGAGAGATATTTTAATATCCTAATAACATTACTGAAATGGATGCATGACAAATCAACATCACAAGTCAATATTCATAATGGCCGCCCTTAGCAAGCACACATTCCGTAAGTCTTTGTGGCCACGCATCAATTGAATTACGCAACACATCGACTGGAAAATGAGAACTGCTAGGTACAGAAGGTCGCTGTGTTTTTTATATATATAATGGATAAAAGCAAGGAGGGCCAAAAGGGCTAAGTAAAAATCAAATAAGGTAAAAGGAAACACTCACCGGACAGTAGGAAAATTCAAAATTTTCGCTAATTTATAGCATCATCAGTGTGAGAAGAAACAGAAGACTGAACCGGAAGTTGGGGTCCTGCAGAGTTGCCAGGTCCCCATTGAAGAAGAAGCGGTGCGTAGAACGAAAAAAACACTGTTTCGTCACCAGGCTCGTCGTAAACTGTGAGTGTGTAGGGTGAGTTGGGAGGGAGGGCAAGAGGGTGGGTGAGGGTTGGGCATTACTGGGTGGCCTTGTTCAGGCCAGGTGGAGTGGTTGCACTCAAGGCCGATATATAGGCCCTCTCCCATCTTTTGCAAACAGAGGTGTTGGCTGGTTGGGGTAGGAGGTGGATGATCGCTACCCGGAAGCAGTCGTTGAAACTGATGTTGTGGTGGTTGGTGTGGACGGCGACAGTGAAGTCCAGGTTGTGGGTGGAGGAGCGGTGGTTATTGATGCGGAGGTTGAGGGCCGTTGATGTTTCCCCCAGGTAAAAATCACCACAGATGTTGCAGGTGAGGATGTAGATAAGGTTTGAGGCATGGCAGGTCCCTTTGGGATGGAGGGTAAATTTGCCAGTGGCCGTGTGCACCTGGAGGGTGTGAGAAGTGATGAGGATGGGGCAGGTCTTGCACCTGGGTCGGTTGCATTTATGGGCAGGGGGGTGTTGGATGTGTGGTGAAGGAGTGTTGTAGACCAGGATGTTTTGGAGGTTAGGGGGGCGTTTGAAAACCACCCTGGGTTTGTCGGGAAATATGTTTTTGGTTTTGGGATCACTGTGGAGGATTGGGAGAAGAGAGTGCAGTGTGTGCCTGATTTTGTTGAGGTGGGGATGATATTGGGTGATGAGTGCAGGTGGGTTGGTGGCAGCAGGTTTCTTGGTGGTAGTGGTATGTGAGGCAGCTCGTGATATTTGCTTGGTGACCAGGATGGAGGGATATCCACGGTTAACCAGGGCCTGGTGTAGGCGGAGGTTATAATTCTGGCGGGAGGTGGGTGAAGTGTTCAGGCGCTGTCCCCTGAGGGCCAGAGAGAATGGAATTGCTTTTTTGGTGTGGAACGGGTGGGAGCTGGAGAAGTGTAGGTATTGCATGTGGTTGGTGGGTTTTATGTGGATGGAGGTAGTCAGGTGTCCTCCCTCGATGTGCACGTCCACATCCAGGAAGGTGATCTGGTTGGGGGAGTGTGTCCAGGTGAATTTTAGGGAACGGAAGTGGTTAAGTTGGTCCAGGAAGGCTGACAAGGATGGTTCTCCATGTGTCCAGAGCATGAAGATGTCGTCGATGAAGCGGAGCCAGAGGAGGGGTTAGAGGGGTTGGGTAGCCAAAAACTATTGCTCAAGTTGGCCCATGAAGAGGTTTGCATAGGATGGGGCCATTCTGGTACCCATGGCTGTACCTCGGATCTGTAGGAAATTTTGGTTTTTAAAGGTGAAGTTGTTACAAGTGAGGACAAGGTGGGTCAGGAAGTTGGTGCTGGGGTTGTGAGGTTTGGGTCTGCTATTGAGATAGAATTCTATGGAGCGGAGGCCATGGGAGTGAGGTATGTTGGTGTAGAGGGAAGTGACATCAATGGTGGCAAGGATGGTATTTGGGGGCAATGGTGGGAGGGTGCTGATTTTCTGGAGGAAGTGGTTGGTGTCACGGAGGTAGGAGGGCAGAGCTTTCACAAGAGGCTGGAGATGGGAGTCAACAAAGGCTGAGATTCGTTCTGTAGGTGAGTTATAGCTGGACACAATGGGTCTGCCAGGGTTGCCAGGTTTGTGGATTTTGGGCAATAGATAGAAGGTGGGGGTGCGGGGATTGTCGGTTATTAACATGGCGGTGGTAAGAGCTGTTAGGCCTTCAGGTGGGCCGCGGGTGTGGATGTGAAGTCGCGGATTTTGGTGAGGTGTTCGGCGGATAGGTCAACTGTGGTGGGTTTGTAGGTGGAGGGGTCAGCCAGCTGGCGGTTGGCTTCCGCCAGGTAGTCTTGAGAGTTCAAGACCACCGTGGTGGACACCTTGTCAGCTGGGAGGATTTTGATGTTGTGGTTGTTGCGGAGGTCTCTGAGAGCTTTCTGTTGGGGGGGATTGAGGTTAGGTTGGTTGTGAAAGTTATTTAAGAATGAGCTGTCAGAGGTGGTGGAAATGACGGCAGTGATGTATCTTTCCAAGGGGTGGTTGGTGGGCAGGGGGGTGGATCTTGGGAGGAGGGGGGGGCTAAATTGAAGGAGGCTCGGGTGGGTTTCACTGGTAGTAGTTTGGAATGAGGGATTTTTGGCCCAGAAATGTTGCCATCGGAGGCTGCGAGCAAATGTGTGTATGTCAAAAAGTAGGCGGAATTGGTTGGGGGGAGTTGTGGGGGAGAAGGTGAGGCCTTTGGATAAAACAGCTATTTCATCAGTGTTCAGTTTATGGCTGGATAAATTGAGTACAGTCTGGTTGTTTTTGAGTGGGTTAGGGTCATTGGTGGTCATGGATCTGGTAGGGGTGGGTTTGTCCGTGGACTGGTTGTTTCCCAAGGTGCGATGTATGGGAGTGCAGTTTTGGTTTTCAGGGGGGGTCTGTGGTGGTGTGGGCAATGGTAGAGGGGGGTTGGGTAATAGCGGGCATGTTGGTGTGGGACTGAAATTGGGCGGCAGTGGAAGGGGAAGGGTGCAGCCAGTCTGAAAAGCTTGACGGCAGAGATTGGAGAGTTTTTGGAGGTGTTTAGTGTTAAGATCACTGGCAATGGAATGGGCGGTGTGCCAGAAGGAGTCTATTTTGTGATGGTGGTTACCTGGGGTCAGCAACAGGATTTTGGTAAGGGATTGAATAGAAATGGACAGTTCTCGGGCGCGATTTAGCTGGGATCGGTACATGGCGTGGGTCAGTTCAATAGCGAAATTTCTCGCTAGTGGGAAAATCGTGGGTTTTATGCTTGGGGGCATGGCGGAAAACGGCAGTTTGGGTGTGAGGCTTTTGGGTGTTAGGCCGAATATCAAACATGAGTGCAGGAAGCGTGCATGGGACGTAGCTTTGGTGTAGGAAACAATAAGAGATCGCAGGCGGTTCAGTTGATAGGAGTTATACGTGAAAGGATTCATACCAAAAGTGGATAATAATGGATAAAAGCAAGGAGGGCCAAAAGGGCTAAGTAAAAATCAAATAAGGTAAAAGGAAACACTCACCGGACAGTAGGAAAATTCAAAATTTTCGCTAATTTATAGCATCATCGGTGTGAGAAGAAACAGAAGACGGAACCGGAAGTTGGGGTCCTGCAGAGTTGCCAGGTCCCCATTGAAGAAGAAGCGGTGCGTAGAACGAAAAAAACACTGTTTCGTCACCAGGCTCGTCGTAAACTGTGAGTGTGTAGGGTAAGTTGGGAGGGAGGGCAGGAGGGTGGGTGAGGGTTGGGCATTACTGGGTGGCCTTGTTCAGGCCAGGTGGAGTGGTTGCACTCAAGGCCGATATATAGGCCCTCTCCCATCTTTTGCAAACAGAGGTGTTGGCTGGTTGGGGTAGGAGGTGGATGATCGCTACCCGGAAGCAGTCGTTGAAACTGATGTTGTGGTGGTTGGTGTGGACGGCGACAGTGAAGTCCAGGTTGTGGGTGGAGGAGCGGTGGTTATTGATGCGGAGGTTGAGGGCCGTTGATGTTTCCCCCAGGTAAAAATCACCACAGATGTTGCAGGTGAGGATGTAGATAAGGTTTGAGGCATGGCAGGTCCCTTTGGGATGGAGGGTAAATTTGCCAGTGGCCGTGTGCACCTGGAGGGTGTGAGAAGTGATGAGGATGGGGCAGGTCTTGCACCTGGGTCGGTTGCATTTATGGGCAGGGGGGTGTTGGATGTGTGGTGAAGGAGTGTTGTAGACCAGGATGTTTTGGAGGTTAGGGGGGCGTTTGAAAACCACCCTGGGTTTGTCGGGAAATATGTTTTTGGTTTTGGGATCACTGTGGAGGATTGGGAGAAGAGAGTGCAGTGTGTGCCTGATTTTGTTGAGGTGGGGATGATATTGGGTGATGAGTGCAGGTGGGTTGGTGGCAGCAGGTTTCTTGGTGGTAGTGGTATGTGAGGCAGCTCGTGATATTTGCTTGGTGACCAGGATGGAGGGATATCCACGGTTAACCAGGGCCTGGTGTAGGCGGAGGTTATAATTCTGGCGGGAGGTGGGTGAAGTGTTCAGGCGCTGTCCCCTGAGGGCCAGAGAGAATGGAATTGCTTTTTTGGTGTGGAACGGGTGGGAGCTGGAGAAGTGTAGGTATTGCATGTGGTTGGTGGGTTTTATGTGGATGGAGGTAGTCAGGTGTCCTCCCTCGATGTGCACGTCCACATCCAGGAAGGTGATCTGGTTGGGGGAGTGTGTCCAGGTGAATTTTAGGGAACGGAAGTGGTTAAGTTGGTCCAGGAAGGCTGACAAGGATGGTTCTCCATGTGTCCAGAGCATGAAGATGTCGTCGATGAAGCGGAGCCAGAGGAGGGGTTGGAGGGGTTGGGTAGCCAAAAACTCTTGCTCAAGTTGGCCCATGAAGAGGTTTGCATAGGATGGGGCCATTCTGGTACCCATGGCTGTACCTCGGATCTGTAGGAAATTTTGGTTTTCAAAGGTGAAGTTGTTACAAGTGAGGACAAGGTGGGTCAGGAAGTTGGTGCTGGGGTTGTGAGGTTTGGGTCTGCTATTGAGATAGAATTCTATGGAGCGGAGGCCATGGGAGTGAGGTATGTTGGTGTAGAGGGAAGTGACATCAATGGTGGCAAGGATGGTATTTGGGGGCAATGGTGGGAGGGTGCTGATTTTCTGGAGGAAGTGGTTGGTGTCACGGAGGTAGGAGGGCACCCACCGATGATGCTATAAATTAGCGAAAATTTTGAATTTTCCTACTGTCCGGTGAGTGTTTCCTTTTACCTTATTTGATTTTTATATAAATATATATATATATATATATATATATATATATAATATATATATATATATATATATATATATATATATATATTTATTTTCAATGTCTTAAGCAGGGTGTCTACCAGTCAAGAAATCAATGGGTAGGTCAAGAAAGTCAAGAACTTTTGCTATTTTTTTTTTTTTTTTTTTACAGTACAGTGAATTTACATTGTTATATACCTGTACTGGGATTTGATAAAATTGAATATTTGGAAATCTAAAATTGTATTGGGTTGTGGTTAAGATTTGCTCACTTTTTTCTTAAGAATTACATTCTTCTATGTGTGAAGTAGTGCAAAAATATTAAATAAAGTAATGTGATCATTCTACATCCAGGATGAAGTCTGAAGCATTAATTTTTACTTAAAACAAGACTAAATCTCTTGTTAAAGTACAGCTTCAGTTTTCATCTTAACCGGCCTTGTGATAGGGTATTTTCATGAAATAAATTATGTTCTTAATTTCCAACTATACCTAAGTAGGGGGCGATAAATGTTATGAAAAAGGGGAAAAGGTCAAGGAAAAAGGAAAGAAAAGTCAAGAATTTTGGATTTGTTATTTCGGTCGACACCCTGTTAAGGAAAACACTACACAGTACAAAATACCCAACCAATACCATCCCATCGGTTTACAATCAGATACATTCCATACATCCCCATTCTACACAATCATCCCAGCACAGATTGGTTTTTGCTTGACATTTCTACAGTTGGAGGTATCTTCATCCTCCATTAACAGGGTGGCCACTTTAGTACAACGATAAAATTAAAGTATAATTCCCGGTTTTAAAGGCGAACGTACCGCTTCTCACCACCGCCTGCCCCCCTCCCAACAAAATAAATGAATTGAGAGAATTCTGTTATTTTCCATGTAGCTTTCTTTCTCTTCCTTGATAAAAATAAAAGCTAAACTGTGAAATACCTGCCTCAGAGCATTTATAAATACGAATAAGTTCAATTTGATTTGGATTAATAAAAGTTGCAATTTTTCACATCTATGGAGAAAAATTCACACAGGATTCATGCATAATTCCTGGAGCCAAAAATTCAAGTATAATTCCCAGAATTCAAGTAATTCCCGGTGAGTAGCCACCCTGATTAACCAAGAGACCATCTCTCCTACACACACTGTACAATATTAAGTAAGTTTTACCTAGTTGAAATATCTACACTGGTCCCTGGGTCAACAATTGCTCCTTCGTAAACCCAAAAACCAATATTTTATTAGTGAACCCTCACACCACATTTAATGACGCTTTGCAGACAAGGATGATTATCCAATATCTCCATTAGAAAGCATTGGGAGAGAACATATGTACAGAAAATGACCATTCAGTAACAATTCTAGCGTCTATTTATTTTTTCCCCAACCCCAACTTCTAACATTTTGTAACTCCTGGAGGTACATTGGACAATGGTTTGGGTCCAACCACTTTCGACGGTAGGCCTTACCCTCTGAGCACAAAATTGACAACATTGTCAAAAACTTCTGTTTTGTTTCTCTGTCTTTGTTCTTTATCTGACTACTCTAGTCCTGGATGCCATATTTTACCGTATTACAGTCATATCTAGGAAGCATAATTGAGAGAAGTGGTACAGTCATATCTAGGAAGCATAATTGAGAGAAGTGGAAGAATAGATGAAGAGGTAAACAGAAGAGGACAAATGGGGGTGGACTATATCAAAGCGTTCGAAGATTAATATGGAACAGGGATGTGCCTGTGAAATGCAAGAAGGTACAGAGGCTGTTCAGCGTATATTTGACCAAACGCGATTCCTTCCCCCCTGCACTCAGAATGAACTCGCCCAACCTTGGTCAGGCATGTTTGTCAGGGTAGTGGGTGAGCTGTAAAAAGAGTGGTTGTGTTTTCTCGCTGGGCCAAAAATCCTGCCCAAACTGAGCCACTTTTGGGAGGAGTGCGTTGTATAACTTTTCCAAGTGTTTGCATTTTCTCGCTTGGCCGAAAATGCTGCCAAAACTGAGTCGCTTTTGGGAAGGTTATGTTGTAGCCCTTTATGACGCAAAGTTCAGTGTGTCAATGATCAGGAAGTAGTGTAAGAGCAAGGATTGTGACGTTAGTTTGACTTTATTCAAGAATGTGATCGGTAAGTATAAGGATTGCATGGCCCCAGCGTCCGGTTCTCCAACAAAGGGGACGAGAACACAGCCGTGAACACAAGCCACCACCAGTATGTAGGTGCAAGGTGCGGTTAACAGTTTCCAAAGACATAGTTAGATGATTCGCCATCTGTCTTTGGGTCGGTGGATTCTCTTGAATGGCCATTCATCAAAGTTTCGCCTGCATACTGGTGGTGGCTTGTGTGCACGGCCGTGTTCTCGTCCCCTTTGTTGGAAGACCAGGAAAAAATGGAGAGGCTTGACTTCTATGCCAACCCAGCCAGAGGCAGGAAACGGCAAAGGATAATGACAGTGTCATAAAATATTTAAACCTTGTCTTGTTCAGTGTATGTTTTCCTTTTTCTACCACAACTGGATGAAAAAGGTTCTCAAAACTCTTTCCTTTTCTCCCACCCATCAAGGCTTCCCTGATAGCGCAGTGGACGATGATATTGCCTTGTAATCAACAGGTCGTGGGTTCAATTAGTCATGGAGGTACAATGGACAATGGTTTAGATCCCACTTTCAACTGTAGGCCTTTGTCTTGATCAGCTTATGAGAACACAAAATGGGCAATATCATCAAAAACTTTGGTTTTGTCATCTACCACATGTAACAGAAAACTGTCTGAGTTGACTGTACCAAACACAGCATAAATAATAAACTTATGATTCCATTTCACACAAATTGTGTTCCCTAGGCACTTACCCTCAGTCTACGTATGCCAGCTCTAGTAATCAACTGGCAGTCATACAGTTCGATACGTTGAAGGTTATGACAAGACACTAAATGCTCGAGAGAAGCATCTGTAATCAAAGGGCAATTATCCAGCTCCAAAACGGTCAGATTCTCAGCTGAACAGGGAGACATGCCCAGTTGCCGAATACCTTCGTCTGTTATCAACTCGCAATGGGATAAGCTCTGTGAAAGAAAACAAGTGCACTCTTTACAACACAACATAAATTAAAGTTTCGAGACAATATAAAATATCATTGCGAAACCCATTCTTACATTATCAACATGTTTCTTTTGATTTATGTTCTGTTAATTTTGGTGACCTCTTCCACCACCTACATTGGAATTTGGTCACTTGTAACACAAACAGATGTGTATATCAGAAGTACTCCTCGACATTTATGAACAATATAAATTATTCACACATTCTGCTATCTTTTGGCTAATCCCAACAATGAGGATGTATGGTAATGGGATGAAATTGATGCAGGGACACTCACAAAGAATTGAATTATAGTGCAATGCTAACATTTATAGTATCAGAATGGGAATTACATATCACCAGACACATTAGTGATAAATAAAAAGTCACAAATTTCAGGTTGAACAAGATAAATAAAATGACTTGATTGGAAACTTTACAGTTACTACACAAAAGAAAAATGTTCATCCTAATAGGCATATTTATAACCTTTATGTATTGTCTATGAGAAAGGCAGGGGACATTGTAAAGTATATTCCATTTTTAAAGCTGTCTATCTTGAATCCTACATTTTACCATCGAAATAATCAATGTTCTGGGATTTTTCATAACTCCCAGGATAATTTAGATGAAGAAAATTAAAGTGTCAGAAAAGATACTGCAAATTTCATTTTTAAGTGTAATTTGCATAATTTCACAACAAAACACAGGAAGAAAATTCACATTCTTTCTTTTGAGACCACTAAAATAAACATTAAAATATGTAATCTGACATTTCTGGTCTCATTATTTTACCACTGTGCAAAGCATTCGACAAACGACTGCCATATTTACGCATGTATAATGCACATCCTGGTTTTTGATGGGGGAAAAGTGACAAAAAAATTGATTTCGTGTATAATGCGCAGATAATCCAGGTTCAAGAAATGGCTTTCTTAGTTGTAAGTCGTAAAACTGTTGCTATGCCAATCAAGAGCTAGTGACATCATACCTATTCAGTCACCTGTTGCTATGTGGACAAAGAGGAGAATATCCTTTTGTGTAAACAGTAAGTCACCAACCCAAGGCACCTCCCCCCTATCCCTCCACTGTGTTTAGCATTCACTAAAAACCACTTTTTCAGGAGTGGCTCGATAAGATGCTGTACACTAGACTGAGGAGACCTCTCATGGAATGTCGGAAGTTGTGCGGTGCATTGCATGGTTTTTAACATGTTCCGAATATAATTGTTTTCATGGATACACCCATCAGGATTTTAACGTAATAGGAATAAGGCACTATTACGCGTTCAGCAACCTTAAGTCATTTTTTAACCTTTCTACCTTTCCATACCTCTTGATGCACGCCTTGTCTGATGCAGCCAATGTCATAATTAAATTGGCATAGCATGTCTATCTGAGGAAGGGATTAGTTATATCCCAAAATGTAGTTTCACGTAAATCACATACTCACCAACGTAAGTACTTTTAAGTATTTTATAAAATCTTTCTTATATTGTACTGATAATTTTCACATTAGTGTCGCAATCTTGAATGGAATACTGTTGCCATATTCACAAACTACAGAATTCGAGCTTTACAACGATATATAACATGACAGGGTTCCGTAAACATGAAAAAAATATCCCATGCATAATACACATCAAAGTTTTTGGGTGCAAAAATTTGGGAAAAAAGTGCGCATTATACATGAGTACATACGGTATATAAAATTCTTCAAAGCAGTCATTACTTTGCAACACAATGCAGATATCTGTTAAGTTTTTAGATGTCAGAGGCCACTGACTTAATTTTAGAATCAAAAAGGGATAACTTAGATCATGATAATCATCAATAAAATATTAGTTATTTTAATGTATGAAGCTAAATTAAAAAACAATACTTACAAGTTTCTCCAGTCTAGGGCAACCCATTGCAAGATGAATAAGCGTTGTATCTGTTATCAACACACACTCTTCTAAGTCCATTTTCTCTAGCAGACGGCAGCTCTGTAAAAAAAAAAAACACAAATAAATAAAATAAAATGCTATTGTCATAACTGAAAAATCAAACTACCCGATTATGACATGCTTCACATATACTACTTGGTAATCTCCGATACATAGATATTTATGAATGCATTAAAAACAACATACAGAAGGGAAAATTCCTAAATGGATGTTCTCGCAACCAAAGTAAAGTTTTATACCAAAATCGATCCAATAAGGTAAGCACCAGTGGCACAACCACAAGGAGGAGGGGCATTGACTTCCCCACCCTGGACCGATATGAGTTCTAGGGATAGGTGCAAGGGGGGCAAACATTTACAGTCAAGTATACCTGCAGGGGGAAATTACCACCCACAACTTGAAATTTTATGCAAATAAAAATTTTCTTCCTCGCAATACCTGCTTTTCTTAGCCTTATCAAGTTCAGAACCATAGCTAGGTAGCAGCGGGAGTCTATCCTGGGCACCGAATGATCTAAATGAAAATAAGTTGTAAGATTGATTGATTTGTGGTTGTAAGTCCACTTTTCGCACAGAAAGGCTAATTGGGACTTGACTTAGTTTAAATTTGGATCCAAACCACTGTTCCTCCACCGGGTATCAAATACGTGACCCCTTGATCACATGGCAACAATGTTACCACTACACCATCGGGGAGGCACAAAAGTTGTAAAAGAGAGAATGGACTGCCATCCCGTGAAATTATTTGATCCCTATTAAATCAATATTGATTTCAGCCTGCAAAAAAATTGGATCCAAAAATTTTCTTGCTCGCTTCGCTCGCAATTATCATTGTTCTCTGTAATGCATTCTAAATTACCAGACAGAGAAATAAATGTTTGTTCTAAATTTTCTAAAAGCATGAACAATTGTTTCGAGGATAGGAAGTGTGCACATTTGAGACAATTTATGTATTGATTGATTGATTTGCTTTGTTATACTTTGCATCTTGTGCTACGTTTAGCTAATTTGCGAAGATGAGGATGAGTGATGAAATTGATTAATGGACACTCGCAAACATCCATGCTCAGGCCAGGATCTGAACCCGGGACCCCTGGTGTCGTAGCGCGATGTGCTAACCTCTCCGCCACGGGGACCGGCTGACAATTTATGTAATTTTTGCTGTTGAATGTTGTGAGAAGGATGAATAGGTTGTATAATGTATTTAAATAATATATGTTGTATATAATATGTATTAAAGAAACATTGCTCCATGTTGCATATATGTGAAACATATCATGCATTAAAGTTATACGTATGTTAATGTAAAAAAAATATATATTTGGAATGATTAATCAAGCACTTCATCTTTCACAAATAGTTTGTGTGCTTGTTTTCCATTATTAATATGAAATTGAACGTGTTGAAAAAATAATTCAAATCGTTTGTTCGAACACAAATGCTTTAGCACCAACTTCTACCCCTTTTTTGCATAATTTACAAAGGTAATAACGTCTATGATACTATTTCTACTAATACTACTAATAATAATAATGTTGGTCCCAGGTTCGAATCCAAGCTTGGACATGGATGTTTGCGAATGTTCATTCATCAATTTCACCACATCATCACTCATCCACATCTTCGCAAATTAGCTAAGAGTGGCACAAGAAGCGAAGTAAAATAAAGCAAATCAATATTAAAAACAATGTTATAATAATAACACTATTATTATTAGCTTTATGATTATTAAAATAATCAATTATTATTAACATTATTATTATTAAATTATTATTATTGGTACATTTATCCTGGTACTTGCCCTCCCCAATTTGTGGTTGCACCTCTGGTAAGCACCCTACAAAATACGAGGACCAACAATTAAGTAATGAGAATGATTTTATATTGTCCCACATGTTATCTCTGAAGTAACGCGTTCCTGATGTAGTGTGGTCCATAATCCACAACCTGGCAACACCTCATGAACTTGTGATAGGCATGCTGGGAATTATGCCGCCATGTCGTGAAGGAGGTGCAAGGGTGTCGTCACGTAATAGCTATGGAGCAGGGAGTGAACATCAAGTTTCATGAAGGACGTTCTGAAAACTGCTTGCTGGAATAAACATTTCTTGAATTCTATTGTTGTGGAGGACAAAACAGAGCATTTTGCTACGGTCCTTGTACGAACTAACAAATCGCTGAATGGAAGTCACTAAATTTACCAAGAGGCAAGAAAATGCAGCTCTCAAAGCCAAGGGTGAAGACAATGTTGTTGTTTTTTTAATGATAGCAAAGACATTATTCATCATGAAATTGTTCCAGAGGGTTAAAGTGTAATTGGTTCTTACTATCGTAGTGCTCGGATTGATTATGGAAGAGAACTGACCGTATCAGACCTCAGTATCCTGAACCAGGCAGTTGGTTCCTGCTCCACGATAATGCACGGTCCCACAGACCAGTGGTTGTCTATACATTCCAAGTCCAAAAACAGGTGAATGTGTTGAATCATCATCTTTACTCCCCAGATTTATCCCCCTGTGATTATTTCCCGTTCCCGAAAGTGAAGCTGCTGCTGAAATTACGTCCAATCTTCAAGTCATACCACATGAAGACTTGCAGATGTTGTATCGATCGTTGGCCAACCGTGCCAATTGCTGTATTGATACAGAAGGGATGTAGTTTTAGTAATAAACAAACAATGTTCAATTATTTTGTTTCCTTTTCACAATATAAAATCATTTTCATTACTTTATTGTCTGACCTTGTATGTCAAAATGAAATAAAAACTCACCCTGGCTAAAGCCTGGAAGCCTGTATCTGTGAACTGGGAGCAGCCAGCTACTTCCAGCGTACTCAACCGGTGACAGTGTTGAGCAAGAACGATGAGAGAGGTATCTGTGAGATGTGAACAGCCAGATAAACATAAATAATGGATTCTTGGACAGTTTTCTGCAAGATTGTGCACTGCTTCATCTGCGATATTCTGTAAAAGAAACAAAATATGTTTTATTAATATAGAAATCCTTTGATAATGACAACCAGTTCTATTTTGATTAGGGATTTTTTGTATGAAATAAATTAAGAGCCTGGGTCAGACCACTCTGTGATGGGGAAATTTTCAACTGTGCTTTTCCAATGAGCAAAAATAATTGTAGGAGGAAAACTAATGTCCTCTTCCTTTTAAAAAAATCCAACGCTTGTGTGAAGGGAAATTTTAGTATCCCCTTCCCAACCAATACAATTAGAATAAAATTTACATTTTACACAAGAATTGCAATTGGGAGAGCCTCTGTGGTCCCCATTATAAACCACACTGAGTAAAAAAAATCTAAAGTATAGTGCTGTTACCCTACAACTGTACAAAATTGTGTTGAAAACTATTCAATCATTCACCATAAAAAAATGCATTATTCAAAACTAAGGCATGATTCATGCCAGTAATAACTTTAGTTAGGAGTACACTTCGTAAATATTGTTGGGTTGTAAGTACCCTACATATCCAAGACTCACACTGTTCTTTTGGCATGTCTTAAGTAAGGATTAAGCAGGGGTGGATGAAAAATTAACAAAAAATATATTTCAGGAGAAATTTCAAACTTTTTATTCTAGTTTTCGCACTTTTTCCTGAAAAATTACAAAGAAAGTAATAATACTTTTTTTTTTGTGGTAAGTAAATTCATATACCTAGGTTATATAACTCTCTTTTCAGAAGAAGCAGTTTCCCTAGGAAACACTATGGTAGCATGCAATATATTTTACTTATTTTTTTCTGAAAAGTAAGGGATGGTTTTGAACTATATTTAGCACAACTGCAGTTACAGAGAGGTGCTACATTTTAGAATTTTTCTACTCACTATGGGTTATTGTGGGGGCTGCAGGGGTTCCCTGAAAATAAATTTATTTAGTAAATTACTCTTTTCTTCTTCTAATTGCACTTGCATCAAGATGTAATGTGATGCAATATAGACTTTTCTTTACTTCCTCTGAAAGCCCCGACATTCCATCCAAAATAGAAAATAAATTCTTTACAATAATAAGTTATTCTACTATTTTTGAAAACATATCCATAAACTTGAAAGCCCATAGTTTCAAAGTTAAAGTTTAACTCTATGAAAAAATAAAAATACTTTTCACAAACAAACAATACTCATATTGTGATGTAATTTGATATGTCATACCTCTATATTTATAATCTGTAGTTAGAGAAACGACGTGTTAATTGCAGCCATGTACAGGGTGTTTTAAAAAAGGTAACATAGCATGGTTTGAGTGTTTTCATTTATTTTTTATTTTCTTTAACACCCTGCAGTATCAATACTCATATGTATCCTCATCTGTTCACAATGGAACATACACAGACCGGTGTCCACTAAACAAACTGCACTTCCTATTCAAGAGAACCACGTTTATTCAACAATGTTCATAATAAGTGAACATAACAAAAATAAACCATAGAACCATTTTTATACAAAATATTTTCTATTTAGAAACTTATACTGGATTTCCAAAGAGTGGGAATGCTGGATGAAGAGTAACTTTGTTTTCATATTACACACACAAAATAGTACACATTTCAAAGTGATGCAATCAGCACACAAGTACAATAAAATTATAACTTACTGAAAAGTAATGTAAAAATTGTGGCTCAAGCAGAGATCGGACCTGGGCTATGCCATAACTTATTTCAAATTATATTAATTATAAAACAGATTCTAAAATGTCTGAAGACTTAACCCAGCTCTTTGAGCTATGAAGGCTGTGTATTTTTCACCCACAATAGACTTCGGATACTCCTCTCAAATATCATCCATCCCAACCCTTGGAACATAAACTACATCCAGCATCCATTTTCTACACTTTCAATGTAGTTCCTCTGGAATTCAGTGCTATCTTTGTACTGTGATCATACAAACAGGCCATAGAAACATTTATCACTTCTAACCTTTCTGGCAAGTGTGCATGCTATTTCCATTATTTGTGTACTTAGTGCCTTTCAGAAACTTTTCCCTTTCCCCATACAAACTGAAATCAAGTCAAAAAATAATAGGCAAGTAAACGAAAATTAGTAATTTCACTCTGCCATTAGTAGCATTCATCAAGAAATCAAGTTTACTTAATTTATTTTAAAAAAACTGAATTGTGTGTAAATAAAAATGGCTGAAGTTTCTCCCTGTAATTCATTCTGATGATACAAAGTTAATACTTGAAGACAAATTTTCTTTTTTATTTACATGCAAGTTAATTTATATTTACTCTATCCCATATAATTGCTAGACAGATTAAGAACAAACCTATCCTTGTTATAAAGAGAAGACAGAAGTTTGGGGAAGGAAGGTCCTAGAATCACCACTTACTGTGCAGCCATGTAGATTGATAACTTCTAAGTCTGGACAGAATCTTGCTAAGTTGCTGACAGCTTTGTCATTCACTTGGGGACATCCTTTGGAAATGAATGACTTGAGCTTCACACACATCCTGGCTAATGCTTCCACACCTGAAACATATGTAAAAAATGAAATCCATATAAAGAAATGCAAAAGTCATTAAGTATAAAAATTAGAGAAAAACTAAGGAGAAGATTACCACAATCACGTAATTCCAAAAATTAATTTTGACAAGCTCTTTATATTGACACAGAGTTCACCCAGCCAAGAACTGACTTCCGGTTATCAACAGAAGGAGAAGCGGACATTGAGGAAAGCTAAGAGAACCGTGGAACCAACACCTTAACACGTTACCTAGATTTCTCTGGCAGCAGGCTGAATCTAGACATTCGAAAGAGCCTGCACTCCTTAATGGATACCGAATTTCATGGTCACTGCCCCACTGTCTTGAGCAACTGACTCCTTTCATGGTTTGAGCAGTGTATATTCGGAAAGCAGGGTAACGTGTCCATCCTTGGTCCCTCCACTTCCTCAGATCAAAACACACCTGCCTACCTTGGGCACATTGGCTCTTCCAATCGACTCTAGGTCGAGCACTGTCGGGTGCCGGATTTGAGGGAGCCCAATGCACAGGACACCCCTTGCGGCTCAACTTGATTCAACACCGCAAAACTTACCAAGCCTGTTGAGATGAATCACATTTCACTCATACTTTAAAGTTTTATACTGATAGTTCATGTGCTGTATTCCTTTTACCTTCCAATTTTATGAACCATAAGACCAAGGAAAAGAACTACATATGTAGAAATTCTTTCAGTAAAAAAAATGCAATTATGTGATTACATATATCTTTAAGGAACTTCAATTTTTGCCATCTTGCATTGGATTATAGAGCAACCACAAGGAAAAGAACCTTTGGCGAAAAGTCTCTGTACAACTTCTCTTTCTTCCATTCAACTCGGGCAATAAGGAAGCATGCTCCACTCCGTCCCTCATTAGTCTCAGTAAAAACTGCACATCAGACCAGCTCTACCACACACAATTTTCCTTGACATACTTACCATCTTCAGTAATTTGGTCACACCAGGAGATATTGATGTGTGTAAGTTGAGGACAGCCATCGGCCAACGCTTTCAGAGACGAGTCCGCGATAGCAGAACAGGAGCCTAAGTCTAAACGCTGAAGTTTACTGCAATATTTACTCAGAGACTGGGAAGTACTGAAATAACAAAAAACCTTTCTTTAATACATTTTACACTTTCCAGTAGACTTCACATGCATGAATTACTACTGAGCTGAAACCAGATGTATCAAACTTGGCAAAGAAGAAAGTGAGTATAAATTCCACTGCCTTTCTCCTCCTCTGAAGCCGTTGGTATGTTCCGGGAACAATGCTTTCAATTGTTTTTTTCTTTTTAATTAAAGTCCCAATGACAGTGTATTAGCAGAGGTCAAACAGGATTGAAGCCTTTCTTAAATGTCTTTATCTTTAGAAATGTATCATTGTTATCACTTTCTGACTGACAATACTTTGAGAAAAATTAGAAATTATTATTACATTTCGCATATGCGACTGATTCGATTGCAGGGTCCTTGGCTTGCATGCAGCATGCACACACACACATATATATTATACCTACTACATTCTCTTACCGAGCCCATTTCAACAATTAAATAAACAAATAATTATTTGTACCTATCTGTTATCTTTTTGCAACCATTTAAATTCAAATCCTCGATGTTGTTGCATTGTTGTGCAAACGTTTTCATGGAAGAGTCTGCTACAGACTGACAGCCTCGAAGACTCAGTTGCTTTAGGAAGCCACCACATCTTTTGGAAATATTTTCCACCACAGGCCCCTGAAATTTTAAAAAATCAAGTAATTTTGTAATATTTGCAGTTTCTTTCATACCTTAAGTGGTTACAAAATTAAAAGCATCTATTATTTTGTGGTTCCTAATTTCCACACCAGTATTAGGCCACCATAAGAGAGTTGGTAAAATGGCCAAATGTCATGACTATCATGAGAAATACATTAAAAAAAAAGGTAAAGTGCTCCCCTGTGCATAGCACCATGCCATGAAAGCTTATAGGGGGTGTGGGGGTAACACCCCACACTTTCTTGATCCGGTCGTGAGTGGGGGTGATGTGATCAGCATCACGCCCCTGACCACCTTTACCCCCCAGGGTTTCCCCCAGGTACCCATGTTATTCGACGCAGGGTAGGCGCCGGGGCCGCTTCAATCGTTAGAAAAGTTCCTGGATTTGAACCGGCCGGGGAACGAACCTGGGACCTTTAGCATGGTAAACAGACACGTTACCGACTGAGCCACCGCGGCCACGTGTGAGAAATACATGCTGTATTCAATTGCCTGTCAATGTGAGCAAATAAAAATGACTCCTACATATACCCTGTCCCAGTATCTCTGGAGCAGGCAAACAAAAGCACGTCTCTGCACAAGTAGTGATGCGGGACGGCCATCAGTGAACATGTGATAGGGAACAGGATTGTGTGGAGGGGAGGAAATAGACTGCAGCCACCAGCCCTTGCAGCAGCGTGTACTGCTTCGCTCTGCCCACTTGATTTCCTCTCAGACTCCGACACTATATACGATTGGTAGCATGGTTCAATCATTTGTGGGAACATGATTTGATTGATTGATTACGTTTATTTTACTTCGCTTCTGTCACTTTTGGCTAATCACAAAGGTGAGTGATGATACGATGAGGGGACATCCACAAAGGGTACCCATGCCCAGGACAGGATTTGAACCCAGCATCCTTGGATTCGTAGCACACTGTGTAACAACTCTGCCACAGATGTCGGCTTGAAGAGCTCAAGAAAATTCTGTATTGGCCCTGCATCATGAGGACAACTACATAACAAAACTAGAAAGCCAGTTCACAGCATTGAGAAGTTGTCCAGTTGACCATGCAACTAAGAACAAAATCGTTCCTTGGCAGCCCTTGGCCCCTAAGAGGCTGATACACGCGTTATGGTGCGAGGATATTATATTTTGACAAAATTTTCACCTGGGCTGAAAACTCAAAGAATAAGAAGAAACAAGGTAATCAGTACACACTAATACATAACATCATACATTTGATTGATTTGGTTTGGTTTATTTTACTTTGCATTTCTGCCACTTGTGGCTAATCGCAAAGAGGAGTGATATGATGAAGGGGCATCCACAAAGGACACCCATGCAGAGGCTGGGATTCAAGCCGGGACATCTGACAACGTTGCATGATAAACACTCTGCCACGGAGGTATACATACGTTTGAATTTGAGAAAAGTTTTGCCCATTGGAAAAAAAGAAAGTATTTTATGCACAGTAAGGCTAATTAAGACTGGACCTACAATTTAAAGTGGGATCTGAACAAGTGTACCTACACCAGGTATCGAACACTGTACATCTCGATTACACAGTGACAACAAGAAGTGCTATTGGTATCAGAAACTATCAATTGCAACTTACTCACAGATACTGGCCAATACCTTTCTATGGTTTGGGTATCTTGTGTGGTCTGCAATGCAACACCTTAGAAAAATCTGAATGTCATGAAAAATTGCACAATTTTCATTAATTTTGCACCAACATGTGGGGAAAAAAAAGGCACAGACCAGCAGATGACTCAACCTTCACTCCACATCCTCCACTGGAGGAAATCCAAACTGCCACTAAACAAGAGTAAACTGATGCACTACCATCTCCACCGTAGATGGCCAATCTGTGTTAATAAAGGCAGTGCTCCAACAAAAACAAACGTGGAAATCTGCATCACAGCATGAACCAGTAATTAGCATGACAAACATGAGGAGGTATCAAAAAGTTTTGCCTGTTGAGGTATAATTTAATTAATAATGGAAAGATTGAAACAATGAACATACATATAGTTTGCCTGTAGCATCCTCTACTCAGAGTTACCCTTCCGCACAGTTGCCATCACATTCGATGCATTTGTGCGAGCAGTTTATCCAGCCCTCAAAACCAGTTTGGAAAAATTCCACCGAACACTCCCTGCCCCAATGCTCAGAGCTGTTTTAATCTCCTGTAGGGCATCGAATCTCATGACACGAAGCACAGACTTAGCTCACACTTAAGTAGTTAAGTTCAAAGTGGGAGAAACCGAAAGTGTGGACATGACAAGGAGTGGCAGGCCATCAACGTCTCTGACCTACGAAAACCGCCACAGGGATGATGAGCTCATTCGAGAGGATAGACGCATCACCATTCAGGAAATTTCTGATGCAGTGCACATGTCCTATGGATCAGCACATGCAATGAATTTGAATTTGAATTTAAAATTTTGGGAGCGTCAGCACTTAGGCTATTTTGCTCCCTTCACATTATACGGGGGCCAGCCCCTTACCATTACATATAACAACTCTAACTTTGCATTAAAAATCTTAAAATGTTCTGACTTGTTAAAAGCTGAGGCTGTAAAAGGGCTCTCAGCACACATAAGGACAAAAGAACAGGACAATACAAACAAAATTATACTGGCCGTGGGGCCAGTCGCCAGAGCCTCGTTAGTCTTCAGTCCAGGGTGTACTGACGTGGAAGTGAGGTTGACATTTGGGTGTACTACGTGGAAGGTCACCACTTACACCCCAGCACATGCAATGATTGAAAGTTTGGGATACCATAAAGTCTGAGCTAAGTCTGTGCTTCGTGGCATGAGGTTCGATGAGCTACAGGAGGTTAAAACAGTTCTGAAGAGTGGGGCAGGGAGTGTTCTGTGGAATTTTTCCAAGCTGGTTTTGAGGGCTGGATAAAATGCTGGCAGAAATGCATCGAACTTGGTCGAAAGGTAACTCTGAGTAGAGGACAGTACAGGCAAACTATATGTAGCCTATGTTCATTGTTTCAATCTTCCCATTATTAAACAAACAAACAAACTTTTTGATACCTCCTCGTACATATGGTCAACAAATTATTTCATCAATTGAAGGAATAATCAATAACATTGCTAACAGAGTCCGTGTTTCACTGCAACAATATGTTGAAAATGCAAAATATTCTAGTTATTTTTAATGCTTTTTATTTTTTATTTTATCTGCAATGTTTCATTCTGGTTTTCCACAACTGTCTCGAGCTACACCAAGATATACATACAACAACACAACCTCACATGGCTAGTCACTGTACACTTCTGGTTATGTGAACCTTTAAGAAGAATATAAATATGTTGAAATAAATCTAATCATTCAAAAAGGATGAAGCGCATAAAGGAAGCAAACCATCAAAAAAAATCATCCATGTAATAGAAGTTTCTAATGTTTAGTAAATTCAGCTACAAGTAATAGTTAAATATAATGCACACTTATGAATCCAGTTCACACTACACTTAAAAGGCAGATGAACTCAATTCAGGCACTTTTGCACAAAAGTGCCACATAACATTAATTTCAAAAAAAGGCCAAGAAAACGTTACAACTAGCTTAAATTACCTCAATATCTGTTTGGAAATCAAATAAGTCTATCCTCTGCCAGTTACTTCCATCTAGAGCGAGAACATTCCACGCTTTGGAAACTTGAGCACACCTACATAGGGACACCACATCCAAATACGAGAAGATTCTGGGAACAACAGAATGTGTAATTAACAGCACTTTCTATCTGAAAACAGGTATAAAAATGATATTGAAATGTTTGCAAAAACAATTTTCTTAATGGAATTTTAAATACCACATTTCCCGGACATGATCCAAAGGGATGGTTTTCAGTGAATGATCTTCCATAGTTCTGCCACTACTATAGAAAAATTAAATTGTTGCATAACAAACCAGGTATAACGGGTTCTGAAGAGTTATGATTAGAAATACAACTTTTTAATACCTCAAATAGCACATTTCTTTGCTACAAGGGGATGTTTCACAAACTTCTCATCTCAGTCATGGATCTCCACAAGGATTTTTCCAAGTGGAAAGCAGGCATATCTCCCAAAAATAGCATTACTCCCTCGTAACCTTGCCCCCCCCCCCTTTTTCAAGATGTCCCATTGCCACCATCATCAAACTAAATGAGTAGAAAGAGGAAATCATAATTACAAAGAAGAAGGTCTTCAAATAAGTACAAATACTTTCAAAATAATATCTTTATACTCAATGCCTCATTAATTTCAAAAGTATGTCAATAAAATATCTAAACTAAAATGGTAAAACCACCATTGACAATTTTATGATTCTTTCCATCTGAACTATGATTTGTAACTTACAACAATTGTGTAGAACTTTGATAATACCAAAACCATGTGCAATGAAATTTTAAGAGCATATTATGTGTGCTAGCAATACAGGAAACCTAAATTTCTCAGCAGGTAGGGAAGTTGATGCTTTTTTCGAACCTGAACATTCTAACACATTTCCCAACAGCTTCTCACAGAGAACTCTTGCATCACAACTTTTAATGATGTCAAATTAATAAACACCACCTATTTATTTCTCTATTTTAATCGAAAACTACTATATAGCCTGAAATACACACATGGAGAATGAAAAATACACAAAGAAAACATTAATGTGCTGTGTATTGATACTCTTGAATATTACCTACCTCAGTAACAATTCCTTAGGCAATTTCTTATTTATTAAAGCTTCATCATCCGAAAATACTCGTGTCAACTGCAATAGAAAAAAGTAAATTTTCAAAAACTCCTTTGGTTACAGGAAAGCATAATCATAAATCTAAACACAACAAAGAAGTGTAATTTTTCACAAAACAATTTATTTTGCTCCATTTTTTTCCCCTCTGAACTTTAACATGACTATTAACAAAGAGCAAACCATTTTTCCAAGAATAATATTTACAAATAAAAATGTCAAGTCTTAAAAACACTTATTTTATATTACAAAAACTAATGAAACTTCACCAATTTATTCACTAGTTTGTTAATATTCTTCAAATAGAACCATTACAGGAATATTATATTTAAAATATATAGGGGCTAAGGGTGTACCAGTTAGAAATTATTGCTGATATAGTTATAGCATCAACGAGTGGAAGAAATAACATTGAAGGCAACAACAAATTAGTAAATAACACTGGACTACTCTTCCCCCTCCCCTTTAGTTTCAGTAATTTAAACTGACAAAACATCCAGCTCTGTCGAATTATTATGTCATTTACAAGGCCTATTCATAAAGGTAGGGCATGTGGCAAGGATGCTGGTAGGGTTTGGACTGAGGAGAAACAAACTGGACTTATTTTCATACAGAATATGAATTATGCTTCCTATTCAAGCATACAGATGGCATAAGTGTGTACTCCCTCTTACAAACTATTCATATAAATATGAAAGTGGTAAAATTAACAATGGTACGAAGAGTGATTCACAAAAAGAAAAATGTAAATAATCAACACTGCTTTATGTCACTGTTGAATGATCAGCTTTTAAGTTTGGCTGGGAGAGATGATTCGCCAGTTTTATATAATTTGCTACTGTAATTGGTATGCAGATGCATTCAAAAAATTACTCCCATAATAACAGAAAACGTGTCATGGCTCATTAAAAAAAAGGGGGTTACCGAACTGTGCTAATTAATACAAAAAGACACATTTTTTTTAGAAAGAAATTACTAAAATTTTGATCTGTGTGATGGGAGTTTGCCACATCCAGGAGATTGGTTGGAGTAACTTATGTGGGAATATATTCAGAGTGAAACTGAAATAAAATTACCACATTCTTTTGAAAAAGAATCAGATGACCATATTTTGAAAACTTGGCTCAGATAATTATAACATCTATAACATGACATATATTGGGTGTATGCATATACTCTATGGGAGCTTACGCACCAATGTGGCATGCTCCACTCAATGAATCCCTTGGGAAGTCTCATGAAAAACACCACAAACAAATGTAACCTTTACACTGGAATACCATAATGTGCTACACATGTCTGCATTGGAACACGTCATTTCTGCAGTATGTCACATCATTGTAAACGCTACCCATGAATTTAACAAAGAATTAAGGACAGGAAGGTAATTTTATAACAAGAAATGTATCATAGTACATAACACACTGTAACTTCCACACACAATATCATTAAATTTCTTACAGAAAGCGTGAGTCCTTTCTAGCATTTATGATTAAATACAAGGATGAGTGAAAAGAGCAAACAGATGACTGATCAAATTCCCAGTCTTTACCCTGCATTTGAATCTACGATTCCAGGTTTCACACTATGTTTACCTATCCACTAACAGTGCAGTCCTGTATGAACTCATTACATTTGTCCTTATATTCAAATATCCAATATTGCATGTACAGGCATCGAGACTCACGTGAGCAAGTACTAGAAAATAATACAGTAAATAGCAAATGTTATTTAAAATGATTTCATTCTTGTGGTGACATTTCACCCTGGTTACCAAGAACTTTTTCAAGCGTACACTACACACACAGCATTATATGGCTCGTCACTCTTTATACTATATGAGGTCTCTTTCTCTTGGTAATATAAGCTTGAAGAATTCTGAGGATCTGGGACAAAATATTGTCACAATAATAAATACCACTTTAATAGTAATATTTACTATATTATATTATAGAGTGGTTATGCAAACTTTTAGGGAAACAATATATTCCACTTTGATACTTGCAACTTCTTAATACACAAACACAAAAACCTTTGGTTCAAAAAACAAAAACATTCTGGTAATACCATATGTTTGAATCCTATCACACTGCAAGGTACTAGAGAAAGTTCAAAGCCATGTGAAGAGTACTCTTTTAAGTAATATTATTCCAAATGAACACCATTAAAAAGAACACAATGTTATTAGTAATTGAAGACATGAAATTAATACTAGCAGTGTTTTTACTCTGGTAAAAAAAACAACTTTGTTCTGAGCATAAGGTGGACTTCAATAAAACAAACTTTGACAAGCAAGAATATTTAACTGAATTTGTTTTCTGATAATACAGTGGTGTGTTTCATTCATGAGTGAGAGTGTGTACACAAATCCTTCCCCCTCTCATATATATGTGTGTGTGGGAACAGGGAATTCACAGGGGAAAAAGGTGCCGGTATGACATTCTATCAGAAAAAAAGCACTGCTAATATGAATTATGCAACAGATGGAACAAATTCACTCCCAACAATGTTTCTGCTTATGTTCAGACCCACATCCTAAAATACCACTTTACGCATGTGCTAATAACTGATTACTAATTGTACAACAGTCTAAATATGCTTATGTTCATATTTCACACAATCTAAAATACCACTTTACACATGTGCTAATAACCTATTACTAACTGTAAAACAATTAATTAAAACTAACTATCACATTATAACAGACAAATTAAGTTTGCCAAGTTTCAAAAACATCTAGAGGTGGAGGTGGTATGAAATACTGGAGATTACAGATAGATTTAAATTATTCTACTTGAATGTGCCCAAGCTTCTTGACAGCGATACTATTATCTTCCAGTGGTTGACAGCACTGAAGCATTTTTGTTGGACTATATTAAAAATGTTGCAAGATAAGATTGTATACTACCATTAAATCTTCGATTTGCATACATAAATGAAGTCACTTTATCTCCCCCTCCCATATTCCTGGTATTTCAACTGCATCAGTTACATACTATCACATGATTAAGGAAGATGCAGTCACATATTACAAGTTTGGTCACAAACTATAACGTTATTTATTTTCTTGTACGCAGAAATTCCTAATATTCTAATCAAAACATGCCAACTTTCCAACGTAATAAACAACAAAGGAAACAAAAGGAAAAGAAAAATACGGTAACAGTAGTATAAGTCCGAGACGGATTTCTTAAAATTTACAGGAGAAAAGACGAGAAAGTACTTACAGAATTGTGTTCTTGAGGACTTTCTGAAGCCAGAGATATTGTTTTTTAGAATCGTGCTACGTATTTTGCCTATAAATAAGGTATTTTTCGTCAATCATGCATCTCTGTTGTGCGATAGCTCGTGCCGCCATTACCGTCGACTACGTGAATCAAATGTTCCGTGCGTTCGGTTATGTAACCCCTCACAGTGTAGCAACCACACGGTAGTTTTACAAGATGACGTGTGAGCGGGTTCTTTGTTCCAATTTAAGGTAACACTCTAGTTTACGTCCATTTCCTAAGGAATACGTGTCATGTATCGTTGGAAAGCTTATTTTATAAGGAATTGAACAACGTAAATTCCAAAGGTAGGAAAAATTTCCTGAAAGAGTAAATCGAGAAAAACCGATGTTGTCCGGATATGCGTAAATGAACATACTAAGGAATTTTTTAGATAATGAAGCACATATTTAGGGGTGAAATGAGTGCTAATGGAACCTAACAGGCCTAACCTAACCTCGTAGGCATACCTCGACCCCGTGAATGGATAGTGGGGCTATCGTGAAAATAAAGTGTAAAAAGAAAAAGGTACTTACACGAAGAGATGCCGGGTGCCGCACCACCATCGCGCACCGCGAGCGCAAAGAAGCAATCACCATGCAGATAAGGACGTAAAGTAGAGTTTAGCCTCGATTTTCGCTTAAAAACCTTTTGTGAATAGTTTGTGTGGCATTTATTGGCGCACCGCGAACGTAAAGAAGCAATCACCATGCAGATAAGGACGTAAAGTAGAGTTTAGCCTCAATTTTCGCTTAAAAACCTTTTGTGAATATTTTGTGCGGCATTTATCGGCACACCGCGAACGCAAAGAAGCAATCACCATGCAGATAAGGACGTAAAGTACAGTTTAGCCTCAATTTTCGCTTAAAAACCTTTTGTGAATAGTTTGTGCGGCATTTACCGGTTCATAAGTTTGGAAACACTGCACATCAGCTGACGATACTGCATATCAGCTGACGATAGACAACATGAGTCAAGATTTGCCCGCCGAATTAGCAACGACCAATAAATGATTATAATGTTAAAAGTAACGTGTTTTTCATGGAAAAAAGTTATCGCCAGCTTGAAAAATCTTCCGCTATGCATATGAGGTAAGTAGCAATGATTTTTATTTGAAAACAACCGAGTTTAATGTGTCTCCGGCTTATACTACTGTTACCAAAAATACAATTTGTAACCTGTGACACCATCTTTCTCTAGTCAACAAATGATTTGACAGTCAAAATTTCATTTGGAGGAAAAAAAAATGTGCCAGCAGAGCATACATTTTTTAGTGAAAAACTATGTACACACCAGTGGCGTATTCTCCCACGTTATCTGGTTAACTACCTGTAAACCAGCTTCTTCCAAATATATATAAATTACCATAAAATTTGAAGTTGTCAGACTTCTGTTTTTGTTTTACTTGCATGCCTGCAGTGGTGTTTTATTTCTATCATATCTAAGAAATTAGAATCGTTGCGTTAAACCATGTCAAATTTTCAGAATACGCCACTTGCGTACATAATAAAATCAATTTATTGCATCATAAACTTTTGATTAAAATATTTTCTGTCAAACTGAATAGCTCATACAGTTTGTATGTTTATATATAAATACAACTAACCTCTAGTTCATCTAGGTCTGAGCCAATACCATTAATCCCTCACACCATGTGGAAAGTGTGTGTGCGTGGAAAGGGGGGGGGGGCTTATTTACAAAACCTTTGTGGAAATTCCAACTGTGGGAATGGCTATTAGCATGTTTCTTCTATGATGAAACCATATATCAACTACAGCTGCTGTTACATGTCATGAAGGAAGTTAAACCATGTTTACTCCTGAATAATTGCACATGCGATGGGAAAATAACACCAAACCTAACCTAATAACAAATTACCAACTGCCTCAAACTTAACATGCCTAACCTAAGTTCAAATTTTCGCAGTCACTAAAAGCAACCAGCTGAAAAAGCAACATGTAGGCTAAGCATATACTTTAACTCTGCCATGGACCCACTGTGGTATGATCAGTAGGATATCTGACAGCTATGAAAAGGTCCAAATTCACCCTGGTGTGGATGATCCAAGGTCAGAATTTTTCCACCTATATCCCTGCATAAAGCAGCTTTGGGGTTCACAGAGCCTCAAATACATGGGGTAACTGGGAGCAACCCTAGGCAGTGAAGAAGCCAGAACAGAGAACAATACCTACTTTACCTTTAACTCTTGCCATAAAAAGTTAACGATTAAATAAATGTTAAAAACTAAAATTACTAACAGCATCAAACCTAACCTACTAACAATGCATAAGGTTCCGATTCCAATTTACACTGTATTAGGTTATGTGACTTAAGATTCGATCATATGAACCAAGGTTGTTGAAGCAGGAAAAGTACGTTTCAGAGAAGCTTTAGCCTACTGCACTGCAAAACACTTTTCTCTCACTGTGCTCTGACATGTTGCATGGATTAAGGAATTAGCAGGGACGCCAATACATGTAAGAAACATGCTACTATTATATCTTGCCATTGGACTTGTAGTAGACATTTGGGATTTTCACAAAGGTTTTGCAAATATGCAAGGGAACCTCTACCCTTCTTAAAAGTGTATGTCAAGCAAAAATTACATATTTAAAATACATAATAATTAGGGCTGATCCGATACCACTTTCAACTGATGTCAATACTCTTAACGATTCACACTGATACCTGAACATTGTAATAATTAAAAGTTGTTCAAAATATTTATTAATAATTAGTGTGTTAGTATTCCACTAAAATTATATGCATCAACTTAATGAGATTTTTGCTTTAAAATATTTATAATTACATTAGAATTACATGTTATCACACACAAAACTGGTGTAAAATAAAAAGAAACTTCAAATTTCCCGTAACTTCCAGGATAATTATATTTCATGAAAGTGTAGTGCTGCATTCTTGCGAGCCCATAAAAGACCAAAATGCCAGAAAAGTATCTGCCGGTATCTGTACATAAATTCCAACCAATACTTTCAGATACCAACGCATTGGCTTCGGTATCAGCTCAGCCCTAAAAATAATGTCATTTCATTCATTATAACCACCAAAATATCAACTTTTGCCATCAAATTTATCATTATTATTTCATTTTACACATTCCAGTGGAGAACCACATACTCTAGAATTATATAGAAAGCAGATAACAAAATCACTCAGCCCTCATTACAATAGCAAATATCACTGCATATATTACTGTAAATTGCCACACAGACTCATCAAGTTCTGCCCTTAACTGTGAATATATGAAAACCAGAGAGTACAATTAAATAAATTTTACATTCATGAAGAGTTTTATCATTTACTGCTGGACATAACGTACCCAAGTTGAGAAACATTGATCATACAGTGCACAAAATCTAAACTTATTCCCATATAAATATAAAATCTCTACTTCCAATATTAGACTCTCCCTCTACAATTATGTTTGAGTGAATTCTCAATTTTTAAATAAGTCTGGAATTTCAAAATAGGCATTGCTATCTACCAAATTTTAAATAATGCTCTACTGTTTTGTACTGGCAAACTACTGCTTCTTCCAGCTATCAGAGTTAAGCATGTAACGCATGCATCAAAATAAAGTTTTACTATTACTTGGGCAAATAAAGCTATTACTGATTGGTATACTAGAAGAATCAATACAAAATGTCCATAGCTGCCTTATTTTCATAGGATGGGTGTTTGTACCTGCATGTAGCTTTGCTTCATTGTACACACTGAAAATTTTGGATCTTTTCTTCTGCCAAGAGAAGGCACCCACCATGGTCTGACCTACGGTAAATATAAAACACAGCAGGACCTCATTAAATATACATGTACAAACAAATAATATTTTTTTAAAAAAAGTTGTAACAAATTAAAGTAACTTATTCTGAAATAAACTAAGCAAACTTAGGATGAAAAATCAAAGCGCACAAATATATAAATAAATACTTTAAGAAATTATCAGAATTTAATGAGGTTCTACTGTATAGTTCTATATTCTTCTATCTTCCAAACTCTGTTAGGATAATGATTCATGTTATGAAAGATGGACAACTACAACGTCTTTCAGTTTGCTTAAACTAGGATCACATTTTTTTTTAAAGAAAAATTGTGCACTTCAACAGATCCCCCAGTTGATCATAATGAAAAGTATATCTATTTCTCTACAAACCGGTCAACATTACTTTCTATTCTATTTATATTAGAACACAATAGGGATTAAAGTTTACAGTACTTCAATGTTTAATCTAATATAAAAGTTTACAAAAACATTGGAAATGTAACACAATTACAATAAGCCTGTTGAAACATGCTGCAAAAAAAGTTAGATTAGATTACCATGGAGGATATGCAAATCTAGGATACAAAAATATTGCCAAAAATTTGGACAAATCAATCAATAGAACACAGACACAATTGTTCATACAAAAAGGGTGGGAAACAATTGTTAGTGAAGTTATAAACAATGAACTGACCGTAATTTCGATAACAGTTCCAATTGTTTTATGATTTTTCAAATTCTCCTAGTATGAAGACTAATTACTGTAGAATTTCGGCAATCATTGTCACACAAAATTTGAACATTCCTTAAAGTAATGAGCACTACTTGGATTTAAAGGAAAAAGTTATTTATGTTGCAAAACAACTTAAAAAATACTTTACACAAGCATGCGAGCTTCCCATGGACAATGTATTTTCCATTGACAAGCGACTGTATAGTAGACTAGTGGGAATTAATGTAGAAGTAAATTGGAACCTTAGTAGAATGCATTTAGGGACATTATTTTAATGCTAAGAGAACCAAACCTGGCCCGCCTAACTTAACTATGAAAGCATATATTGAACAAAATCTTTAGGAACCTTTAAAACTCTGCAGTATGTGTTAACAGAAGTAAATCGAAATATGTTAAAATTGCATTCGTAGCATCATGAAATCGCAATAAAACAAAAGGAACTTGGGTATAATTACAGAATACCGAGAGTATCTCCGATTGCTTTTAAATTTGATATACTCACAACTTTTGACCTCAAAATCACGAATCTGCAGTTAAAAAATTGGCAGTCACACCTAGAAAATGTGAAATACTGTGCATACATTA
This sequence comes from Lepisma saccharinum, assembly GCF_977018435.1. NCBI lineage: Eukaryota > Metazoa > Arthropoda > Insecta > Zygentoma > Lepismatidae > Lepisma > Lepisma saccharinum. The sequence goes on from NC_139229.1 coordinate 117,319,185, forward strand.
CTGCTATGATTGTCGATACTAATGGTTGCCATGTTTGATGATGTGAACAAGTGAAGTTCGCTATCCGTTCCATGGAGTGTTACTTTACATGTGACAATATGGCATCTTCAGTAAATGTGGAAAACATACTTGACGCACAAACCATTCACATAGCCCCCACGAACATTCACATAAGGTTAGGTTAGACAAGCATAGTTAAAATTCAGGGTATTCATAAACATAGTTTTTGAACGCTAATCATTGCAAAAAATTGTTTTTCATAAATCACCGGTGTTTACTTCCTTCACGGACCCCCTTATTTCTACTTATTTCGCATTTTCTAGATGTGACCGCCAATTTTTAACTGCAGATTCGTGATTAGGAGTATGCCGACTTTGAAAGCAATCGTTGATACTCCTGGCATTCTGTAATTGATCCGGAACTTGGGCCATTGAATTTATTCCAAATATGAAATAACTGAAAAACTATTTCTCATAGTAACAAGAGTAACACGGCATGCCCAATACATATCTATATAGGTTTGTTCCTACCTGTACACATGTTTATAATGTGATAAAAGTACGGCAACATAAAAAGGATCACAATGGTGACTCCAATCCATTTGAAATTATAACTTACCCAGCTGACTTCATTACTATTACCCTCAATCACATAATAGACTTCAATTTTGTTTCATCAATTAATGTTGCAGAATATAACAGAGCCAACTAATGGCAATGAACTTTGGTTTATTTACAACTACTTTCTACCTCTCCTAGGTTGATCGAGACAATTAGTATGAATGCTGATTAGATTAAATAAAAGAAAGAACTAGAGAAAGAACCTCTCACATTTATTATAAAACTCTCTCTTCGAAGTTTGTTGTTTTCTGCCTGTGCATCAATTGTTCTATTGCCTGTGCATCAATTGTTCTATCTGCAAGACTTGTATATAATTATGAAGGAGGAAGTTTTGGAATACAACTGCACAATCTTTTTTAATATATAATTATTTTCATCACATAGATATTTTGTATTTTGAGGCAATGCCATTAGTTAAGAGCAGGGGAAATGTGTAATAATGTATTTGGGTATGTTCAGCAACATAATGATGCGCACAATAGATGGTACAAAATCTTTCATTTTAAAAATAAATTTTGGCACATTTTTCACACTCTCACGGGCTTGTAAATGAAATTGTTAACATGTCTAACAACTTAATAGAACAATCGCAATATCTCATATCATATATTGTAACAATCCTACATGTGTCCAAAATATGATTATTTCCAATTCATTTCCTGTAGATTACCCACAATCCCATTTAGTCTTACTGGTGCAATAGCAAAGTTTTTTTTTTTTTTTTAAATTACTAATCCATTTATTTTAATGTAGATATTCTGAGAAGAGTAAAAACTTAGCTTTATCCACAAAGCATGTTCTCACAATCTGAATTGAAAACCATGGAGCAAGAGGAAACCAACATTTGTAAAAATGCTTAGTCCGTTGCAGAAATAATAAATTTTAATCTTATGTCATTGTCCGGGGCCATTAACTCTCTGTTAAGAATTATGTTCAAGTTTGCTGCTATCTATTAGTGAAAACAGTTTGTATGCACACTAGAATAGCAAAAGAATAGGGTATATAGGAAATTGCTATCAACTCCAAACGTAAAGACATAAAATTATAGCTGCTGTTGTGGAATGTTGTGCAGGGTGCACTTGCATGAAGCCTTTAGGCTATTGTTTCACGGTAAGATAACAGGCATACTTTATTTCACAATAACACATCTCTGTGAGCCAAAAACAACTGAAAGGATTCATAAACAACATAGGCATAAATCATGCAAAATACTTCACATTCTTGAGGAAAAACAGTTGGGGGCAAGGATCTCATTTTGATTTACCGTGGAAGGAGATTGGAATAGTATTCATATCATTCTTTTATTTGCAATCTTGCAGGAAAAGAACAAAACTGCATGCACCATAATCAACAATTAATTCTCTAAATACTTTTTCCTAATGGTGTAATATGAATGTAGCAGCATTCAAAAGCTGCCCATCAAGAACTTGGAATGCAAACAATATTTAATCTAAATTGGGTATGGTGTTCTACAGTGTTACACTTCAATTGAATCATTCACGTCATAATGCAATTTTTAAAAAATAAAAATGGATGAAGTAGATCTGACATTTTGCACAAAACCAATACAATAAAGTTTTAAAATTTTCAATATTTTTATTTATGAGTCAAGATATACGAGACACTTAATGTGACACGTCTTTTATAGCCATTGCACTATTAATGTGTTTCTTACGACTGTATTAAGCAGTCTCGTGATGCCTCTCACCAACATCTCTTCCCTGGCCTTTTGATATGCAATTGTAATTAATAATTCCTGGGCAATGTGGTATATTTAAGCCCACGTATGTAACCAGAATACTTTCAACAAGCACACGTCGCACTGAACATTATGTTACTCTGTGAATTTTAAAATAATACATGTGACAACATAAGTGAAGAACCATGGCACCTTGTGGTCCTACAAGTATAGGTAGACGTTATAATTTACGGTGTATTTTGTGGAATGTTCTCAACAGCCTACAACAAGTGAACGACTGGCCTAATCAAGAATTTAATCGAACCCAAGTCACCCATGTTAACAAATTCACTTCACTAGGCTTACCATCTTTGTTGCTGTTCTGCTTTAACTGCGTTCCAATGCATTTTCTCGTGAAGTATATTTACGCGCTACAATTCATTTACTTACTATATATTCCATCCTATTCCATTCCATCACTGCCAATCCGTCCTGTTTGCTTCTTTCTTTCATTATTCACTTTCCTTTTTAGAACAACTTCCAAAACAAAGGATTGTGAGGTTCTAACTCGTCCGAATAACGTTCCCAACACTACACCTCCAGCAGCGAATAACTTTTCACCATTACGTATAGCTATCAATAAACACGTTTGTTATAACCATGTTCATTCTATTACACTATACACATTTTCATTATTAGACAATAAGTGGCCCACTACAACAAAGGACTACGCACGTCTTCCTTCCAACCTTGGCCGTGGCTATTGACTCTAATGAGAACTCTTCCCGAATCAGCTGTTTCGAGGCTCTATGCAATGGCTGACGGGATCACGCGGAATGCAGTAAAGAAACATTAACTAAAACCTTAGCACATCGCAACTTAATCTATTAAATCACATGTACAGCTTACCTCTAGTTTGCTTCTATTTGTATGTATCATTCTGCTTTTCCGCTATACTGTTTTTAATCGCTAATAATCCCAAATATCGAAGTGATAGAAAACAAAATACTGCTTATGGGAAAAATCCGAGGCCTAAACTAACAGTGCTTCTGGTTGGACGAAGGAAACAAAACAACACACTATTTCTAAATGTATTTCTCCAGCTGTGGAACTTCACTATTGTGGTTATGAGTTTATTTTATAACACAAATTTTAATCACTAAGACAGCGTTAACTGACACACACTGAATCATCGAGGAAAACCTCCTTGCTCTTCGAGAGCAACCACGAAGAACAGCGTGAGCCAATCACAGTTGACGTCTCTAGTGAACTCAAACGAAAACAAGTGTTCTCCAATGTTTTGATGACGTCATTCGCACAGGACATTGTATACAAAATGCAATGTGATAAGCGCACTGATAGCCTTATATTCTTCTTTCTTTATTATTTAATACTGTCAATCACTTATCATCGAGTAAGTATTTTGATTATTCCTAATTACCTTTAATGATCAACTGGGATATATAATTAAGTATTTTTTAATCCACGCTCGAGATATTCGTCAGGTTGAAAATTGAAGTTCATCGTTCATACGCTAATGTTGAAGCTAATCCGTCACAGTATTTCACTTTGACCTTACTCTATCTTATACAGTGGCGGTGATAAGGCTTCCAGTCAGAGGCGCCAACATAAGGTAAATTTTTGGGGGCAAGATCGGTATAAAGAATACTTTATATATGTAAAAATTCATACGTGAATTTTGGGGGGCACAAAGTGTTTTGCCCCCCAAAGTCGGCGCATATGCTTCCAGTTAAAAGGCACGCCTCAAACGGCTGTTTCATACCACAGTTATTAAGAAACGTTGTCCATTGATAATTTTGTATAGTTAAATGATTAGAATTTTCTCAGACAATGGAGTTAAAAAATATGGAACTCGATATATAGAGGAAATTTTATTTAGTTCTGCAGGGTAGTTTCAAACTCTGTATCGCCGCGACTAGCCCGCTATTTAACATATAAAAAGCTTCATGTCAATATTATAATACTCCATACTTTGATTCTTGAAGTGGTTTGTAACGCAATAATAACTACCTTCTCTCGGGAGGACATATGTGGATTTTTTTCTGTCACAAGTGATCGCTTGATCCTCGTGGATTTGTGCTGAGCCTGTCGTGACCGTACTCATAAACATTAGCATGAATATTAAGAAGAGCACGCATTTAAAAAAAAATGTTAAGAGCTACTGTTGAAATGAATTGTAATTTGAAGTTACAGTTAATGAATTGTAATTTGAAGTTACAGTTACCAGGCGATTCATCTATCGTTACTTTCGGTACATTTTGTTTTATGAAATGCCAAGTTCAAGAATTGAAACAAAGCTACCTAGGTACAATGAAGTAATTGACAATCCGTGCAGGGCACCAGTATCAGCAAAAATCCATTCCTCAAAAACACGTAGGATGTAAGAGAAAAAGCAATGAACAATTACACGTCTTGCCCTATGTTCTTTCGTCCGTCGTCGTGGTCAGGGGCATCAGAGCGAGGAGAAGCAATGGTATGCTTCCCCCCCCCAAAAAAAACGTCAAATACTATGATATTTTCATTATTATGGTAATATTTCTTATTTATCAACAATAATAAATCTCTCAGGCGCGTTTCCGAAGGACAGCTCGAACATTCTAATTGCTAAAGGATGTTGACTACCTAAATACCTAACAACTTTCTACTGAGGATCCGAAAATGAGAATGTATAAAATATCAGTTCTTTTAATTCCCTGGCTATGCAATTATTACAATAAGTAGTTGTGGGGCACTACTGTGTAGACCAAATGTAAATAAATTTACCACAAAAAAAGTTATTGGAAATTAAGAGAGACATCAAACAATTTGTTGCTCGATCCCATTTACAACAAAAATTTTCGAACTTACCTCCCCAACCATTTACAACTTTCAAAATCGACAGCAGCTATCATCCGTTTTCGTGAATCGACGTTTTAAACTCGTGCAGTTTAGGCTATTATCTGTTAGTCTGTAGAGAGGTTACATTTGTTGTTATTTTTTGTATATAATGTCGCTTTTCTTCCGTTTTTGGCTAATCGTGACGATGAAGAAGAGTGATGATATGATTAAATTGATAAATGGACACTCACAAAGAACGCCCATGCCAAAGCCGGGTTCGAGCTGTAGATCCAGTCCCGATTAGCTTATATGAGCACAAAACAGACTTAAAACAAACTTTTGACTTTGATACTTGTGTGTGTATATATAAGGTCGTGGTTATATCTGTAAGTAAGTAAGTAAGTAGTGGGAAGCCCCGCCCTATTCCGCGAGGAATTAAATGGCGAATGCTAGGTTATTGATGCATTATGTTATATTCTCGGGATCGACGACAGATCTTGTCGTTATCTAGGTTGAGCAGCCAACACGCTTTACATAAACGAGGTCACGCGAGGAATCGCTAATGCTGAGGTCTGATGCAGACGACCCTGTTGCGTGGCAGAAATGAGAAGTTCACCGATCTCCGAAGCCAAGACAGACTATCCGATTGTAAAAAAGAGGCTGACACAGGGTGACTCGAAAGTGCAGATTCCATCGATGTGGACAGAATAGAGGCAACTTTGCTGACACAACGTGTAGCAGTAGTTTTCTCAGTCGTTGCACTCCATCAACTAGTGGTGCCCATCTCACCAAGGGTTTGTTCAAATATTTTAGAGAAAATATGTACATGCTGAATTTTGTATTATTTAAAGGAAAAATCCGTACCTTCTGCACACCCCTGCCCTCAACATTATGACTCAAATAAGCGACTTTAATTGTTTTAACCAACCAACTAGAGAAATGGCTTGTCAAAGAGAGTTACACCTCCAATCAGCTAGGTTTTTCATAAAATGCGTTAGATGCATGGTGAAAAGTGTAAAATGTAACGTTGATTACTGAAAATTAGGCATTATTCCCCCTTTTAGAAATGAATACACACACTGTGTAATACTGAGTGCAATGGACATCCTTAAGACCTTGAACATAAGACTCCCTCAAGAAAGAAGTTTCCACAAACATGTTCACGTACACACAAACACACACAATATATCTGTATGCATTATATTGTATATTAAACACTACGTCCTCAATCAGTAGCTGGATTTGAGTTTGTGTTTTTCAAGTCCACTTTATGCACAGTATGGCTAATCGGGACTGGACCTACATTTTGAAGTGGGATACGAACCACTATGTGTCTGCACCGGGTATCGAGCCCGGGACCCCTTAATTACAAGGCGACGACGCTACCACTGTGCCATCGGGGATACCCTCAATCATTAGCGTGGCTGGATTTTCGTAAAAGGGGATATCGCAGTAAGGAAGGATTGATTATACCTCTCTTTTCGGTATACAGTCCTACATTTTGCCATCTTTTCGTGCATTTTTTTTTTTTTGGAATGCCTGGTCAAATAGGGGGAGGGGATTATGACCGTCACAAACTCCCTCCCCGGGAACGCCCCTGTTCCCAATAATTCCAAATTAATAACACTTACTTTAAAATACTTTTGCCCAATGCTTTGTAGTTACAATCAATCAGGAGAAATTTAGTGTTGTCATTGAATCATTAACACACCTTATTATTCCTACGCTTGTACCCCTTACAGGTAGACAACCCAAATAACAAAAAAATCGAGAAGAATATACTATTTCAGTAAGCAGTATACATTTACAGCGTTTGTTTCAGCGATTCCATAACGACGCAGAATTTCTGACTGTACAATACCGTTGGTAAAAAGCGGATATACTTGTCTATTGCGCTAAATAAGAAACATTAGAGATTACAAATCACGTGACAAACTATCGCCGATAAACTGTAATTTGTTGTACACACACTGACGAAAGAAAGCACTGTGTCCGACTGTTAAGGCTTATTTAGTTTTTGATTTGTAAAAGAAATGATCCCATTCAAAGTTGTTCTTGAGTGACAATACTTCAGTTATACATGATCCTAAAATACTTTAATGCTGCTTCAGTTCAAATGAATTTAAACTCGTCGTAATTTCAGTTTTATTAGCCCTTACGTTAACTCTGGATTCAGATTTTGCAGGAACTGGCACTTGGCCAACCAGGAAGAAACTGTTGCTGTAAGAATTTATTTAACTTTCTTCACATTGGGAAGTAAAGGTTTCTAGCATGATACGTTGGTCTTGGCAGTCGGAACTAATCACGAAGGCGCATTTGATACATGAAGATGGTTTCATACTTCTCCGCCATTTGCCTGTGAACGCAGTGTTACCAACTACAATCGAGCAATACTTCGACGAATGAACCTTCAGAGATTGTGAAGGATATAACAATGCATTACATTAGACAATTGTAAATAATGAACCTTTAGTTTGCAAATAATAAATATTGATATGAATCATCATTGAAATTATAATCGAAGAAATAAAATCAAGGGGTTCCAATTCATTTGTCGAGTGCTAAATAGATTCTTGTGACTAACAAAAATTAACCAAATACAAACAATATTTTTCCAAATGAACGACATGCAGAAATTTTACCGTTTTGCTTCACAATGTTGAAAAAATCAATGAGATATTTTTAGATTACCTGTACCTTACCACTTCTGCAGTATTCATCATTCATAATGTATAACCATTTATTCCATTTCTTGCACATTAATGGTTCTGATCGTTATATTCTCGTTATATTTTGTTATGAACAAAATCAAGTACTGGAAACTACAGATAAAATTATGAAACTCTATTTATATAAGGGGAGCCTCTTCAATTTTCAGGAGGGGGGAACCAGGCCCGGTATCGCCACCACTGCTCCTTATTAAAATCGTACACATGGCACAGACGTTATTCTCAATTCTTTATTTCACGTTTATAGGGAATAAATTGTTACTATTTGTTCACATGTTTTGTTGAGGGTTCTGGTTTAAAATACAGGCCACGACATGGGTGTTCTCTTCTTGTAGGCCCCAATATACGTATAATATGGATTATGTCAAGTTGTATATTAAACACTATGTCCTCAATCAGTAGCTGGATTTGCACCATGGCATGAGGCATATATGGAAGATGTGGGGGTATGGCCCCACACATTCTTCGAGATCAGCTGTCTTGGAGATGGCGTGATCAGCACCACGCTCCGGCCACATTTACCACCACCGCCATTTTATTTGAGACTAGGTGTGCCCGCAACAGCTTCATGTCGGAAAAATTCCGACCTTATATCACCCACTCCGGGATTCGAACCCGGATTTTCCGCGTGGCAGTATACCGACTACACCACGGCGTTTCCAAATATGAAAATTGAAACATTTTCAACATTCTATCTGTAAATTAATGGTGGTTGAAAGTGCATAATTATAACATATTAAGAAATGAAGAGACACGACTCGAAGCTTTTGAAATGTGGACATGGCGAAAAATGGAGCGTGTAAAATGGACGGACAAGGTAAGAAACGAAGCCGTACTGAAAAGAGTTGGTGAAAAAAGATCTATACTGGAGACCATCAAGAAGAGGAAAAGAAACTGGTTAGGACACTGTCTAAGAAGAAACTGCCTGCTAAGAGATGCCTTGGAGGGAATGGTTGAAGGAAGAAAAGTCCGTGGAAGAAAGAGATATCAGCTTATGGATGATATTAAATTAACTGGGTCGTATGCTATTACGAAGCGTAAGGCAGAGAACAGGGAAAGCTGGAGATTGCAGTGAAAAACCTGCCAATTAGGCAGAAAACAATGAATGAAAAAAAAAGTTATTTTAGAAAAAAATACTATGCGATCATTTACAGAGTTTTACGCTTGCCAAATAAATTCAAATATCTTTATACATAGGAGTATGTACTTGTAGTTGGCAACACTGTGAATGGCGACTGTTTCCACAATGTACAGTAGATGGCGTGCACTCTATATTCTCTCTCGTGACTCGAGTAAAAATTTCTTCTCACGGATTAAGTACTTAAAGGTCGACGGATTATAGGTAAGTTTGTCGCCTGCTCTAATCGCAATTTCGAAATAAAATTTTGCTGACTTTAAGCAGCATTAGAAATGTATATATGTAAATTAAAGCCATTTTTGGGAAGAAAATTACTGATGCGTTTCACATCATCACTTTTGGTGTTCTGAAACAGTGAGGTGTATGTTCAAAAACGCCTTCGTTTCCCGTTAACAAGATATTTTGTTTATTTGTTTGAGTTGGTGTTTTACGTCCACTTTATGCACAAACAGGCTAATCGTTGTGACAATCTATGAGACATGACAGGATCATTAAACATTAATCGAAACTTTTGATCCACATTTTGAAATTATATTCATGTTTTATCATTTCTATCGCACATAAATCCGCCTAGTACAGATAAGCATACATAGGGAAGACATTTCTGAGGTGCTCAAGGCAGCTCTCCATTCAATACGCCACTGATGACATTTATTTTTAAAACCATGTTAAATAAACTATTGTTTCGATAACAAAGTCAGTTTTGAATAAATGTTCTCCATATTATGTCATTCTCTCTTTTTAACACAGAAAAAAGATTACGCACGTATATCAGTACCAAAAAAAAAAAATTCATATGCACAGGAACTCAAGGGAATTCCACTGTTTCTCATCCTTCATTGCCAGTTCATCGCTATTCTTTGATACCTCATTGTTATGCACGGAGGTCGTCCCACCATTGTCTTTGCAACGCAGCAATGTTCACATAGTTACAACGAATGCTCATTGCAATTTCCACATTCATCAAACTACGCACACAAACACAATTCATTGGTCGGATTGCACCTACGGGAAGAGAATATGATTAGGCACAGGACTAGGAGCTGGGGGTTTCAACTGCTCCTATTAACTTCACAAGCAGGTTTCATTTTCTGGAAATACATGGGGAAGTTGTTACTCTAACCCTGAGGATCGCCAAACCATGGATCGCGAGCTTCCAGTTGCTCGTGGCGTAAGTTTGGGGGGAGGGGGGCGCGTGCATTGCTGCTTTCATCTTAAGCTCATGCACAGATAAACTAATCGGAATTGGACCTACTGTTTAAAGTGGGGTCCGAACCATTATGTGCTTCTTTTAAGTATCGAACATGGATCCCTTGATCACTTGGCGAGGACTTAACGTTATCTGTAAAAAGCAAATGTCAAAGTTTACAAAGAAATTCAATGTTTTTTGGAGTGAGGAAATGAATGTGCATTATTATTATTATTAACAATAATTAGAAAAACACTAAAATAATGCACAAGCTATACATAATGGATTATTCAGTTCCTCACACAACTATATTTTCCAAAATTTACTGTTTCACAAGTGGCTCTACTGATATTTTTGTTTAACGCATTTCCTTGATTTACAACGATTCTCGCGGGTTGTACAGAATTGATATTGAAATTTTAACATTGTTTGGGCCATTACATTCATACATACCTTCAAAAATCCATATTCTTCCCGTAATGGTGCAGATATTCCGTCCCATAGGCTTCTTGCATAACAAATACTTTAAAGTAGTATTACGTGCGGTCATTTTTTCAATACTGTTATCAACAACTGGCAATAGCGACATTTCAAAGAATAAAACAATACATGCTTCATGGTCAACGTTATATCTTAAAATCTAATGAAAATATGTGTAATAAGAAATACATTATATTGGCTTGGCGAAGAGATAAAACCATCCCTTACATGACCATGTGCGAGGAGGGTATGCTGGTACCCATCGTTAATTCTCACCCTGTGTTTTATCTCTCTACACATCCATATACATTTAACAAACTTCACAATTGCAAGGTCCTCTTCAACGTATCTCCGTCTGATGCCCGTCCTAATTTCTAAATGGTTTATTTCGGAAGTATCTTATTCACTGAATTATTATTAGTCCCTGCTAATGTATTTTTCCTAAATCGTCAAAGTTAAGCTTGCGAAATTCGGCAGTGGGAGATCGCTTCAAGCATTCAGGATATTTTCGGCTGCGACAACACAGTAATCCTAGCTTTGCGAAGGCTCGTTACGAAATAAGACATTTAAATGCTAAACTAAAAGGTTCCATCTAGATCCGGCTTTCAGCCTTTGTAACGAGTGCACTCACGGTCCCAGAAATGACGTGTCAATCATACCCCGGCACGGGGCCAAACGTCGTTATGTGTACGGGAAACCGGTCGTGACTCACGGTCCAGTTATCAAGTTCGGTACTGAGACGGTCGTTTATTGTCATACTATTGCGAGGCGGAGATTAATACCTTGAAAAGTTACACTCTTTTGTTTACCTTTGATATGTAGATTCGAACAATCATAAAACACTAATAGCATAATATCTGGTACCTGAAAAACGTCAAATAACAACACTGACGAACGGTAAAAAAAGTGAATATATATTGTAACAACAAAAAAATATTGCAATCAACAACTGTTTACAAAGCCTCCTCACTCTCACAACATTCACGCTATCTCTCTTTCACACACATGAGGTATTTTTACATGTGAAGTATGGATACAAGTCATGGATCTCATTAACATATCATTCCTTTTAATTTCTAAACCTTTATGTGAATTTAGGGCATTTGTCTGCTAGCTCCTGTGCTCTTTTAAATTGACTAAAGTGCCAGCCCTCGGAAAGCGGTTAACTAAGACAATTGGGTCGGCGTGGTTAAATATTTCGTTCGAATGAACGTATGCATCGAGTCGCAAGCACGACATTATACAAGTTTCTCGGACGGGGGTATTACAGACAAGCCTCTCTCGTCCAATGAGAACAACTACACAATTACATAAGGATGCAAAAACTTAATTGGCTCCAGCTGCCGGAATACACTAATCAATCGTCGGCGCGAGCAAAAATTACCTTAAAAACCACTATGCAACATATAATACTATTTCACGCACACGACCTTGCAATAAAAACAACTACGCTTTCCACAATTAAAAAGGACTCATCAGTCAACTATTGACAAATTAAATGGCGCGACGGGGTGGTCGGTTACACAAGAAATGGAGCACACTTTGACCATTTATACTAAATATTAAAGAAATGAAATGGAGCTTCTAACCATGAATGCAGACAATTAAATTAGAACATCTGAACATGAAATTACCCTTTTTTATAACAATACCAAAAATTATCAGACGCGGGGGTTAGGTTCGGGGTTTCCTGAGTAACTTTGCGAATAAGTGAGACTTCGGCGTTAACTGTACGGTGTTGATACTAACGAGGCACGTTTACATGGACATGAGACCCTCTGAAGTATACTGTACCAGACTCTGCTACATGGCGTGGTCATTCATCTCTCCTGGACGCGGGACTTGTACACGGTTCCTTTGTGGCGAAATTGTCCTCCGAGGTCGATCGCGACGAAGAATAATTGCGACGATCTGGTGTACTTGCACCTCCTTAGTACTTCGGGCGTTCCTCTTGCCACTAGCGTCGGATGTACGTGGTCACGCGCCGGTCAGGAATCTCTCCAGTGTCGGGCATCAATTGGACGTCGATCTGCAATCATCTCTCTCTGGAAACGTCCTTCGGGCTTTGGTTGGGACGTCGATCTGAAAGCGTCCTTCGGGCTTTGGGCAGTGTTTGGTTTCGGCGTCGTCCGACTGGCTTCGGCGTCGTTGCAGGCGTCAGGGGAGTCGACGGACTCCCTTCTCTATCTTCTTTAGCCCTCCATCCTTATGTAGTCAACACTTGGCAAAAAACAAATCACCGCGTAATCTTCACCAAAATAAGGCGCACACTGGTAACTCTCTATCTGCAAGTCGTTCACGGTACGTAAGAAAACGAAGTCCACGGACGCAAAACAATGATCACGCGAGAGTGTAGCGCGGAGATGCTCTCTCTATGAAATCCGGGTAAAAACTGTGTCTGGGATGGTAGCACCGTATATTTATAAGAAAATCAAATTCGTCCGTTGAAAACCCACGCTAAGGTGGCTTCGCTTTGGTTTCGGAGGGGATGCGAATGACCTGTGTCCATTGTCTTGAAACTCGGTCACCGAGGCGTCTTCGATCCTTGCAGGCTTGGGCTCCAGCTGATTTTCCTGGTCATCCGTGAACGTGGGTTCGAACGCCTGCTGCGACTCGAGCCCGGTAGCGGCGAAAATAATCTTTCCTTATCTCCGTGTTGGTGCAAATATGTCATGTTCTAGGCCGAAAAAGGCAGTTCCGCTGTCACTCAAGAAAAACTCGTCCCCAACTCCCGACGTCTGGCTCGGATACAAGTTTATTCACAAAATAAATCAAACCTCACACTTTCATGTTTGTGCATAAAATAAATCAATAAACAAAAAATAATTTATATCGAACTGCGTTTCACATGTCACTAGATACCGTGACATCTCGCCCTCCTTCCGATCAAAAAATTCTGTAGGCGAATAAAATTTTTCACTACTCAGGGGCATGAAATTTTGACTACAAATTTTTTTAACACCCTGTACAAGAAAAGTTAACCAGTTCGATAACACAAAACACATGATATAAATGATGCCTCCAATTTATATAATAAATATACATATTATACACTCTCAATAATTTACACAAAAATAGGATAAATGTACCTCACATCCTGATCAGAATTCAAACCAAAGACTCGCTCGTGCTTTTATATCGCGTTAACCACTCTTGGCGCTTTTCGTCGGAGCAGTTCCACCTTTTGCAGTTCTCAGCATGTTGCGGCGCTAGCGTTTTTCCGGTAGTGCAATCTACCAGTTCAAGTATGTTGGTGGCTAGCTTGCTCTTAGAAAAATACGGCCCGTCGTACATAAAAAACAGCTTCTTTATCTTTCCCTCAATTTGCGAGCTGAGTCCGTAATTTTTCACGAACACGAGGTCACCTGCTTTAACCCCTGCGCCGTCTCGTGCCCTCTTCTCGTTTGCTGTTTGTCTTGCCTTCCTCGTCCTTTCAACGGCCATTAAGACCTTTTGGTTGGCCGTTAGGTCGTGGTCGCCCTCCTCGAGACCGAAGTGGCGGATTACGTCTCTTCGCTGCGTGCTGCCCCACTGAAGCTCTGCGGGCGCGAAACCTAGGGTGTCTGACTCCGTGTTATTGAGAAGGAGCACAATAGATGGAATATGCTTGCTCCATTCGTTATGCTGCTTGTGACAAAATACTCGCAACAGACGATTCATCTCGCAATGCATGCGCTCTACTTTATTCGCCTGCGGTCGGTAGCTCGGTGTCCATATGGGCTTGACAGCATACTCTTCCAACGTCTTCTTCCATAGGCTACTCGTAAACTGGCCTCCTCGGTCGGTGAGCACGTAGCGTGGGGTCCCCATGTGTGCGAAGTAGGTGCCGGTCAATTTCTGAAGTAGTACTTTCGTCGTGGTTGTCCGGACTGGGTACGCCATGAGGAAACGGCTGCATACATCCATAACGGTGAAAATGTACCTCATTCCGTCACTGCTCTTCGGCAGCGGTCCCACGCAGTCTGCGAAGACAATCTCCCGCGGCTTTTCCGCCACTAGCGACGTCGGGTTCTTGGCCGCCTTCGCACGGTTAGGTTTCGTCTGCATGCAGATTACGCAGTCTCGCGCCCATCTCTTCGCATCCTTGCGCATCCCTCTCCAGAAATAGAGGTGATCGAGATGCCTCCACATCTTCTTCCCGCCGAAATGCCCCGACTTGTCGTGCGCCTCTTCTAAGATTTTCTCCCTCGCCTCAGTTGGAACACACAGCCTCAGGCGTTCGGGGTTGTGAACGTCTACCTTGCATAGGATCCCGTTCGAGATAACGAAATGTTCCTTTACGCGTCGCTGGCGGCGGGCTTCGGCGGGTTGCTGACCCTCCAGGATACGGAAGTACTCCCCGGTCTCGGCATCTTCTCGCTGCATTTCGGCGAATCGCTCACGGCTGAAGATGGTTAAGTACGGGGAATCAAATTGCATGAGATTCACGCGCACCTTGGTTAGTCCCTTTCCTTCGACGTATCTGGACAAGGCGTCTGGAACTACGTTGTCGCGCCCCTTCACATATTCTACATCAAAAGAATATTTCTGCAAGTGATGACTCCATCTCGTGAGGCGTCCGCTCCAGTTCTTCGCGCGGTGCAGCCACTGTAGGTTACGGTGGTCTGTCCTTACGACGAAGTGCCCTCCGGCCAGGTAAACATGAAAAATTTCTAGTGCCCAAACTACCGCCAGACACTCGAGCTCGCCGACGGAGTAGTTCCTTTCCGCCCCTCTCAGGGAGCGGCTGGCGTACTGGATGATCCGTTTTTCCCCCTCTTTTTCCTGATACAAGACCGCCCCTAGAGCCGAAATCGAGGCGTCGCTCTGCACATAAAACGTGTCCGAGAGGTCGGCGTGATAAAGGTAAAGCTGCTCACAGACGGCGTCCTTCAGCTTATCCAAGGCTCCTTGGTGTTCGGCTGTCCACTTCCATTTTTTCCCTTGCTTCAGAAGTTCGAAGAGTGGGCTCGCAATGTCACTGAAGTTCGGAACGAAGCGGCGGTGCCACGTGAATATTCCCAGCAGGCGCTGCACTCCTTTTCTGGTCGTGGGGGCTTCTAGTTTCCGGATCGTCTCGAACTTCGCTGGATCTTGCCTCACACCTTTTTCATCTATCACGTGTCCCAAAAACTTCACCTCTGATTGGAAAAAGGCCGACTTTTCGAGCTTGATCGTCATTCCCGCTTCTCGCAACTTGGTGAAGATGATGCTCAGATGTTCAAAATGTTCCGCCACGTCCCTCGAAAAGCACAATATATCGTCCACGTACCACAGGCAAAAATCTTTGACTTCGTCCCCTAGTACCTCCGCCATGGCGTGCGTGAAGGCCTGTACCCCGTTTGATATGCCAAAAGGAACAACAGTAAATTCATACAGGTTATCCTCAAACCCGAAGGCGGTGTATGGCATGCTTTTTTCCGTTAGAGAAATTTGCCAAAATCCAGACAGCATGTCTATCTTAGAGAATACCTTTTTGTCGTGGAACAACTGCAGGGTGTCTTGTAACTTTAATGTCCGGACGCGCTCTAACTTGCACCTTTGGTTTAATCCGCGGAAGTCGCCACAAATTCTAAGGCTACCGTCACTTTTTTTCACAACTAGGAGGGGATTGACATGTATCGCACGTGACTTTCTTATGACGCCCCATTCCAGCATCTACTGCAGCTGGCGACGCACTTCCGGGCGGTGCGTAAAAGCGATGGGGTAAGGTTTGCTGACTACCGGTTTTTCTCCCTCAACGACGATTTCGTGCACGTATTTGTTACACCTCCCTGGTATCTCGGCAAGAACGACGGCATTTTCCTCCAATAGTTCGGCGAAGACTCTCTTCTCCCCTATGGTGAGGCTTCCGCAGGAGGCTACCGTTGAATCCACTTTCTCTTTAAGCTTCTCGTGGTGGTTGACCTCGGTGCACAATGCGACGTTTGGCTGGAACCCGCTTTCTTCTCCTTCCCCGGGCTTCATGAACTCGACGTCAAACTCTTCGTCGCGATTAGCCAGAGTTACGAAATGCTTGCCGATATTCAGGACCGAGGCATATCGACTGAGGAAATCCATCCCGATTAACAAGTCGACAGACAAAGACTGGACCACCAAAACTTCAACTTCTACTGGGTGATCGTTCATGGACGCATGCAGAACTGTGTGTCCAAGGGGCTTCTCTCTCGCTTTCCCGGAGAAATCTACGAGTCTGAAATCTCGTAGGTGGCGAAGTTGTGGCCGGCGTACCCCTTCTGTTACTCGCCGCCATGTTGCCTCGGAACAAAGGCTTGCCTCGCATCCCGTATCCAGAAGTCCAGTTACCACCTCGTTTCCAACTCGCAGCTCCACTAACGGTGATCTCGTAGGCCAATGGTCCTTGCGTTTCTCTTCCGCATCCTCATCGCCGTGCATATATTCGCCCAACCAGGCAGCTCGAATCCGGATTGGCGTGGTTTTTTCTCCTGGGTGGTTTGGCTTGAATTTAGGTGGGTTGGGTGCAGTCTGTCCCGCATCTGATCCCTGACGCGAGACTCCTAACGGTTTCCCGTGTGGTGGTAATTTGACGGCCCCGGCTGCGGTGATCCATGTCTCGAACCCGGGCCGTTCGCATTCCTAGTCGGGCTCCTCTGGACCCCCATCTGGCCGCGCCTTGTGTTCTCGTTGTCAGAACGCGGGCTCCCCGGTCTACTGTCCGGATGACGTTGGTAATAGCCGTTGCTTACCCGCCCGTTGAAGAAGTTGTTGTTGTCGCTGTTGCCATGGTGACCCGGCGACCTACGGCTCGGTCCACCTCGACGTCTCCTTCCTCGGCACTGGCGTCTGCGTCGCGGTGAAGGCGGATTGTCTAGAAAACGGTTTACTTCGGCTCCTGGAGCGTGTTGCTGCCCACCGTATCTTTGCTGGACCAGATGAACGCGTGGATGCTTATTTCCTCGGCTTCCTTCATCCTCCGGTCGTCTCCTTTTGTTCCATCTGTCACTCCGCGTCCTCTCGCGTTCCTCTTCGCACTGGTTTAGGTTCTCGAGCGTGAGCGACATGGCCTCTGCATCGAAAACGCACGCCCCGTTGAGATGCCGTCTTATCTCTTGCGGGTAATGATAAATTAGGGCCGCAATTATCTCCGACGTGGTCATCTGTGGCTGGAGAGCTTGGAACTCATTGAACTTACGCCAGAAATATTGCGAAAAGGTAAGTCCCCCGTTCCTGTCGTACCTCTCGTTCCTCAGCTGGATGAGCATCCTTTCCACTTGCATAGGGCGCTGAAAGTGTGTCAGGAACGCTTCCCTAAACGCCGAGTATGAATGAAAGTGTCTTTCATTCCGATCCAGCCAGTTCTTTGCCCGATCTTGCATTAGGCCTTTCAGCACGAGTAATCGCTCCCCATCCGCAAGTCCTAACTCCCGCGCTGTTGCTTCGAATTCCTCGATGAAGGCAGACGGCAAAATCCTGTCGGCCCCGGAGAACTTCTTGAAATGTTTCTTATATTCCGGCGGGAACAAAGCCCTTCTCGTCGGTGCTGGTTCAGACCGTATATCTTCCCGGTTTGAAGTTTGGGCTTCGAACGGTCGCGGCGATGGATAATGTAGTCCAGGTTCCACTTCGCTTCCCCCGTTGACAAGCGTAGTCGGTCTTGCGTCACTCGTGCGCCTTGAAGACGAGGGGGCCGCAGCTGGCTGCGCTGACGTCATGGCCGCCGGCTCTCGCGATGATCCCGGAACGTCGGCTACGTTTAGTCGTTCCAGTTTGTCCTCTATTTCCTTTATTTTTTCGGAATTCCCTTCCGCTAGACTCGTTGCTCGCCGTACCTGTCGCTCGAGGGCATCGTTGCTCCGATTACAGGCTGACTCCAGCTGTGCACATTGTTGGCCGATGTGTTGCAAAGCTCCTTCCTGCTCACTCACGCTCTGCGCCAGTGTTGCCACCTTGGCTTCTTGTTCATTGATGCGAGCGTCGGTCCTGGCGATCCTGGATTCGATTCGAGCCTCGGAATCTTGGATCGTCTGAAGGAGCTGTTGCGTCACTTCTTCTCCGGAGGCGCGAACCGTCCCTTGGAGACGTTCTTCCATCCCTCGTACGTCGGTCTGCATCCTGGTCTCCAACCCCTGGATGTTGGTTTGCACTCCTTGCATTTCAGCCTGCAATCCCTGGATGTTGGTCCGCATCTCGGTCTGCATTCCCTGGAGCATCTGGAGAACCAGCTGAAATTGGTTGGCACCACTGCTACTTCCTACGTCATCTTCTTCCTTGCTGTGGTCGCTGTCCGCACGTGACGATGTACCCCCTTGGGCACTTGGTATCTCCCTTTCCATTTCCAACGGGCCCTTGCACTGAAGACAAACCGGTCTGGCCCCCTCGCTGTCGATTTCGAAATCAGCAAATTCCTTTCCACAAGCCTCGCAAACCATCATGACGTCACTCTTGTTCAAACAGTCTATACGACGATTTCTTAATCTCATGAAGGCCTTTCGCTAAATATCTGCTCGATTTTCTGTCGCACTTTGGAACAGTTACGCAAACTTACGCGAGCTCACACAAAATGTGAATTACAAATCGATACATAAAAAGAAAAAGGAGGTCCGTCGGGAATCCCTTATCCCGCAACTCAGCCTGATGCCATAAATTATGCCAACAACCAAAAAAAGTACACAAAAAGTACATAAAAAATGCCCTATGCAGCTGCCCTTGCTGCTTTCGCCGAAAAAAATATCTGCCCTAGTGTTACCAATTACGCCCAATAACGTGTCCTTACACGTGAACCTACGACAAATACATCAAAATAACCCTCGAAATACAAAACGAAAAACACACAAATAACCAGGAACCTAACACAAGAATTTTATGCGTGGCGTATACAACAATGAAATTTCTACCGTTCTCGCAACCTGGCTTTCCTGGAAAGACAAGTTGCCGTCCCATGTTCGCGGCGCCAAATGTAACGAGTGCACTCACGGTCCCCGAAATGACGTGTCAATCATACCCCGGCACGTGGCCAAACGTCGTTATGTGTACGGGAAACCGGTCGTGACTCACGGTCCAGTTATCAAGTTCGGTACTGAGACGGTCGTTTATTGTCATACTATTGCGAGGCGGAGATTAATACCTTGAAAAGTTACACTCTTTTGTTTACCTTTGATATGTAGATTCGAACAATCATAAAACACTAATAGCATAATATCTGGTACCTGAAAAACGTCAAATAACAACACTGACGAACGGTAAAAAAAGTGAATATATATTGTAACAACAAAAAAATATTGCAATCAACAACTGTTTACAAAGCCTCCTCACTCTCACAACATTCACGCTATCTCTCTTTCACACACATGAGGTATTTTTACATGTGAAGTATGGATACAAGTCATGGATCTCATTAACATATCATTCCTTTTAATTTCTAAACCTTTATGTGAATTTAGGGCATTTGTCTGCTAGCTCCTGTGCTCTTTTAAATTGACTTAAGTGCCAGCCCTCGGAAAGCGGTTAACTAAGACAATTGGGTCGGCGTGGTTAAATATTTCGTTCGAATGAACGTATGCATCGAGTCGCAAGCACGACATTATACAAGTTTCTCGGACGGGGGTATTACAGACAAGCCTCTCTCGTCCAATGAGAACAACTACACAATTACATAAGGATGCAAAAACTCAATTGGCTCCAGCTGCCGGAATACACTAATCAATCGTCGGCGCGAGCAAAAATTACCTTAAAAACCACTATGCAACATATAATACTATTTCATGCACACGACCTTGCAATAAAAACAACTACGCTTTCCACAATTAAAAAGGACTCATCAGTCAACTATTGACAAATTAAATGGCGCGACGGGGTGGTCGGTTACACAAGAAATGGAGCACACTTTGACCATTTATACTAAATATTAAAGAAATGAAATGGAGCTTCTAACCATGAATGCAGACAATTAAATTAGAACATCTGAACATGAAATTACCCTTTTTTATAACAATACCAAAAATTATCAGACGCGGGGGTTAGGTTCGGGGTTTCCTGAGTAACTTTGCGAATAAGTGAGACTTCGGCGTTAACTGTACGGTGTTGATACTAACGAGGCACGTTTACATGGACATGAGACCCTCTGAAGTATACTGTACCAGACTCTGCTACATGGCGTGGTCATTCATCTCTCCTGGACGCGGGACTTGTACACGGTTCCTTTGTGGCGAAATTGTCCTCCGAGGTCGATCGCGACGAAGAATAATTGCGACGATCTGGTGTACTTGCACCTCCTTAGTACTTCGGGCGTTCCTCTTGCCACTAGCGTCGGATGTACGTGGTCACGCGCCGGTCAGGAATCTCTCCAGTGTCGGGCATCAATTGGACGTCGATCTGCAATCATCTCTCTCTGGAAACGTCCTTCGGGCTTTGGTTGGGACGTCGATCTGAAAGCGTCCTTCGGGCTTTGGGCAGTGTTTGGTTTCGGCGTCGTCCGACTGGCTTCGGCGTCGTTGCAGGCGTCAGGGGAGTCGACGGACTCCCTTCTCTATCTTCTTTAGCCCTCCATCCTTATGTAGTCAACACTTGGCAAAAAACAAATCACCGCGTAATCTTCACCAAAATAAGGCGCACACTGGTAACTCTCTATCTGCAAGTCGTTCACGGTACGTAAGAAAACGAAGTCCACGGACGCAAAACAATGATCACGCGAGAGTGTAGCGCGGAGATGCTCTCTCTATGAAATCCGGGTAAAAACTGTGTCTGGGATGGTAGCACCGTATATTTATAAGAAAATCAAATTCGTCCGTTGAAAACCCACGCTAAGGTGGCTTCGCTTTGGTTTCGGAGGGGATGCGAATGACCTGTGTCCATTGTCTTGAAACTCGGTCACCGAGGCGTCTTCGATCCTTGCAGGCTTGGGCTCCAGTTGATTTTCCTGGTCATCCGTGAACGTGGGTTCGAACGCCTGCTGCGACTCGAGCCCGGTAGCGGCGAAAATAATCTTTCCTTATCTCCGTGTTGGTGCAAATATGTCATGTTCTAGGCCGAAAAAGGCAGTTCCGCTGTCACTCAAGAAAAACTCGTCCCCAACTCCCGACGTCTGGCTCGGATACAAGTTTATTCACAAAATAAATCAAACCTCACACTTTCATGTTTGTGCATAAAATGAATCAATAAACAAAAAATAATTTATATCGAACTGCGTTTCACATGTCACTAGATACCGTGACACCTTATCCTACTGAAACCCATTCTTTCCCTCTCTCTCAAACACACTCTTTTCTGTATTTTCTTTGTCGCTCTCTTTTTCACACTGCTTGGTCTTTTTTTCTTTCTTTGTCTCTTCCTTCCCACCTTTCTCTCTCTTACTGTTTCCTCTATTCTTTCCCACGTTGTTGCTTTATTCTTCAGCTGTCTGTCTCTTGTTATTTCTTTCTTTCTGTTCATCCTCCTCTCACTTTTCTGTCTTTTTCTTTCTTTCTTTTTCCCAACTATTATCATACCTTCCTCATTCTCTTTATGTTTATTTCTCCCTTTTACCCTATTTGTCAACCTTTTCCTCTTACTCTTTGCTGCTTTCTTTTTGTATATTTTTCCCTCCCCCCCTCTATATCTCGCACACTCTTTCTCTCCCCGTAGAACTATGTAGCGGAACAGAGACGGCTGGGAAAGCCTAGCAAACCCTTCCTGTTTTCGTTTGTTGATATCTGAATTCTGCGTCATCGCGCTCTGTTCTGGGAGATTATGGCAAGACTTGGATACAAGTGAACGACCCCGTATCTCTCAACTCTGCTTTTCCGTCTTGAGTTGATCTGTTGCCTCCTGTGCCGCAACATCTTACACTCAGTGTTGCCAGGCGACAACACAACTATCGCGAAACTGATAATTTGGGCTAGAACTCTTATGAAAAATCCAGCAAAGAGTCATACAGCGTGGAAATTGTGAGGATCGTTGACTTTGTTACATTAACCACAAAATTCGTCACTCTTCACCTTTTCAATTACAACTTAAGGCTACAATATTTCTCCTTTAACCAATACAGAACCCGCACGGATTGATTGATTGAATTGTTGTTTTAAGTCCACTTTATGCACAGAAGGGCTAATCGGGACTAGACCTACAGTTTAAAGTGGGATCCGAATCACTGACTGTGCCATGTGATTCCACCGGGTAGAACCTTCACTGAACGATATACATAGGCTATGTATAAACTTCTGTAGAATTACAAATGCTATTTTAAAAGTGGCAGTCTAAAGCTATACAATTTATTTTAACCAATGACATTCATGTATTACAGTGTGAGTTAAGAATGTTGTTCTTGGAAAGGAAACAATCCCAAATTTACTCCAGGTAAGCATAATGGCGGATAAACGAAATTTCCTCGAATGGACGTGCTACCGCTATGTTTTTAGTACAGCTACTTAATTGAATTATTTGAAGAGTCTTGACACCAGATACGAAGCCAGTGGCCTGCGTTCGAATCCTTAGACAAGCATACTCTCATTGTGTTTTTCCATTTTCGATTTACATTCATGCTCGACGTTGCAATTAATCCAAAGAATTGTAGAAGGGTATAAGGGACCCAAATTAAAAATTAAAATAAAAAAGAGGAAGTAGTACGAGTGCCACCACTCTCTAGTTACTATTGCATTTTACTACTCTCTTACCGATTCACTTTCGGTTATTTACCAAGAGTCACATGTAGGCACACATTTTCAAGAAGTATAGCATTCCAATATGCAGTGGTGCGTTTAAGGTAGGCGATGGAGTTATAGTTTGCCCGGAATGTTCTTCCACCATCCTGAATCATGTTAAAATCATGATTTCCTATGACCAGTACAATGTGTGTTACAAGATGCAGTAGAGTCCCGATAATTCGAGAGCACCTCGTGTTGCAAGGAACTCGGGTTAAACGGAATAAAGAATGAAAGACAGGAGGAGGCGAAATAATAACAATAATAATTCCTTTATTTAAACAATATAAAAAAACTACAGAATGTGCAAAAGAGGATATGCAGTATTGTTATTGTTGCATTGTTCGGTACAGCTGTAACTATGATGTCAGGGAAAAAAAATTGTTACAGAATATTGAACTTACACTTTCAAGAAATGGTTAAGAGTCTTTTGCTTCAGGACGTTGCATAGTTTCCGAGCAACCGACCTCCGTGGCGGAGTAGTTAGCACGGAGCTCTACAATGCCAAGGGTCCCGGGTTGGAATCGCAGAGTGGGCATGGATGTTCTTTCTGAGTGTTTACTCATCAATTTCATCATATCACCACTCATCCTCATCGTCGCGATTAGCCAAAAGCGACGCTAAATCAAAATCGTATTCGAGCAGCAATGTCACGCCATCACCTGAATAACAGCTTGTCGGTAGGTTATTATTATTATCATTTTGACTGGAATTGTAAAAGTGGATATCACAAAGCTGCGTTCCCGGCAGGGGCGTAATACATTACAAAAATATTCCAGAGACAAAAATGGTAATCGGGAGTCATTTTAAGAGGAGTTTGCATGTACCACATTGCCCCTCCCCCCCGAGTAATTTATTGCGTTCATGTGGAAATTTGTAATTTCTAAAAAAATCGGGAGGGCTGTAGCCTCAAGAGTTCACTCTCTCGTACACCAGTGTCTCTGGCTGTTGGTCTGCGTAGCGCGTTGCCTCCATATCCGCGAAATATAGTTGTTTTTTTGTTGTTGTTTTTTTGTATTTTTTTGCTTGTGTTCTTTGCGTTAGATTATACGAGTTTCGGATTGTCGAGAGACTATTGTAATTTGAAAACATTTGATAAAATTTCGGGATAGGTTCGGGTGCGGTGAGTCCATTCCCGGTGAAGTCATTCGAATACTCTTCAAGAAAGAAAATAATTCTAATAATGTTCTCCTTCTCGTTTTTATTCTAAGTTTGTTCAATTTTTCACTTAGGCTCATGAAGGTGCATGATATCGATTTATATATGTGCATGTCAAATCGCACTAGCAGACAAATGGGGCGATCGAGATAGGGAGAATAGATTTTTCTCAGGTGCCTCTATTTTAACTTTCTGCGCCAGTAGATTTTGTGATATCGATAGTTGGCAACGAAAGGACACGTCCGTCGCAGAAACTAACAAAAGGTTTTTGGTCTCACTTCTGGCACAACACTTTAGCAACCTTGTGTTCTGACGTCACGGGAGAAAGCTTTTCAAATTTAGGCTAAATCCCTAGGTTGTTAGGCTAGGTAGGTTTAGTTCTCTTAGGCTAAATAATAATTTTTCATTGTATTTATGCTAATAGAACCAAACCTAACAGACCTAACCTGGCGTCCCTGATGGCACAGTGGTAGCATCGTCGCCTTGTAATCAAGGGGTCCCGGGTTCGATACCCAGTGAAGGCACATAGTGGCTCGGATCACACTTTAAAACTGTAGGTCCAGTCCCGATTAGCCCTACTGTGTATAAAGTGGACTTAAAACACCAAATCAATCAGACCTAAGCTATCCTCGTAGGCATTCCTCGTCTGACGTCAGAACACAAGGTAGCAAAACTGTTGTGCGAGAAGGGAGACCCTTTTTTTCGCTGCTACTGGCAACATTGAGACGGAGTTGACGAATCTTCCGATAGGCTCAAGGTCGCTGTCTTCTGTTAGGCCAGGCCTGTGCAACGTTACCCTTGCGAACTTTTTCTTCTTTTTTTTTATCGTGGAAGTTCTCTGCTTCTCACCGCCGAGCGCCGGCTGGCTTTTGATCAAGATTTTATCTAGGAGTGACGACACCTTGTGAATGACGAGATGTGTGCGGTTCGGTGACCCTCAGCACTTTTGTTACCTGATATACTCTCTCTCAAGCCTACTTTTTAAAAAGCAAACATGCCCTATCGTTCCATCTGTTGGAAAATCTGAGAACTACTTCAATTTCGACCGGTCAAAAGTCAAGAGCAGAGTTCTGGCAATTGACACAGTTTTTGCTGTCATATCTTTGCTCCTATCTCCATAACACAACAGCGTAAATGAAGCCTGCATAAACAAAAGAGATTTATGTATGCATTTATCGAATAATTGTGCTAGTCGGGACATGCGAACATATGCAAATGTACAGTCAGGGTAAAAGGAAAGTTACAAATTGATCCTTCAAGTCAGACTACGCCGCACAACGTTATTTGGGTTGCATATCTGCAAGGCGTTTGTCTATGTTGGTTGAAACTTGTAATGCCAATCAGAGTTTGATGTAGAGACTTGCAACTGCATTTATATTATTTTAACACACACACACACACACACACACACACACACACACACACACACACACACACACATATATATATATATATATACATACATACATACATACATACATACACCCCCCCCCCCACACACACACACCAGTTAATCAGTTAATCAGTGCGTGAGTGAGAACGACTTCCTCGTAGTTGAATAGAGAGTTTCTTAATTGCAAAAAGTAGCAATCTACTTGTATTGATTTTATGGTGTCACATGAGCCACGTTCTGTACTTCGGGATCATCATAAAACATGCTGTCAAGTAATGGCAATTTATTATAATAGAAAACCGTTAAATGTGTTTCAAACTCATGAGTTTACAGTCGGGATGCAAATGAACAGACAAGGAATTAGGCAGACATTGATCTCAGACAGCAAACTGGTGCGTTTTTAAAAGACCGCCTGCAAGAAGTTCGTATATCTTCAGCTAGGAGGCGCCTGCTTCCCTTCTCGATCAAATTATCAATCAGGAGACGGCGCTGGTAAATTTCAAGCAACTGGCAAACGTGACGTCACGGGAGGCACTCCGCGGAAATGAAAGCGGGCGCCTCCAAGCGGTGGATCCTCTGAACTTCTTGCAGAAACCGCAAGAGGTTTGCTGCCTGAACTCAATGTCTGCTTAATACATTTGTCTGTAGAATTACTGTACACCCACTCCTCCTCGTCCCCACAAAATCCAAAGCATCTCAGCAACATACGTATAGTCGACGCTCTAGCTACATTAACGACCGGCTGACTTTGAAGTCGACGGAGCGAGCCCACCAGCTCCAACAATGTGACTGAGACTCCACGTGGAGTAGACGAGCACAATGACAGCTGCGCCCATTGGTTTAAGGACTCCACGTGGAGTAGACGAGCACAATGACAGCTGCGCCAATTGGCTGAAGGTTGAGTGTCATTGGACGAAAACAACTCGTTCGCTATTTATCCCCACCCCCGTTTGTTTGTGGCGGCCATTCCCTTTGTTCTTCGACGTTAACGAAGTAAACAGGTGGACTATCAATGTTCATACCTTCCAGCGATGGTTCTTATCTACAACCAAATATCCCATTAAAAATGTTGAAATGGTTGATTGGTTTGGTTTATTTGACTTCGCTTTTCTGCAAAATATGGCTAATCGCGAAGATGAGAATGGAGTGATGATTTGATGAAATTGATGAAGTGCCTAAGGCGATGAGGTGGGGTAATAACGCACCCCCATCATTTGGTCCAGTATTCCTAAAAAATTACGCCAAAAGCAAGAAAAGATCGCAAAATGAGGGCTGACTTCTAAAAAAGTATAAGTACACCCCCCCCCCCCTTTTCGAAAATCCTGGACATGCCACTCGGGACACCCACAAAGAACACCCATGGAATGTGGAAATGTTAACTTATTCATGATACAAGTATTGTCTCATGCTTTCAGACGTCATTAAAGCAGTCGATAACATATCTGGGGTGTAAGGAGTGACCCTTTCCGAAGACACTCAAATGTCAACCTCCCTTCCACGTAGTAGGCTACATCATGGACTGCATTTTGCAGACGCGAGGCTCTGGCGTCTGGACTCATATCCAGTCCAATCCTCTGTGGGACTCGTGTTGTGTAGTCCCTACATGTTTATGATTGTCCCTTCCCTTCATACTTAACAATATTTTAAACTATTTGTTACCGTTGGGCCTAAAAAAAAGTAATGTTAATGTATAGGACGTTATTTTCCTACTAAATTCTTGCACACGTAGGAACTCCCTGATGGCGTAGTACGAGTAGTAACACGTTCAAATTGCAATCAATCCCCGGTAGAAACCGCCATGGGTAGGCGGTACCGGTAGCCCTCCAAAATCAGACTATCCCACCCTGCTAAAATGTAATAGACAAATTGGTAACGGTTCCATATATCAGACACATTTCTTCATTTTTACTAAGGAAAGTATTTACGAAAACTCGTTTCAGCAGAGTACGAAATGCTTCGGAAACTGAAAACTACACCGTAGAATGCTACAGAACAAGAAATAATCACTTTTCATTTAATTAATTTGCCTTTTGTGTGAAGCGACAACATTATGTCGTTGTTTCCATTATGTCATGGATACTTCTGGGTTGTAACTATTCCATTGAATGCTAATGTGAGTGTTACAACCCAGAAGTGTCCGTCACTGTACCTGCAGATGGCGCGAGCGTCGTTAGTCATGCGGAGTCGCCAGTGGAAGAAGGGTTTCCAAACGCGCCCTTTTTTTTACCTAACCTAACTTAACGTAACGAGAAGTTAATCTCTCAATTTTTACTATGTTAACCTAACCTAACCTAAAATGCCGAACTGTTTTTTACTATGTTAACCTAACCTAACCTAACGTAACATAACCTAACCTAATCTGCCGAACTGTGCATGTTTCGTGACTTGAAAGTATAATTTAAAAAACACAATAATTCATGGAACATAGCAATTTTCTTGCATAATGTAGTTGGAAACACTGATATTCTAAAACAAAAGCCGCAATATCATTCGCAAAGCAAGCGATATCGCACTGTTACGTGCGTTCGGTAGCACTTAGAAAACACTTAGAAAAATGCGTAAAACACTTAGAAAAATGCGTAATTTTAGTAGAAAAAGTGTTTTTGTTTTCGTGTAAAAAGCATAATGGCACCTTGAACTATGTTCCCGAATACACAATTGCTAAGTACGAACAAAGCGAAACACAAAATATCCGATTTTAATGTGTCTCCGATATACAGAATTGGTAATGACAAATTCCCTGACAAAAACAAAATTAAATGTTATATTGTGAAAGACTTTTAATTCAATGGAAGCGTCACACTGTAAATTGTTCGCGACAACCATTCATAATGCGTGGATGTATCTGATTGAAATCGTGTGCAATGGCATGTGAACCTCTCTCCCTAGACATCACTTTGATCTCGATGCATTACCGAAGCGCTAAACAAATTTTAAGGCATTTTTCTAGCACCTCGAAAAGGAGCAAATTGGTACAAGAATTCAGTCATAACTTTTTACTGGTTAAAGATACGTCGAAAAAACCTTCACCATTGCATTTCTCGTGAAATTCTAGCCCATTTTGATATGTCGCACGACCCCCTTCCCATTTAAAATTCTGAAGTTGAATTCAAGATGGCGGACATCAAGATGGCCGCCGACCGTGGGGGTAGCGTCAATGCGGTTCCCCCTTGGTCAGATAACGATTGGTCATCGCCAATTTCAAATTCCATGCCGCAGTGGCCTTGTACTGAGGGTGTTAAGTGACTTATTGAGCCACCCTGTAGTAGGAATATTTGAAACTACTTACTCAGAACACAAAAATGTATAAAACGTCAAACGTGTTACTTTATGTTTCAATAGTTTCACAGGATAACCAATGAATGTCCAGTGATTATTCAGAAGAAAAGTATCTCATTTTTGAGTCTTGTGTGTCGAAGCTGTTGGTCCGGTCCAAATTAGCAGCTATACAGATGCTGTTATTTTTTTCAAACCATTTACAACTGACTGTATAAATTATATATACATTACATTTTTTACATTATCCTTTTATTAATATACATTATTCTTTCGTTACATTCCGTATTTTTATCATTTTCTGTATTCTTGTTATACAGTACAGGCTGTCCCGCATAAAACTGTTACGCATCATATGTATTGCTCATTACAAGCGTACCGGTTTTATGTGGGACACCCTGTAATAAATCTTGAACTCATTTTAAGCAGATCTAAGTTTTCTTTATGCCTTCATTCTCTGTAAATACTCTGATGGTACCTTTAATGAAGGCCATAACTTTTTGGCGCTAGTAGCATTGAAAACCTTTAGTGACCACTACGGCGTAAGAAAAGGATTACTAGTAACAGAAGGATGAACAGTTCGTAGAATATGCAGTATTGATGGGGTGCATCCACCGATCCCTGGGGTCCAGCAACTTGCACACCATTTAGTGGCGTCTTCTGTTCGTTGATGATGACGGGCACTCGCTACGCTGCTAATTTCCCATATAGTTGGCACCAATGAACGCCTGAGATCTCTTAAGAATAATGATGTCCTTGACACTACAGTTTCTGAATCATCCTCACACCTGTTAAGGAAAAGTGTGGAATTACCAAGGACAGTAGCGGAGTGAAATGAGAATAGAGAATGCATTGATATAAACATGCATGTTTTTCTCACATGGCACAATACAAATTTG
The DNA here is from genome assembly GCF_977018435.1 of Lepisma saccharinum. NCBI lineage: Eukaryota > Metazoa > Arthropoda > Insecta > Zygentoma > Lepismatidae > Lepisma > Lepisma saccharinum. The sequence goes on from NC_139229.1 coordinate 117,349,197, forward strand.
TATATAGTGGAAGATTGGGAAATTGTGAACGGAGGTTAATAGTGCACTCCCAAAAATCTAAATGTCTCATGGAAAATATTTGACCATGATGGGTACTGTCTCCTTCCTTGAGAAGTGACAATGTAGTTCATTGGCGATATCTTGTTGTGAAGATATCCAGATGAATCTCTTCACTTTTTTTCATATTTTTTTTTGTTCCTTCTACAATTATGTGCATCATAATAGAAACCAGAGATACTGAATATATCATTGCGTGCTCCTGTATTAGCTGGTTGGTTGAATTGGTGTTTTAAGTCCACTTTATGCACAGTAAGGCTAACTGGGACTGAACCTACAGTTTAAAGTGGGATCCGAACCACTATGTGCCTCTAGCGGCTATCGAACCCGGGACCCTGATTACAAGGCGGCGACGCTACCACTGCGCCATCGTAGAGGTCCTCCTGTATTAGCTATATTAACAAACTATGAAAAGTAAACTATCGACACATTATAATAATGTGCCTCCTCACATTTAAAACCCTCTCGCAGCCAAGCCGCTAAGCCGGCGAACTGCAGTTAACCGTGTTTGCTGATTTAGCACCTCAGTTCCGGCTCGTGACAACAATTATTAATTTACTCTTCTCTCGTACGTTTTTATTACCTTTATATTTCGAAGATGACTGCAGGGTAATGGTGCGCGATTTGCAACAATGTTCGTAAGTCCCTTCACGGAATTATTTCAACATAATCAACAATATTGTCTCATTGTTTGTCTTGTTTTCGAGCCCCGATAGATTTGGCGATGAAGCAGAAGAAGCGAAAAGTATAATAGTAAAGCTCTACTTATAAAGTTGGAGCATTAAGAAGTCAACATATAGTAGAGTTCCAAGGTTCACGTGATGTCTGTGGCATCGGGATATAAAGGCTCTATGAACAGTGATGACTTCTCCAAGATATTGACTTCAATTTTGTCTCCTCATTGGATACGTTGAACACTGAAAATGAAAGCTGTACCATTTTGTGGTTAACTGGCCAAAATAATAAAGCGTAATTTAGATGTTTCTCATGCTGACAGTGGCAACATTTCCTATGAGTTTATTTACAATGCACGTATATTGTCCCGCTTTTTATTGCTTTTATGCAAACATGACGTGCTGTAAAAATAATCATCTTGCATTCAGACTTTTGATAAACATCTACCCAATGTCTTGATATTGCACACCATTGCTCAATTCTATACGACCTCCTATGTAGATGATTGTGATTTTGGAACCTTCTTTAAGAATGAAATGTTTCAAAACTTATGTTTTCTTAAAAGATAAAGTACTGCAGATTAAAAGTGAACATGTGTCTTTATAATTAGTTTCTCTCTATTACATGCTCAGCTATGAGTAATTTATCCTTAGGTGCGCACAATTTCCCCAACTTTCACTACATGCAATTGGTGAGATTATAGATAAGAGGCTTTAAACAATTAGAAAATTGACGCGGACAAGACTATGAGGGCCAATAAGACCAAAAGAAAGTAGAAAAAATAGTGGATGTTATATTCTTAGTTTAGAAACTTTAACAGCACATATTGAGGGTATCACATGAATGATTGACACATTTCAAAAGTGACTGTGTCACACATCAATCACATTGTGCGCACGCTGTCACTGCTCATTGGAAATGTCGACAGACATCGCTTAGGCATCGTTTCCCAGGGCTCCCAAATGTAGGAATTTCTATCCTACGTTAACCCCAAACGTGATTCGACACAACTTCTTTTTGTGGTCATATTGTGAAAGAAGATAAGTTTCGCCGTTGAAATCAGCCTATGTTGTGAAAATGAAAAAGTGTGTATAAGCTATACAGTGAAATTCACTTTCGTCACGAGTAATTAAAATTTTAAATGTATCGAACAGTGACACCGCAACACACACACACACACACACACACACACACACACACACACACACACACGAAGCATACAGTAAAAATGTAAAACATTCCTTCAATCTCAGTAGTCAAAACAAAATGTGCTACTATACCCTGTCCCAATTATCTCCAGAGCAGGCGAACGAAGTGCGCAAGTAGTCACGCGATACGGCTCCACCAATGAACACGTGAGAGGGAACAAGATTGCGTGGTGGGGAAAACAACTGCAATCACCTGCCTTTCGCAGCAGCGTGTACTGCTTCGCTCTGCCCACTGGTTTTCCCCCTTCTCTGCGGCTATGCGCGGCCTTGCTCCAGAAATAGCCGGGACAGAGTATAGTAGCACGTTATATGGTACGTGTGCACTTTATACATTTCGCAAGATAACCGTGCTATCTTTGTATCTTTCTTCATTTATATTGCCTAATGCCTATCTGCCTCTTTTAGCTGATCGCGACGATAAGACCAGCCAGGCGGCTATGAACTTATTTTATGTTTTTCATTTTCGCTACCTATTTTCTCTTTATGTGAGGTGGAAAGGAGTTCGAGACCGTTATAAGCCAAATAAAATGTGAATATATCCCTGTGTAACATTTCGTACAGTTTTTTTCCTCCGTTTTATTTGAGTGGCTTGGTTATTTTTTCACTGTAGTCAAAATATAAAACATTAAATAAGTTTTTCATTTTTTGGCGCAAACAATAAATCAAGTTTTTAATAAGAAATTTTCTAAAATTACAAGTTCCTTATTTATTTTGACAACTTTAAATATGATACATATTATTTAGAAACTGACAAAAGATAATTAATTATTTATTAGCACATATTATGATTGTCTTAAAAGTTCTTTACCATTGCATTTTTGTCAGCCTGATAGCAAGTTACGTAAAAAAAAAAAGAGTAAGTCCCACACTTCACTGAAAGCATAAGGGATTAAGTATTTTCAAGGTGAATTAATACTTTTTTAGACTTGATCCAGGGTCCACAACTGACCTAACGGGCCAGCCCGTACCAATGTGGAAGTTGTCGGTTGAGTACATGCCAGGGATGGAAAACGTCTCGTGAGGAGATGATTGGTTGTAGACTGCGCATGCGCCAACAGAACTGGAGTCAGACGGCTGTAATACCCACCTGTAATTTTCTTGCTTCTCTGTCAACATGCCCCTGCAGCAACAAATGGGATAATTAACTTCTTTATAACGTAAATAATGAGTGGTAGGCATTATAGTTCATAAGTGTCAATGATGAATTTGCAACTTGTTAGTATAAAAATTGAAATAGGCTAGACAAATTTGTTATGATTTATATTGTGCTGATTCTAAAATCGGACATAATAACTCCAGGACTGTAGAGAAAATAATTGAATGCAACAGAACATAAGGAGTATCTACTTGCAATATACGTACTTTTGCCTCACTAAATGAAGGATAGCGAGATAGTAGTTCCAGTCAAGCCACATTTCCGTACTTGTGAGAAACACAGACTTTAAAGTTTGAAATAATCAACAAATCTGCATTTACACTCGAAATTTCTTCTGTAACTTGTACTTAGTTCGAAAACAAATCTGTCTTGATAATGTATGTAACTGCCTTCCAAGTGTGTGGCTTGACGCTTGGCACTATCGCGCTTCGGCGCCGTCAAATGGAATCCTTCTTTGTGCCATTTTATTAATTGAATTCCCTTAGGTGACATAGTCACTAATGGCTGTTTAGGGATGGATTTATCTCACCACAGAAAATTTTCAGCGCGCCCAACTGCCCACCCATATAGATTACATAAGAAATTTTAAAAAATATTTGTATTAGAGCACGAATCACACAGAGGAATGGAGCGATGGGATGAAAGAAAAAAGATAAAAGGGAATGGAAATGAAAGAGAGATATGGTGAGAATAAATAAAGAAAGAGAGAAAGAAAGAGATAATGAAAGAGGAAGAAAGAAAGAGAAAAAGACAGGAAGAAGGAAAGAGAAAGGGAGATAGAAAGGGGGCAGCCATGATTAGAGAGAGAATGAAAGAAAAAAGATATGAAAAGAAATAGAGACAACGAAAGAGACAGACATGGAGAGAAAGAAAGAGAGAGGGGAGGGAGAGAGAGAGGGAGAGAGAAAGAGAAAAAGAGAGAGAGAGAGGGGGGGAGAGAAAGAGAGAGAGAGAGAAAGGGAGAGGTTGAAGTAGAAAAAATCCCAGCAGCTATGGCAGAAGCATAGTTCACAGCGATAGATTTCGTTCACTATTGGGAACAAGAGGGAAATCGCACTGAAATAACTGTGAACAGATGCGATTAAGTTCAGTATGTACAAAAATTGAGACAAACCGAGATTTTAACACAGCTAGGAGTATCCGGGACAAGCCTTACAGCCGTCATGCAATCAAAATTACTACAAATACCCTGCCGCTGGGTAACAGCGACAGGTAGAGTTCGCTGTGACTCAGTACATAGTTGTTCTAAACTAGCATGGGTAGCGTGTCATTGCCCCCCATATAACCCCTCTTCTTTAGTACTTTCTAATTAAATGAGGATTTCTGTTACGAAAATGTCTCCAAATGGATGTGATTCATGTTTTGTGCAATGCTCTACTTATAACGAATACTTACTTGTTTGGAACTCGACCCGGTGGTTTGTGTACACAAACCATTTTCTTCTCTTTAAAGACCCGTGTATCAACCATGCTTTTTCCCAACGGAGGTATTGCCGAATCCATTGCCACAGGGATAAAGCCAGGACGTTCACTCTGAAAAGATGGGATTACGTTATATACGAGGGAAAGTCAGTAAATAGGTCACAAACGTATGTGGGATAGCTGAAAATAGTAGTGGCAAAAGGTATCATTAGGTGGCAGCACAATTCAGATTGATGATCGTTTGAATATCCGAAAAGTGTGTGCTCTCGGTGGCTGAAAACGTTTCGCGGATGATGAAGATGTTGAACGTGAGGTGCTGGGACAGCAGCAGCTCAAAGACTTTATGCAGCAGGTTTTGGGGGACTGATAAAGAAATAAAAATGGGACACCTAGATCCTGCAATATCTGTTTCACTGCAATACGTTATGTGTTCGGCGATGAACGAATTTTAATACCAAATTTTCGATGGTAAGTTTTGTAAACGCCTAGAGTTAGGCGACACACAACACTTTGCAGGGAAGCTTATATCAGGATCTAGGTGTCCCATTTTTATTGCAGTTGACTGTACATATGTAGAAGCAAATTTTTCAGTAGCTCTTACGCTTAACTTTTTCTTCAATATCGTTTGCATCACCATACCAAATTGACTTAAAAAGGACACCCGAACCCCTTCTCACATGCGCGCGCGGGTGTCTAAAAGCCAACCTCCGTGGCGGAGTTGTTCTACGACGCCAGGGGTGTCTGACCCTCCATCAATTTAATCAAATCATCCATCATCTTCGTCGCCGCGATTAGCCAAAAGAGGCAGAATAGCGACGCTAAATAACAAACATCGAATCGTATCAAATCGTAGCCTCTATACGAGACCTTAACGAGAACGTTTCCTAGAAAAGTGATTAATCATGATGTCCTCTACTACACTGTGAAAGTTAGTAGGTGCTGTAAGGTGACAGGCAATCTATATTTGTTCCCGTGCGTGTCTGTGAAGTGCAATTTTCTTGATTATTGGGGCGTCCCACTTATGACGCTAGTGTTTCCGATAGATCCACTAGAAATAAGTAAGTAAGTGTATTGGCACAGATCCTTACTTTAAATTGAGTGACTTCAGGTTCAGAGTTCAATAAATGCCAGGAAATGGCGATAGAATTGCATCATGTCCGGAAATAATTTGTTTATGAGATCGTTGCATGTAAGAAAGTGGCATGCAATCTACTATCAGTAGACTGTAACACAAAACTAATCGAATTCATACCCACGGAATTCTGTATACTTTGCCACTTTAAAGTCTCGAATTCCTCACATATAATATTTTTTGCATAAATAATTACTCAACAACTTGCAGATATTAGCAACGGACATAGTCAATAATGCATCGGATATTAGTAAAATAAGGTAGATTTATGTTTCTCTAAGTTAGAATTTCTAAGTTTTTTTAGAAACGGTTTACAGCTAGCAAGAAATATGTATAATGACTGATATTTCAAGATGAAGCCGATCTTATTGGAAAAGTAGTAACACACTTCTAAACCGGATGTCCCAGGTTCGAACTACGGTCGAACATGAATGCCCTATCACAATTTCATACATTCATTATTCATCAATATCGTTCTTCGAGTTTTGGGTTTCTAAGTTGCTGTTACGCACAGATAGGATAATCGGGAGTGGACCATCAGTTTAAAGTGGGATACGAACCACTATGTCCCTCTTGATTACCAGAGATGTTCACCCTCCGGAGGGCGACCCTCGTGAGGGCAGACCTCACCCTCACCCTCACCCTCCGGAAGACTTGTGAGGGTGAGGGCGGTGGAGGGAGAGGGCGAGAGCGATCTCGGAGGGTGTGGGCGTTGGAGGGCGAGGGCGAGAGCGATCTCGGAGGGTGAGGGCGGTGGAGGGCGAGGGCGACTGTGATCTCGGAGGGTGAGGGCGGTGGAGGGCGAGGGCGACTGCGATCTCGGAGGGTGAGGGCGGTGGAGGGCGAGGGCGAGAGCGATCTCGGAGGGTGAGGGCGTTGGAGGGAGAGGGCGAGAGCGATCTCGGTGGGTGAGGGCGTTGGAGGGCGAGGGCGAGAGCGATCTCGGAGGGTGAGGGCGGTGGAGGGCGAGGGCGAGAGCGATCTCGGAGGGTGAGGGCGGTGGAGGGCGGAGGGCGAGAGCGATCTCGGAGGGTGAGGGCGGTGGAGGACGAGGGCGAGAGCGATCTCGGAGGGTGAGGGCGGTGGAGTGCGAGGGCGACTGCGATCTCGGAGGGTGAGGGCGGTGGAGGGCGAGGGCGACAGCGATCTCGGAGGGTGAGGGTGAGGGGAGGTTGACTCAAAATGAACACCTCTGTTGATTACAAGGCGAAGTCGTTACCACTACGCCATGGGAGAGACCTTTGACATTGTCGTGAGTAATCGAATCGATAGAAAAGCGATGCAAATTAACAAAAATAGAAAATAGAGAAATATATTACGATTTCAGGACCAAAACATTCCGAAGGAATCAAGCTCAGTAGCCATTAAAAAAATTCGGAACTTCACAATATTTTCTACAATGCTATTTCCTGTCTTCTTAAATAACAACATTAGAATGTCATGTAGCAAGAGATTGTTGTGTATCCATAATTTGAACCCTTTCTTACATAATTCATAAACTCCAGCGCCTGGGTCGGCACGCTGTCCACAATGAAATGTAGACGACTCGGTGGATGTACCTTCATCAATTTAGTCCAATAACTATTCCAATCATCCTCATGGTCGCGATTAGCTGAAAACTGGAGAAAATCGACGCTAAATAACAAAAATACAAATACAAATGACACATTCAAATTTAAACTTATAAATGAAAACACTTGCCTCTGGAAGAATTGGGTAGTGTGCCATCTGAGTCGTGGTGCAATATGGATCCAAATGCTTCAAAATGCCTGGTTCGTTTGGAAGAACGGGAGGCCGATAGTCACGTCCTGTGGCTGCAGCCTGGAGTAATCATAAAAAGTAGTTAACATTAAAGTCACATGATTGTTGTTGCAGTGTAATGCATTAGACGGATTTTTGGTAACGAAACGTTCCGATTCACTACAGATACAACTTACGTGAACCCAAAGAAATACCAGGTGATGGTGTAACGGGTTATTTCATATTGTAATTCGCCGGTCTCCGTGGCAGCGTGGTTATCACAGCGCGCGCTACGTCGCCAGGGGTCCCAGGTTCGAATTCCGCCCTGGGCATGGGTGTTATTTTGTGAGTGTCGCTTCATAAATTTCATCATATCATCACTCATCCTCATCTTCGGAATTAGCCAAAAGTGGCAGAAATGCGAAGTAAATTAAAACAAATTAATCCAGAATATTGCAATCCACCTGCTCTTCTGTCTGTCAACGAGTGCCAAAAATTTGACAACCGGCACTGTAGCGAGTTCGCCCTTAACAAAATACAAATACAAATGTGAAAAAATGCTCACAAGATAATTATTGTAAAAACAAACATTAATTATCTCCTTTTGCCAATTTAGGAAACTACAAATGCTACGAAGAGAAAATTTGGTGTAATGAAATATAATTCGAATGGTAATTCATAACAGGATAAATTATCCGCATTAGTAGCTCCTTAAAAAAATCTGTACTGATCAGAATTCACGGAGCATATCGCGATTACGTAAGAAATGCAGCTCCAACTATCCCCTGCCCGGGTAGGATAATTGGGCCGAGCCTATAGTTTAAAGTGGGATCTGTGCAATATTGTTTCACCGCAAATGGAACCCGGGAAAGATTCATTACAAGGCGACAGCGTTAGCCACTATGCTATCTAAAACTTTAAATCGTGCACTAGAAATTAGAAAGTGGAAGGGCAGAAATGGACTTCCGAAAGTCCCTCAATAACATTCTCAAAAATGTTGCGCTTGCCCTTTTAGCTCGAAAAGTTTAGAGCTTTTAGCCCGAGAAGTTTAGAGCTTTTAGTATGAAACCACAGTGGAAGATCACCTTTAAGTAGTACTTTCTAATCTTTCAGATGACGGGCCACCATGGATGCCTCTCCCCAAAATTCCTGAAGGAGGACGTTAAGTGACGTCAGCGCTGCTGCGTGCAACGTATTAGAATATATTAAAACGAAATTTAAGTTAGTTGCACCAAACTCACCTTACAAATGTACTCTGGATCAGGTCCCACGATATTCGCTCGGGGCTTGTCCACTTGCTTCATGGTGTAATTTTCCATGTACTCAGATTTCTTAAAAGGCATTGGCTTCGGAGGATCCTGCAGAAACTGCAAAGTAAAACAAGATCAAATAATTTAACAACACAATAGTCGCCTGGGTGGTCGAATGCATTGGGAGTTCGACTCACGATCTCGCCATGAGGTTCGAGTCTCTTTATCATCAACGTCGCGAGGCCTAAAGAGGCGGGAAAGCGAAGTAAAACACAGTGGCGCCTACTTATATGGGCCCGTGAAGCCCGAGCCTTAAAATTTGTCGTGATTTTATTATTACTTTTATTATTATACGAATGAGTAGAGTAAATTGGAAATTTGTGAAAAAAATTAGGGGATGTTGAGGAAATTTTTGCGGGGAGTGTTAGGGCGGTTTTGGGGGGTGTAAGGATAAATCACTGCACGTAGATATTACAGAATAGGTTAATGCAATGTAGGCAATTAAAAACTGTAGGTGGATTACCTTATCAGCCAACGTGTGTTGAAAATGCAGCCTAAAGAGCGGCGGTGCTTGAGGGTAGGTTTTGTCATAAACGCCGCGGTTCTTCCAGTCGTGAAGAGTGCCTGTTGTGCTTCTTAGCCTGTCCACCTTAGCTACTTCGTCCGTCGGCTGGAAAGCCTCCGGTATCTGAAGATTTCTCTCCTGCAGGAAGAATAAGTCGAGCGTTTGTTAGGGTGCGAAATCATTGAAGTCTTTTATATTCACACAAATGTGTCTGTCTGTGTGCGTGTGTCTGTGTGTGTGTGTGTGTGTGTGTATTATTATATGACATACATATTTATATTATGTTTTGTACATATTACTAAATATTAAAAATATATTAGTAAATATATGAGGGAATTTATATATATATATATATATATAAATATATATATATATATATATATATATATATATATATATGATATCAGATATTTATAAAGTAGCGAACTTATTCCTTTATCAACTGGCTAGAAATGTCACAAGTTACAAAATATATGAAATGGTTTTAGCCTTTTGTGTATACGTTTTTATTTAGATTTTGTTTCTACTGATATAAATCAATTAGATATCATACTTATATTCGTTTTGCATTCTTATATTACTTTTATTGTGTATATGTAATGTTAGTGTTAGAGAGAGAGAGAGAGAGAGAGAGAGAGAGAAAGAAAGAGAGAGAGAGAGAAAGAGAGAGAGAGAGAGAGAGAAAGCATGCAACACTCACAAACACACAGACACACTTCGTTTTTTGTGTATGTTTTCGATAATATCCTAACGTAAAAGTATATTTTGAATTCAAGACTAATACTTATATTTTGTTGTTAAAACAAAAACATGCAATATGTAGATTTTCAGCGAAAAATGCAGGCTCGACCAGGACTCGAACCCGGGTCTCTGGCAATCCGTGCCATTGCTCTACCACTGAGCTACCGAGCCGGCCTGACTTCCCCTGCATTTTCGCTGGTGCTGTTTTACCTGTGTGAAATCGTCTCTGCACGTGCAAGTCTTGATATATTTATTTTATTACAATTATTCATCATTGATTATGTGAAATTTGTTTGCAAGAAAATATCCAAATATATGTCCAAATCTAAAGCTAGCACGACAGTACTTCTTACCTCAAAATGTATTAACCTAGGATGCCTGTACTCGTGACCAACACGCGTTGAGGTTCGATATCCCTCCAGATCGTAAGCCATTTTTACTTTTGCCTTCTTGTTCCAGCGATGACTGAAGTTTGATCGATACGAAGTGACGGTTTCAGTTGGCACGAGACCACCGACCGCACTGGGTCTCCGTCTACTTGTTTCTATGGAGAAGGAAACAATGGATAAACACCTTGCCGCCGAGGTAGGAAACACATGTGAGACGAACATGGCATGTTATAGAGAGTCGACAGTCAGTTTAAGTACTCTCTCTGTACTGTTGTATGAATCAAGTGGAGATAAAAATGTGGAAGGTATGAATATATATCAATAAAACTATGCACCAATCTTTACACCAGCAATTTTTATAAATTTCTAGCATAACTTTCACATACTCTCAGCACTTTTAGATTTCGTCTTGGAAAATGCAGATGCTAGCGATGACTTGAGTAAAGTTATTTTTTCGTATTTTGAGATATTTTTATATGTATTCGACGAAGTTAACTTTATGCCGGCCACGCAGTGCTGATTTTATATCGTATTTGTGAACCCTCAATGTTACTCACCACCATCTCAGACAGCTGATACATACCCAATTTTTGTTATAACTGTTACACCAACTTATCTCAGATACTTAGTTATTGTTTTTAATACTTTCTGTACTGTAACACATTTCAAATATGCCATTCCCATTTATTTTTTTCGCCTTTGTCAAAGCAAATATTCTCTACTTGTAATTAATCGATAAGAAGGTAAATTCTTTTACCTACTCTGCACAGATTTCTTTAATTTAATTTTTCTTATTTAGCGTTACTCTTCTGTTACTTTTTGCTAACAGCGAAGATGAGGATGAACGATGATATGTTACAACGACACTCACGAAGAACACCCTTGTCTAGGCCGCGATTCGAACACGGGAACCCTCGCTCGTAGCGTGCTGTGCTAACTACTTTCTTAAAAAAGGAAAACTAATAAGCAGGGGTTTCCCCAGCCATTCTTATCTCTGTTTGCACATGTATCAGTTCTACTCAATTCTTTATTTTCTCATTGACGACAAACACAAACATCCATGTCTTATCCCGAACTCGAACCCGGGACCTCTGCCGTCGCAGCACGCTATGATAACCAATCCGCCATGTAGGTCGGCTAGTTTTCTTTTACGTTATTCAGGATCAGTATTATTTCACGACCACAACATGCGTGCGTGCGTGCTTGTGTGTGTGTATGAGAGGAGAGCTTTCTATTTACACCTGAATCCTCCCAGACACACACCGGCGCGCGCGCACACACATATACACACACACAAACATACACAGGCCTCTCTCTTCCCATGTTTAATGATTATAATTTGTTCATCTCCTATCCAATTTGTTGAAACTAATGTTTTTACTCACTTCGTATATATTGCAGACATGAGCGACTCAGACCTATGGAAGGCTGTGAACGAACTCAGGAACATTAACAGGACACTTCGAGATGAAATCGAAGTCATGGAGGCGTACTCAAGCAGATTGGACCTGTCTTCGGTGGAAGAGGGAAGCAGTTCGACTACCAGCAGAGGCATTCCCGAAGGAAGTTTCGTTCCATCGTCTGTCGGCAGCCGAGCGGCGTCCCCCGCGTTCTCTGCCAGGGGCCACTCACCAAGGAGCATAGCTAGAATGCCCCCAGCTAGTCTTCGGGAAAAGAAGAGAAGTTACTGGTAAAACACCTTATCTGCATTGCAATCCTCCATTCCTTATTTAATCCGGCACAAAACTGGATATTTTTTTTGGAAAATGAAGATTTATGATTTTCCTATGGCCAATATTTGCGTCTGTTGATAAAATTTTGACATGATAGTGTTGCCAGTTAAGATGATATGCCCCTAAAATAACACTTTTTCACTTAACCCATTTATTCTCCAGTCGCAAATTCATCAAATGATGCATATGATCAATATTGGTCGCAAATAACCGATTAACACGGCATCAGTCAGCGGACGTCTCACTCTTCGATTATTTCTTACATATTTGTCTCGACCAAAAGTGGCATTCTGGAAATATTTTTAAGCTGGCTTCCGCCATTTATTAATTTATAGAATTTTCTGTATGGAGTAAACTGATAATGTTAAACATAGGAAAATACCTCAGTGGATGAGGCTTTATAATGCAGAAAACCAGGTATAAATATATCTTACGATTTTCATGTTATAAGCCATCAAAGTTTGTTTTGCGCGACTTTTTGAAACACTGAATATTAGTTGGAGTAAAAATATCTTGGTTTAGAAAAAGCTTCAACAGTTTTCATTCTTTTAAATTTTTCATTGTTAAGGGTAAGTTTTACAGAACGTTAGAAGCTGTTTTGTTATAAGCATATATTAGCACATATTTTTAAAATGAAATTGTACAAGTATACAATTACTGGGCAAGTAGTTCGAGTAAACGATACTATAGCGAATGTTGTTTTGTACTTTGAAAAGCTGACTGGATTTTCAACGTGCAGGTTACCAGCACAGCAGAAGGCGGGTATCGTAAAATCTGAAACAGAGAAGTTAATGAACGGAATGAAAAAGTCTGCCATTAATTCCAAGAAAACAAGAACCAAACTGGGAGCCGAGTTGGAGACCCTTCAGCTTCAGCTTGAGGAGGTTAAGGAAAGTCAAGTCGATCTCGAGAAGTTCCTACCACGGAGTAAAAGAAGGAAACTGAGAAAAATATCTGGGGAAGAATTTATTCGGTGAGTTCATCTACGTTACATTAGGGCCTTACTACAAAAGTCTGTTGTAAGTATTTTTTTCAGTAACAGTTGATGGAGTGGAGTGCAGTAACTAACAATATTACCGCTAGAGGTCAAAATGACCCGGAACTGTATTGCCCTCTATACTTCAAATCGAGAATGTTCCTTGAATTTCAATGAGCTCAAGATGTCCATTTCCACTCAGGAATACATTGCATTGAAAATGAAATCTGATCGCCTAGATGGGTGCGAGGTCTGCAGCATACAATATACGCGGGGCCTATAAAGAAGATAATGTTTTGTTGCTTAGTCTAAACTCTAAAGTACAGATGTCCAATATAATCACAACATAAGCATTATTGCAATTAATAAACAATTTACATATATCGTATTATTACCGAAGAGAAATAAGAAGAACATGTTGAAGGTTACAACCAAGAATTATAAGAGGCTAATAAGATTTTCTAAACTATGTTATCTTTTCATTTCCGATGTGCCACAGGTGCGACGTTAATTATATTTAATTAAAAAACTGGATCTGTTTAATGTCTAACTATTAATTGAGTGATTGATTGAATTGTTCTTTTAAGTCCATTTTATGCACAGATAGGCTAATCGGGACTGGACCTACAGTTTAAACTGGGATTCTAACCACTGTGCAATGTGCGGAAACCCCTTGATTTCATGCGTTATCACAACACCATTGGAGAGGCCCTCAAAGTATTACTTATCAAAGTAGCATTCTCTATCATAATTCTCTTTTGTTTACTTCTCATTGAATTTTGATGTAGTGAATTTACATTGTCTCACATAAAATAATATTTTTACTTCATAATTTCATTCATAGTTAAACGAATAGTGCATATTAACTATTTTTGATTGAAATATTTGAACATGATTATTATGTAATTAGTGCTTTATTCAGAATATGATTTACGAAATTTTGTATATTAAAGTCAGGAAGAATCAAACTAGTTGTTTGATTGGAATCACCAGCTCCCTATGAACTCGTAATAAACCGCACACAAACAATTATTTTAATCTAGCTCGGGGCCTCAGGCGAGTGCCCGAGTTGCTCCTCCCTAGAGCGGCTCTGCTGATTGCTTTACTGTCTCGCTTGCAGACACCTGCAGGGGAAGAATAACGAGCTGGATTCGTTGGCGGGGAAACTCCACATGCAGATAAATGTGTTGAAAGCTTCACTCAATAGCACCAACAGGTTGCTCAAGTCCAAGGAGGAGGACCCGATGGCCGCCATAGACATGGAAGTGCTTCGGATACAGAACGATGAGTACAGTGGACTGCTTCAGGAACGGAATAGAAAGTTGATGTTGATGAAACTTACAGCTGGTAGGTATAACTTACGGACCAGGTGAAAATTAAGTTTTTCACCTTTGGGAAACTCAGGTGTAAACAGGCTCGAGCCCAGAATTTCCTTTAGGGAGGGGGGCAGATCCGATAATGTGGAAAAATAAGAGAAGATCCGAAATTCTGTTGGGAGTATTAGATGTAACCACCAACACTATGGTAGTAATATTGCAGCTAGATGTACAATTGTAGAGTTGGAATATTATGGTCCAAAGTAACAGAACAAATTCAACTCAACGATAGATACCTCTGACCCGACACTTACAGACAGGCTATCAAATCTCAAATGACGTACAGTTTGGTGCTTATTGTTTACATTTAGTTAGAAATAGTCGATTGGTTGATTCATTTTTCTGTCACTTTTGGCCAATCGTGGAGGTGAGAGTGAATGGTTATAGACGGTAGCGGTGATTGGGTGCCAAAACTAAGGGGGGGGGGAGGACAAGGACAGTTTACTTTGCTCTTGGTAGACAAAGTTTAGCATTAAGAGCGATAGTGCGGGGGGCAACAGTGGCAAAAATTGGTGGGGGGGGGGGCAACTGTCCCCACGCACCCCTAATCGCCGGCAATGGTGGTACATTAAAATATTAAATTGATGAAAGGAGAATCATGGACGACCCAACACAAGTCCCTCAGCGGATTATACTGGCAATGAGTCCAGATGCCAGAGCCTCGATGGTCTGCCAAATATAGTTCAGTGAGGTTGACATTTGGTTGTTTACATATAGGTTCATACCTTGACCTTAAACCTCTCAGAAGTATTCGAATAGTACTGTATTCCGCAAATTAACAATATTATACCAACACCATTGAACAGCCATGATAATTGTATGTTTATAAAATAATATGTTTATACATGAAATGATACGTATTAGCAATGATTCTTATAATGAAGAACATGTCAGAATGTGCGGTTATAAAATTACCAAATATTGCAGGATGCAGACTTCTGGAGCTTGCCTCTCTCCATAAACAACCCATTTATTTACGCATGAAAAAAAATCGAAATTCTTGAAAATAATCTGAAAAATCGCCCATGTTACTTTCGTAGATTTTTATACGCAAATGTTAGCTACAATATTACATATTTCGAGGAGGGGGACATGGCTCGCTTGGCCTCTCCCTTGGGCACGGCACTGGGTGTAAATATAAATTCATGTACAACTTGTTGTAGTACGATAATTATGAAAATATGCTTTCTCAACAACATGCCAAATAAGTTGTAAGAAGAATGATAAATTAATCCTATACACTAATCATTACTTTTAGGTCGTTACACGAACAGACTAAACGTAGCAAAGAAGAAAATGAAATGTGAAGAAAAGAGAATTTCGGAGATTAACGAACGCGTGGCCTTGAGACAAAGGGAGTCTTTTAAATTGCAAGCCACGTGCAAGGAGTTGAAGGAAGCGCTTGAAAAGGAAATCCAAAGAAAACAAAGTGTCAAGAAATTCCTCGAAACCTGCGAGGTAAGTAGCCTTCTATATTTGTTTTGCAATTTTTTTTCATCGCTCATTATCATTTTACTTTGTCCACTTTCTTGTTTACACAAAGCAAGACTCTTGAATGTCCAGTGCCCGGATAAATTGAAAATGCTTGTGCGGTTCAACGTTCACGATCCTGAGACACCAGTGGCGTATTTATGTTTTCATTCACAGCCCTTGGGGTGGGGCTATCATTATTTTGGGAGTGCACATTTTTACGAATCTAACTGATGTAAAAAAAGTGACCATGACTGTTTTAAAAGCAATAACGGTCATCACACAGTCAACACACTTAACGTACGCTACTACTATTTATAATTAAACATCCAAATTCATTTTTTTTTTAAAAAAAAACGGTTGCGTATTTGTAAATTAACAGGCTGATTCTTAAATTATAGCGGTAGAATGTTACGGTAACTTCTAACAGTGTATGAAATTCAACAACACTTTTTGTTTCAAGTCCCAATAGGCTAATCGGGTCTGGAAGCGCAATTTAAATTGTGATCCGAACCGCTATGTGCCTCCATTTGATATCGAACCCAGGACCCTTTGATTTCAAGGCAAATTCAACAACTTCAGTGATGGCTGAACATTACCGAAAATGGTTAAAATATGCTCAGTCAGTAGAAATGGCCAAATATGCAAAGTATACACGATTTGATATGGTTTATTTTGCTTAGCTTTTTTTTGTCACTTTTGGCTAATCGTGACGATGAGGATGAGTGATGATATGATGAAATTGATGGAGGGGCACTCACAAAGAACACCCATGCTCAGGCTGGGATTCGAAGGGGGTACCCCTGAAGTTGTAACGCGCTGTGCTAACCACTCCACCACAGAG
The DNA here is from genome assembly GCF_977018435.1 of Lepisma saccharinum. Classification (NCBI taxonomy): domain Eukaryota; kingdom Metazoa; phylum Arthropoda; class Insecta; order Zygentoma; family Lepismatidae; genus Lepisma; species Lepisma saccharinum. The sequence continues at coordinate 117,365,930 of NC_139229.1, forward strand.
GTCGACATATGCATAAACGAGCCCTGAGAGAAAACACCTCCATTTAATTAGTTTTTCGTAGCATGGAATTCTGTAAATTGCAGGAACATACCACTCTTGTAATTGGCGGCTCGTGATAACAATATTTAATGTTTCTGTAAAATATAATAATATGAGCTATAATAAGTAGAGTGGTATTTTACAGGGAGGATGAGACAGTTACCCCTGGATACTGCTTCCCCATCTCCAGTTTCTATTTCTAGCCTTAGAAATAATATTCCGATTCTTCGAAACATATTAATGATATTTTTCCGTTCTCTGGAAAGTTCTTACAATACCACACTGATTTCAGTAAGTACTCTAATAAAAGTGTAAATCAGATCAAGAAGTGTTGCAATCCTAGCATGAAACGCACCATTTTAATAGAGAGAAAATTAATTTAAAATTTCATGTAAACATGTGTAACCTTTTTTTAAAGGAACTCCATTGTACTGGCGTATAACGGAGGGAGGGGGGTTATGGGGCTACAACTCCTCCTGAAATTTGGAGAAAATTAAAATTTTCAAATGAGAGCAGTAAAGAACTCGGGGATAACTAAAGTGGTAATCCCTCCTCTTATAAGGTGATCCCTATGACCCTATTTGTCTTTTAAAACTATGGTAAAAATATGGCAAGTGACAAAGATTTTATTTGACTTTCTCCCCCTCTCTAGAACGATGCTATAAAATTATCTACCTTTACAATTCCAGACCCCTCCAGAACAAAATCCTGCGTACGTCATTGCTCCATAGCGCCAATTAACTGAGCACAAAAATATTTACACCTGTACTGGACATGCACTTACTTCAACACATGGAACTCTCTCTCTCTCTGTCTCTTTCTCTCTTTAGGAAACGAAACTATCTCTTTTATTGCCCTTTTAGCGACTCGAAGTTTTCTGCATGAAGCTCGGTCGACTCATAAACGCGACGGCCTTCGGAAAAATGGGAAACGCCGCTCCTGGTAAGGCAATGTTCAAAGTAAGTTTGTCCCTCAAACTCAGGCCGGCAGCCACCTTAACCCTCCGTGAGCATTTATTTGACTATTTACTCTGCAGATGGCAGCACAATGTGTGTGTGCAGCGCCAGATAATTTGACGCGTCGATCGATGAAACTTGTAGTTGCCTAGTGTATAGCACAAAGGCTTTATTTTATATCAGAAATAACTTTGTACAGTACACCCAACGGCAAAATAAATGGTAAGCGAATTGTCTATCATCATTTTCGTTCAGTCTGCTTTCCACAATATGATGATCATGAATTGAAATAAAAACGCCAATAAGCAGAGGAAAACATCTGTTTCGCATCAACAGAATTCCATTCTTTAAAACAACACAGGGTGCAGCACAGAAAAGAATGAAAATGATGATGGTCAATTTGCCTACTGTTATCTTTGCCGTCTTTGGTGGTCCACTTTATGCACAGGAAGGCTAATCGGAACTGGAACTACTGCGGGGGATCTCAACCACTATTTGCCTTCACCGGGCATTTTCTTTGGTGTGTATGGGGAATATGAATAACTTGTATCACAGGCGTAACTTGGGACCAAACTGGGGGGAGGGGCAGAATAAAGAGTTTTGAAGCCTATAAAATTATCATCCAGCACTATTTTGATAAATAACTGTTACATTTGATTTGCAAAATCATAAAAATTAGCTACTCGTTACTTTGCTCCTCACATTCCAAGAGGAATACCAAAAGTCCGATTAACTTGTAAATTTTCATAAATCTGAAAATTTGGAGTGGCAAGTGCCCCCTGACTCCACCAAGTTACGCCTATGCCTTGTACTGAACCGGAAGAACGTAAATATATTTTTTCATGTACGCGGCGTCGTAAAATCAAATCTTAATTTTTCGATTCTTATGAATCCCGATGAATGGATAAATTCAATTTATGTGGTATAAATGTCGGAAATTTGTATTAGCACTAATATTCAGATAATTGTCGGAAACGGCAGTTTTCTTTCCAGAAATTTCGAAAACAACCACTTCAGGGCAGTGGCGGCGATTGGGTTCCAAACCTGAGGGGGCGGCAATGACAGTTTACTTTCCCTTGATACATAAGGTTCAGCATAGTGTGGGAGCAAAAGTGACAAAAAGTGGGGGGGGTAACTACCCCCTCCAATCGCCGCCACTGCTTCAGGGACAAATATTATATAGTATGATTACATAGAGTAGGAAATTCTGAACATTTCCCGTCCCAAAGTTTCCCGATTTGTCGAGAAATGGCGTAAATTTCCTGTGGAGAACATCGAGATTTCTTTATTTCACCGCCCCAACCAAAAACATATTCGTTGACCCACACCCCAGTACCCGCCATTACATCTACAAAAGAGGAATAGGCCTTACTCGAAATTGGATTTCAAGATGATCCCGGAATCTCCCTCCCCCCCTTTTCCTGTTAGTGCGACTATAGTATATAGTACCCTGGCCATTCTCTTACAATTAAATAAGCAAGTTTGGTGGTAAATTGTTTCCTTGCACTATATTACGAGTACATGAGATTGTCCCAAACCAAGTCTGGAACACAATTTCAATTTTAAGGTCTTAATTTCAACGGTTTTTCTCTTTCAAGGTGCCTCGTATATCCGACTACAGGGATTCCAAACGCATGTTGGAGAACTTGAGGAAAGAGGAGAAAATGTGGGACAGAAAGGTGACTTATGACACGAAAGCTAGCTGGAAGGAGGTCCTCACCTCAGTGAAGTCAGAGCAGGTCAAGATGGACGCCATAATGCGTTTCAGGGCTGATATGAGGAGAAGAAGACCTCAAGACGTCAAGAAAGGCAAGGACGAGTCTGAAGATGAAGGTGTTTAGATTTAGATTTATTCCATCCATGAATCACATTTAAAGAACATGAGTATGTAGTCTCCAGTGGCATGGCCAAGACATTCTTTTTTTTGCAGTTAGTACTCGCCAAACCCACATACACAGAGGTAGAAACACGTAGAAGGAAATAAAGAGGAAGAATAGACAGAAATAGAGAGAAAGTGATAGAAAAAGGAAGAATAAACACAGAGAGAGAGAGAGAGAAAGGGAAACAAAATAGACAGAGGAGATAGAGATTTAGAGGAATGAAGAAAGAAAAAAGAAGAGGAATAGTAGAAGAACGAGAGTAACAAAGAAAAGAGGAGAGGAACAGCAGAAGAGAGAGAGAGAGAGAGAGAGAAATAGAGAAAGTGATAGAAAAGAGAAAGGGACGAATGAAGAAAAAGAAATTCTCTGGAATCAAAAGTTTACTTCTTCGACTTACTCTTACATCGTCGCGGAAAACTAGTTACGCCTCGCTACTGCCTGGGCAGCGGCGGTAGCATGGCAAGGAAAAAGAAAAGAAAAATAAATGCTATACAGATCGGAATATACAATTTTTTTTGGCATTTAAAATAATAGCTTCACCAGAAAATCCCACCTTTTTCTTTCTTATTTGGCTCGCTACCGCCCTTTGATGAGGGTGACACGAAACTGAAGCGTAGTTCTACAGCTTACATAACTCGCCATTCCTAAAAATCTACCGCTAATTGTTTTCTCTGGCAACTGTCGACTGCACACACACTGGGGAGGCATTTCTACAGACGTCACGCGGTCTATTTCACTAGATGGGGAGCTGTTATCTTAGGTGATTCAGTACCTCCAGCTGTGAGCTTCTGATGACGTCAAAGCACATTCTCTTTCCTTCTGATTGCGTGGCTGCTGCCAGGTTTCACTGTTTTTAAACGTCCGCAAAAAAGAAGTTCCAAGGTGCCTTTCATTATGGGTGTATTTTGCTCAACGATTTCAAGGATAATGTTGCGATTATATATTTTTAAATTACGTAAGTTGAACGTACACTATTATACAGGGTGTCATTTTAATGGCGCCCACGGACCACGGAAACGTATAGAGGACATCAAAACAAACATCGTTTCTCAGTAACATTTTTCTCGTTGGTGCGTCGTTTCGGCGCTACAGTCGTTCAAAAAAGCCCGTTTTGCCGCTTGAATGCTGGCAACCACACACAACATTTTATTGCATTTGTGACGTCATATCCCGTCGTGAAGCGATTCGTTCTAGGGTTGCCAGGAACACACATAATCTGTGAAAAATGACATAGCTACAATCAGCCACATTATGTACCGTAACACAAAACGAGAAAACACGTTCTGTAACCTAACAGGAAGTAAACAAACGATACGAAAAATAGTAGAAAGAAAATAGAATTCAAGTGGAAGTGGTCATATCGAATTTTGTCTCAGCTTACATGTCAAATATTTGCAAATCTAGTTACCAAGTTGGCATCTACAATTTAGTCTATCCACTTCGTTCTTCTGATGCTAGTTGTCTGTGACACACTGAACAGATGACAAAATAGAAATGAAATAATTCAAAATTCCAAAGGTAAGCAACAGATAATATAATGTATATTCAGAGCATTATGAGGCAAGTGTCAAAAATGATTGAAAATACAGGGATATAAGTAGTAGTAATACAAGCTCCAAGACGACTATGTGTTTATCTATGCACCGGATACATATGTAATAGTTTGCAAATGTGAACAGGGCAGTATATTCGGTACTGATTCATCATTAGATTGTGGTTGTACTTGTTTTAGCCGTAATGTAACAACGTGAACCTCGGATACTTCCGTTATCAACACAAAAGTACCGCATGGCATCTGGACACAAACCGGTAGATATCAACCTTTGCAACTAGTGTTGCCCACGAGACGAGACTTTGGCCTGTCTCGTCTCGTCTCGAAAATATTCGTTTGTCTCGGGACACATGATCAATCTCGTCTCGTCTCGAATTTTTAAAAGCCTGTCTCGTCCCGTGGGCAACACTACTTGCTACGAGATTTACAAATATTTGACATGTAGTTGGGCGTAAACAGCCACGTGTAAGCTGTAAGTCCAATCAAATGTATTGTTGTTTATATTTTAGATGTAGACTGAGACAAAATCCGACATTGACATTTCATTTTGAATACGTTTTTTTACCATTTCTCATATCGTTCGTTCACTTCGCCCTTCCCCTGAGATGACTGCTGATCTTTTGGCTGGTAGGCTATGGTCTTCGGTCTGCTGGACGCGTTTCCCGCTTCGTTTTACAGCTAATAATGTGGTTGGTAGTTTGTCATTTTTCACAAAATGTGTGTGTTCCTTGCAACCCTGCCGTGCGCTGTTTCGCCGCAGGATATGAGGTCACAGGTACGATCAAATGTTGTGTGTGGTTGCCAGCATCCAGGCGGCAAAACGGTCTTTTTTGAACGGCTGTAGCGTCGAATCGACGCACCAACGAGAAAAATGTTACTGGAAAATGTTGTTTGTTTTGATGTCCTTTATACGAATCTGTGGCCCGTGGGCGCCATTAAAATGACACCCTGTATAATGCTGGTAGGAGGAGGAATTTTAACTCTGTAAGTACTTCAAATTTTGAGGATACAAAAGAACCTAAACACCTTGGAATCTAGTCACAGTTCAGACTTGGGCGCATCTTTCTCTTTGTATTAATGTTTTGGAAAATGTGAGCAGTGTTACCATCCTGAGAACGTTGATTGTATGTAGGTTAGGGCAGTGGTACCCAAACTTTTTCGTTTCACGGCGCCCTTACTGTTTCAAGATTATTTCGCGACGCCCAAGTCAGAATGTCGGCCTATCCAACACTTGCAAGGCTGAGTTAGTGTGGTTAGGTTGCTTGCCTTAATTAAAAAAAAAAAATCAAATTCAGAAACATATATGTAAAAAGTACTAAAACCATGTGTAGACTAACAAGTAAGTGTCATTTCAGTGAATATATTGGAACATTTCTCGGCGCCCCTGTAAACCAGGGCCAGCCACAGCACCTCACACTTTGGGAACCACTAGGATAGGGTGCATAGAAAACCCCCCCTTTTTTTAATTGAAAAACATCTTACAAAAAATTTTATAAACCCTTGGAATGATTTCTCACAGCCCCTCAAGAGGGATCTTTATCTTGTATCAAAAGAAAGGAAGTGTAGCTCTTGATTTGATCGAAATTGCAACTTTTTTTGGTCAAATGCAAAATAATACAATGAGAAACGAGACGTCCGTGCATGTGTGTGGTGTAATGCTGCAGATTGTACAGTGGGATCCAGGTGTATTACCGTGCAAATTGTCCACCACCATGTTCGAGCACTTTATTTGACCCAATAAGAGCTTCAAGAATTAAATGAAAATTTAAAACAAACTGTTTATAAGTTCTGCACCAGCATACATAAAAATCCATCGATTAAAAACACAGGATGCAAGAGAAAAATTAATGAAAATAGTCATGGACAATTTGCAACAAGAACTCTCCACGTGGCTGCCAGTGAGATCTTTCCCACCCACCATCCACTTGTATCCCCACCTCCCCGTTATTCTACTTCCTTCTTTGTGTAAAATAATGAAATTGCTTCTCATAGGATTGTAATTGGTTAATTTGGTCAAGTTTAAATCTGACATTAACATCTTTTTCTCTTTCACTACAAACAGAAGCTGAAGCATCGCAAACTATTCTAACCAGTCTATCAACTGATTGGTGTGGCGTGAGAGATGATCAATTGCCCTTTCAGCAATATTTTCATTATCCACCATCTTCTCAATGCCATCTGAATTCAAATGGGTTACTATAGGAGACTCTGTTTCTGTTACAATGCACTCATACAAGTCTCACGTTCATATAATAATAATAAAAATATTTTATTGTCATTATAGTCAGTGGCGTAGTGCATGGCCGTATTTAGAGACTTTTTTTTTAGGGTTCAACCCCCCCCCCCCCGAAACTTCTGGCATATTGGATTAATGGAAGTTTAGAAACCAAAATTTGACACATTTTCAAAAAATTATTTGCAGTTTCACAAAAATACAACAGCGAGACAATTCTGAAATGATCGAGCTAGAATTTTCAAACATTTTGAATTCTTCAATTTGAGCGAAACGGGTTTAATTATCAGAATCGCAGCCCACCCGCGACCCCTTCATTTTCACTTCTGTTGTCCTCTTTCCAGTGCTGTTCCTATATCAGACTGAAAGTTCCCTTGTGATTGTCCCAAAATTCCCGTTCCAACTTTTAAATTCCCTGTTCGATAAGGGTTTAAAAACCCCTTTATAAGAGTTCAAACCTAGGATATCCAGCTTCGTAGCGCAATACATTCACTACTCTTCACCCAGCGGTCGATATAGTACATACATTTAACCTATATGCGGTCCTATAAAGGACATACTTGTATAGTGTAGTGGTTGTATATAATGTTGTTTGGTAAATATAGGAACAATATGAGCGTCGGAAAGTGAGATCGAACTGGTCCATAGAACCCCCTCGCCCCGAATTGACATCGTTTATTGCAAGTTACAAAATAGCAGAACGTTTGTTAGTTTTATTGTTAATAACGAAAATAATGTCCAGTTAGTATTCGAACAGAATAACCAAAGAAAAATGACGTTAGATCGAAAAATTGAGGTTACAATACAGGCACCATGTTATGTTTTACCATTTAATCCGAAGAATAACTGGTTCCACAGTTTTCAAAAATCCAAAAATTAAGTTTTATGTGAATGGTCAAACAACATAAACTTTATGACTAAAATTTCTCTTACTTTTAAAGCTTTTTCTTGAGGTACCTAAAACTTAATAACAAAATATAATAACTGTGCATCTCAGTACACACTGCATGAAACGTAAAACTAATAATAAAAACATTTGTGCTGCATATTCACACTTCTGATGGATAGTAGAAAAGTCTCCTCAAGGATATAAGGACAGTAATAATAATAATAATAATAATAATACGTTTGTATCAATTAGTTATTTATAATGAAATTTTAATTATTATTAATTAATAATAATTATTGTTATTATTTCTATTATTCAAATTTCTTGCAATGCGCATGGGAACAATTATGAGTGAACCCCCCCGAAATCTTTTCCTGCCTACGGCCATGGCGTAGCGTGATTGTATGAAAGGTGTAAGACTTCCTTAGATAAACCTGATCTGAATATTGGATAAAGAAAACCCAAAGATATTTTAACTAAATAGAATCTATTTGAATCTAAGTGATGTATGGGCATACTCAATTTCAAACACAAAACACACTCTATGTTAACAATAATAGCGTATGTATTACTTAATGAAAATTCTCATTTATACTGTAACTCTTCAATCACGTCGTCGCAGAATCGGGAGTTTCTGGTCAATATCTTTGGCAGCTCCTTTTCCCAAGTCAGATTTCCTTCCCTGAGTCTGTGTGCTGCGTTGAAATGTATGAATCCTCTTCAGTGCAGAAAACGACCTTTCCACCGACGAGTTTGAGGCAGGAACAGTGAGGAACAATTCTGTCAGTTTGTACACTTGTTCAACAGCTTCATTCAAATGGGTAGTACGCAAGTACTCATGAAGTTCAAACTTTACTCGATATTCGGCTTCAGAATAAATTACCTGTAGCTCAACTTTCGACTGGTAGCAATTGACAAATTTCGCGTACAGCTTAGTTAAGTACACAAACTCTTCTTCTGGACAGGTCATGTCATATTTTTATTCTTATTATTCCCTTTCTTTCACTAAAAAACCATTTGTGGGAAATTCGTAGGATACAATTTGCAAATGCAAATGCATTCGAGAATATTACTCATTATCATGGTTACGATAATTGCGCACATTTTGAAAAGCATATCAAGCAACTTAGTGAAAGGAAAAGGTAAAAATAATCTGTAAATATAACGCTAAGTATTACGCGTATGCTTTTAACATTACGGGCAACTGGGATGCACGCGCCTAACTTTGCGGGCGCTGCCGGATCTAGGATTACCAGACATTCATCTTTTATCTTTAATTCGCTGCTTCTAATGAAGGTAATATCCAACATTAAACCATCTCTTTGTGAACGTAATAGTTAGTTTACACATTTAAAATGACACCCGTTTTGTTAGCTACACCCCCCTTAAAGCATTGTTGAAACACGGGAGTCGATTTTCTTGGATCTCTTCCGACCGTGGCGACGCAGCGGGGACAGAAATTCTCGCCAGTTAGCTAGCACCCACTCGTAGTGCGCCTTACAGTGCTTGAGAATCGGGGCGCCCTGTCATTGGTTGAGAAGATACTACGTAAGCAAACACACCCGCCATGGGCGAGTCCAAATCATTTCTTCCATTCACCCGCACGTAAGTCCTCTCAAGAAGCCTTACAGAGAAACAACTCGAATCAAAGCAAGTCCTCAATTGTTTCGTTAAAAGTTCTACTTGCAGTCTGATATTGCTAAGTGTGTTCAAGCGATAAATACGGAAATGAAATACGTTTTCTTCAATAATTTCAACTTGTAAGGTGGACTTACAAGCCTTACGTGGGCACTACGCCGCTGATTATAGTCCTCTACTATGAACTTCGTCTTTCACTTTGAACATATGTATCGGCACTTCACCAGATATTTTTCTTGCTCGATCATCTAAATTCCTTCTCACTGCCATTTCTCTGATTTCACTTCTATCATCTGTCAAAACGATGGGCATCAAAGTTTCTGGATGAGCAAAAAATGAAATTCTGGCGATCATCATATCCACTATAATTTTCAAAGTTTGAGTTGAGTTTTAAGTCCACTTTATGCACAGATAGGCTAATCGGGACTGGACCTACAGTTTAAAGTGGGATACAAACCACTATGTGCCTCCACCAGGTATTGAACCCAGAACACCTTGATTACAAGGCAACGACACAACAACCGTGCCACTGGGAGGCCCTTATTATTATTATTATGATATCCCTCAAATCCTCTCTCAACGACCATGCTTTTTCAAAATTCTTGGTCAGGTTATTGATATAATAAAATACTTGCTATTACTTAAAGCTTACCGTATACAATTTGAATTATCTATGTTTGTTTTGGTTAATTCTCAACACACCAAACAAAGAGAACACTCGCTTCAAAGCGTTCTTCCCACGAAAATGGAAGATTTTCCCAGACGCTCCGAAACAAACAGAAGAGTGATACCAACCTCTCTGTAAATAGTATAGTTCACGGGAGAGTGAAAGAACTGACTTGAACTTAAAAATTAAACTAAGCTTTGGAATCATGGTCATTTCAACAGGAAGAAATACACCTGTTCGTTTTTTAATAAATGTATCATGTTAATGAAAATAGTATTTCGAATTAGATAGCATTAAGGATCCAACGTTTTTGCTATTTGCAGGTCTCGGAAGAGAATTTCATTGCTTTTTTCACATCCAAGTTTTATCCAAAAACCATCAGTTTATTGATTTTTTTTTGTATAGAAACTCACGATAAAAATCATGTAAATTATTTTGTTGTTATTAACACTAGCTTTGTAATTTGAGATGAGTGAAGCGGACAACAAATTCCAATGCTTCCCAGTGCCGAGGACCACTGTGTTTGTCTTACCCCCTGAACGTCAATATTATTGACATGCCTTACATATCGTAAAACTTACAGTACTGCTTTAAAGTTTGTCTACATGAAATTTGGAAGACCTATAATAATTTATATCAACAATTCTGTGTTTCTTATAAAGCAAATATTCAACTTCCGAGATCGTGTGAACACATATGTTCTCTGCTAGTAGTGTCTGCTTTCTGCTCGGCTAGGCTAGGCTATTTTCGAGAGAAGCCGAAAAGCTCCAAAAAGCAGAGCCTTACTTGGTGGGTTGGGGACTTCAACCTTCGCCATATGACTCTCCGCGAACGTTGGTTTAGTGTCTAGGGTAGAGAATGTGGTGCTTGCCAATGGGCCGCCGAGGTAGCTTGCGTCCATAAAATTTTGCGTAATCGAGTGCGATAGAAACTAAATAAGGCAATCAACATTAAATAACATTTTAATAGTGCAAGCACTGCCCAAGAGCAACAAACATTGCCAGTGTGAACAGTGAAACTGGAAAGACAATTTTCAACAATGAAGAGAGTTAAAACTTTCCTGTGCAGTAATGATAGACCAGCATGGCCTTGTTATCAGACCAAGCGTAACAACTTTTCTCCTGAGATTTTGGCCTGCGTATAGGACCGGTGGTCACCTACCATCGTGAGGAAATTGGGGAACTATGAATGAGTAGTAGTGTAATTCAGTCATGGAAACCTACAACGACTGGGGGTTTGTTGCGTTGATCACACGTCGCCCCATAACTGGTTCGATGATCTCCCATGGCTGGCAGTCAATAGGCCCTGGCCCTCACGGGCTGTTGTACCATGGATTTTTTTTTTAAGAAAATGTGTATTCAGCCAGAACAATACGTATTATGGTATGTATATATTATAATGGTGCATTTTACTCACTATCAATTCAAATAAAATATATATAAATAACTTAAGTGAGTGAGTAGGAATGTTTCAGAACGACGACGATAAAGTTTTTTATTTTATTACCTGATGAAGGAAGTAGTCCAGACTTCAGAAACGTCCTTCTGAAACATTCCTACTCATTCACGTAAGTTATTTATATATTTTTATTTGAAATTGTATGTATATTGGGGTGCTAATAATCTGTAATTTGGCTATGTCTTGAGGTGCAGAACAGCCCATGATTTGGAATTCTTTTTATTTTACTATTGAAGCAAGCATTGTCTGCATTAAATTTGTGTATAGGTATATTATAGCAGGGGTTAAATTTTCAGTTGGCCAAAAATATTACAATTTTACTGCGTACTGCGGCCCTATATTTCTAAGAACTGTGAATGTAAATACAGTACCCGCTTCACATAAATTAAATTCAAGAATATTGTGTTGTTAATTTTAATTTGCTACTTTTGAAATACAAGAATCTATCAAAATAGGTCATCATGCATTACCTAACCTCCCTAAATGTTACAATTCAAGATCCAATTTTTAGAAGTTAGAGATACAAAAGTATGATTACAAAAATGTAAGATTGGGGACATTGTTGATATGACATGAAAAGGTGGTTTAGCAGGAAGTAAACAGTAATAAAGATACCTTGATACTAAAGCTATGTCCCTGACTGGGGAAACAAGTAACAATCTTTCTATTAATCATGGTGATGAGGAAACGCTGATGAAAGGAAAACTCATGCCTAGGCCAGGATGGGAATCCAGAACACTCCAAGGCAAGAACGTGAGTCATTCACTCGATGCACTCTGTCATCAAGGTTGCTTTACATATACTATAGCATAGTTTGGTATTTATATATATTATGCTATAAAAGAAAAAAGCTTATTTAACTTCAACATTATAATTCTCATTTCTGGGTGAAAAGTATTAAGATTGCAATTTGTCCATTATATCACATGCAAAGCCTAATAATTGAAATGTTAGGGAATAACATAAGGCATCTACCCTAAATCTGGATAAACCCTGTATATAGGCTAATATTTATAATTTTTTCATATTGATTTAAATTTCCTATTTCACCGGCAATTCAGTTTTCTGTCTACTAGGCTTCAATTGAAATGCCTAGTCTTTATGGATTCCAATATTCCAGGAAGGGTATAACTTTCTCTATTAATCCACCATCTTTATCAATAGTCATATTGAGGCTTACTTTAGTTTCCTATGGAGTTTTATAGTTTGTTTGCAATATTCCTGTCCTTAGGTAAGAAATATTTAGGTAAGTACATGCACTAGTGCACAGTGGCAGCTCGTGGTGAACCAAAGTGGAGGGGCGATAGCTCACAAATTTGCTCTACTAGTAATGAGAGTTTAAATTATGAACAGCCAATAGGATATTAATTTTTACACAACTTGATAAGCACAATGACTAATATTTACGTGCATTGATCGTGAAAATTTCTAGTAAAAAAGTTACACAGAAAAAAGTTTCCTGTCTAACATGGCTAATTGATATGTGAAATAGGGCCCAAAAATAAATATCTCACTGGAAAGGTGATATCTGTTGTAACCGATCTTGACGCACCCCTTATAAAGTTGACCCGACCTCAACCCAATGAGATGAGCGAAATAATGAGCTGATAAAAAATGGAAATGAAGGTATTCCTAGAGAACCGAATGCGAAAAATGATGATCTGTTCTCCAACTTGAAAGGATGTGTAACTTCAGACAGAACATTTCAGGAAATAATTATGATCAATACGAGGAAGAAAAATAGAGCAAGACTTAGATATGGTTTTATAGAAAAACTGAAGAAACGTCGAAGAAAGTAATGGAGAAAGTTCGTGAAAGGTCTAAGAATGCCAACACAGATGAATCAGATTCAGACACTACGTTGCCGGAGAAAAGTAAGAAGGTGAAACAGAAAAAGCAAGGAGTGTATGTATTTTATGAAGATGTTGAGCATGATGCGAAGCCCCGACAGAAACTAGACTGGAAGAAGAGAATGAAGAAATTAGTTTCTCTACTTGAAGAAAGTTGGAAGAAGAGGAAGAAGAAAGGACAGAGGAATTTTGAGTAAGTTGAAAGAACAACAAGCTCTAAATTTCTAACATAAATTTGTGATTATGTTATATTATGTGTATGAAAAGCTGTTAATGGAAATAAGCTACTAAAAATGTGTAAATGTTATCAAGAGTCAAGTATAATGTAAACAGTAATATATATATATATTCTTTGATAGTTGTTTGAACTAGTTATGGTTCAATGAGAAATTGTTCTGTTACTCATACTTTTGGTAGAAGCACTGGTTGCTATTAATCTCAATATACATTTGAACGAGTGAGTATATTATGAAATTGTTAAAGTAGTTTTGAGATTTAATATTTCATTAAAAAAAAATGCGAATAGTAAGATTTAAAAATGTAAGTAAACCTCTAAGTTATCTATGATTACGCACAGATAGAGTGAAGAACGAATGAGAAAGATCGAACATTTACGGTCAAAGGAGATACACTTGGGAAGTTATCCAGAATGAAAGATGATATAGTGTTAATGGAATGATAAATAGCATTAATAGAAGAAAGAAGTGAAAAGAGTTCTTTGACATACAGATGATAAAAAGTCAGTGTGAAGAGCAAACGAAAGTGCGAGAGATGCACAAAAGTTGAAAATAAGGTCGAAGGCGAACCGGAAAATAGTTGTTTAAAATAAGGTCGAAGATGGACCAGAAATTATTATAGTTGTTTATTACAGTACATGCTGATGTGAAGTAAATATGTTCAAGATTGTGTTACTAGTCATATAAGATATATGCTATTAAGCAGTGATTCATAAAGAAATTGGAAATTTACCAAAATTAGTGATTTGGGCTTGATGATACTTTGTATAAGAGATAGATAAGTAGAAGTTATGGCAAAAGCAAGAAGGTTTACTGTTAAGATTATTTTGATCAAGTAAGGTGATATTTTTTAAAGATAAAAGCAATAAAGTTATTTTTGGAACAATTCTATCGAAGCTCGCTCAAGTGTTTATTTCAAGTTATGAGCGTTAGAAAAAAGAAAAGTTGGTATATTTAACAAAGTTACAAAAAGTAAAAGAGGATGTTAATGTGATAAATAGAGCCCGGAAGTTTGGCAAAATGCCTCTTTTTATTTACTGCATATATTGATAAAATTTTTCCGGATATACGTTTTTTATGTTGTTTTGAATGTTTTAGAAGCCTTTTCATTTTGCCTATTTTGCCTATTTGGGACCCCACTGCCTATTTTTAATTATAATGCCTTTTTCAATTAAATTTGACCATTTTTTTTAAAAAAGAATGTTGGCATTTATTTTTCTTCCGTTTATTACGTGAATAATTTTTGCCTTATTTAAGTAATATTGAACTCATGCATGTTTCAACATTGCTGAAGGAGAAAAGTGTGAGAAAAAAGTATTTCATGCTGAGTCAGGATATTGCCTTTCAGTTAACATTTCCTTGTGCATGATTGACTGCTGAAGTGGAGAGGTTGATTTCGAACACAAAGAAGATATTTCTGAAACCTCCCTCTCGAACCTGAAAATTTCAGGAAGTTACGCCTGAGCTTAGTTTTCCTCCGCAACCAGTCTTGACAAGATGGGAAACCTGGATATCAGCAGCTATATATTATGCTAACAACCTTGAAAAAATCAGTGAGGTGATCGATGCTCATCCAGAAAATGAAGCAGCTTCAATTCGTGAAGTGAAAAACTCCTGTGCTATTCAGAACTGAAGAATGAACTGTCGTTTATTTTTGCACATTATGGTGCATTGCCAGAGACAATTACAAAGCTAGAAAAAAGAGGTGAGACTCTTGTAGCATCCTTGAAAATCTTTGAGGAATCTATGCAGCAGATGATGGAAGTGCCAGGAGAAAAGGGGTCAGCTGTTGCGGAAAAGTGCAAACGGGTAGTGAGTGCAAATAAGGACTTGAAACAATTGAAAACAATTTGTGATATTCTGAAAGATGAAAATGCTGTTACCAAAATGAGTCCAGCTACATTAGCTTGTTCTATGTATGCTCCAATAACTTCTGTCGAAATAGAAAGATAATTTTCTATTATGAAAAACATTCTCTCTGACAGACGACTATCAATGAATGTTGAGAACTTAAAAAAACACCTTGTAGTTATGTGCAATCAAGACGGAGAAAATTGAAATGCTCTTCCCAATGTAGATTTTAACATGTTGCCAGAAATTATATATAAAAGTAAGCGACTTCCAAATGTGCCATTTTTTTGGTTTATTTTGCCTTTTTTTCATTTTTAGTGCCTATTTCCCACATTATTATTTTTGCCTGCCTATTTTAACGGAAATAAATGCCTGAACTTCCGGGCTCTAGTGATAAAGTAAGGGTTATGAAGATGCAGTAAAATTAAAATAGAATTGAAAGAGAGTTATATGTAAAATAAATAGAACAACCGATGAAGGGTTGATGAACAGTCTGAAAATTGTTGTAAGGTTTATGTAAATGAAATAAAAGAAAATACTAGAATGTTAAATATATGAAAAGAAAAATATTATTTGAATAATTTATGAAAGCAAACTGGTTCACACAAAGGTGGTGTATTTTAAAAAGCACTCAAAATTATTAATTTTATGTAATAGCAATCTACAGTAATAATTCATTAAGTAATATCCTGATACTAAAGAAAAGCTGCTTTTGATAAATATTGTTTGAGAATGTTTTCTAAATTTGTGTAAGCATACTAGAGTCTATGTAATTATATTGTATGTGGAGTATATATGATCTGTACTTGATTGAATAATTGGATTAATATGCAAGATGTTTAAGTTGGGAGTGGAAAAATGTTTGATTTGTAAGTTTCGCTGTTATCTAGATTGGTGCCATAATGCCAACTTGCGTATTGAATGAGTAAAGAAACAAGAGAAACAATTTAATCTCTAAAGATGTATTATAAAAGTAAATATGGTTTGTACTTTCAAGAAAAAAAATATATTTTGTAACTCTCTTTGATTGTTAATCATTTATAATATTTAATAGTTTAAGTAATAACAATAATAATGGTAAAAATTTGTATGTACGAGGCTCGTCTAATAATTGAAGGTGTCTTTTAGAATTTTAATAGTTAAGTTATTCTCTCTCATAAATGTCCATCTAATAACTTTTTGGAGGAGGGGGCTGTTGTAACCGATCTTGATGCACCCCTTATAAAGTTGACCTGCCCTAGCAGTGGAAAAAAGGGAAGCAAGAGAAGTTAACTTTTTTTTCCTAGGGAACGATTGATGTGCGTTGCAGAGAAGACAGAGTCAAGCATTGATACGGTTAGGATCCGTGTTACGTTTGTTATTGGTTTCGCGAGCCGTAAAAAAACTGAACTAATGGTCATGATCTCAGCCCGAGAGAGAGATAGTGTCTAAAGAACAAACTAAGTGAACTAACGGTCATGATCTCTGCCGGAAAGAGAAATGGTGTCTATAGAATAAACTGTGAGTGAACTCTCTGTCTGTGCAGTATCTCTACCACAACCTGAGAAAAGGATACTAAAGAACAGACTCTACATGTTTATTATGAACCAACGACAGGAGGATTAGAAGATTGAAGACGTCCAACTTATCTGCAAGTTTTGTGCTTTCCCCCCAACTCCCCCTAAGTCTTCATCGTTAGTGTTTTTCAGCGTGTTTATCACCACGAAGTAAATACCTAAGTAGTTACATCACAGACGTAAGTACTCTGTGAAATAACTTCTAAGTAGTATTTTGGGTCTAATATCTCAACAAATTCACACCGGAAGCTGACTAATCTGTGTATTCCGGAATCGTTTGTAAACTGCAGAAGTCAGGTGTCTGGACTTTAATAAATATTAATACAGTATTTTTTGTATATAAATACTTAAATATAAAAATTCACTGCAGGTCTCCTTTTGTGTTATTGACGTTGTTCGACAGCAGAATAAAAATTGCACTAATAAAAGCAAAGAAAAAACAATATACTGCGTTACCAGAAACTCTACAGTAAAAACTTCAAACTTACCAGAAATCTTATTCAGACATGCTTGTAACTGAAATTCATCCTTCTGCCCTTCAATGCGAAATTTGCGAGGGAACTCAATACCTCCCTTCTTGGACACCTGTTAATTCGGCCTAGGTTTTTATATGTTTATTTTTTCATCCAGACTTCAGACAGAAAAACTTCGCACCAACAATTTCTCCACACTGTTCATCACGACAAATGTACAACTACCAAAAAAGCTTCACTTTTCCATGGAAAACTAAGAGACAACAAGTGTCAATACTATCGTCTTCCCATTATTGCTTCGGGGTTGCCAGACAATTTTGCCAAATTTTCAGAAATTTGTAGTTCACAGGTTCCTGTAGCGGCTCTTGGTGAGTTTAGATGACTTGAGTTTCTAATTTATTTAACAGCCGGCTTGAAAAGAAATTGGGCAACTTGTCACATTATCAGGATTTTTTTTCAAACGTGCTGATCAAAACATGTAATTAAATCTACATGAAGTACTCCACATTATTGTAATCCAAATGTACTTTCCACTAAACACAGAAAAAATACAATGCACATATGCAATAATTTTGCGAGTAACAAGAATATATAGCTGACTTCCGTGGCTAGCATACCGCATTACAAAGCCAGGGCTACTGGGTTCGAATCCTGCCATGGGGTATGTGTGTTCTTTGTCATTGCCCGTCCATCAATTTCATTATATCATCACTCATCATCCTCATTGTCGTGATTACCGAAAAGTAGCAAAAAGTGACTGTAAATAACAAAAATTAAGCAAGAGTCCATAATTTTTCAGTTACCGATATTTTCTTTCCTCATTGGAAATTTCGTTATTTATTGCTCTACTCTTATGTCAGAAGTGAATTAGATTATCGAATACAAAATGATTTTTTTCAACGCTTGGTAATTTTCTTTCTTATGTTAACTTCATTGCTTCTGGCAACTCTTCATTGTTCACCGTACTCCAGAGAGAGGGCCAGTTTCGGACGACAAAACCTCTGTCATCCCATGAATAGATCCCACGCATGCTATTACCCCAGTTCCCTCACCTCTTACCCCTCATGACCGCACCTGAGAATGCTCTACGTCTCGTAAAGTGGGAGGACGCCGCCCCACCAGATTTCTCTCTAAGTTCCGTATTCCCCCGCACAGTGGCGTGCAAACTTCGCAATTGTCATGGAAGAATGAATACATAACTGACTAACCAACGATCTATAAGCAACGGAATATTTGCAATTCAGACAATGTAAAAGCTAATATATAAATGTTAATGTAATGTTTGTTCACTTGTGGTTACACACAGCAGTGCGGCGTCCATATCGTCCTTATGAGCGGCCACCCCTGCTAGTGCACTTGTTTTTGATGCTGCCTGGTGCTTCTTGAGGATGAACGCATTCTGTACACCAAGAACTATTTATGAAGTATGACAACCAGAAAAGTATCTTAACCCTGTAGCACTGTCAAGTGCATAAAGTAAAAACTGGATAATACTGACACTAGAGATATCATGAAAGAATTCATGATAAAAGAACCATTACCTTCAGAAGAGTAAGTAGAAGTTGCAAATATACCGTTTTGAAATATGCCACTTTTATTTAATCATAAAAATGTTTGAGTTTTGTTAAGTGCACTTTATGGACAGAAAGGCTAATCAGGACTGGATCTACAGTTTAAAGTGGGTTGCATTGTTTCAATTAAAATTGTTGGGTGCAATTTTAATCCAATCAAACAAACAATTCAACTCACTTTAAAAGCAGGAATCCAAAAAAAACACACTCCACCAGGTATCAGCCCTGGAACCCCGTAAGGCAATGACCTGTAAACATGTGGGTGCTACTTAATACTGCATTTCTGTGGCTAGAAGTTGCAGTGTTATTTATATGATGCATGAACAAGCTTCGAAAAAATGTGTGTGCACACGTGTGTATACTCCTGTTCAGATAAAACAGGAGTGTACATATGAGCATCTGTGAAGATATTTAACTCCAATTAAGAATTATGAATAAGTAATTATAAACAGAATGCGAAAATTAAGTTTATTCTTAGGTCCCTACTACTGAAGGGAAAAAGTAGCTGTCAATCTGCCTGCTCTCACCACTGCTGCTTCCATTTTGGCTTTCCTCTTGCAAAATACAACTATACAGGTTAATGTGCTATAAGTCAAGTTTCATTAGGGGGAGGAGGTTATTGCAACATCAAGTGCACTGGGCAATGAGTGTGCCACTCTTACTTAAGTTTGATTTAAATTTCCTTGAGTTTTTAATGAGACCACTAATTTTCCACGATATTTTATCTCTTCTTTAGGCTTTCCCCTGACTTTCCAGGTTGGGGACAGCCTGTATAATTTTCTACTAAATTCAATTCTGTTGGTCCTAGAAATTAAATTAGCCTTGGAAATTTAAGAATGCCCCCCCCCCCAACCTTGGCTACTAGCCTGTTCAAAATTTTCCACAAAACCAAGATCGTCAAACCAACCTTGGATGTTGTCACAGTAACATAGCTCCTCACCTTCATTCATGGAGAATCTTTGTAGTCTAACATTTGGACAGGGTCCTAAGATATCTTGCCAGATCATTAAATTCTCCTTGTGTGATCATATGAGGAACACTATGAGAAACAATTCAACATTCATTTTTCAAAGAAAACCTACCTACTTCTGTTAAACAAAAAGAACAATCTGTTGTGATCTTTCTGTTCTCTCCACCCATCAGTTATGATAAATGGCATATGATGCCCAAAAGAAAAAAAACACAATGACTCATGGTATGCTGTGACGATAACAGTGAGCATATACAGCATGAAGACTGCTCCTCCTTTGTGAGCATTCAAAAACAATTGCACAAATAGCAAAAATGCAGTATTCACTGTTACTCAAGTGATAGGACAAAGTGGACTGCAATCCAGATTCAGGATGCAAAACTCTGGAAGAAACACTTACTTTGACAGGAAACAACCCTTTGGAAGAAACACCTACTTTGACAGGAAACAAAATTATTGTTAAACAGGGTTATTAGAAACAAAGAACATTGCACATTATGTAAATATGTTTTATTATGAATTTCAAATCATTACAAATTGACAGAAAATATAGTAACGATCATAAAATGTACCTTACAGCTAAAATTAGATTATATATATGTAAGTGCATACACATGAAATCCTTTTTTCCTTTTAAATCAGTAACACACATTATATTCAATCACCAGACCTATTTTGTAATCTAAGAAAACTGAACCACTTCTTTCCTGGAATATAATAAAATTAGTATGTTCACAATCTGAATCATCCAGTGTCTTTTTTACCTACAAAGGCTACCAAGATCAGACATAAAATATATAACCTATACCCAATTCAAACTTTCTGTGCTATTTTAATCACCAAATATGGAATGGAAATAAGGATATTATTTTCACAATGTCACAAGCTATATGTGTATTTTTTTGTACTTTTTCACCATTTTACATTTTTTTTGTATTTTATATGAACATTATATTAAGTGTCAAATCCTTCAAAACGAAGGGCAGAGGTTCTCAGTGAGTGGCGAAAAGATTATTTGATGAAGATCAGGTTAGCAACACCATCCAATTTTCACAACACACTACTGTGATTTCAAACTTTGGAATATACCTGCACAAATCAAATAACGAAAACAGTTAAATATGAATAATGCATATTATTGGATGGTACTTGCTAGATTTGTCCTTCAACTGCCACGAAACTATCTCATCATCACTCCTTGGAACTCTCAATGTAGGGAAAACACACTCATGAGAATGAGATGCCGAAAAGCCTTCACCACTCATTATATAAGATCTGCCACTTACAAATTCGAAAATATGTATATATATATATATACTTTTGTTGAATAACTAATTTTAATAATTCTCCAAATATGATACTACATGTTATGAAACTATGTTTTTATCTTTCTTCCAAAAACCCATAAAAAAATTGAATTTGAAAATTTGCATTTATTGGTGGCAGGAGTTCTTAAGTTTTTACTCAATCATATACACCATATAGAGGTTGCTGTCCACATTTCCAGGAACTAGATTGTGCCCTGGCGGGAGTGTCTGGAAACCCAGAAACATGAAGGTGCGCACAAGAAGGGCTGTAAAATAACAATTCATATTATATAGTGTTAATTTTATATAAAAGAAGTGGGTAAGGTATTTTGTCAGTATCTTAAGTGGCTAGACTAGTGGTTCTACAACTTCCAGGTCATCGTTATTAAGTTTGAACTAAACATTGTGTAAATGTGGCAAGTCTGCTTCTTTTGGATCAAGTTGTGAGTATCAGACACCTGAATTTACATTGAACTGGCATTTCTAGTCATTTTAAAAATGAAGTTAACCAGAAATTAATTCCAGTTGGATTCAACAAAGAATAATAATTATGATAAACACTATTGGCAAGTTCTGCTATTAAGGCAACATGCATAACATAATTGTTCAATGTTTTTTTCGATTAATGCAACGTGTACATTGACTTAAAAGTGTTTTCGTATTTCAGGAAAATAAAGCAAGCATTTGAATATGAACTGTATGAGGGCAGTTTCTCATCACAATAACCTGTATCTACCTACTTTGTGATAGAAGTATTCTATCCAAAAATTCTATTAGGGATAAATAATTTTCATTAAATTATTACAGTGGGTTTGTACCAGTTTACACACATGAAAATCTTTAGTTTGTAGACAAAGTTTAAAATGTACTAGTACAACACATATCAATACCTTCTTCTGTATTATCACAACTCATGTTGGGTATCCTTTGTCAATATCATTTCCCATATTTCTTGAAGTGAGATGGGAACTGTAGTTGCACATTGTAGAAGAAACCATGCAAATGCTGATAACTCCATTGATAGTGCTTTTGTATTCAAGTTGGTACCTTTCTGGTAGCTTAAATAAACTAAAATGTTTTGAATGTATCTCTACCAGGGAACAATACTTGCATTCTGCACCTATCAGATAAAGTTGTTAGCTTTTGAAAAGAAGTTACTGCTTTGGAAGAGAGAAATTGAAGATGAAAGCAATAGTGATTGCTTTCTCACATTGAGCATGTTGTTTGAAGAAAAAGGATTACAATTAAATGAAGAAATCAAATCTGTGTTTGTGGAAGACACACAGCACAACTGGATCGGGAATCCATTCAACAGACCCCCTCCAACAAATTTTACCACAGCAGAAAAGCAGCAGCACATTGATCAGCACAGTGAAGACCAGGCTTCTTTGACCTTTGGAGCACCATGAAAATGAGTAACCGGAATTATTTTTCTTGTAGTCTAGTTATTATAAGCAGAACAGGAGAACACACGCTCCCTTCATCAGACGTTTATTTTTAGTTTGATTAAAGATAGTTAGTTATAACAATGAGTTGACCAAAAAAAACAACAACAGTTATACAATGGATGTTGTCAATGTTACATTGTACTAATACTGTGAAACAAGCAGTCTTATTTTCATTCCAGATAAAAAATTTTGATCACATTTTTTTTTTTTAAATTATGAATCCCAAATTTCATCAGGCAATTCAAAATCATCATTTCTTGATGTTTTCAGTTACATTAAATTTTAAAAATGGTGGCTTACTCCACTCCAATACTGTACTAATAATCTATCACAAACAAATTTATCTTGAATAAAATATACAACCAAAAAATATAAAATTCCTTTTCATACACAATTCTAATTTAAAATAAAACTAAACAGTAATTGAACCCCTATCAAATATATTGAATTGCATACTGGGTCACAACTGGAGTATGCCACCATCTTTAAAACTGAAATAAAAATAAAACAGACTGTTTGACAGATAGGTTGCCATATTACAACAATGTATTGACAACATACATTTTATAACAGATTCCTTTTTGTCAAACAATTTTTAACCAGTTATAACTGCATCAAACTAAAAATAAATGTCTGATGAAGGGAGTGTGTGTTCTTCTAAACATCACAACAAAAAACTGTGTTTTTATGCTTGTAATAACAAAGAGAAATAATTCTACAATGCAAGCAATGTGTACATTCAAGAAAAAATATTATTAATCTAGTACGGGGAAAGTAACCAGAGTTAAGCACTAAGTGAGACTGGATCTTCAACGATGGTGGTGATCAAGTCCAAGTAGATATCAAGAGTAAATCTCTGGAATGAGATGCACCTTACATTTTCCTCCAAATATGTACCCAGATCCACCAATCAACGGTGTGATGCCAAGCAAGCTCATACATCCCATTGACTTTGCTGAACATTGAAATATGCCCATTATTCAAATCTTATTATCCAGGTTTTCTTACTGCCTGTATTTATCCTTTCTTCTCTCATGAATATCGTATCGCTGAGCAAATTGACATCAGCTTACCAACATCAAAGTATTGTAAATCACCTGTATTAATCACACATATATTCATTACTTGCATGTGTACCAACAGTAAGAGATTCTGTGTAGTGCTTTCATGGTCACATGAATTTATTCTTATTGAGTGCAGATTTTGGCAGCTGAGGGGAGCCATGACAGCATAAACATTGAAAACCCCTGCATAGTGGAAAATGCTGGAGTAGAAAAATTAATATCATCACTATTATTATAAAAAAACTGTTTGCAGGCAATTATCTAACCATTCATACAAAATATTATTCTCCTTATGTCAAATTGAATATAATGATTTAGAGTTACTCTTTTTGGTACTGATATCCAGATTTTTCAACCCTAACTATAGCAATAATCTACATTGACAGGCACTTTGTACGTATTAAACATCATGCTACTCCATCCTACTTATAGACTGTAAAAACAATTAACTCACCCCTGTCATTACGATCCTTCTTCAGGCAAACAATGATATGAGTGCACTTCAGGACCTCTTCAGCATATTCCAATAGTGACACAAACCTGTTGTATGTAAAAAAAACAAAATTAGTCTTTTAAGTATTAAAAAATATGCAGCACAATATTAGGTCAATAATGAACATACCATTTCATCATAAGATGATCTTTATTTCTACCACTAGTTTAACTAACAAGGGAGGTTATCTAAGTGTCCCCCTCCGATTTCCATGAAACTTGGCAGGTGTATAGAGGGGCC
Source organism: Lepisma saccharinum (assembly GCF_977018435.1). NCBI lineage: Eukaryota > Metazoa > Arthropoda > Insecta > Zygentoma > Lepismatidae > Lepisma > Lepisma saccharinum. The sequence continues at coordinate 117,390,301 of NC_139229.1, forward strand.
AAAAGGAAGAAATATATGTTTGTGTTTCAACTAAAAAACTCTTTTAGGGGGCAACCACCCCCCCCCCCCCAAATGTCAAGATGAGGAGAAATTGAAGTGGGGATCTGACCCCGAAACCACATAAATATGGCATAGGAAGAACACGCACAGCACAGAACTGTAGGATTGTCAGTACCAAACGCATTGCAATTGTAAAGAGATGCCGAATTCCTAGACACTTTTGTTCCCGAATAGGCATGGGCATAACAATAGACTGACCAGAGCAGGGTAAATGAGCGTCAAAAGAGCAGCACACGGGAACCATAACCCTATCAAGCATGACCTTCATATCATATAGGTGATATATATAGCCAAGGGCACAAGAGGATAGTTCCATAGATGAATACACAGCATGTATAAAACATTTATTACCACCAGAAAGTAACACGAAACGTTATAGCAATAGATCTGCCAACACAAAGTTAAGACAAGCACCCATGCATCACATTTCAAACCGCCCCATTGTTGCTTCCACAGTGTCAATGTACGAGGGTGGTTTGAAAAGTTCTCGGAATCACCACCAGATGTCAGTGCTAGGACAACGAGGTTCCCACATAGTAATAGGCCATCCTTTATTAATAAACACGTGGCGCGTCAGTGTTCTGGGTAGAGATCTGTGGTGCGGACATCACTTTGTAGTTGTTCCTGTGCAGTGCTTTGTGAAGATGGAAAAAATCGAGATTCGAGCGGTGATTAAGTACTTCGTAAAGAAAGGTATGAAAGCAAAGGAAATTCATGACGATTTTCGGAACACACTGGGGGACTCTGCTCCTTCATATTCAACTGTTGCAAAGTGGACAAACGAGTTTAAATTTGGTCGGGACAGCTTAGAAGATGATCCACGTAGTGGTCTCCCAAAATGTGCTACTACCCCAGAAATTATTGAAAAAGTGCATAAATTGGTCATGGAGGATCGCAGACTGAAAGTGAGTGAAATTGCTGAAGCTATAGGAATGTCATCCGAACGGGCGTATCACATTTTAACAGTTGAATTGGATATGAGAAAATTATCTGCAAGATGGGTGCCGTGACTTTTAACACAGGACCATGAACGCATCAGAGTGGACATTTCCGAACAATGTTTGACTCGTTTTAAGAGAAACCAAACAGATTTTTTGCGCCGGTTTGTGACGACAGATGAAACGTGGGTCCACTACTATACCTAAGAGACAAAACAACAGTCAAAGCAGTGGAAACATGTTGCTTCACCACCACCAAAGAAAGCAAAGGCAATACAGTCGGCCGGAAAGGTAATGGCGTCAGTGTTTTGGGATGCGAAAGGGATTCTGTTGATCGATTATCTTCCCACTGGTCAAACAATTACGGGACAATACTACGCTAATCTCCTCAACCAACTAAAGCATAAGATACGGGAAAAGAGGCCAGGTTTGGCAAGAAAGAAAATCATCTTGCATCAGGACAATGTGCACCCTCACACAAGTGTCGTTGCCATGGCAAAAATTCATGAACTTGGTTACGAATTGTTGCCACATCCACCTTATTCGCCTGATTTGGCTCCCTCAGACTTCCATCTTTTCCCCAAACTCAAAAGTTTCCTCGGTGGACGGAGATTCTCTTCAAAGGAAGAACTAATAGCTGAAGTTGACATGTATTTTTTTTTTTAACAGGCCTGGAGGAATCTAATTTTCGAGATGGGATCAAGGCATTGGAACATCGCTGGACCAAGTGCATTAGTGTACAGGGAGACTACATTGAAAAATAAAATAAAAATCACTGTTGTAAGTCGTTTCTTTCTATTCCATTCTGAGAACTTTTCAAACCACGCTCGTACATACTCGTCACAGTAATGGTACTCCTCACCACCATGCACATCTGATTACTGCCACTGCACCACAAACATCACATATTGGATTACTGTCACCACCAAAACAGAATGCCACTGGATTCTCAAATGGAGGTGGCCTTTCAGGAAGATACCCACTTCAATTTCTTCTCACCTTGACACTTGAGGGGGGGGGGGTTGCCCCCTAAAACAGTTTATTAGCTGAAACAAAAAAAAAACATGTACTTCTTCCTTTGGGGCCCTCTATACACCTGCCAAGTTCCATGGAAATCTGAGGGGGACACAGGGGGTCAGATCCCCACTTCAATTTCTCATCTTAACATCTAAAACAGTTTTTTAGCTGAAACAAAAAAGAAACATTTCTTCCTTTGGGTTCCTCTGCACACCTGCCAAGTTTCACGGAAATCTGAGGGGGACACTTAGATACCCTCCCTTCTAAGACATAAGGAATAAAAAGTAGAACACTGAATGTGAGAAGAAAAAAGTTAATGTCATACTTAGTGTTTAGAATAATAGCATTATCAAAGCAGCCTTGTGGTTGAATGTACGGGCACAACAGATTTTTTGCCATATATATATTAATATGATTATTAGGGCTGAGCCGATACCAGGAGTATCAGTATCGGTTGATACTAGCTGATACCATTGTTTTTGAGTCGCTAGAGGTGCAGCCAAAACCAATTGTCTTCTTCCTCTGTCCAACATGTGTAATTTTCTCAAACTAGCACACTGCCCTTACTGCTTTCAAGTAAGGTGTTCAAGTATTTGTATTTTTCTGAGTAACTGAAGTCCAGTTTTGGAATGTACTTATTTCACTCAAGCTTTCTCCACATCATGTGACTCAAAGTTAAGACAGCCATAGATGTAGCAGGGATCCCAATCAGTATGTCAGTGTCTTTTAGCTTCAATTTTAACCTTTTTAACTCAACTTACCTTCCTTCCAATGCTTTAAACTTTAACTATTCTTGTCGTAAGTCCTAAAGAAGCCACATAATGTGGCGAAAGCTTGAGTAAAATAAGTAAGTACATGCCAAAAATTGACTTCAGTTACTTATTGAAATGAGGGCATGTAAGTTATGCCTGATTTGTATATTTGTTAATTTTCTGTCACTTTTCTTCCTTTTGACTAATCTTTACAATGGGGATAAGTGATGATTATATGAAATTGATAAGCTCCAAAACACATTTTATTCCATTCTCAAGAGTCATTTCATTTTAAATACAAATCCCCCACTTTCCAACATATGCCCTGCTGTTTACTTGATCAGTGAATGTACTCACCCTTCCTTGGATCCTTCGGGAGGCAGGCATGATGGAACCTGGATGTAAAGGCGCCCCTGCCAGAGCACCGTCTCCCAGCAGACCTCTGTGTTCTCGGTCAGGTGCAAGATAAATGTAAGTCGAAGGCTTTGTTCTTGGCAAGCTTTCAACAACTCATTCTCCTGTAGGGTTAAAATCACAAGCATGTTATTGTAACACTTATAAGCACTTCCTTGAATCTATTTTAAACTCATAGCACTTGTATTTCTCTTGTACTTAAAAATGATTCAAATGATTAGCATATTGCCAGCTGAATACTATGTTGTCGATAGTCCATCTGCACAATTTTTTGAATAGCTGATTGAAGTTTGACATATGCGGATTTTGAATTCACTACACCACAAGATTTGTACTAAACATTTTATTACTGTTAATAATTCACACTAGTTTGACATCCAGATACGTCTCAGAATAATGTCATGAACTCATTTCCGCTGAAAAGTGGAAATACAACAAAACAGCATTTAGGCAGCAATATGTACATATATAATTCCAGGAAACTAACTGTCCTTTGAAAATCAGTTTGTATGAAACTAATGTCCATTACTGGCATCTAACATGTCTTTTCAAAGGAAAATTAATGGAAATTAGCTATAGGACAGTGTATTACTTCTCAACCGGCAGGCCATGGTCTGGTACAGGTAATGGCAAAGATAATAGTAGGAAAATTGCCCATTCTATTTTCATAATTTTTTATTCTACATCCAATATTGTTTTAAAGAATGGAATTCTGTTGATTCAAAGCAGACATTGTCCTCTGCTTGTTGAAGTTTTTATTTCAAGTCGTTATCACCATGTTGTAAATGATTGAATGAAAATGGTGATGGACAATTTCCTACTGGTTCTTTTGCAGTTGGGTGTACCACCAGGACCTAGCATCAATTATACTGAACCGTGAAATGTTCATTATATTTTGCGGTTGACAACTAATTTCAACCTAACTTTATGTTTGTCAAAAAACCTACACGAAGTATTAGCCATTAGGATTATGCCATAATTTTCTTATAATTTAATTTGAAGATACAAATTAATAAAGCACAACATTTTAAAACACAGGTATTTACGAGTAAAGTTATTGTGATTAGGGCATTTAAAAAAAAATTATTGGCAAGCATGGTCTCGCAAAGGTTGAGAAACCTGGTGTAGTATATCTTTCAAACATCTACATCCTCTCTCTCAAGTGAGGTGACTGATGTGACACCTAGAAGTATTACTTACACAAGTTCTATTTCAAACAATGTTCCACCTTGAGTTGCAGAAATAAGTTAAATAAGTTGCTCTCATGAACACCAACTCAGAAAATTAGTTGATTAGTGCGAAAGCCACGAAGTTGCAACAACACATAATAATTAAGGCACCATGTGGGAAAGAGGGCTAAGAGCTGCTGATAAAATAGAAGCCTTAATATGAAAGTAAAGATAATACTTACTGGGATGCTTTTTTGGCTCACAGAGAGCTCTTTTGTAATCCCCACACCGCTGCCCTCTGTGTTGCAGGACGACACGTAGGCGGCATGGGGGGCATCAGGACCACCACCGAGGCCCCACACCCAGCGTTATGGAGTACTGGGTGGGCTGGGGAATACTGCAAGTAGAGAAAGGTCATCATCAGTTAATGTTAGAAGCAACACAAGTTTCAGTACATTCTACATATCTAAGAAAATAATTAAGCAAAAATTGAGGCAAGCAGGTCACGATTTTTGAACTGCGCATACTGAACTTCTCCAGATTGAGAATGGTTCAAAATGGGTAACAAAGTTGATTGATTGATTGATTTAGTTTATTTTACTTCGCGTTTTGTGCCTCTTGGCTAATTTGCGAAGATGGGGATGAGTGATGAAATGATGAAATTGATGAATGGACATTCACAAACAACCAAGCCCGACCGGGATTCGAACCCGGGACCCTTGGCATCACAGCGCGATGGGGTAACAAAGTGATCAAGCACCTGAAGACTGATTATGTCTCCGAAGAATAAAAACTTGAAGTGGTTAAAATGAATCTCTCTCAATATGAATTGACATGCACTGATTACTTACAAGAAACAATTGTACATAAATATTTCCTTTAACTACATATTTGAGCATAATCAACTTTCCCCACCTATGATTTCCCTAAAAACAGGTGGGAATTGCTAAACCTTGGAAGCACCATCCAGCTTCTCTGTTGACATCTACCCTGTCTCTCCATTTCAGTTATTTCATATTGCTTTTCTACCTCTTGCGTTAATTGAGACAATGAAGATGAATGGTACAATACATTCATGACAACCTCGTTTCACACTTAGAACCTCTGGCTTCATAGCATATTATACTAACGACTTTGCCATAGAGTTTGGTAATATCTACACAGTCTCAAACTTATTTGTACACAAACATGACATCAATTTCTTACGTTCAACAGGGCTGATATAACACCTTTTCCAGTGGATCCAGCCATGAATGGATTAGAAGACAATGCTTGTATTTCCCCTTATCTGACTAGACATAGTACATGATGACGAATGAACACCCCCACCTCCCCAAGTTGGCACCTTGTGACAATGATGATACTGACAATGTTGATATACCACAGACTGCACTTAAAGACATACTATCGACTACAAATTTTACAGCAAACCGCCAACTAGCCAGAACATTTAAAAAAAATTAAACACAAGATTGCTTTTAGACATCCTGTCTCGGAACCGTTTTCACAGCATCCTGACCTTAGTCTATTTCAGTGACAATTTGTACAAACAAACAACGAACTGTTAATACACAAAAATGCACTACAAGAATTCATAACTTGTAATCCATATTACAGAGTTGCAACGTGCAAACATGGAACAAACCTTGCAACTGAATCAAAATTTCAAGTTCACTTCCTATGTAAATTTTGAATTACACTAAGATAATCATAATGTTACAAAAAACAACTAACTAGATTATGTACCACATGTCCTAAATTGGTTCAGTGGAAGCAACTAAAGCACTAATCCATACAATGGAAAAGTTTGAGAGCAATAGTAGGAAAGGCAGGAAGCCCATACAGAAGGTTGACTAATTTCCACTAGGTGAGAGCACCTCACTACCCGTCAGGTTCCCTTTCTCTAGGAACTCCAGACTGTGACCTTTGATCTGAACCTCTCAGTAGTGCGGTAACACCATTGTATTTTGTTGATGAATGTACTCCACACGGATGAGGTATGGACATTTCACAGCTCACTTGTTCACTGGACACATTATATGAAAACATCATACAAGCGAGGTCACAGTTGTATATACTATCGTACTTTAAAAGCCATAGTGATATCAATGTCTGTGTCAGATGCCAGTAATAAGAGGTGAGCATCTCGCAAAAGGAGAATATTAACTCAAGCATGGAAGGTGATAGTCATGGAAATTTATGCTACAAGTCTCTACTTGATCCGTTGTTCCATGTGGTCCAAACAGATTTTCAATGGGATTCATATTTGGGGACTTTGCTGGTCAGGAAATATGGAAAAGTTTCCTCCCAGTCACTGATAGTTTTGACCTGATGCATTCAACTGTTATTATCCTGGAAACTTGGGTGTTCACAGTTTTATTATGAGCAAGATGTTGGACAAAGGGTAACACCTGTTTGTCCAGAAGCCAAATGAACATTGAAGACCCATCTCCTGCTTGTACACAATCCTCATGCAGCTGGCAGTACACTATTACTGTAAAGTCTGAAATGGGGGTCTCTACAACCAGTTTCCAGATCTTGAGAGTTTAGCTCACTGAAGTTGTACTTTTTTTTGGACATGTGTGATCATTGGCCTCTTTTGGGATATTCTACTCCAGGTGCTCATGGCATGGAGTTACATCGATAGCATACATTCTGAAATGGAGGTGTGTGACCAGTCACTGATGGTTTGGAGCAATTTTTGCCTTGTGAAATGGTTGGTTGACATGAGACGTGGCATTCGCTGGTGGTCCCAGTTTGTGTTGTGAACACTTTTTTTACCACTGCTAATTGGATGTGGCCTGCATTTGCCCTTACGGATTAAAAACATTTCACTGTACTGTGTTGCACACCAACAAATTCTGATACTTTGCATGCAAAGTGTTTTTTGATCATCCAAATGCAAGGACTTCTTTTTTTGCCAGTCTGTAACATCTTTAACAGGAAACACGACTGCCACAGATACAATGCACCACCCACCCCACAATCAATTTTCAGCTTGATGGGAGTGCCATGCATAGTAGCCTCTGGTAGAGCACACTCAACCATTATGAGTTTGCCCAGGGTGATGTTAAGTTTTTGTCCAGTGTGCTTATATACAAAGTTTACCAATCTCAAAGCACATATACAGAAGAATACCAGACATAAGCAAATGCGTCTAATGTTTCCACATAGCTTACTTTCCCTGCAGCAACAATGGGACATCAGATTATACTGATAGAAAGCCAAACGATAAGGGTTGACTTTAACCATGCTGGACACTGTTTCAACTTATTGCAAACTTTATTTCTAAATTTGTATAAAGAAAATCTCAACTATGAAGTATTGAGGGCAAGCATGAAGTAAACGTGCATACATTTGCAGTTTTTTAAGCAGTCTATTAACACCAACGAAAGCAAATTAACTTTCCACTTGAAGGATAAATATACACAATGGTTTGGATTTTCCCAGAAATGTAGTTGCAAAAAGAGAAAATTAAATATCTTCTGTTGAAATCAAATTTGGCATGCTTCCTCTCCTTTTCTAATTCTCTATGCTTTGTCCATAATATGTTTCTTAAAAATATTAGTTATCTGACATGCAATTTTCTTCTCCTTAACTTTTCATTCAATGATTTTGCTTTTATACAAATGTCTACAACAAAGCACCATAAAATAAACCTGCACTGAAAATAAAACAACTCCATAATACGTACTTGCCACGATTGCTTAGTGTCTCCAGTACAGGCATTATGGTTCACAACAAATTACGTCAACTCCTTAAAATGTGAAACTGCCACTGTGCAAAATACCCTTAGGCAACTGTCTATGTATCACACACACACTTCACTTACTTCACACTTTCAACACTGGGAATCAACTCCGATCTACCTAAAATGGAAAAGTAATTTCAATTCTATGGAGGTTTGCATAATTTATTACAGTGTGTCATAGGAATACAAAAGTACGTGTGGCATGTATCAGATCCCTTGTAATATGACAAATATCTGATGTAAATTAATTTAATTTCCTATTTCTGTAAGTGAATGTCAAGTACTGAAAAAGCTAAATACTGTATGACATGTTCCACTGTAAAGTTGAAAATTAAATTGGCAAAATGTTTATGTGCACTTTGTTAGTTTATCACTTCTTTAGATACATCGCAATGATAAGGATGATTGATGATTAATTAAATAAAGAACAGATAAGAACCGTTGTCCTCGTCACAACATGGAACCAGAATCTTTGGCAGTGAGCTTGAGGATAAAGAACACGACTTGAACACCATATTACATTATATGGCATCAAATGTATTTGTTCATTGTACTTGGATTGAGTTGAATTTCAGTTTATCAGCTGGCAATATCATCATCATTAATCAGCTCAAAAACTTGTACTTTCCTTTATACACCCCTTCATTAAGGGCAAGACTGGGACTGCCAAGAGGGTTGTGGCAGTTTTCACAAATAAGGTGCCACCTTGAGAAAGGCAAGTAAAATTATCCTGTGATAAAAAAGTTGAAAATGCATAAATATGGCAATATTGGCATTACTTACTTCTGTTGTTCTACTGGGTAATTTATAATCATGACCATATAGTTAAGAACAACATTGTAATAATGAATCATGCGACTTTAATAGAATATGACAAAGAATTATTTTATAATTGGGATAGTTCCAGGTTTGAATCCTGGGCATCGTGTTCTATGTGAGTGTCCCTTCATCAATTTGATCGTATCATCGCTCATCCTCATTGTTACGGTTACCCAAGAGTGGCAGAAAAAGAACACTAAACAACAAAAATAAAATAAAATATAATTGTGAGAGAGAGTATTAACACCAAACAGGTGTTTCCAATTTTCAAAACTCTCCTGCATACAAACCCCCACAGACAGCAACTTCTTAATAAATTATTTATCACATCATACATGTAACAACTGTTTTTAATTATTAAGTACTTATAAACTTGATGTGATGTATAAGAATGGTTGGATTACAAACAAAGTGATAAAGACATTTTTTTTATCAACCAGGGTGAACTCCCATCCCAATGTAGCAGTTCTATATGAGACAGGAAAAGCAAAAAAGGCATTGAACATGGGTTATCAGAGGGTTACTAAGAAGGTGCTCTGCGGGCCAGTCCAGACCTGCCTTGATATTAGTTTCAAATCCAACATAATTATCTTAATATAGACTTTTGAAGCATTTCAACATTGAACATTTTTGTTACATTCATATTTTTTTATTATATCATGTCACATCATCATTAATAATATCAGCTATATATTATTCTATTGCAGTGATACAATCATTTTACTGTGCAAGTCATGGTTAGCTTGGATGTACCAAATGGCCCTCAAAGGGCTCTTGTGTCATGAAGTATAAGTTTAATATTAAAGTAATAAATTTTGCATATATAATAATTATAATAATGAAGAAATAAATTTTGCTTTTACCTGACATCGTGATTTTGACAATGACCATTGCTGAGCAAAATTGGGAGCTAGAAGCTTTAAGAATCTGCTAATAAATTAACCTGGTTAAATGCTTTTTAATGAAGATGATGAATGGGATTAATATGAATACTTCATAAAATGTACATAGTTTCTTGAAACCATTGCATGTGTGTTTTTGTACAGTTGCTCAAGAAAATCCACCCACTTCTCTCATAAAAACAATACCTCCCCCGGGTATCAAACCTGGGACACCTTGATTACAAGGCGAGGACATTACCACTACCAGGTCACCCTCTAAGTTTGACATTAAGTAGTCAACTTCAACTTTCCCACTCACCACCAAAGTTCCCAGCTTCAAGTCCCAGCCTGGACATGGTGTTATGCGAGGGTCTGTTTGTTTCAATCTATAGATATGGATAAGTGTCTGTGTGTGTGCATAAATCCAGGCAACATAGCCTCAAAAAGTCATTGTTAAAAAAAAGATAAGAAATGTTACCATGTATTGTTAAAAAATGTAATTATCTTGCAAGAATGTTTCATATGTTAGTATTTATACAATTTAAATGATTAGGAAATGATACTGTATCACAAACATGTCAACATTGAGGAAACCATGGATTACTGTACTTCCTAGAGGTTAATACATCAATTTTATCTAATCACTCCTATCGCCGCGATTAGCCAAACATGGCATAAATACGACAGAAACGAAGTAAACAGTACACAATATTTCGCAGAATTAACAAACAGGTACTGACTACGAAGAAAAGCGGAATTCACAGAAGGCAAAATATTCTATGCTCTTAAATTCACATGAGAAACAATTGAAAACACGTTGGAAATCTGTTTGGCTTTGTTGGATTGTAAAGTGCCGCCAGATGCAAAGCGTTGAACAGTGGAGAAAACAATATTAAAAGAATTAATAAAAATAGCTTTCCACCTACAACTCATTCAATGCCATGAACTCTACAAGCCACACACCAACTTCACTATTGTTGTCAAATATGACGCAGTAAATATCACTTAATGCTTCTTCTTGGTCCCTTCGATCAACGAAGCGCAATTCACTCGCCTCAGATTAGCTGACGTAATCAAAACACACAACACACCGCGATATCTTTCAACTAGTTTTAAGTCTTGACAACTTAGGAGCTTGAGTTCCACACCAAAACCACCACAATGCGATGTTTCCTATAGCATAAAAAATAAAAGTCATTAATTTCTTCAAATAGTGATCTGCTGCTATTGTGTCTCAGAGAGAAGCGACCAGCACTCCCGCTCAAGAAAGACAACGGGCTTATACTGCTTAGCAGACAACTCGTTCTGCAGTTATCATACAACACGTAGTCCCAGATACGCTTTCTTCGCGACTATCAATAGCACCAGCTAGCATCATTGCGAGGGGACAGCTGGAAATCTGGCCAACTCTGATCCCCTCCTCCCCTTCGCTTTCTGTAACTACTCTGGCATACTTCCCGCTGCATTCCTTCACAACTTAACTGCGCAAAAAGCAGATCCTTTCCTCCTGCTGAAGTTCAAGCTGTCTTTCATTTACAACTGTCAATGACAAAAAGTATCTTTTTTGACTTTTCACAAAAAAAATGTCAACAACTTTTTTTTTCAGTCACGATAATCCAAGTCTGTGAAAGAGTGATGTCTGATCGGAATTTTCATGGATACCTGCATAATTAACTACTCTAGGGCTCAACCTGTCTTTCACAGGTACAGTGGGATGCGTAAGTTTTCCCAAGCAAATTATCCGCCATCATGTATATTTTGTTTGTTTTGCGCAATGAGAGCTTCAAGAATTGAACCAAAACACAAAACAAGCTGCTGACAACATCTCCATAAAACACATACGATGTACAAGAGAAAAATCAATGAAATAGCAGAGGACCAATTTGCCGAGTAATATTTATGCATACCACTGAACATGCTGGAAAATCGTGGGGATAAAGAAAGCGGGCCAATAAGCTTATGGTGCTGATCACACCACCATTTTACTTTGTTGTGGCGGGGAGATTGTGTCGGGATTTAATAGGAAATATATTTCACAATGCAGGTTCGCAGCTACACTAATTTCCAGGGTCAACGAGTTAGTTTTGTACCACTGCACGTTCTGAAAAGGGGGAGGGGTGCACTGCAGAGATAAATAGGAATTGCAGTTCTCCAAGTGACGTGATTCAAACAAGCAAGTGTTCGCTATGGATGCAGCCCAGGGTGTACTTACTACAAGGGAGAATGACATTTGAGTGTCTTCCACCATCTTCGAGACTGTACCCACAGTTTAAAGTAGGGTCGTTTCCTCGCCGGCGCCCACTACCATTACAAGGCGACAGCGATAACCACTAAGCTACCGGGAAACTCAACAAGTTTCGTCTATTTACGATTTGTTATATACAAATAAAACTCCTTTTATAGACCATAAATATGCTGTACATGTCTCCTCAAACATTACACGTGCTGTCCCCTGGACAGGTGTTACGTAACACAAATTGCCAACGCCAACAATGTGTCGTCTTTCTGCCAAGCAAGCACGTATTGATAACATGCGTTGCGCATTATACCACCTTGTGTGTGCCCGATTCTTATATTTTAATAACTTATATGAAATATTTAATTTTGTTTAGCAATAATTAAAGTCCACCATTCTGTCTTACAGCTTAAAATAATTGGACGGAAGAGAAGAGATTGGACTGTTCCACACGAGCCGCTCCAACGACGACATCGCAAATACCATTGGGAACCCAGCCTGGCAATGTTTAGCGCCACCCAAGCAAAACAAACGAGTAAAAATACAGACTCCGTGGTGTAACTGTAAACAAACGTTTAACTTTGTATTCACTTGCACTTTATCTTAGCTTGTTGCTGCGTAACATTTGAATTGGGTATCGCTGCACGCAGTGGGAGAGGTTGGTTATTTTACACCTGCCGGTAGGTCTCTCACAAAAAAGATCCATACGCCAACAGGTGTAAGATAATCTATATAAAAAAATTAAAAAATGCCCCACTTCCGTAAGATTTGTAGATATTTTACTGATTGTACGGCATTTACAGTGGACGCATCACTCACCTTACTCTTACCAGATGGATGTACAGTATGTAACATTCTTATTCGTATACACGAATTTTCAAAGAAAATGCTTTAATATCTTAAAGGAAATGCACTCTTTTGAAATTGTTTCTTTACAATTCAATAACTAATATCATTAGGAACATAAAATCTTACCCAAATTCTGTATAACCAATGACAATAATAAATTAAATGAAACTGAAAGAGAAACATGCCATTTTTTGTACAACTTTTCTATTCATACACTTAATAATATAAAAGAAAAATGTATATTCAGAGCAAATTGACTGACAGTTCTAATACTTTGATGCGTATCCTTTGGCTTTAATTACTGCTTGACACATGTTCTTCATAGAATTAACCAGTTTCCGACATGTTTCAGAGCTTATTTTATTCCACTCGGCTTGAACAGCAGTTTTCAACTCTTGTTTGGACTTGACGCCTGCTTTATGGACTCGCCTCTTCAAAATTGACCATAAATGCTTAACGGGATTTAAGTCTGGACTTGAGCTGGTGTTTGTAGCACTTTGGGCACTTTCCATATTAGCCAATTCATGTTAACTCGCGCCTTATGCTTATTGTCATTGTCTTGTTAGAATCTTTAGATAGGCGGTATGTCCATTTTTTGGGCACTCTGCTTTACGTTGTTCTTCAATATGTCCAAATAGACATATCCATCCATGCTATCATCAATAAACTGGATGGTACCAACACTTTTGGACGACATACAGCCCCAAATCATTAATGACCAACCACCATGTTTAACTGTTGGAACTGTGTTAATATGATCATTGTCTTAATTTGATTTTCTCCAGACCCTATTTATCCCATCTGACCCGTATATATATTAATCTTGGACTCGTCTGACCATATGACACTGTCGTAAAATTCCTGGTCCTTGTGGATGTGCTCTTTCGCGAATGAAAGTCTATTCCTGCGATTCACCTTATTTACATACGGCCTCTTTCGTGGTATTCTGCCATGATATCCATGTTTCCACCAGGCACGTCGGACAGTTTGATCGACATTATCTTGCCAGCAACATTTTCTACTAACGGTCGTAACTGAGGAACACTTAGTCGGGGGTTTTCTCGCACTCTTTTTAAAATAAAGCGTTCATCACGTTTATTCAACCGTCTCTCTTTAGGTTTTCTCTGCACATTCTGTGTTGAACCTTCCTCTCTAAATTTGTTTACTATGTATTGAACTGTGGAGTGTGATTTATTGACTTTGTCCAATTTTTCTTAACGAATAACCTCCAAGGGTCAAATTTATAGTAACATCATTCAGATCGGAACTAAGTTCCTTCAAATTGCTCATTTTGAACACACTGATAGATAGACGATAAGCTTACAATACCTACGCCAGCATTCCGCTTGACGGGGAGCGCACCTGCATGTTCAAACTTGTTACGAAGTTGACAACTGCACGAAATCCCCCGAATAGCGGTGGCGCTGTATGCGAGGAAGATTGAAACTCTTGCCTGTACGAATAACAATATTGCATGAAACAGCGTGTTTTTCTCTTTTCACACAAATTATATGCTCTGTTTATACACTTTGAACATACATTTTTATTGACATTTGTTGGTGAAACCTTCATTAACATTAATTTCCAGGTACATATGAAAATAATTATATTTACTAGTATATGACATTTTTTCCTCGGAAATTCTATGTGTACGAATAACAATGTTACATACTGTATGTGGACGGACGTGCGTTAGGAATAAAGAGGGAGGGATGAGTTCGACATTGTTTATTTAACGTTCCACGTTATTTACCAGTAATGCCACAACATAAACATAATATAAAATAATCCAGCAGAAACAGTTTGCATGCAAATGAATGTAATAAATACAAGCATTGATTCCGAATTTTGGGCAGGATAAGGATACTTGCTGTAACTACATTATATATACGAGGGCCACTATTTGTATTTTGAGCCTTGGCAACACTGATTGAAGTTAGGCGCGATTTGACGTTTGCACGGAATCGTCTGGCATTATTGACCATAACGTACTTCAAATGTTTTAAATGTTTTGTCAATAGCTTGATTTGTGTTGTTTATGTTGCCTTGGAGATTGCGCGACAACAATAAAATGGAATTAACTCATGAACATTTTCGTGTGATGATTTGTTATGATTTTCGACGTGGATTATCAAGACAAGAGTGCATCGATCAACTTACTTCCACATTTGGCGATGAAGTCCCATCCTTTGCCACTGTGAAACACTGGTATAACGAATTTAATCGTGGCCGCCATTCGCTCACCGACGAGATTCGCGAAGGTCGTCCAAAATCAGTTGTTGTTCAAGAAAACATTGATGCTGTGCAAAACCTAATACTGCAAGATCGTCATGTGACATACTGTGAGATTGAGGCAACCATAGGCATTAGTTCCACCAGCATATATAAAATATTACATGATCATTTAGCTGTGATAAAGGTATGTTCTCGTTGGATCCCACACAATTTGACAAAAAGACGCTCGCGTCAATTGGTGCAAACAAATGCTCAATAAATACTATCATGGTGCTTCAAAAGATTGTAACAGGTGACGAATCATGGATATATGCATATGAGCCGGAACGTAAACAGCAGTCGACTGTATGGGTGTTTCAAGATTAACCCAATCCAACAAAAGTTGTTCGCGCTCGAAGCACATCGAAACAAATGGTCGCCTGTTTTTTCGGAAAAACTGATCATGTGGCAACTGTGCCTTTAGAGGAACGTAGAACAGTCAACTCTGAATGGTACACAACAATTTGTTTGCCAGAGGTCTTCGGTCAAATACGGAAAACAAACAAACGGCGTCGGATCATTCTTCATCAAGACAATGCCAGCTGTCACACATCTCGTCTAACAACCGACTTTATGAACAGTCAAAAAATCGAATTGATGGGTCATCCGCCGTACAGTCCTGATTTGGCACCCAATGACTTCTTCTTGTTCCCGAATGTCAAGAATAAATTGCGTGGACAACGACTTTCGTCGGTGGAAGACGCCGTTGATGCGTTCAAAAACCATATTATGGAGGTGTCTCAAGAAGATTGGAAAAACTGCTATGACAAATGGTTCGAACGAATGCAAAAGTGTATTGACCATAAAGGAGAATACTTCGAAAAACAATATAGCAGTTTTCAATGCCAAATTCCTGTTTTTTCATTGTTAGGCTCAAAATATAAATAGTGACCCTCGTATATATATATATATATTTTTTAAAAAATAATTTTAAAATATGTTACTTGTTAACATTAGAATTTCTATTGCCGTCTTTGTATTGTCTCAAGAACAATCGTGATTCAAACAGTAACTGGAGGTATTAACTTATTCAAACTGTTCCTAAATAAACAACGTTTTGTACATTTTGTCCATATCTGTAACTTTCAGTCTGAAAGTGCGAGCATTAAGTTCCTTTCTGGATAGGATATTCGATTTTCGACCGTCAATCTTTGTTTTAAACTTAGGATTCCATCAATATGTTCTGTAATGAATGCAGGCCCGTGTTCAGGATTCTTTTTAGGGAGAGGGCAGACCCGAAATTGTATATGTGTGTGTGTATATATATATATTATATATATATGGGGTTGTAGAGAAAGATATATACATATATTACAAAATAGTTCAAATATTTCTGTTCCGCAAATTAACCATTTTTCACATTTCCTACAATTTTCTTATGCGAGCGCCATTGAAAAGTCATGATAATTCTGTTTAGAAAATAATATATTTATAAATAAAATGTTGCGTATTAGCAATTATTACAATAAAGAACATGTCTAAATGTGAGTTAACAAAAAAAATATACATTTTCGCATCCCCTCTGCAGTTCGGAAACGTCGGGACAGGGATTAAAAGTAACGCACTGTCCTGACTAAATGTGTGAATCGGATGTCTGGTTGCCTTGCATCAAAAGCTAAAACTACCCAATATTGCAGACTGGAGACTTCTATTCTATTCATTTATGCAAGAAGAAAATTGAAATTTTTACAAATTTGAAAAATCGACGATGTTATTTTCGTAGTTTATTATAGGTTCACATTTAAATATTTCACGGTTCGAGGGAGGGACCATGGCCCCTCCCCTGGGTAAGGGGCCTGAAAGAAAGGTAAAATATAAAAAGTACTTCATCCCAGAAGTATATCCATGAAGAAAGATTTCTAAGAAACTACCTTCGCCTGACCTGTCATGACGTGTTACCATGATCTGTGTACAAGTGATGACATAAAGAATGCAGTAAAAAAGGTAAGCATTTCAAGATATGAAGCAATGTAAATTGACAATGACGTTTCGTCACTGCAGGACTGGATTGCACAAGTACAAGCAAAGAAACAGCTATAAAAATTAAACATTAAACAAGTAACCAAAGACTTCATGTTAAGCCCTCTGTACAGATGAAAGCTCTACTCTAGATTTGGTGTTTTATTTTTCTCTTTCTTAAAAATTACCTACATCCTACGACTTTCAATCCCTGCCCCAACTATAGGTATAGAAAGACTGGGAAGAAGGAGAGGGGGAGGGGTGAACAGGAACTGCTGGCAGTGCAAGTGTTTGCAGGCGAAAGGAAGTCCGTGACAAAAGAACAGAAAAGACAGCCGTCTCGCTTTCTGCCTAAACGAAGAAAACAACTGCACCAGTTCCTGTTGTCCTTCAAGAACAAATCCTGTCAGATACAAAGATCTGGAAGTTAACATGCAACTTGAAAAACACAATGTAGTCAAGCACAAAATGCAGCACTGTACTCATTATATTGTTTGCGACTTCATAGGATTTCCCACTTGCACCCAGAAGACAGAACATACGAAGGTGGTTTGAAAAGGTAAACTGAAATGAAAATTAATGATTCACTCGCATTTCTTCAACATGATCTTTCAACTCGGCACATTTTGCCCGACGATGTTCTAATGTTATTATACCTATTAAACAATTTGAAGAGATCTACAAAACAATCCTTCACAGCATATATACTACGTCAGTGTTACAAGAAAATGTTGTCCCGAGAGTCAATTCTTGAGATTGGGAATAGACGTAGTCGGTGTGCTAAATCTAGCGAGTAGGCAGTATGCTTGAACAATTTAAACTTCAGCTCATGAATTTTAGCCACGGATACTGCCGACGTCTGCGTTGTCCTTATGAATGAGAAAATGGTGCTACTGAGAACAAAGTTTCCTCATGCCAAATGTTCGTTAGAGCCGAACGAAGCGAACTCCCGGCAGGGACCCGCCTTTATGGTAGTGGCCCACTTCCCGCAGTGGCATTGCCCCTCCTCCTCGAAGCGGCCAGCAGGGAAACAGGATTTTGTCAAAATAATAGTTCTGCGTTGTGAATGTTCAGCAGATATCTTCCACAATATCTGAAATTTCTTTACATTTCAACATTCAAAACTATCTTCGGTCTTTTCAATCATGTCTGAAGTTGTCACCGTTACCTCATTTTGCCATGCACTGAGGTGTTCATCTTCAATACTCGCTCGACTTAGTTACAATTTCGTAGTTGAACAGTTTCAATAAGAATATTCGCCAAGAACAGTATCTAGTTCTCATCTGGAGCAGTTTCCTCTGGAAAATCATCTATTTTGAACAGCCAAACAAAACTTATGGAGCACATAGAACTGAAACCCGGCAAAAGCTTGTATGAAGCATGGAACAAAATGCCGGTGGAATGCTTTACTTTGTAGTGCCTGTCATCTACTTTGTCAAACAACCCTCGCACATAATGTGGAAATACCCAGGAAAATCCATACCAACATGACCCGTGAAATATCTCCAATATTTTCGCGACAATTTGTATGTTGCATACAAACTCCGAGTGGCAATTACCAGTGCTTTAACTGAAGCTATAAACTAATTTTTTTATGAAGTTTCATAACTTCATTTTTACGTTTCACGGTCGTATCGTCCATTTCTTCTTCTCTTTTCCCTGCGCAAATGACACAGGAAACAATTTAAAACGTTAAGGTAGCTACAAAGTACATTGATTGATTTGCTTTCTTTTAATTCGCTTTTTGTGCCACTTTTGGCTAATTTGCGAAGATGGGGATGAGTGATGACATGGATGAATGGACACTCACAAACATCCATGCCCGGGCCGGGATTCGAATCCGGGACCCCTGAGCTACAAAGTACAATAGCACCTAATAAATGTTTTCCCATTTGTTTCACCAATGTGCAGAAAACTTTGACAGGTAAGTGACAACCTTGTCTTGAAAAAAGTTTGCATTTTCATATCTACAGCAAAATCATAGTTACCATTTGCTCACTGGCCCCTTGGCCTCACCCCTCTCTTCCTCAACTTCAAATGGGCATGTGGAATGGTCGACAGTGCTGCGGCTAACACCTTAGCACTGTTGTATAAAGTTCCGTGTCTTGAAATGCCTGCCTAGCATACGTACTTAGTGAATCCTTAGTGAATTTATTGTTAACATTCCATCTTTCAGGCATGCGTTCTTCAATGCGATAGCAACGATACTTAAGTGCGCCGGAGGGTTCGTTTCTCGATCCCGAAGGTTCTAGGTCTGAGTTCTTCCATTCGATTTACCTAATGATTAATCCTCAACGTCATAAAAGTGTCTTGAATGGCATTTTTTCAAACCAATCCCATATTTGCACCTCTACAATGAAACATTAAATATTCAATTGAAATTCCCAGATTCATTGATTGAATTGTTATTTGAAGACCACTTTATGCAAAGATAGGCTAATTAGGACTGGACCTACAATTTAAAGTGGGATTCGAACCACTGTGCCATGTGCCTCCACCTAGTATCGAACACGGGATCCCTTGATTACAGTGACGTGACCAAGGGGTAGGGGTGTTGATGGGAGTCAACAACCCCCTCCCTTTAAGGTCCAGTATTCCTAAAAAAAAAAGGCACATCAAAAGCGGGAAAACATTGCAAATTGAGGAATGGCTACTAAAAGAGGTACACGTAATTCCTCCTAAGAAAATAAAAAATGATTTGATTTGACTAAGCCAGAAATCCCGCGTTCGAATCACGGCCTGTCCACGGGTGTTCGTTGTGTCCCTTCATCAATTTTATCGTATCATGTTCGCAATTAGCCAAAAGTGACAGAAAAGCGAAGTAAAATAAACCAAACCAAACAATCAATGATTTGATTTTTGTTACTTAGCGTCGCTTTTTGCCACATTTGATTAAATAACAAGCAGAAGAACGCGCGTTCTCTTGCCCAAATAAATACAAGGTACATCCGTATTTATGAGTTTAGCTAATCAGTTTTTATTATTTATTGGAGGAAAAAAGATTAGAATTTAAATGAATACTACTAATGTAAGACGAGAGCGAGAGAGAGCAAATATTTGTTATATCTTCCGTATTTGAAAAAAAAAAATAAAGCATAACATTTCCGATCATTTTTGTCTGCACATAATAAGTTCTCATTTGATAAACAATAAAACTATATTTTTACATCCCACATTATACATACATATTATACATACAACGTGTATAAATTTATGGTGTAAATAGAGAGAACATAAATACTGCAGAAATTTCTTCCCCGAGTGCTTCTTCAGAAGATTTATAAAGGAATCGAAGGGAAACCAATCCCCTATCTGTTCCTATAGGAGATAGACTGAGGTACCATAAACCAGGACCTTTCAACCATTGCAGCAGGGGGCGCGGGGGGAGGGGTAAGGGAGGTAGAGGCACATATCTTCCCTTTCTCTTCCGGCGGCCGTTTCTACCTGAAACTAGTGAGGCGGAGGAAAACTCAGCTAGAGTAGCTCCTTCCAATCTGGCACCTAGGGACGAGAAGCGCGTGAAAACAAAGTGTTGCATATGAACTGTGGCTTCAACAAGACAATAAATATTGTGATTTGAAAATAATTAGAGATGTAAGATTGATTTATCTATCTCTGGTAGACTAGCTACTCCTCAGTGCACATCACTGCTTGATTACAAGCAATTCATTCATTGCGTTTGATTGTTCACTCATGTTCAGATAAAGTGGTACAGTCACGGATACTTCTGGGTTGTAACGATCCTATGTAAAGTAAATGGAGTTGTTACAACCCAGAAATGTCCGTGACTACATATTTCAACGGTTAAACCCTATAAATTGTGCCAGTTTATGTGAACAGGAGTGTACAAATAATAAAGTATCGTATGGTATGTGATTATGTATGTACAAAAAATGCTTCTCCAAGTAGACTTAAATTTTAATTTCAAAAACAATCTACACGATAACACTGGAGAGCGACGCTGATAAACGCACTTGCTTTTTTTCTACCCAGCCCTCAATCTGTCTGCAGGAAAAAATGACATCACCCACTCACTCCACTTCCAACACCAATCAACAGTCCCTGATTATACGTGACTGAGACAGCAGCACACGTGGAGATTCCAGATCACCCAAGGGCGCACACGGCGGTGGAGCAGCGCGCACCAATTTTTCCTTATAACAGCAGCCTCAATTACAGATCGTTGAAGGACGCCAAGCTTTACAAGACAGTGTTCCAAACCAATGGCAAATGTTACTACACATAAATTACTTGCCGTTCGTATTTTGTCAACAAGAGGACGGAAAAGTTTTGGTAAGGCGAGTTTCGACTTATCAGCAGTATTCGAATTTGATTACATAAAACAAACAGATGGACTTTTGATAAACATTAAAATACTGACCAAGGCAGAATTGGTCAGTGCCTTAATGTTTTATTAACATGGAAGCAAGGCTTAACAGTGTTACCAATGGACTTTTGAAGTGCCTTTGCAGATTTGGATATTTCTGGGGTATTATAACCCCCCCCCCTTGAATTCAAATGTCATTGCCCATTACATTTAAAAACAGCATTCCATTTATTTATTTATTTTATATATAACTTACAGTTCCAGGATTTCAATTTTTTCCTGCAAAAATCTGACATGCCTTTCCAAAATTATACTGTAATACTGAAAATTATTGATGAATAATAATTAACAGTACACGTTTTCATAGGAATCCCGTCCCCAGGTTGAAATACAAGCAACTTCCCTGCCAATTCCTTCAATTCGAGCACAAGTTACCATGCCAACAATCGCTTTAGAAAGTGATTCATGGAACGAGATTCACCCAACAATGATCCTGCGAAAGCCTGTAAGATAAAAATCCAATTTGTACAGAGAACTAGTGAGGCATCAACTGGGGAGAGCGAGTGTGCGTGTGTTTTATGTTGAATCTTGCATGTAGAATATACGTTTAAAAATGTGTTTGGTGGATGAAGTCTTGTGTACTGTAATTCTATACATGTTCTAAGCACGCTTAAAAATGGTTGGCAACACTGAAGTAAAAGAGCTATAATAGCAACTGAATGCAGGATTGATTATCTCCTTGCTCCAGAAAACTACAATCGGAATTAGTATTCAACTTGAGTCGACAGGATTAAAACATAACGTCCGAGAATTCACATTCTTCGTAGAATTACAGTGACAAAAGTAATGCATTCCAAAATTGATCGTCGATAACTTGAAAGCCCTAAGCAGTTCTCGCCCTCAGTATTCTTACTTGACAACGATATCAAGTTAGATAATATATCCAATTAATACCTGTGTATCTACTAACACCCATCCACCCCCCACTGTGGCCTCTTAATGCTATATGCCTTGCCTATCAAGAGAAAGTAAACTAGGGCGAGGGAATAAGTTTTTGTGAAAATTATCAATTTTATATTTGCCCATCCTAATTTATATCAATATTTGGCTCCTGCCCACCCAGTCAAAATTTGATGGCGCCGCCCCTGTACTGGCCTAATGATATCACTAACGTTGGTGTTATTCTGAAGAGTGTATACGTGACACAACTGCCAAATGGGATGCCTTCTTATCTTCATTGCAAGCAATGAACCTTACCCTGTTATCATATCACCCCACTGAAATCCGAGGCACAAGCGCTCCTTGCATGGAAACAACGTTGGGTTTATGTACATACGCCCTTGGCCTTGAAAATATTGACTACTTTAATAAAATGTGTCGATGTCATTACATGATGATTGCTGTTATTGTAAATCTTGCTCATTACATGAAACATGACTAGTGCAGCGTGTATGATTTAAGAAGCTATTTAGGAATTAAGGAGCGGAAGCGCTACAATAGTAACAGAGGTTTTCACTTTTTTCACGTCGCGGCGGTCCCCTTGGCTCTACCGCCTTCCTTATTCGTCTGCAAAAAATAATGTAATATCGAAATTCACAATAGTAACATGCAGAGATTGTCGAAAAACCCCTCTCTAAGGAATTCCTTGGCAGCCTTTTTCGGCGTTGTAAAAATAGGTAAGGATAGAATCGATAGTAATCTTATGTCCAATACACGTGAGATTTTATTAGTATTGAAAAAGTTAGGAGTGTGAGGGAGCGTTTGGCGTAATGTGATACTAAGGTGGATCACTGCGTTTTGTCTCACGACCCAGTTAATTCTTACTGCCGTGATTAATACAAGAGCTGGAAAAGCCATGTAAAACACCGAAATATAAATGGCCTAGAGTAAGGGAACCACGCTCAAGTTCTTCGGTTTAGGAAAAACAGTTCTTGGGATTTTTTTCACCAAGAATATGCTAACATCGTACATGCAGCAACCCGCCACAACACAATGCCCTCCCCTCCTCCTTCCCAACACCTCCAGGAAGCTGTGTATCCACTAAATGTATGACACTTATATGCTCACTCAAATCGAGTAATAAGAGAAGTTGGCTACATTGAAATGTATACTTTGTGCAACATACGGGGGAAAAATACAACTAACGAAGCCCCCCCCCCCCCTGTAGCCTAGATTTTTGTAGGATGGTAGACGCATTTCGACCGAAAACTAGAAATTTACGTTTTCCATTCTAAAACTTCCATTAACTGCATTTTCTAATTCGGTTAGATCGCAAGGCAATTTTATTACGATGTTTTCTAAAATGAAAGGGGGGGGTGCAGCTGCATATATACCTGGATAACAGTGGTCACTGATCATTTGATACTAAGTACAAATTGTAATTGATCAGCATGAGTCGCCAATCTTTCTACGAAATCTGCTGCCTGTCTTGTAGGTGGATATATTCAATGACTGTCATTGTTCTTTGATTGTTGGCATTAGAGTTAAATGTGTACAATTATTAGCTTCTATATCACTATACTTCGGAATAGGTCTAACAGGTGTCGTAAATGAATTGGTATAAGCTAAGTAGGACGACGTTCAAAATCTAAAGAAGCGTTATGTTTATTTTTTCTGTATGTTTGTTCCTCAATTGAGTACCGACAATGACATGATGTTCTCTCATTGGTTTCATAATTATATCTATCATTATCGTTGCAAATATTGTGGAGAGAGAAATACGATGTTCAAGAATCAAAGAGTACACAAACTACCTAATTCTTAAATGCTAGGAATTGGAAAGATTAAAATAGGGCTCCCAGCACCGATGTCTAGCAATAAAACTGCTGCTTTCATATCAAGGGTTCGCGGGTTCGATCCCCGGTGGAGGCAATATTCCATTAAGTGGTTCAGATTCCGATAGAAACTCCGATTAGCCTCTGTGTATATAGTGTACTTTAATACAAATCCAATGAACTAATCGTTGCAATACGGTGTACGCTTGGGCAATGTTATTGCTCGCAGTCCTAGTCCTACACGTTAATTAATTATAATTTGTAAGGTTAGAAAATAATTTCTGCAGTGCCGTCATATTGGCCAACCTTGATTCTGTGCCGGAGAATCACATCTAAAACTATTGGTCCAATTCTGATCAGTATTTATGCATAATTATTCTGAAATAAAATTATAATCTTCAGCAGTTAGTTTACTAACCAAAATACCCAGTTCAAGAGTTGCAAATAAGCTACATTCAATCAGTGGCGAAGCGTCCTATGAGGGCCGGAGGTCGGGCCTACCCTAATACGCGTAATTTGTCTATTACGTATTATTTTATTACTTATAATTTCATTAAACGACGCTTAATAAAAGAAAACTTAAATCCTAGGTCTTCCGATAATTACTGCAAGTTTCCAACCCTGCTTGGAACTCGATCTGCGCATTTAGCGAGGCCAGCCTGAGAGTGCCTCAACTGGTCTCATAACAACCTACGTGATTCGTGCGAGAAAACATAATTTCAGGGGCGCATACGCCTGTAACGTACACGGTGAGTCCGGCGAAGAGTGCCGATGTATACGAGCGCGTGACGAAGAAGGCAGTGGACGCACCTTGAAGCAGCGTTGCTAATACAGCGCATTGAATAACGTAGTGTGGAAAACGGCACTGTTCTGGGCGCTCTGGCTGCTTCCACACGAATATGATACCGCTAGAGGCGCTGGTGTCGTTACAGCTGCATGGTATTCGTCTGCTTATAATGAGACGTAAATGCAGTTTTTGCTGCAACGTCAGGTTCTTTTACGTGAAGCATTTCCACGAATGTGAAAATTGCTATGATATTTGGTACAGTGGTTGCGAATATATTAACGAACATTCTAGACAGTCGACCACGTCCTGTTATCGTTACTTTCATTAATATACGGGACAAAATATACGCGTGAAATGCTTTTGGTAACTAATTTCTTGTGTATGAATTAGGTTCATTATTATTATCATCATAATTTGTTTTCAAGATATACACACTGAAGCATTTGTATTCATCGACATGAGTGTAAGGACACTTTCAGACCAATAGAACAAGCGACACGGGATGTTCACGCTGATGTGACTAGTGGCACAGACACTTCCAGACTAAAATAGCATTCATTGCGAATGAGAGTTCAAACAGTAAACGACACGTTCATATGCCGTATTCGCGTGCTACTTGTTACTTAGGTCTGAAAGCTCCTTAAAGGAAGGGTGTTCAGACCGAAGCGACGCGCTACAGGGGGAGTTCCCAACTAACGTAAGTGACAAGCGACATGGTGCCTTCAGCCTATTAGCAAGCGTTTACTGCTAATTATGCGAACAGCAGATCTAGGCGACACGATAAGCCACACGTGTCGTTTGCTTGTCGCTCGTACTGGGCCCTTTTCCTCAATAGCTTGCAACGAGTTGCCGTGGTTTGTTGTTTGCGCATGCGCGATGCAATGCGTGTCTTGCTTTAGGGAGATTGCGCACCAAATCGACAAGCGGCACGCGACACTTATCGCTTGAGGATTTCACCAACCGAACGCTGCCCGTCATGCTGCTACGATGTGAAATGTTGCTCTTGATTGGCTCGTTTCCAAGCGACATGTGTCGCGTGTCGCTTCGGTATGAAAGTTGCCTTGGACCGAAGGACTTGTGTCGCTTTGGTGTGAAATCCCCGTATAGCTTCTTGCATGTCGCTTTGGTCTAAAATCTCCTTGAGGAAACGGTGCAGTCAGAGCTTGTGTCCCTACGTTTCGAAAGGCTGCATTGATTACCAACTGCTCGCTTCCAAGCGACACTTGTGGTTTGTCGCCTCGGTATGAAATATCTCTCAGGATACTATTTATATTCTAATAACATAGAAACAAACTCTAGTACACAATCCAACACTTGACGTCCGGAATCACATTGCGATGTTTCTTCTTGTGTTACGCATGCTATTTATTTATTAATTTTATTTTACGTTTCTTTCGAAATTTATGCCATTTCGTGACTGCAAATCACTCCACAAATATAACGGTTTCCATCAATTCACGTGGCGCCTTTCAAGACAAACAAATCTACACAATATATTCCAAAAACTAACTAATCCGCATTACTTTCATAAGAAAATTAGCAGCTGTGCTGATCGTACTGCCATCTATGTTGTCATCGGTCTCGGGAACCAGTTTCTTGGGTCGTTTTCCACACTACGTTATTCAAGGCGCTGTAGTTTCTAACTTTCCATGGAATATTCAGTGTGTGCCGGGAGCGTATGCATTATTAGAATTCTAACTGCAAATCGTATCAATCCATAGGATTGTATGTTTATTTTATTAAGTCTCTCTGAACGCTTCATGTTGACCAGGGCATTCACTTGTTTTTCTCAGCTGTCTCAAGCCTCTTAGGCATGTTTACAATGCGTTGTGTTGTGCCATGCAAACCTCCTGAGCATTCAGGAAACAGGTAACACTTCTGGGTTTGGTGTCAGCGGTTTGCATGGTAGCAATTATAATAAACACGATTCGGCGATTCGGCATCGAGGAAGAGCTCGATGGCCAGGGAATATAGAGGTGAGACAAGCTGGGAAGTGACTGGACTTTGGGAATTGAGTTGGTAGAGAGAGGAGGTCAGCAAGACAGGAGGTCGATAGTGGAAGCTCGCTTTGGTCAACACTTAGAGAGAAGCTCACAGAGGACTTCGCTATTTTCGATTCAGCTCAGAGACTTCAGTTAGACAGGTAATTATCCTACACCCAGCCATGATACAGGTTCAACGGTTCACAAAATCCAACGAGTTGCCATTGTCTTTTCAGTAGTCTAATTCCTTTGTGTTATTTGTACCTTTCGCATGCCAAGCAATAACTCGTCATGTCAATGACGAGTGCTCTCATCAAGAGGATGAATGATGAGTAGTTTACATCACCCCATCAGCTAACTGGTTAACCTGCTAGATACTTTTAAGATCCCACGAACTTTAAGGTTCGTTACGTGGTGGATTTGCTGGGGCTTCTCATGCATTTTTTCGGAAATGCGATGAGAAAAGAGTTTGTTAGCCAGTTTAAAAATTCAACCCCACCCCAACTTTCGTTACGTGGTGGAGATTAGCGGGTCTTTTCATTTTTTCAGAAATGAAAAGAAATTTTTAACCAGTTTAAATTCAATCCCACCCCAAAATTTTGCTCATTTATTTAGTTTTGTTAGTATGTCCTTGCCATATTTCATTTTGAAAATACATAGGGCTTAAAGCTTTTGCATTTATGGGGGGAGAAGAATTTATATATGCTATGATAGATGTTTAGTCTAACATGAGGATGAATTTGATTAAATTTATCGACTTCAAGTTTGGGTCGGTAATCAGCGAAATGTAGAATGCGGAGGAACTGCGCCCTAGCTCCGTCGCGGTTACCCGCGTCGGACTGGCGCTGTGGTATCAGGAGCGTCCGGCATTCCGCGTGGCGGAAGGTTCCATGTCGGATTTCAGGCAGCCACATTTTGCCAAAAATGCGGCCGGCCCAGGGACGTCCGTGGACGATTCCCTATCAATCTGCTCCTGGTAGCTCTGTGGTTCACTCACGAACCCGGTACCATGGTTACGACAAATTCCCACCTGAGAAATTTTTACCATCCAGAATTTTAAATAAGGAATAAGAATAAGGCATTTAGATTTGATGATTTCTTGCATTGACAGTGATTTTAGAATTTTTTTACATAATCTTGAATACGAAAATTATTACAACGTTGGTTATGAGGATGCAGTAAGCTACAGTGAACAGTAAACGATTTTATCTTTAACATTTTAATTAATTAACAACGTGGATTAAAAGTGGATTTTAAAGTTATTTATGAATGAGGAAAATAAATTAGTGCCACCGAGTCAGAGTCTATCGGCACTATGGTGCATTTTAACGAGTTATGGCACAGAGTATGCTTGTTTCAGTCAATATATTGTTATTATTATTATTATTAATTGAAATTTCTTAAAAGTTTAATTTAAATTTGGTTTAAAACTGACCGTAACTTGTAAAGGATTTAGAATGCTTGAACTATGACTGCTAAGACTTTTGCAACGAGGATATTACATTTTTATACATATATAGTTTTGGGAACGAATAAGGCCCCGAGGACCACTCATTTATATTCTTAATGACTGAAGTCTCCTAGCACCTCATGAAGGGAGCTTAGATTAAGGAGATAGTCAAGTTTATACGAGATAGTCACTTGCCTTACGTTACCTTAACTTACGCATACATTGCCTGAAAATTTTAATTCATGTTAATAGGTAAAGAAATGAAACGCTAATTATATTCCTCGACACGCTGTACAATGTTCGTACCGTGATTTAGGGTATAAACCGCCCGATTAATTAAAAGTTCTAGTTGAGAAGTAATAGATGTATAATTAGGCTGCAGTGACGAGAGATGTCCGTACACAGGTAAGCAGTAGTGACGAGAATGAGTCCGTACACAGATATACATATACTTATATGCTTTAAGCAAAGTTAGGCACAGCCAACTTATTTTGAATAACTAGAAGAGAATTATGAGAGCATCACAGGGCGTGGACGTTTCTCACATATTAACGAGATTTTTTTTTGTTAGTATATATTTATATATTTTTTTTCCTGTCCGAAACATTGTTTCGTTTGACAGTTGAATATTTATCCTTAGCACGTTGTAGCTTCGAACGTTAAAAACTTTAAAATGCAGATTGTTTTAAAATCTTAAATATAAATATTGCAAGTTTGCTCCAAGTTACGGCATTTATTAAAGTGAAACAGGTCTAATATTTTAAATCCACTCGCGTGACATAATAATAAGTTATAATAAAATAGCACTAATAATATTAAAGATTAAAAGCAGACTTATTATTTAATAATGTGCTTTAGGCACAAAAGTTTTTTTGCAGTATGTAATAATACTAGCTCAGCGAATACATCACTAGAATTTTATAGTTACTCTTCAGAAGAAGGTATATGATTATATTAAGCAAAGTTTATTTTTAGCGCCAGTTATGAGAATATTTATATTATATGAATATGTAGACGTCGACGTCAAGATTTTTTGCGCTCCTATAACAAGTATTTTCCTTCGGATATTGGATTGCAACCGATAATCCTGGAAATCCATTCTGCCATCGCAGAATGATTATGATTAAACCACAACGGTTTTAGTTTAAAGCTTTGCCACAATAATATGCTAAGCATATTTTAGAATGAGTAGAGAGAATTAAAGATTCTTCAAGTTTTAGTGATGTTAGTATTTTAATGCATTTAAAGATCGCATAAATAATAATTATTATTTTATTTCAGGTAGTCAGGAGTAAATCAGTCTCAATTTTTTATGGTTCGATTGATTTCAAAGAATTTAAACGTAAAGTTAACACCTGAAAATTACATAAGTTCGCAGTAAAATTTAAAATAAGATAAGTTAAACAGTGCTAATAACTTTAGAGAATAAATAAATTATATTAAATAAATAAATTACGCAGATAATTTGAGCCTAGAGTCAGGAATAATTAAAAGTTGAGTTAAACTATCTACTAATTAGACTAGGCAGGCTTAAAGTACGTGTTAGTTTTGAAGAACTGTTTGTTTTGATTGCCTAAGCAACATGAAAATCATTGCGATTTTAGTTATTTTAAACGGAGTACTTCCACACGTAAAAGCTTTTAATTTTATTTATCTGTTGAACAAGTCCTTTGACTATCCTTATAATATAATTACAATTTTATTATTAATAACATTTATTATTAGTATTTTTATAATTTTCATAATCTGTTATTTTCAATGTCAACGCAAGAAATCTATTATTTATGACCATGAGTGTACCAACGAATTACCGTTAAGCAAACTTCATGATTCACCGCCCATTGAGCAGATTTACGACGATATTGCACCGATTGTTGAAGTGGTACCATTAAAAACGAGTCATCCGCCACTGCCACCTCCATTGCCTCAGTCCATTATTATTCAACCTAGGGTACAAGAAGAAGTTCAGGATGCATCCAGAAATAGTTTAGTCACTAAAGACGACAGTATAGATTTGCCGAAGAATATTTTATCCATTAAAGATAGAGTTCAGAAATTTGCCGTAAGCAAGGATCCTAATTTTGTTCAAAACAGTCGCAAAATGGAAAGTGAATTGCCTATTTCACCCTGTGTTCAGCCAGTTGTAAAAGTTAAAGAGTTATTTGTGAATCAGTCACCAGTAAAAGTCGAGAAAGGTTCAAGTGTTACTTTAAAAGCAGAAAGTAAGCCAAATTTTCAGGTTCCCGAACCTGTTGTATTGTTTACAGACCTTATTTTTTACGACTTCACGTTCGCCTAGAATTTTTATATTAATTACGATTTAAATTTTAAGTATAATTCATTTTTTACGTTTGATTGTACCTTATGCAAGGTTTATTAGTCATTTAGTTTGCTAACAGCTTCCCAACTGTTGTTATTACGAGCACGGAAGTGTTCAAGAAACACGCTGTCGCAAGCACAACGAAGTTTTCTCTCTTTCCATCCCATTTATTACGTCATTTCAAAGACCTTGACTTTATTTCGTACTCCCGCAGCGCTTACTACACTTTGTTCGTAGTAAGTTAAAGTTTTGTAAACAGTTACGCGTCATTCAATGTATCAGCGAACCATCGCCTTGCATTTTCTCTCTCCGTTCCTTTGCTTGCTGCTCGAAGCAGCGACCTTTTCCCTTCCACCTCCCGAACGGAACCCGAACTTCCCCGAAGTCGCCGATCACGGCAGCGAACTTGCAGAGCTCTCGTTGTCGCCATAGAGAAATTTTCAGTTACGTCCAGCGACCACAAATGCAACCTTGCACAATTTAGAATGTCTGGTATCAGCGAATTCCTTTTCTGCACTCAAGCGCTCTTCCGAGTACTTTGAACACGCTAGAAGCTTAGAAAACACTTAGCATTGAGATTACATCAGCCAGGGGCGGTCGTCCATTAAAAATTTTATGGGATCAGTTTAGTTACACATATAGCCATTAGAATTTGATTTTCACGATAGAACTTCATGTAAACTATGTTAGGGATAATTTTTGTTACATAAATAACTTTTGCCATAAAACGTCGCATTTATGCACTTCAGACTAATCACGACCAATAATTTTACAAAGGAACAACAAGACGAATTTTTTTTTGCGTTTTTCTCGCAAAATTTTCCCGTTTTTCATAAGAGATATTTATAGTAAGTAAGTTTTTTGGGAAATCGACGTACATTTGGTTTAAATCAGGATAAAGTCAAACGAAATTTTGATTAAAAAAATCAGGGAGATTTTACAAAAGGGCAATTTTAATATTTTATGCACTTAGAGTAATCGATATAGTCAGCAACATGCCCAGGCTAAGCCTCGGTGATTAGCACAGGCATGTGCAGCAAAAGTCGCCACGGCATCGTTAGCCTGTCCAAATTTAAACAGAGTGGTTTACCACAAATGTTATAACTTGAGAATTTATTATTATTATTAATATTTATTATTAGGAAATTTAGCTCACTTACCCAATTTGCACCTTATTCGACAATGCAGCAATAAATTCATTACTTCTTACTGATTAACTTCATGTTAATGTTAGTACAGTAGGTAATAATTATTAATTTCTATTTATATTTTAATATATTGCACAACTATTCTCTATCTATTTTGTTTAAACATACCTAAGGGATTGACACACCATTCTTATATGGGTCAAGTATACCTTTCCGCGGCGGGTCTGTTTCCACGACCAAGTGATTTGAGGTATACGGCGGACTCAAGAAGTTTTGAGTGGATACATTTCTTTTGTTTAAAGGAAATTTGAAATTGAGAAAGTTTTTCATTATTTTTATTGTGTTTCAAATTTGAATTTCACCTTTTTAATTCCCTAATGCTATATTTTGTTACCACCTGGAGTTTCAACGAAACTCAGAAGTAGCATTTAGAACATGCTTGCAACACTTATCTTTGTTTATTAATTCTACAATTTGTAATTTTGAAGTGAAATCTATTACTGACAATAAATTATTTCAGTTTATTAGAACATGCAATGGTATTTTAATATCAGGTTCAGGTCAGTTTATTGTCATTCAGAATTTGAATAATAATTTGAACACGCACAGATCAATTCAGCTTAACGAAGGGGAATCTTTATTTTTTAATTATCAGGATTTTTCGCAAATTATTGTGGATCAACAAATTTTACACACAAGAATTTTAGCTTTCGAACAAGTCAAAATGCAGGAAATTGAGTTACTACCTAATATTCCCAAGAATTTATCTGATTTCACTATTCCCCAATGGACTCCACTTGAACTTGCTTTAAAACAACTTAATCAATCAATTAGTAAGAACATTTCATTTCAAGAATTAGTTCTAAACCCTTTGCCTATGTCTATATTAGTTTTTATTATTTGGAATGTGTTATTAACCGCAACCCTAGGATATTATTTTTATAAGCATTATCAGCTTGCGAATCAGATTAATTCAGAGCAGCGCAGTAATAATTAATAGGTTAAGGCAACACATTAATCATGGACATTAATATTTTAATTACGGTTGGATATTTTATTTAAATTTTCCTTATTTATTTTCAAAGAGTTATGGCAATTACTTTATATATTTATTTAATTTGTTTTATTTTTGATGAGACAATTTAATGTAATTTTAAAAGAAAAGGCAGTGGAAATTAGTTGGTTTTGTGTACATGCATACTTGAATTATATATACCCATCCTATTGCAATTTCCTTTCTTTGTCATAATTTTCCCTTTATTCAACCTAACCTGTCTATACGGAACGCCATGGACAAGCAATGCCTACACCATCCATGGGCATTTTTCATGACGGACATCCGCAGGCAATCTACTATTACCAGGCAGAAAGACTGAGTATCATTCTACGAGGGAGACATGCAGATATTTTAAGTACTATTTCAAGAAGAGACTCGTCACCACCAATTTGAGGGAGACATGCAGACATTTCTAACTACTACACGGAGACTACCTTTTACAGGAAGGATGTACAACCATACATTTCCCAGTATAGCGGACTATACATTATCAACAACACCTAGTGATGGAGCTAAATAAAATTCCCCTCCACACTGTTTGCAGTTAAAACAACAACTTTTCCCCATCTCCCAAGTTCTACGGGTAATTTACCACATTTTTTACATTGCCCCAATGCAGTCAAGACGACAAGCAATCCAGAAAGAAGAGGAAGCAGAGAAAACATACATTCTACAACCAGCAGTTCTGGTCACAAACAATAATTACAGAATTGTGCTACAGTGTTTCTACACATACACATGTGAGCTTTTATCATGTGTATCTATTTGGTCATTTGACATGCATTATGGGAAACAGTACTTTTCCATAGTCCTTATATACATTTTCAGTTTTGTGTCATGCATGAGAACCAGTTTTATATGCATTTAAGTTTACATTATACTGCAAGGAAGCGACAAGGATCAGTGCATCAATTAGTGCATATTTTTGTTTTAAGAAGAAGTTTTTACAATGGATATCCAATTGCACATGCAAGCTATAACAAGCATAGCTACAGTATTTTCAAACATTGCAGACAGTATGCTTTAGTTTTATGCAAATGTTTTTTCCAAACAG
The DNA here is from genome assembly GCF_977018435.1 of Lepisma saccharinum. Lineage (NCBI taxonomy): Eukaryota > Metazoa > Arthropoda > Insecta > Zygentoma > Lepismatidae > Lepisma > Lepisma saccharinum. The sequence continues at coordinate 117,424,319 of NC_139229.1, forward strand.
TTAATTGTGTTTCACCAATATTGCACATTTTCTGATATTTTCAATCAGAGTAGACAGTTGGTAAAATACTGCAAGATTATTTTTTTTTTGTGTGCAGACATACAAAGGTATTCACCAAGCCATATATATGTATACAGTGTACAGATTAACGTAGAAAAGAAAATGGAACGCTATAATTAAGTTTTACCAGCGACAGTTTTCAGTGTAACTCACTATACGCATTGAATATTGTATAATAATACATTGGAATGTGCAACACAGCCATGCAAGTTCATATATTCAACGATGTTTGCAGTAGCTACGTAGTTCGTAATACATACGCACTTTGATATGATCAGGTTTTCACACGGACAAAACAGTGAGATGTGACAATGTTTTACATGCTTACTTACGTGTACTTACTTGTGCACCTTTTTAAGGTTTTTCTATTTGTTTGAAGAGTCTATATCAAGTGGAAATATACATAAACATTGTGAATTCTGTTCCATCTAGCACGACGCTCCAACCGCTTGCCTCGCGGAACACACAGAGTCGTTACCGCGTGGCGAGACATCACAGACTCTTGACTAGGAGCAGGTTGATGAGCAATTATACATAATATACATTACGTACACGCACATGTGCTACATTAAGAGTTTTATCGTTTAACGACATGAACTTTTGTGATTTCTAGTCCTATAATAGTATATATTATTGTTTTTTACATCGTATAAACATACGAATTTGTTAGTATTAAGGGTATTATTCATTTTAGAGTTTAGGGAATAAAATTTTTTTTTTTCATTTAGGCTACGGCAAACAAGGGAAAGTTATGTTTTGGTGGATTTTTTTTTGTATATTTGGTTTTTTATGAAAATATATGGAATTGGCGAACCTGAGTCATGTCAAGCTTTGCGATTTGACTTTTAAATTTTCAAAGGAGAAAATTTTTCCTAGGAGGCGCGAACGTATCAATCCATAGGATTGTATGTTTATTTTATTAAGTCTCTCTGAACGCTTCATGTTGACCAGGGCATTCACTTGTTTTTCTCAGCTGTCTCAAGCCTCTTAGGCATGTTTACAATGCGTTGTGTTGTGCCATGCAAACCTCCTGAGCATTCAGGAAACAGGTAACACTTCTGGGTTTGGTGTCAGCGGTTTGCATGGTAGCAATTATAATAAACACGATTCGGCGATTCGGCATCGAGGAAGAGCTCGATGGCCAGGGAATATAGAGGTGAGACAAGCTGGGAAGTGACTGGACTTTGGGAATTGAGTTGGTAGAGAGAGGAGGTCAGCAAGACAGGAGGTCGATAGTGGAAGCTCGCTTTGGTCAACACTTAGAGAGAAGCTCACAGAGGACTTCGCTATTTTCGATTCAGCTCAGAGACTTCAGTTAGACAGGTAATTATCCTACACCCAGCCATGATACAGGTTCAACGGTTCACAAAATCCAACGAGTTGCCATTGTCTTTTCAGTAGTCTAATTCCTTTGTGTTATTTGTACCTTTCGCATGCCAAGCAATAACTCGTCATGTCAATGACGAGTGCTCTCATCAAGAGGATGAATGATGAGTAGTTTACATCACCCCATCAGCTAACTGGTTAACCTGCTAGATACTTTTAAGATCCCACGAACTTTAAGGTTCGTTACGAAATAATGCATGTAAGTTAGTTACCAATATTAATTTTGGTGCTTCCTGCTTTTTTCAGGAACAGTTTCTCGCGAAGTGTTAGCAGTTAAATGTGCCCCACACCAATCTCGATTCAGAGAAGGAAACTATTGAAAGGGATATTGAGGCGAAATTTTCTTTCATGATTAGTGACATAATTGAAAACGCGCTACTTTTAATAGGGGGCAAAGTACAGTGCAAACATATTGAGAGAATCCATGTTTCTGAAATTTTCTGGTCTGTATGTTACACAGAAAGGTGTCAGTGTTCTCATTTAGCATTTCATCATTTTGTAAATCGTATTATAATTTTAAAAGAAGTCGCGTATTAAGGAAAAATTATATGTATAAAAGAGTTAAAAAGAAATAATTCATTGATAGATATAGTTTATTTTACTTCGTTTTCTGCCATTTTTGGCTAATTGGGAAGATGAGGATGAGCGACGATATGATTGCATTGAACCGAGGTCCTTGTCGTAGCGCGCTGTTATTACTAGACCTCGGATTTTAGGTTTTTAACCTATTTTTTCCTTTACAGGTATGTAAGAAATAATAAGTTATGTCCGCGTTTCGTTGAGAAACGCAACAACTGATGAAGTTGTATAGTGCCTTAAAAACCTATTTTGCTTGTTAGAACCTATTTTAGGTTTATGCACCTAAACAAGCCTCTTTTTAGATTTTTATAGGTTTTACAGAATTTTTGTCACGCAGACATTTGCTTTATTTGGTCACGAAAAAAATTCAATGACGATCGTGTTTGAAACGTACTATCTGTCGATTTCCCTTCCTCCAAGTCCATGGTGATTTTTCAAAGCTTTAAACGAAGCGAAATGTCTGCAGTCCAAAGCGGTCTGATCTGCGTGGTCTTGCTCACTTTCGCGTCACTTCGGTTCTTTGTGGCTTTCACTCTTTGCAAACTAACATTTCGGCATCGAAGTTTGCACCACTGACTATGTTTTTGTTGAAAGATTATTTTCAGCGTATAAGATCCTCACAGACAAAATTGCGGAGTTTGACTGTGGATAACATGAAAAAGATTGTTGCCTCACCATACGGCGAAGAGTCGATTTTAATAGCAAATTCCAATGGTAAGTTCTTCCATCGCCGTAGGGTTATGCAAGGCACGTAACGTTATGCAAGATAGTGCGTATTTCAGGATATAGGTGCCCCATTCTCATTGCCGGTGACTACACCTAATCAGTATTTTTCAGGAATTTTGAACCATTTTAAGTTTTTTTGAACTTATTTCAGGATTTTTGGAGCCTAACTTAAGATTTTTAGGACCTATTTTAGGATTTTTAGAAGCTATTTTATGTTTTTTCGAACCTACAAATCCGAGGTCTAGTTATAACCAATCCGCCGCGGAGTGATCCATTTCTTTAATGCGAGAAATATTTACGAGACTGTTATTGAAGTAGTAAATAATTTTTAAAAGCAGCTTTAATATAACAAATGTAAGAGTGCTAGGGCCTGACAGAATGGCTTTTTCATTGGGTGACGCGTGGTCAGAACATAAGACTCCCATCGTCACTGTTTTCTGACCTTCCAGACATAAGCGCCTTTTTTCTCAGATATCTAATCGAGACTAGATTAAAGTAGAATCTGAACTAGTGCCTCCATGGGGAATTACCTTCTGCTTCTTGATTATAAGGCGAGAGCGTTAATCACTACATTATCCTTTTCAATCCCCATCCCGACTTTCTCGAAAAGCAGTAGATGAGATTCAGGCAATATGTTATATTTTATTTTGTAGGGGCTATATTTAAACATACCACTTTTTAAAAAATTCACAGCTCCCCCCTCCCCTGTCCTGTGCCTATCCTTCCAGAGACAGCACGCTTCGCCACTGCATTCAATGCTTCTATGTCAATGCATTTGTCTCCTAGTAAGGTAAATCGTCCCCATATTTAGCCCCAAGTTCTGAATTTCAGTCGTTGAACAAGAAAATATAAGATATTTCATCATGACAGAGAAAATGGTATCATTAACACATTTTCTATTCAAGGGTGGTATTGTTTATTTGATACCTACGCTTTTCTGAAGCACGAAAAGCTACAATGTTTCGCGGCTGCTTGCGGCAGATCAAGTGTTAACCTTCGTAATCGAATTGTTAACGAGAGGTTGAGTGCTTTGTCTATTCTGTCCTTTGAGAAGGAGCTTGCAAAATCTTTGCATTTTAAACAAGGTTGTACCTGCTCATAAAAACACATGCACCTTATCGTAATTTCTTGCTATGGTTCATTCTTTCATTGTAGAAAAAAAAATACACTCTTTACATAGACAGTGTTACGTGTAGTATTTATAATATATCCAGCGAATTGATGTTGAATGGTATACTGTATATTTTGTACTGTTCGTGTGAATAGTAAGTGTGTGATATTATTCCACTCAATGATGGCGTAGGAAAAGAAAAAAATACAATTATTGCATTTTGTTTGACAAAATAATCATGTCAAAGTATTTTTGTATACGATGGGAAAAATGCAACATTTCAGCAATTTATCTTTGGATTCGACTGTAAAATATGTCACTGGTAATATTTTATCGCAGTAATCTTATTAAGTAAATACCTTTTACGCGGCATTAGTTAGCTACCCGAGACTTTGACTCCAAAATCTGTAGCCCCACACTTATTTCACGCTGGCGCCGTCACTAAGGCAGAGAGTCGGAAATGTGTCCCATCATATCCCGGACGTACTTCTGCTGTTTATTTTGTCCGATGGTCACGATTACATTAGACGCACATTTTTAATAACGTACTTTACTGTTGGAATGTAAGGCTACTTTTAGGCATTCACTCGCATGTCAAATTTCTCCTCCACGCAGTACACTCCGGAAACTGCATACTTGCAGGCTAACGAGGCTCTGGCACATGGAACCACGCCAGTATAATCGCCTGCGAGTTTGTGTCCGTGTCCTGTCCATGTCTGGTTATGACTCACTTCTACCAATTCATCCATACTCTATCCAGGGAATCTCTGGAGCAAGGGTATAACGGTAGAGAAAGGGGAGAAAGTTAGTGGGTGGGTGAAGCAGTACACGCTGCATACAGGCTGGTAGCTGTTGTAGTTTCCCCCCTCCACGCAATCCCGTTCCCTCACACGTGTTTATTGGTCGAACGCTTACATCAGGTGCCAACGTGCACTGTTATGCGAATATTTGGGTACCTAGGTTGCATTTCATGTTTCTCTGATGATCGGGCCTACTCAATGGTGCAGTGGTTACGTCGTCGCCTCAAGGGAGTCCACGTTCGTTAGCCGCTGGAGGCACGTAATTGTTCGGATTCCACTTTGAACTGTAGGTACGGTTCCGATTAGCCTTCCTGCTCATAGAACGCTTGAAAGAAAACTCAGCAAATGCTTCTCTAGAGTACGATGTATTAAAATCTAGAGTAATTGAGCGGTGCAAAAATGAAAAACTAAGCATCGAAGGATAATTGTCAAGAAATTTTACTCATTTCAAAAAGTAACAATTAGCTACTTGAAGGTCATTTCTTGATTGACGACGTTTTTCTTCAGTCTCGAGTTCGCCGAGCGAATTGTTTTGTAGCATTGTAAGTTTGACCCCCTAGACGTAAAAAATCCTGTGGAAACCACATTTTGAGGACTCAAGCGTGACAGGCCCCTTAAATACGCCGCTGGTGGAGAGAATAAAGAATTCATGAAGATTGCACATGGTATATGTCTGGAACATGTGCGAAGTCCTTTTATTCATTTTTAGTTGCTGATGTGTGCAGATAAATGTTGACAAAGCTGGAGAAGTAGAAGTAGGTCGACCATGGCACGCAAACTGAAGTTGTGAATGGCCTCGCAAAGGGATCTTACGTAAAGATGCGGATATAAATAGACATAGAATATCCTACCTTTAGGGGACCGTAATGCTTTGGGTGATTCACCAGGCGTCAAGCGTCAAGGGGACCTTGTTCTGTACTAGAATGACATTTTTTTCTCCTTTTGCATGATTTACTTAACCGCCTCACCCCCCCCCCCCCAAGAACTCAGAAGCATGTAAAAGCTAACATTTTTTTTATATTTATAAGCTGCAAGTTTACAATGAAAATAAAAAAATGAAATAGTGGCATATGGTGTAAAAATTTTCATATTTTGTACATTACAACGCCAAGGAATGAGCGTTCTAATTGTTCATTGTCGGTACAAAAAAATGCACGTAAAAATAGAAACTACGGATTTTCTGTTCTGACGCGACGACTTTCTCACACTCGCACAAGTTGCGAATACATGCTGTACATTACTTGTACTTGACTTATTTGCGATCCACTTCCTTCACCCGTGGCAAATTGCGACCATGATGAGTGGCCATTATACTGTCCCGAAAATCTCTGGAGCGATAGAAGGAAAGCAAGTCTATGCGGAAGTAGTGACTCACAAAGACATGGCATGCTCTCTACGAGGTGACTCAAGAACTCTACGGGCAGCTCTAAAATTGTCCTTGGTGGAGGCTGGCGGGCTCCAACTCGTCTCCCTAAGGCATCCCAGCCATGCTCAATAAGGTTCATGACTGGAGGACTCGCTGGCCAGTACATGCGGTGGATTTTTTCACATTGAAGAAATTCATCCAAGGTTGGCTAGATGAGGACGTGCATTATCGTCTATGAAGATAAGGTCTGGGCCGACTGCGCACATGTTGTAGGAGTACCTCGTCTCTGTACCTCTGGGCAGTACCTCCAGCGAAGACGCGCAGCTCCGAACGTAAATTGAACATAATGCCTGCCCAAAAGGATCTCTTTCCACGGTTCCTGGGATTAAATCATGTTCGAGGTTTTCTCCATACGAATATACAACGGGACCATTTTTGCAAACAATCTGGACTCATCTATGAAGAGCACGTTCTTCCATTTGTTCCGGATCCAATTTCGATGGTGCTGATTTCAGTGTCAACTGGTCCTTCTGTGCACTGGATCAAGCGGGACAATAACTACTGGACGTCTAGCATAGAAAGCGGCTGTTCTAGTCTCCTGTACATAGTTTGACGAGAAACTAAATCGTGAGGAGGCTGCAAGCTCTGTGTGCACTTGTCTTGCAAGCATTGTCCGGTTTCGTCGTGCGGTTAAGGACAGATATAGGTCTGGTTCTGGCATTGTTACTCTTGGATGACCTTGTACTGGCCTACGATGAACATTTATGTTTTGGAACCGTCGCCAAAGCCTGGAAGTGAGTCTTTGCGGCACATTCAGCGCTGCTGAGATTTCAGTCTGTGTTTGACGTGCTTCCAGGCATCATATGATTCTTCCCTTTAAGAAATTGTCCAACACCATAGACATCTTTGTGGCAGGTTCGTACTGTACAGTGCACACTTTGCCAGTCCCAATTGACAGCAGATGTCGCCTAGAGCACCGTTCCATTAGGCGAATCAGCCAACCTACGTTGTCCGGATGGATCATATTACAGCCATTCCGGGTAAAGAGGGAATTATACCAAAAAAAATTAATAATCAAAAATATGTTCTATTTGCATGCAATGAGTAGATAAAACTTCTCATTTAAGCATTCTGCTGAGATATTTTGAAAAATAATATATTTGATATGTTTTATTGTTACAAGAAATAGCTGCTTTTAGTTGGCAATACATGGCCAGTAGCATTCACTAAGTTGGCAGCTCCCTTATAGACATGCAGTTCAACTGTTAACTCCATTTTCAGGAAGTTTACTGCTGAGTTTATGTTTTGAGAGTCTACACACTGAATTTCAGAGACCAAGGTGAGTAAATTTATGAATTAAATGTAAAACAGTAATTAGATGTACATGGTGTAACATCCGTGACAAAAAGAAGATACTTTTTAAAAATACAGAATTGAACTAAATTTGTTTTTGTCAAAAGTAGATAATGTTGACATTCTAGTAAAATACTTGTATCCTACCATCTTAAAGATATTATCTGAGTTTAAATAAGAATAAAATAGATGTCACGGATGTTACAAGTCACGGATGTTACATTTCTATCACCACTGATAGTTTTAGGTTTGGGTTGTCTAACTTTATGAACTATAGTCCATGTTACATAACCAATTACTGGTATAATTCAGAGAGATTTAAAATATATTATTGATGTGTAGAACTTGATTTTATTAAGTCATAGAGTAAAATGAAATAATTTTTCTTCGTTCCATCTAGAATTTATTTTTTATGTTATAATGAAATGTCCTTAAAATCAGTGGTAGCTAACAGAAACATAAAATAACCTATAATTTGGTCCAAGTTTATGTTTTCTCTTGTTGCAGATAATGCCACCTGCAAAGTCTGCTCCTAGAATGGCAAAAATGAGAGTCAAAATTAAATCTGAAAATCCAGAGAGATGGGCTGCATATTTGGAAAAGGATAGAGAAAGAAATAGGTTAAAAAGGCAAGAAGAAAAGGAAAAGTGTGCAAAAGACAAAAACCTTTTGAATTTGAGGAGAGAAAAGACTAGATTGAGGGTACAGGAGTGGAGGAGGAAAAAAGCAGAAGAGATGAAGACCAATACACCTCCAAACCCTTCAGCTTTGGGCTCATATTCTTCAATAGCAGTAAAATCACTACTTTGTACTGTTCAAAATGCTGAAGAATTCTTCAAAGTCACTGAAGCTCAATGTAAGTCAACTGAGGTTCTTTTCGTAACCAAGAGACAGAAGAAACTTCAGTATTTTTGAGCAAATGATGGGAGTACGTGCGAACGGCACCAGGAATTCAAGAAATACATCAAATCAAGAAAATTGATCTGAATCATATTCGATGACTGTGATGATGATGCATCTGTTGAAAACAACATAAATGAACTTGGACATAACTCGAAAACCGAAGAATTAGACCTATGTGAACTCAATGTGAATATTGTACCTGAGTATACGTTGAAGTCTGCATCACTGGTCATGGAAAGACTCAGGTTAGCCATAACTATGTTGCAGTGTGTCAGACAAGTGTTTTGCGAAACAGTGGTGATTTACGTGTGATCTTCTTGAAGCAGTATGGAAAAACTGGCAATTTATTCGTTCCTAATAAAGAGGATGAAAAATAAATAAACATTAAGCAGGTGGTCCGCATTCTATCTAATCCAACTATAACGGAAAATGGAAGTAGAGTTATCTATGATTTCAAAAGCAAAATCTGTTTGTAGGATTTTTATTAAGAAAATCTTTAAATCCTATTTGTGTTATAATAATTACAAATTGGATAATGACCACGCAAGACTTTTCTTCAATCCATGGTTTCTTCCAATAAATAAAATTATTTGCTCTGATTTCTAATTAGAGACTTAATTATGTGTCACTGCATAATTGTGTTAATTATACCATGCAATCTTATTAATTTAAGAAAGGCAGAACAGTACAAATCTTAACTGTCTATCATATATTATGTCAGATGTAACATCCGTGACGAATTCCATGTAACATCCGTGACATGAATAAAGCAATTATAAAATCAATTCCTTTTCGTTTTTGTGAATTAATAGATGAGAACTAGAACCTGTAAAGCTTGCAGATCAACACAATGAGTATAAAATGAATTTTGTCTCAGGCAGTAACCTGGATTTTTAAATTTTAGTTCACAGCCTGTAATGTGAGTTCACAAATTCTGTGACATCCGTGACTGAACATTTTTTTCAGTTTCCGGAATAGTAATACATTTTACTCAACATAGTTTTTTTTGTAGGGAGGTCATCACCATTTACTGTGTTTCATGTTTAAAAAAGTTCACAAAATACATTTAATTTTAATGTTAAGAGCTTTAAACTAGTAAAACTGTAACGTCCGTGACAACTGGAATGGCTGTTTAGTGGTGACGTCACAGCAGACGACAAACCAGGATTTGCGTCTAAACAACTGACAAACGTGTTTTCTTCCTATCCAAATCGATGGGATTTTCCATCGGAAGGGATAGCTTTAATTATTTGGACAGCAGTTATGAAACAGAATTATGATGCGTATCGTACATCAATGTAAATATGAGATTTCGGAGAATACTTCTAAATATCACACATACCTTACAGAGAATAAGAAAGAATAACCAGAGTAAGAAAATCATGCATTTTTATACAAAAGTTGGACATTGAAAGTTAAATCTGGGAAATAAAAACTACATTTGATCTTCCTCTTGATGTGTACAGAACAGAGGAGTACCTAAGGTGGTCTGGATCCTCCAAAATTCCCATTACTTAGTGCAATTTCAGACGAAACTACATACATGTTACATCTGGATTTCAGAAATGGAACTCCCATTCACGCCAAGTAAATTAAAGATGAACCTAAACAGCGTACACTGTGCACGCCTTGCAAATTGAATGCACATGATGGATAGCATATGAAACGTTGTTGGTCCAACATTAGAATGAACCTGCAGTCTTACGAAAACATCTTATCCTATAATGTTAGTCTTTGTTCAGTTGGAACAAAAGATTTAAACACCCACACTACGTCACTGATACATTCAATTACAGAAGAAATAATGCCCTCTAATTGCTTGGAACCTTCATCAGCTTTAAAAAGAGTAACATGTTGACTGATGGCAATTAGATATCCTTGACAAAAACATTACAGCAAAAATACTAGGGATGAAAGTTATTATCCAAATTGTGTGAAGCAAGATTTTGTGCAAATTTCCAGCAGAGACGAACCATACATTTTACAATAAACTTGTAATATTAGCAGGGTTTTTTTACATGATTTTAGTTACATGCAATACAGTGAAAGTATGACTTTTTTTACATGATTTTAGTTACAGGCAATACAGTGAAAGTCTGACTTTACAAAAGTTCTTGAATGCCAGTTTCAGCAATAATCTGTCCTATCTCATTATACAAATAAGAAAATACAAGTTTTCCGTTCTCAAAAGCTAGGTGTTTAAAATATTTTTGAAAAAAAATATTCTACGATGTGGCTCTGGGGTTTGTCCAGGCTCTAATAAGTGGTTGGGTACCTGGTGATGGGGGTAAAAGTCAGCTTGAGAATTGTGCTGATTAATTCGCATCCACAATGGTTGAGATTGTGAATATGTGGGAACCTACATGCACAATAAGGTGGAGTGAAAATATAGGGGAATCTTTTGTTTTTCAAAAAATGAAGATGCCTGTAGTGGGAAAAGCTGAGTTATTATACAGTTAATTAACCCTAACTTTTTCAGAAAAAAAATTGATTTTTAGTGGTGCCGAAGGGCCACTGAAGATTTCATATTGAAAATCAGCATTTATGCACCGAAAATTATAACTTTTTATTTACTTTCCTGAACTGAAACACAGAATACCCTGTTTCCTAAGTAAACAAATGCAAAAAATAGATATTTGAATACAACCATAAAGTTGTGCTACCAAAATACATAAAATAATCTACCCAAAATATGTAACAATGTTAAACTTTTACATTTACATATAGCCCAATATCGTATTATTCATTACTAGAGGCACATATTTTTGGTAAATAAAAAAGCAAAATTTCGGTACAAAAACGGAGTCAATTTCAGGTTCAAAAGCGGTAAATAAAATAAAATATCGGTGTTATAGCGGTGAAAAATTGGATGAAAAGTGGTATACAAGGGTCGTTCAAGGTTGACCGGGACTTTTATTTCTGCAGAGGAAATAGGTAGCAGAAGAAACACCAAACTATGTCAGTTTTTCAAAGTATTCTCTGTGCGCGCCGTGGCACCGTTGCCATCGTTCTGGCAGCTCCCGAATTCCTTTGGTGTAGAAAGAACTTGGTTGTTGTCGTAGCCACTGGAGGACATCGCTCCGCAGTGCTTCGTCTGTCATGATTTTCTTCCCTCCCAGATGGTCTTTAAGGGGTGCAAAAAATGATAATCACTGGGGGCTAAATCCGGACTGTAGGGGGGATGGGGCAGAACTTCCCAGTGCATGTCGGCCAGAGTTGTTGTCACATTGGCCGTGTGAGGGAGGGCATTGTCATGGAGAAGAATGACATTTCCAGACAACATCCCAGGTATTTTCTTGCGAATGGACTTTTGTACAGCACCACTCAACAATGTGGAGTAATACTGGACATTAATCGTGCTCCCTTTGTCCAGAAAATCCACATGGATAACGCCCTTCATGTCCCAGAAGACACTTGCCAAGATCTTTCTAGCGGACGGCTGTGTTTTGCTTTTCTTGGGGGCGGGGAATCTTTATGCCGCCACTCCATGCTGAGTCTTTTTGTCTCTGGGGTTGAATTGTGCAACCATGTTTCATCACACGTGATGATGGATTGCAACAATTCATCACCTTCTGCTCGAAACCGATTCAGAAGCTGTTCACAGACTGTTCTGCGTGTCCACTTCTGTTCGAATGTCAGGTGGCGGGGAACCCACCTTGCACAGATTTTGCGGAAGCGTAAGTGGTCGTGAATGATTGTCTCAACACTCCCGACACTGATATTCACCTCGGCAGCAATATCCCGCAGTTACTCGCCAGTTCTCAAGAATCATTTGCTCAACACGTGCGATATTCACTGGTGTGACTGCAGTCGGGCGAATGTGTCCATGCACTTCATTTGTCACCAGCTCCAGTCCTTCACGAAACTGCTCACACCATTCGTACACTCTTGTCCGCGACATCGTTTGTTCACCATACTGTGCTTGCAATCGTCTGAAAATCTCAGCCGGTTTCTTTCTCCTTCACGAGAAATTTGATTACACACCGCTGCTCCACAGCCACAGACACACTGCTTGCCGCCATGTTCGCTGCAACTGCTGCGCATGCGCGAAATACGTCATGCCAGGCGCTAGTTACTAGCAAGGAATACATTACGTCACCCGCACGTTTCATCATGATCCGGCTATTCATCGATTTTTTATGTACGAAAATCCCAGTCAACCTTGAACGACCCTTGAATGAACCTTGTATAAAAAGACATTCTGTTATGACGCATCCATAATTCTTCACTCCTCTCTTCTCATTAATTCTTCTCTGGTCCTTCCTGCCATCAAAATACAATCCAGTCAGAGTATCCAAACTATCAGCAGCTGTTTTCCTGACTACTTCTTTCCCTTCTAACCTTGCTCCCATCTATCACTTTAGAAACATCTGCATCACTAATAACACCTACATCTTGAAGAACTGCACTAGCAATTTTAGCTGCACTTCTGTCAGATATGCAATGTCTGTCACACTCTCTAGCAAAATTCTTAAGAGGCAACAGCATTTGAGTTTCGTTTGAGGTTAATGAGGAATTTGCTGAAGTGGAGGGCATTTCTGATTTTGTTTTAAGTATACTTTACTCGTGTCGCTGTCATTATCTCAACCTCCTTCCTCCAGTTCACTTGATGGACTTGATTGAGGACTACTAGTAGCAGCATTGACACTACAGCTTGACAAATGTTTCTGAAGTCTTGCTTCTTCCATAGCTTTTCTTGCCTGCTTCTTCTGCAATTCTTTGGATTTTTTTAAAATCAGCTTTTGCAATGAATATTTTTCTTGTTGTTCTTTGATCCAAAAGAAATTATCTTTCTTGAATAGGTACTTTCTTCTCTCTAGAACAAACACAGGTTGAAAAGTCTTTACGCTTGCAACACGATATATCAAATAACGTAGAGTTAGCATGTGAGCAATACAATGCAATTTTGTCTTGTAGTTTTCTTCATTTTGTCTACGCTTAAAGGGCTTTAAGAGATTTTGAAAGTGTTCGTGAAGTTTTTTCACTTTTGCAACGACTTGCTAAGAAACACTTTCACTAATTTCTGAAACATGAGGTTCCTGAGTTTTTCTCATTTTGCTTTTAAAGGCGGATATGAAGATATATATGTCATCACATCCAGAATTCTCCATGTATCTTTCAATACACTAAAATAAGTGGAAATATGAAAACTTCGGAGGCCTTGGGGCACCACAAGAAATTCACCTAGAGAGCTGATTTTTCTTATTTGACTATCTGATACCAAAATTCAACTTTCTTCACTACAGGCATTTCGAAATTAAAAAAAAATTATCCATGTATCTTTCATCGTGCAGGTCTTTTTACAACCTTGCACTTTTAATTTTTTTTCCAAAGGGGCTATTTACACCCCTTTTTAAGATTTGAGTCAGAATTTTAGATAAGGGGCTATTTCCCCGTATACATAGAAGGGTGCAAAATGGCCTTTAGTGCCGACGCACCCAAACAATTTTTAAATCAAACAATCAAGCTAAAATAAGTGGAAATATGAAAACTTCGGAGGCCTTGGGGCACCAGAAGAAATTGACCTAGAGAGCTGATTTTTTATTTGACTATCTGATACCAAAATTCAACTTTCTTGACTACAGGCATTTCGAAATTAAAAAAAAATATATCCATATATCTTTCAATACGCTCAAATAAGTGGAAATATGAAAACTTCGGAGCCTTGGGGCACCAGAAGAAATTGACCTAGAGAGCTGATTTTTTTTATTTCACTATCTGATACCAAAATGCAACTTTTCTGACTACAGGCATTTCGAAATTAAAAAAAAAAAAAAAAATCACTCCATCCTAATGCACAATCTCCCTTCCCCTATATCTTCATGGAACTGTACACTGAGTATGGAGTAACCTTATAGTATGTATATAAATTACTTGTTATAGCCCTTGTCTGGTCTTAATGCAGGCAGCCTACATGCTGGTAAGAGAAGTGGGGAAGCAACCAATCCAGCACGATGGAAAAAACACAGCAGCTAGAACAAGGTGCACCCACCACCTTCTCCAACGACATAACACTTTATGACTCTATGCCACCACTGTTGTCTGGTTGGTCTGTGGAATATTCCCCGCTCCTCTTGCCATCATATAGGCCACTTGCCCTAAGACCAGACAAGAGCTATTGTAAAAATTAAGGAAGCTAGTATGTATATTTGTGTGGTCTATTTCCACCCGAACACTACACTGTCTCAGGAGCCTCTGGAGCAAGCAAACAAAAACAAGTTATATGCGCAAGTAGTACTCCAGAAGGCTCGACCAATAAACATGCAAGAGGGGAAAACTCAAGTGCAACTACCAGACGTATGCAGCAGTGTTTACTGCTTTGTTCCACTCACTGGCTTTGTACCTTCCTCTACCATTATGCGCAGCCTTGCTCTCCAGATCTCCAAGACAAGAGTGTAGTCACTTGCGCAACCAGGGGGGTGGATGGAAAACAATTCTAGGGGAACAAACATCGAAGTAAAGAAAAGCAATGCTAGCAGAATCACATGCACATAGCATGCACAAAATGATACTCAAGATGGAATTAGTTTTCACATATTTCTTGCATTTTTCTTAGAGATGGTAAGGGCACCTGCAGGGGGTGGGGGCAAAGAGGGGCAACTGCCTCACCCAATTTCAAATTTTATTCAAAAAAAATATATATGTTTCGTAAAATGTTATTGATTGCTTCGCTCGCAGTGCCTGGTTTTCTTTTAGTCTCATCAAGTCCAGAGCTAGAGGGTGGAAGGAGTCGGACCTGGGCACCAAACGATCTAAATGGAAATAGGTGTAAAAGAGAGAATGCTATGGTGCCCCGTGAAATTATTTCCACCTTAGTCAATCAATATTATTTTGTTTGCAAAATTTGAATCTAAAATTTTCTTGTATATATATATATATATATATATATATATATTAAAGAAACATTGACGTGCACAATTTAGTGTTACATGTTCTTATTTTACATCACTTATCCTCCTTGTACTTGCCCCTCCCCCCAGAGAAATATTCACGGTTGCACCTCTAAGTTTAGTCTATCTGTATTTAGTTCCTTCTACTAAAATATCAAATCAATTATGAGTAGGGGTCCTCCCTTATTATTGTAAGAGATTTTAATTTCCTACAGATGATGGATGCATGATAATCTTTGGTTTATAAATGAAACATGCATGGAACTAAAGAGTTCCAGCAACTTAAACAAATGTTGGATTTGGTATCAAGTAATGTTAATAGCATAACAGTGACAACGGAATTCGGTCATCTCATGCCAGAAGACAGTCATCACCCAGCTTTAAATATTGTCATTCATATATACAATGAACCATGCAAATTGAGATGATCTGAAGAAACACTAATATTAATACCACCACTGTAGTATTATGATATAATGGATGACATTCTACAAATGCATACCGAACCACAGAAATTTACAAGCTGGTTCTCATGGGTTGGGAAATTATGTAGGATAACATACTGATAATGTGCGAATTACTCACAATTAAATATAAACTTTAGGCTAAAAGATTAAAAATCAGCAACTTACGTGTGTGAGTATGAGATTTTTCGTACTACGTTTCGGAGGTTACACTACCTCCTTCTTCACTTTCACGACGAGGCACCATGTCAGGTGTCTGAATAACATCGTTTCAACCTGAAGAAGGAGGTAGTGTAACCTCCGAAACGTAGTACGAAAAATCTCATACTCACACACGTAAGTTGCTGATTTTTAATCTTTTAGCCTAAAGTTTATATTTAATTGTGAGTAATTCGCACATTATCAGTATGTTATTGATCTCCGATACGGGGAGGAAAGTGCGCAAATTTGAAAAGTTGAGGATTAAGCTTAATAAGACCCTAATTAGGATAGGTTTCCTTAAGCATTGTAGGAAGAAGGGTTTTTTACCGAGTTTTTTAAAGTGGGGGTACCAACCCCTTAGTTTTAAAGGGCTGGATCAAAAGAGGGAAATACAGTTTAGAATGCTGGGGAAATGCATAAGGGAGGCTTATGCACAGGTGGATAGGCTCAACTCTGAATGTTACAGGTTACATTTGGAAATAGGAGGACGATTAGACCAGGTAACATGGGGGCGCATTGAGGAACGTCATTCTAGAACAGTCGAACAGGCGAAAGTAAGAGATATCGAAACAATTAGGAGAAAATTAATTAAATTGGGAATTAACGAGGGAGTTAAGGAGGGAGAGAATAGGGACAGAAAAGGGGATGAAAATAAAGCCAATATTTTAAATCTAACAAAACTTCAACCCCCTAAGGCCTTAGCGGAGATTATGAAAATGGGGCATAAGTTTGCCATTAGGGATGAAAACTTCGAAAAAGAGGAATTCGTCATAGCGGCGGAGAAAATAGTGGGAAAATTAGACGAAAAAGAAGATAAATCCAATGTCAGGGTAAAAATTCGTGACATTATAGATGAACAAATGCACCTAAGTATAAGGGAACAAGGCCCACCCGTTACCAATCATAGGGCACCAAAGGGGAAAATGGAAAGTAAGCTTAGGGGGAGTCTTCGTAATGTGAAAAAATGGGTTAAACAAAGTGACGTGTATTTGGTTAGATCGGATAAGGAAAACAAGATGGTTATTATCGGGAAAGAGGAATACCATAGTAAGTTGGAAGATAGCTTTAGAAGTAATGACTACGAAGAAATCAAAGTTAACCCCATTAATAAAATCAAACGAGAAATCAGAAAAGGCATTGAAACCAGTTTTACCTTGGGAAGCGCGGAAAAAAAGAAATTACTTAAGGGGGTTAAGGAAGGGAATATTCCTACGGCCTTTGGGATACCTAAGACCCATAAGGAGGGGATACCCCTCAGACCCATCATCCCCATGTATGCACATCCAGGATATGGTTTAGCTAAAGAAATGATTAAGAGGATGGGAAAAATGAATATGGACACTCCGTATAGCGTCAAAAACTCTCTTATGGTCAAAGAAACTATTGAGAAACTCACCATAGGAGAACGGGACGTAATCTGTAGTTTCGACGTTATTAATCTGTACCCCAGTGTCCCCCGGGACAAAGCTGGAGATTGTTTGTATAGATGGTTGATTGACCAAAACGTTGAAATCTTGGTCGCCTGGGAGTATGTCCGGTGGTTTTTTCTCATTACGGGGTACAATTACTTCTACGTTAACGATAAAATCTTCCGACAAAAAGAAGGGTTGGCCATGGGCAATCCCATCTCTGGCCTTGTGGCCAACATCTTCATGCACTACGTCGAAAAAGCCGCTATGGAGCATGTAGGGGGGAGGGGGGAGGTAAAATATTATGGGAGATACGTAGATGACATCCTCATCATAGGGAATGAAATCAAACTTGACAGCATTTTCGACCAATTGGGGAAGCAGGACCCCAGAATTGGGTTTACTAGGGAAGATATGGCCAACGGAAAGATCCACTTTCTTGACTTGTGCCTTACTAAAACCGGACAACGGATCGTAACCGGGGTCTTCCATAAACCGTTAGCTGGAGAGCTGTACCTCCATAAGAGATCCCAACATTCGAATAGGACTAAATTAAATGTTTTTCTTAACTTTTTCATTCGCGCCGAAAGACTGTGCAATGACGAAAAAGAGAAAGAGAAAGAAGGGGAATGGATAAGGAAGGTGGGGGTAAAGAATGGGTATACTATCCGCGACCTAGAAAAAGTAGCTAGGAAAGCCAAAAGGATTGTTAGACAAGAAACATCGCAAAATGACAAAGAGGAGGAAAAAACTGAGATAGGAAACGGTGAAAAGAACACATATTTTGTCGGGATCCCGTATTTTAAGGGGGTCTCAGAGAAAATTGAAAAGTCCGTGAGGGGTTACGGAATAAAATGTGGGGTAAGAGCGCCCCGGAGTATTGAAAAGCACTTTACGTCCTATAAGAAAGGGAGGGGGGATAGGCGCAATAACCCTGAAGAGCGGAAGGGAGTGTACAGGATAGTGTGTGAATGCGGAAAGGAATATGTGGGACAGACCGGGAGAAGTATGCAAGTTAGGTGGGGAGAGCATGATAAGGACGTAAAGGAGGGCATACCCAAAACAGGATTATCTGAACACATATTGGTTAACCGACATAAGATTGCTAAAAGGGAAGTTATTAGGGAGGTTAACAATAAATTGGACAGAAACGTATATGAAGCTGCCTATATATGCGCGAAAAATTGGAACAAACTTAATAGGGACGATGGGAATTTAGAAGACGGCTGGGTTCATTTCTTTAAAAAATGGGATAAAGCCGCAGTGAATAGGGACGAGATGGGCTTCCGTGTTACTCCTGAGGTTAGGAAAGCCGCCGAGGTGGAAGTCGACTTCTCCTTGGATTGGTGACTCCCGAGCCCCAGTTTGGAAGGATTGAGGAGGGGAAGTTTTCTTTCCCCAGGTACGGGCTGACACCGTGCATTCGCCTACCCCGAGCACTGGTCGGCAGTTCGCCGACTTCAGCCTTGGACGTTCTTTTGTTTTTTATAGTATTGCGCGGTTTTAGATGTGTAATTTATATTATTTTTTAGAAAGTGTCCTTCATGCAACTTTTTAACCTAAATCCTTAACCTTCACTTTCACGACGAGGCACCATGTCAGGTGTCTGAATAACATCGTTTCAACCTGAAGAAGGAGGTAGTGTAACCTCCGAAACGTAGTACGAAAAATCTCATACTCACACACGTAAGTTGCTGATTTTTAATCTTTTAGCCTAAAGTCTATATTATGTAGGATATCAAGAAAATATCACATCACAGGAAAAAATTGACAAATAATGCTGTCTACGGTGATTATCACTGAGAAATTTCAAGAACCTTTGCTTACCTTTAAGGAAGGGATTGGAAAAGCATTTACTCATCTTACAACCATCAAACGTAACACAATTCATACTCCTTACCCCATTTTCAGATTTGCCTAAACATGAAAAAACTAAAAACAGCAAGCCCTATCGAATATCAAGGTAAAGTAATCTCTGACACTTTCTGGAAGTATCTACAGTTTTTGCTAAATATTTTCATCTAACAAAGAAATCAATAAACTGAACTTATGAAATGTTACTCTCAAGGATATTGATGATGCCATAGAAAAACTTAAACCAAAAAAGGAAACTAACTTTTCCTTTGTAATTGGTGCAGTGAGATACTCAAATACCTCTGGAACACAATATACAATCTCATGCTTTTAGTCTCAACATTCCTCAATATATAGAAACTATCAAAATTACCTTCATACCAACAACGAATACGAAATGTAATATAGAGAACCTTAGGATGATAGCTATTCTGGCATAAACTGCCAGGCTCTTATAAACACATCTCTTACCACATACAAGCAGTCATCGCCCCTACTCAAAATGGTTTCTTAAGTAAAAAGTTTGTATCCACCAACTTATCAGAAATTCCTCATATTGTCAAACAGTAATGGACAACGGGGTCCAAATAGATGTGATTTATACAGATATTTCAACAGCGTTTCATACTGTAAATTAGAGAATCTCAATAGAAAAACTGAAATCATACAATCTACTAAATCAAATGTTACAATTCTGACAATATCAAACATTATGTCACATTTTGAGATAATATAACCTCTAAACCCAAAGCTTCAACTGAGTTCCCCAATGCTCTTGGTCCATTATTCCTTCTTAGGATATTTACTTCCGTCAAACTTATTGGAAGGCAAGAATTCCATTGAGATCATATGGCTTTGAAGGACAGTGTCAAAGAAGATTTATGCACGCTACTACTTATGCTTTTTTGCTTTTCATCAACTGGATCTAACATCCTGTTTTGCTAATATTCAATTCTATTTCTTTTTTACATTAAATTTCTTTACTGAACTGTTGTTTTATACAAACTACACATAAGGTAGATAATTAATATGTACTGTTATATCTCTATCTTATACCTTCTTTTCACTTATTCATGTAATAACAATAATATAGTATTAATTAATGTATGCATTATGAATAGACGTATGGATTATATTAATATATTAATTTTATTTGTATAAAACATTAAATCAAAAATGTGGAAATTTTCCAACAACAGGATTGCCTTTATAAGTAACTTTGGGCTCTAATCTCCCTTGCAGTAACATACTGATCTTACAAAATATTAAATGTAGTTCTGTGAACATTAAAGTTTTTAATGTCGTGAAACATCTAATAGTTTAATATTAGCATTTGCTTCATTCTTTGCAACATCACAGGAATGCAACGTCAGTATAACCAAATCATTTTGCTTCTAAAAGGTCAATGATAAATTGAATCCGAATCGCTATGTCATATGTCTCCATTGAGGGTCAAACCTGGTACCCCTTGATTATAAGGCAGTGTTATCACTATGCCATTGGGTAGGTAATACACAAACTCACATACGACAAAAATTAATTCGTAACTAGCAGAAATGGCCAATGTATGTCTCTTGAATGTAAAATTATTTAGATAGTTCCAAAATATAACTCCATGAACCTTTAAAACTCTTAACTGACATTGCAAGTGAAATAGGTTAGCCGTAGTTAGTAAAAAGCCAAATTTTAAGTGTTTCTTTCCAAAGAAGCCGGCTCCTTATTGGAAAAAATAGTCCATTCAAAAAAGCCGGACTTTTTTCAACTAATCAGATTAAAGGTGGGATGTAAAGTGTAGAATCCTTTGACACAGGAACAAATATTTGAGATATATTTGGCAGTTACTCATGAATGGAATCCTGTGAGAGCCTATTTTAACTTAACTACACTTCACAACCATGCATCACCTCATTCTCCATCACAAAATCATAAATAACCACAATGAAACTACATTTGACCTGTCACAGCTGGATTTCTATATCCCCACAAACAAGTTATGACCAAGGAAGCAACTGTTCAACCTCCAATGTAATGGCAACATCACCAATTTGGAATATGTAAAATATTTAATGATATTACTAAACATGAAAATAGTGTGCACTCATTTTCCCAGATTTCAGGATTGAAAATGACAACACAAACTGAAACACACAAAATTAAATGTTAATATGTGTGCTTATGTTTATGTATTAATTATTGTATAATGAACATCCTAATTGCATGAAACCCCTGATGAGTTCAATTGCTTAAATAAATTTTAAAAAAATATGGAACACCACAGATAAATGATTCACAATCAGTTATCAGCAAATTATATAATTGCTACTTTGCCTTTCTTCAGTGCAAAATTATTAGTACCGTACAGGGTGGGAAATAACCTTTTGCTAGGGGTCTGCAGGAAAAAGTAACAACAATTAAGAAATTATGGTAATACCAAATGTTTACTACAACAATTGTGGTTACAAAAACAAAATTAAAAGTTAGTTCACGACAAAGCACCTTGCTTCAAGGCAAATGCTAAAACCAAGACCTTCTTCGGAGAAGTGGCATTGACTTCTTCAGCAGTTCTGAATGGCCGGGTGCATCACCGGACCTGAATGCAGCGGAGCATTTTGGGGCTCTTCTGAAGGACGCATATGAGTCCTTGATGATAGTGGAACGTGGACCAGACCGCTATTCCCGGCCAACACTCCTTGCACAGCTGGAACAAGTTCTCCGTGACATGGAATGGAATACGGACTGTTTGCGAATCTTCTGAGCTCCTACCCTGATCGTCTTCGTGCTGTGAGAGAAGCAAACGGCGGACATACTAACTTTTAATTTTGTTTTTGCAACCACAATTGTCGTAGTAAACATTTGGTATTACTATAATTTCTTAATTGTTGTTACTTTTTACTGTGGACCCCTAGCAAAAGGTTATTTCCCACCCCGTACATACACAGAATTCTGGTTTAAGTTATTCAACTGTATTGTTTAGCTTTCATATTTGCAGCCAAGAGATTATTAGCATTTTTAAAGAATATACTACTGAAACAGATATTCTTGTTAGTTATTTACTCCTTATACTTTCCATATTCAGAAAAAATTAGAAAATCCTTTTCCATACACACCACCATTTCATTTTTTAAAAAAAAAACTTCGAAAGATACCTCTATTTGTAAAATTTGTGGTGAAGGTACTGTAATGGCTACTGAAATCAACCCCCCCCCCTCCTCCCCCAGAGTTTCTTAAATGAAATGAAGACATTGATGCCTTTCAACCAATCTAACGGCAAGTTAGAGTGAGGTGAGAGTGGGGTGAGAAACATAAAACAGAAAATAAAAATATTCTGCTTGCCTTCCTTTCGTTTGCAGCCTCTAACTATCACAGAAGAAATAAAATGAAGCAGAGTACCATCTCATACTAATCTAAAATGTGTTACGGTAGGTTTCAGATTAATTTGTAATTTGCTGAACCTGGCCAATGTTTATAATATCCACGGCAAATATCATACTGCACCACATGCCCACCAAAACACCATCAACTTGGCAACTTTGTGAGAGACTATCGAAATCCTAAAACAGCCACTCCAGCAAGTCATGGATGCTAAGTTTCACTCTTTTCAGTACAGTATCTATTAAATTACATATTTGGTTTAAACCAAGGACCGAGATTAAGACCTTAACGAGTTATCTTTCATATTGATTTCTAGTAAAAATTGATCACATGTTTGTCACTGATAATACACTGTAACATCCCTACACGCACGAGACGAGTTTCTACAAACATTAATATCATTAACAAACAAAATGCTGTTTCTTGCAAACAACTTACTATGGTTTTAATTTCAGTAATTGGTAGCCAGGCCTAAAATGAATTTATAATGCAATAAGAATAGTTATTGTTTATATTAATTGCCTACAATGCAAGAATAAAATATTACTGTAACATATGTATAATGCTTATTGACATGACGTGTGCGCTCAAGTTACATACTTTGAAATACGTTTAAACCTATGCTAATGGTGGTATTACAAAATGAAAATACCTTTATCAAATGAATTAAGGGTATTTCTTTTAAGTGAGCTTGAAATTTACCATGCACAATAAAGATTCCAACAAATAAATAAATAATGCTGAAAAGCTGTCGCATGCATTCAAAAGCAAATAGCACGATACTTTATGTATTCCACCTGTAAAGTGCCAAATACATACTTACCGTGCAACAGCATCTTGCTACATCTCGTATCTTTGCTACGCATAATGAAATCTCCCATTGTGGTTTCCACTAGTCAGCACCGATACTCGAGAGGATTAATATTATTAAGTTTTTATGTCTTCCTTTGTTTGTTAGAACATGGACAAAAATATAACTTCAACCAAATAAGAGAGAAATGGTCGCCGTTACAAACTGACACTAACGTAAATAACTAATTCAGTGTAACTGAAAAATTGCTCATAACGCACCTTCATGTAGTATCAAAATTTCAATAATAATAACATCATCTACAACTTCGGATTGGTAATTTATGCTTATTGACCTCGATTAGATGCGATGTTGAAATCAGGTGATCAAGAAATATGGCGATCCTCTCACTCGCATAAGATTCGTTCCACAGAAAATATAAAAAAAATGCATTACTTACCTACTACTTATTAAGGCTGGCATGGCTTCTAAGTTTTCTTCTTTACTACTTTGATTACTACTTAATGCCAAAATGGCACTAATACTCATAGTTTCTCCTTCACGTACACACCACTCACAAATTACTTCTCTTCCGCAAAGACCTTTCTGGCAGGCGTTCCGTTTCCCGTTCCTTCCTTCTAGTGTGCTTGCAGTGTAGTCAAGCCAATGCTCATTAAAAGACCAAGAAAAATAAAAAAAACACTTAAAAAGTCGAATATTCATGAAGCGTTCCTGCACAAATCTAAGCTATACATGGGCATCCAAAGGAATTTTTCAAGGGAGGGACAAGCAAGGTATTTTTTTTCCAGGGGGGCAAACAATGCACATTTTCCCCCATAATGATAGTGTCGTCCCCTCAAAAAGCATGGCTTCAATTTGAATTGATCATGTTCATACAATAATTAACACATATTATTGTGGCTGAAATAAAATTATATGTGTGAAATATATAATTTTTGGATGACTTTTATTTTCCAAGGGCACATCGTGGTTCGGAAACCACTTTAACTGTAGGTCCAGTCCCGCTTAGCCTTACTTTGCATAAAGTGAACTTAAAACACCAAATCAATCAATTATTTTCCAAGGGGGGTCCGTCAAGGCCCTTGCCCCCCACCTCCGGACACCCAGCTGTCAGCACTTCACATTTAATATCAATTATAAAAGAAGACCATAAACAATGATCGCATACTACAGACAATATTTAGGAAAGAAGGGATGGGGTTTACAATGACGGTGCAAAGTTCGCATAACATTAAATTTACAAGTCATCAATATATTTGCCCCTCCATAAACACGCCAACCTCAGAAATGACGAATAAACGCGTGGCAACAGTGGCGGCGATTGTATGCCTAAACAGGGAGGGGACAAGTACAGTTTTCTTTCTCTTTTTTTTTAGATAAGGCTTAACATTAAGAGGTTATAGTATGGGGGCAAAAAAGTGGCAAAACTGAGGACAACTGCCCCTGTCCCAAATAATCAAACTACAAGCTTTACAATTCTGCAATTACCTATTTGCAACAAATAGATTACTTACTTTTCCCATTAACATTTTAAAATTAAATATTATCTTAGACCGTGTCTGAAAGGCGCAAGACCGTACTTCAAGCGAGCGTCCTCGGAGTATGGTCTTCCAGTGCTGTCTTGAAGTCGTGGACTGAAAGTGAAAGTCTTTCGAATTGAACTTCGACTGCAGCGCCAAATATAATCAGTAGATAAAACAGAGGATTTCCCCGCGCTTTAAACACTTACTTTCGCCATAGAAATCAGAAAGCAGGAGTATTTATTTTTTTAACTCCCAGGAGATATACTTACAAGAAAGTACAACATTGTTTTTGTAACAACAATTTTTTCTTGGCTCAAACAAACAAACAATTATCTTTTACATTTTGAAGTGAAACGTAGTTATAATGCAAGGCGATATGAAAGCTTGGATAACACCCCCAATTTTTTAAACATATAAAAAATTTATATTCACTCACACTGAATTACTTTCTGTTGATGTATTATGTATCACACTCTTCCATCCTCGAAATATATTTATAACATTATAAACATTAACCAGAACTCAGAATTTTGTAGTCATGAACACCTTAACACAACTCTTTAGGCATATGAATTATGCAACATCATGGATCAACTCCCTTGGGAAAACATTGGATACCTCCATGTTAAGCGCCTTGTACAGTGGGATCCATGAGAATTACCGTGCAAATTGTCCATGGCTATTTTCATTAATTTTTCTCTTACATCCTATATGTTTTTAAGCGATGGATTTTTATGTATGTTGGTGCAGAAGTTGTCAACGTCTTGTTTTGAGTTTTCGTTTAATTCTTGAAGCTCTTATTGGGACAAATAAAGTGCACGAACACGGTGGTGGACAATTTACTCGGTAATACTCATGGATACCACTGTACACGATCAAAATAATCATGTACAAGTCGTTGAATTGAACGTAATTGAAAGTTGTTGAACAGCGTTCCTATTGTAAATCTTGAATGCTCTGAAATTGCTCATGTACACGATCAAAGAAACTTGTACAAGTTCACATTTCATTAGACAAAACGTGACAGTGTGTACGGCATGGGAAAAAAACCTAAATAGACTAGCGATTAGCCGTAACGTTATTCTTTTTATTTCCAAAGGAAGAAGTAGGACATATTAGAAAGAAACTCGAAACATTTCTATATTTCTGTTAGCTTTGAATTTGAATTTAAAATGTTGGGTGCGTCAGTACTAAGGCTATTTTGCACCAGTCACGTTATACGGGGTCCAGCCCCTTATCATAACTAAAATAACATAACATGTCGTGTAACTAAAATATTAAAATATTCTGACTTCGGTTAAAAGCTGAGGCTGTAAAGGGGCACCCAGCACATGTAAGGACAACAAACAGGAATTTGAATTTGAATTAACAATTTTGGGTGCGTCAGCACTATCACACCTGTCACACTATACTGGGCCCAGCCCTTTATCATAACAAAAATAAAACACGTTTCTGAGGATTAAAATTCTCTTACTTTGGTTAAATGCTGAGTCTGTAAAAAGGCACTCAGCACATATAAAGACAAAACACAGGACAACACACAATCCTACGAAGATTATACTGGCCGTAGGTCCAGACGCCAGAGTCTCGTTAGTCCGCAAAATGCAGTCCAGGGCACGTCCAGGGTGTACTATTGGGTGTACTATGTGGAAGTATCACCCCTTACACCTCATTTCTGTTAGCTTTTGCGATTACAATGTATATAAGCGTCCAATTCAAGGACTTGTTCATGATTTATTTGAATTTTGATCGTGTACAAGGCGCTTTAAAAGCGTATTTGATTCCAATGACTTCATCGGGAATTAGTCGAAATATTTACCTTCGTTGGGAAAAGATTGGAGACCTACATGTTAAAAGCGTAATTCTAATATATTTGATTCCAGCGCCATCATCGGTAAATGGATGAACTACAAGTTATTTACGTCCATTGGGAAAACATTGAATTCCTCCATGTCAAAAGCATAATTTAAATATATTTGATTCCAGCTCCATCATCGAGAAATTGCTAATCTACAGATTATTTACCTCCCTTGGAAAAAACATTGGATTCCTCCATGCCAAAGCATAAATTTTTATATATTTGATTCCAGCTCCATCATCGGGAAGTTGCTAATCTGCAGACTATTTTTTTCCAAATGTATTATTATTATTATTGCTGTTCTCACAAAGCTTAATTTTTGGAATTTTGAAAACTATGGAACCAGTTATTCTTTATATTAAATGGTAAAACAACCTGGTGCCTGTATTGTATAACCTCAATTTTTCGATCTAACGCTGTTTTTATTTGGTTATTCTGTTCGAATACTAACTAACTGGACTTTATTTCCGTTATTAACAATAAAAGTAACAAACTTTCTCCTATCTTGTAACTTGCAATAAACGATGTCCATTAAGGGGGAGGGGGTTTCTATGGACCAGTTCGATCCCACTTTCCGACGCTCATATTGTTCCTATGCTTACCAAACAGCATTATTATTAAACCACTATGCACTATACAAGTACTGTGTTTTATGGGACCGGATATAGGTTAAAGGTATGTACTAGATCGACCGCTGGGCGAAGGATAGTGAATGTAACGCGCTACGAAGCTGGATATCCTACGTTTGAACTCTTATCAAGGGGGACTTAAACCATATCGAACAGGGAATTAAAAAGTTGGAACGGGAATTTTGGTAAAAAAATAAAACATTCAGATGCTGACAAAGGCAAATCTATTGTATGTATAAAAAAGTATAAACTAAAAACTCTGACAGGGTGTTCTTCAGTCAAAGATTCACAATAAATTGAGAGATCTTTGTCTGTAGAAGACCCTGTTAGAGGGTGGAAACGTTACGTTTTTAGTGTATATTTTCATACAATAAATTTGCCTTGGTCAGCATTTGAACATGGGCGTAACTTGGGTCCTAACTTTGAGGGGTCAGAATCAAATTGGGCCTAATTTTAATGGGGGTAGTATCAAACTGTGACTAATTTTGAGGGGGGTAGAATCAAACTGTGCCTAATTTTGAGGGAGCAGAATTAAACTTGACCTACCTTTGAGGAGTCAGAATTAAACTGAACCTAATTTTGAGGGAGCATAATCAAACGGCCTAATTTTGAGGGGGTAGAATCAAACTGAGCCTACTTTTGAGGGGCAGAATCAAACTGGGCTTAATTTTGAGCAGAACCAAACTGGTCCTTATAGCTATAAAGGATGCAGAATCAAACTGGTCCTAATTTTAAGAGGGCAGAATTAAACTGGACCTGAGGGGCAGAATTAAACTGAGACTATTTTTGAAGGAGCAGAATTAAACTGAACCTAATTTTGGGGGGTAAAATCAAACCTGGACCTAAACTTTGGGGGAAGAGACTCGAAAAGTTTTCCATCCCATAAAAACAGCGTCCAGGATTATTTGCTAAATAACTGACGTTTGCGAAATTACAAATATTACTCTTTATATATTATTACTTTGCTCCTCAGGTCCCCTAACTTGTAAATTTCAATAAACCTGAAAATGTTTTGGGGGGGAAGTGTCCTCCTTGCTCCCGCTAAGTTACGCCTATGCATTTTAATGTTTCATCATGGTTTTATTAACATGGAAACAAGTCTTAACAGTGTTACAATTGGGAATTTTCAGTCAGATCCAGGAACAGCACTGGAAAGAGGACAGCAGAAGAGAAAATGAAGGGGTTGCAGGTGAGCTGCTGAGTTAAATCCGTTTCCCTCAAATTTCAGAATTCAAAATGTTTGAAAATTCTAGCTCGATCATTTCACCATTGTCTCCCTGTTGAATTTTTGTAAAACTGAGAATAAATTTTTGAAAATATGTTACAAATTTTGGTTTCTGAACTTCCATTAATCCAACATGCCAGAAGTTTCGGGGGGATTGAACCCTAACCCCCCCCCCCTTCTAAATACGGCCATGATGTGGATATGTTAGGCAGGCCAGGTTTGGTGCTGTTAGCATGTATTCCCCATGGTGCTAATGCTGTCCCTAGCCGCTCGTTATTTACCTTCCTCGGGAAAAGATTGAGTACCTCCAAGTTAAAAGCGTGATCTTCTTCTTTCCCAACCCAGCCTAATCTAAAGGCCGAGTCTGCTGCCACGCACGTGTCAGCAGCAAGGATAAGCTTCAAATTTGCTCCTGCCACGTAATTTGTCTGCTAAGAGGATGTTACAAATCTTAAGAACAGATTAAGACGAGAGAAATGCAAGTTTATGATTAGTGGGAATGAATGTACAGGAAATTCAGAACCTTTTTCTTTTGAAAGCATTTAGCGATATTATTTTCAGAACCTAACTTAACTACGAGAACATTTAGGTTTATTATTAGAAGAATGCTCAGGGACCAGATGAAATCACGATAAAACAAAGACAGAGTCTACTGCCACGCGCATCTTTTTTGAGGTTCTCAATGTTAAAAGTGTAATTTTAATATATTTGATTCCACGCCAGCATCGGGAAATGGCTAAACTACGAATTGTTTACCTCCCTTGGGAAAAGATTGGAAATCTCCATGTTAAAGGCGTGATTTTAATATATTTGATTCAACAACCATCATCGGGAAATTACTGAGCTACAGATTATTTACGTCAGTTGGGAAAAGATTGGAGACCTACACGTTAAAAGCGTAATTTATAATGTTTGATTCCAGCTCCATGATCGGGAAATTCGTGAACCACAAAATAAATTCACCTCCCATGGGAAAATATTGCATTTTCCAACTTAAAAGCGTGATTTTAATATATTTGATTCCAGCGCCATCGTCGGGAAAAAGCTGAACTACACCTTTCCCGGCATTCTTCGATGATGATGGTGGAATCAAATTCATTTAAATTACGCTTTTAACACGGAGGTATCCAATCTTTTCGATAGGGAGGTAAATAATCTGTAGTTCAAGCATTCTCCGATGATGGCGCTGGGATCAAATATCTTAAAATCACCCTCTTAACATAAAGGTATGGGTATCCAATCTTTTCCCAAGAGAGCTGGAATCAAATATATTAAAATTAACGCTTTTAACATGGAGGTATCCAATCTTCACCCAAGGGTGGTAATTAGGGGTGTGCGGGATCCCAAAAAGTCGGGACTGGGATCGGGAAAGAAAATTCCAATCCCGATCCCGACTTCGGGAAAAGAATTCCCGACTTTTCGGAATCCCGAGCAGTCGGGAAATACCGAATGGTCATTTTAAAACGTCGTTAATTCTCGACGTTTTCTGCATTGTAAATGTCTGGAACTTATTGAAAATTGTTAGTTTTTGTACCAGAAATGCAAAAACAATCACTTAAAGTGAAAATGACGTGTAGAATTCCAGAGCTTTGGAAAATTTTGAACATTTCCCGTCCCGAAAATTTTCCGACTTTGTCGGGAAGTTGCGACATTTTTCCGTCCCGAATGTCGGGATTTAAAAAATTTCCCGTCCTGACCCCAAAAATTCTGTCCTGCACATCCCTGGAGGTAATTAATCTTTAGTTCAGACATTTCCCGATGATGGAGCTGGAATCAAATATTACGTTTTTGACATGGAGTAATCGAATGATTTCCCAAGGGAGGTATAAAAGTTGTAGTTTAGCCATTTCCCGACGATGGCGCTAGAATCAAATACATTAAAATCACTCTTTTGACATGGAGTCAAGTAATCAATCTTTTCCCAAGGGACGTAAATAACCTGTAGTTCAGCCATTTCCCGATGACGGTGCTGGAATCAAATTAATTTAAATTACGCTATTAACACGGAGGAAGTGCCGGATCTACAATCAGTAAAATTCAACCCTTATTGAAATGAACGAAATAAATATGCGATACATATACTGTATTACTAGGGTGACCAGACACATACATGTAAAAAAGAGGACAGAGCATGGTGAAAAAGGAGGACAAGGTCATAAAAAAGAGGACACTTCAAAAATTGGCAACTCATTTGCCATTACTCATAATTAGGGACGTGAAGTTTTCGTTTTATTTTCAACTGAATTTCGATGTTATTTTTTTACTGCAATTCGGTATTTTTTTTCGCGGTTTAGGGCAAAATTCGGTGTTATTAATTTAAAATCGGTTATTTTTACATGCATATTTACTGTTCCTTCTATGATTAAGATTTTCACATTGCTTTAGTTCTGGAAAATTGAGGCAAATTTTAGTTTTAATGACAAAAAAAAATTAAATTAAGGCTTACCTTTGTTAGGAATTACCAAATGTCTTCCATTTGGAATACTATTTCGTTTCATCAGCCAGTAAATATGAAATGTTTATTGAATGATATCACCCAAATCTTTGAAAATAGTCATACATATAACTTTCTGCAACAATGCCAGGAAAATCCCTCAGCGACCTCAAATTAGGCGTTTTGTGTACCCGCACTCGCATACACAATCTCTCCCCCTCCCCCGAAACACAAAAGGTGCTTCTCCCTGAATATTTTCCCGTTTCTAATCAATTTCCCTTCTGGGAAGACCCCCCCGATCAAATTCTATTTCAGGAAGAGGTTAAATAGCCTACTGTCAGTCATATCTGCGCAAAAATGCAATAATGAAGCGTGACAATTTCGATTTAATCGAACTTTCCCCAGCTAGACTAGAAATGACAGATCAAATAGCACTTCAGTAAGTACTTTTTGAACAAAAGAAGTGTTATCCCTAGTTTATATTGCATATTTCGCGACGTTTTTCGTGTTAAGGTGCAAAATTCGGTGTTATTCTGAAAAATGCCATAATTCGAGTTATTTCGCGATTCCGAAACACCGAAAACTTGCCTCCTTAATTTATCCAAATCCATTTTAGACACTTTATTGTGTTTTCTTCAACTATTCGGTGTTATCGTTAAAACGAAAACTTCACGTCCCTACTCATAATTTAATTAATATAAATCTGATGATTTTTTAAATAATTTCCTGTTACCTTTAAGCAACGAAAGCAATCTCCTAATCGTATTATTTAGCACAGGACAATCATATCTATAGTTTGAAGCACAGAATTTTACTCTTTTTACAATTCTTGGATATTAGAATGTAATATCACCATAAGTGAATGCAAATGTGACAAGTAAGCTTCGCTTTAACTTATTTCCAAAATATTTCAGGAAATATGATTTTAATGCCACGAACATTTTTGCACTCTTTCAACCAGTGGGGGCAAGAAGGGGGGGCTCCTGATGGTGCAGTGGTAGCGTCGTCGCCTTGTAATCAAGGTGTCCCGGGTTCGATTCCCGGTGGAGGCTCATAGTGGTTCGGATTCCACTTTAAAACTGTAGGTCCAGTCCCGATTAGCCTTACTGTGCATAAAGTGGACTTAAAACACCAACTCAATCAATCAATCAATCAAGCAAGGGGGGTTACGGGGTTTAACCCCCCCCCCCCTTGAGCTTGTGAAATATTATGAAAAATGCTGTGGGGAAATAATTAAATGGCCAATTTATCACAGAAAAAGATCTGGGACAATACTATTACTATTATTATTACTACTACTACTGCTAATAATAATAACTTGAATTATTATTTCCATGCAGCACGGAGAAAAGCACAGCATTCCAAACACACTCGTCTTTCAGAGTGAATGGCTTGAAAATTAACACGAATTCTTGAAAGTGAAATATGAGGGCAACTATGATTTAAAAGAGAGAAAAGTTGTTTTGTATCTCAGTTGCAACAATCTTCAATACACTCGCGTACACAGGATTTTATTTTTCGGGCTGGAATAGTAAATATGGAATGCACATGGTTTCGTTTTGGAGGGCAGGACGCATAATAAAATATTTCGTATTGTTTGAGCTTTTCAATCTATTAAAATTGTATTCAAAGATAAAAAATGGTAATCGGGACTCACTTTAAATTAGGTTTCGCATTTACACATTTTGATTTTTTAAAGTTCTTAACGGATTTTTATTTGAAAATTTTGATTTTCTCAAAATTTCGGTACCAGCTGTAACCCCATCAGCCATCCCTCTACGTACGCCAGTGTTCAATGAATATGTATTTTTTTTGTGTGAACAATGAGAATTAACTAAAGAAAGTTCATGGTTTGTTGTAAGCGGCTAATGTATAGACAATTGCTAGACGGAGAAGAATAAAGTGACCAGTCCGCCTTCCCATTGTTTACCGCAGCACGTTTGACTGTCTCTCTTTAAAATGTCTCACCTTGTTGACTAGACAATTATTCAAACGACAATATGCTTAATATTGCAAAATGTTTTGTTGGTAAGAACAGCGAGACAATCCAGATGTGAATGATCGGGAACATTTATGCGGGGAAGAAGCGGGAAAATTCCAACGTATTCTAGGAATCGAACCCGGATCTCCCGCGTGGTTGTCAGATGCTCTATCGACCAGACCATCGCAGATCCTTGGGTGAGTTCCATACTTTGATTATTTCAATTTATTTTAATATATTTTCTTGTTTTTATGGATTTTCTTCACACTTAAAATGTCTCACCTCGTTCACCACACAATTATTTCGTAACGAAGATACAAAGAAATGCTCCCAAAATTTCATAAAAATCGAATGACTAGAAAGTAATTTCGTCCTATTGCTTTCATAAATACTATATTTATGTAGATCTCTATTACTTAATAGTAGTAGTGGTATTAGTAGGAATATTAGTAGTAATTTAGCTAATTAATTAATTATAAGTTTTATTAATTAATTACGAGTATTATTATTATTATTTAATTAAAGTATAAAAAACAATGGTAATGTAAATTTGGAGAAAGTTTTGAAATAAGCCCCCCTTGATAAAATCCTGCGTACGCTACTGCTTTCAACAGGAGGGGAAAGTGACAGCCACCTTACACTTTACCTCATATTCGTTTCTTACATCCTTTAAAAGCTGGATATTTTTTTTGCAAGATCATTGATGAATTTACTCTTTCGCTTCGTTATTTCATAAAAGTAAATATGACTTAATAATCAAAATTCTCACTACGCGTTTCTGTATCGCGTATGTATGACTCAAAAATGAACTGGCCGACCTCTGTGGCGGAGTGGTTAGCACACCGCGCCGCAACTCCAGAGGTCCTAAGGTCTAAATCACCATCCCTGAGACCTTCTGTAAACAAACGGTCTCACCGATTCGATGTATCACTCCGCGTCAGCTGATCCATGACCGCAATCATCTGCTGTTACACTCATAGTTCGCTGCACCTATTCATTTTATATAAGAGCCTCTGAATGTGAGAACCCGTTCTCAAAACATCAGACGAATACGCAGCCGCATACATTGTTACTCTCCCGATCATTCTCTCTTTCATAACCCTTAAAACTGCAGACACTGACACACCACTGCACTGGGATACCAACTTAACCACTTCATTTACTGGTTTCTCAGAATACTACTGACAGAACGTTACATAAATATTGAGTAGAATCTGTTTCTCACCCCTTTTCAAAGGCTATCCTTGCTGCTGTTTTGAAAACAAGCTCGGAGTAAACGGAGACTTTCCCTCACGCATAGAACTCGGCATGTTATTTTTCTAAGGCTAAGTCAGGCAATATTACTAAGTTGCACTACTTCCTTGCTGTTCACATGATTATTTTTAGAAAATAACCAATGTTATAAAATATCATTATGTACACAAATCTCTAAGCTCATTGAAAGTTATATTACTACAAAATGTTCACACTTATCTTGCCTTGCCATGTCACCAAGTTATTTTACGAAGTGCACTATATTTGGCGGAACAAAAATCGTTATTAGGATGCTTGTCAAAGTTTCCAACCGCAATAAATTTACGAACTTTTTGTCTTTTTTTGATCATCATCAATACATTTATTGAACTTACAGCAATGAATATGGCTGTTTATGCCCATTATATATTTTATTTACATAAGATACAATTTACATAAAATGTACAAACAAATTTCAAATACACTCCTATCTATATCAAACCTTAGAAATATACATTACCATGTTATATCATTTTGTCTAAAAAATTCAAGTAAAATATATTCAAAGAAAGAAGCCAAATTGATTGGACTCAACTCAACAAAGATTTATTGGACTTACAGCTTTACAGATGGCTGTTTATGCCCAGCATACCAAATTGATTGGAAATGATTCTTCTTCTTCTTCTTCTTTTTTGTCCCTGTCAGCATTATCTTGTCGACTTTGGACATCGTTATTGTTTTTTTAAAATTTCTTTTAATGTTTTCTTCTAAAGTTGGCAGTTAGTCTCACAAATTAATCGGAATCACAAATATTTAACAATTATTATAAATAATTCACTTTTTTTTGTCCATTTTGCTGTTTCTTAAAAATCACTTTATATTTCAAGTCTACATTTTCGAGAATATGCATACAGCATCCATATTAATGAAGGGGATAAATCTGTTAAAATGGATGATAGTGATATTGGAAATGGAATTTTTAAACGTTGAAAACCTTTGTAGAGTATGATTTGTTGTACTGAATAGATTGGACATTCTAGAATTAAATGTTGAGCATCAGGATTATTATTGCCACATTTACAATTTTCTTGAGTTTTAATTTTTATTTTTGCTAAATGTGCTGGTGTACGTACGTGTCCTGTTCTTAATCTATTAATAAAAACTATGACTTGCCGTGGGAGTGTGTATGAATTGAACCAAGGGACTTTAGATTTAAATTCTGCAATCCATCTATATGTGTTGCCCACAAACTTAAATTGATCTTTGCACCATTTATTCCATTGTTCCATAAGTTTGATTTTTACTCGTGGTAATAAATCAGTATACATTAACCTATTGAAACTTATGAGTTGTAAATCTCTGGCCTGTTTAGCGTATATGTCCACTCTATCATTTCCTACATTAATATCATGTGCTTTGACATAACTGAATTGTATGTCAATGTTTCTTTTGCAAGCAAGTTGAATTTGTTGAATAATTAAAATAATAAGATATGATTGGTGACATAATTTGGGATAGGATGTAGATAATGCTTTAAGAACACTCAGCGAATCTGTAAGGAGAAGAATTTTTTTAAAGTCTTCCGCTATTCCATATTGTAAGGCTTTGTATAGGGCGTAACTTTCCGCAGTAAAAATAGATGAATCTATAGGTAATCTAAATTGTTGATAAATGTTTTTCTCTGGGATGTAATAGGCACATCCTACACTATTGTTATTCTTAGAACCATCGGTGTAAATCATTACATGCATTGGCCATTTTTCTCTGTACAATGCATGTAAACCTAGATCTCTGAAGTGGATTGAACATTGAGTATATAATGGAATATCTAGTTGATAGATCAAAGGATGTAAGAGAGTGAAAGTATTAGATCGAAGTTCTGGAAATAAGTAATGACAGTATACAAGGAAATATGAGGTGGTATGAGGATTTATTACATCGGCTTCAGCCCATTGTTTCTGTATTTCAAACAATTTATTAAATGGATGAGGATGATTTTCCCATGATTTAAGGAGGAATTTTATTGTTAATTGAATCCGCCTGTGACTCAAAGAAGTCTCTTTACTCTCCATATAAACACTTACATTGGGGCTTGATTGCATAAGACCTAGACAAATTCTCAATGCTTTTCTTTGTAATATATCTATTTTGTCGAGTAGATTGGATTTTGCTCCCCCGTAGCTGAAAGCTGCATAGTCGAAAAATGAGCGAAAGCAATTTTTATAAAAGAGAAGTAAAATTTTTGGGTGGCCTCCCCATTTTGTTGTTGTCATGGTACGAATTATGTTTAAAAACTTTTGACCTTTGTTTAATAAATATAAAATGTGTGTATTCCATGTAAAACGTCTATCAAAATGTACACCTAAATATTTGTGAGAATCTGTCACTGGGATGTCAGAAATTTGTAAAATATTATTGGGATAACTATCTGTGCGTTTGTTATTAAAGCAAATGATTTTGGATTTATTTTCACTAAGGGTTAATCCTGCATTATGAAACCATTCTCTAATGGTGTTAATTAATCTCTGTGTTTTAATTATACCTTGGGTTGCATCATCTGTAGTACAGTAAAAACAGAAATCATCTGCGTATTGTACTAACTGGAACGGATAAAGAGGTAAGGAGTGAATTTCATTTGTGTAAATATTAAATAATAAAGGACTTAAAGGTGCACCTTGAGGAATTCCTATGCTAGTGAAACGAGGGTCACTAATTGTTTCTGAGAACCATCCATATATCTTTCTATTGTTATATAGGTTCCATATGATTAACGATAATTGAGGATGAATGAAAAAATTTTCTAATTTGTTACAAAGCATATGTAAATTGATAGAATCATATGCTTTTTCCACATCTATAAAAAGACTATAACAGTGTGAACGACTAATTTTGCTATTTTGAATTGCAGTGCTTAGGATAGCTATTGCATCTTGACTGCCATAATTGATTCTAAAGCCAAGTTGAGTAGGATAAAAGAAACGTTGACGTTCTAGTGTCCAGGTAATTCTGAGGTATATCGTTCGTTCGAATATTTTTTCCAAAACTGAAATTAACATTATGGGTCTGTAAGATGTAGCACAATGTGGTGATTTAATTGCTTTTAAAACTGGGAGAACTATATAATCTTTCCACTCCCTCGGTACTATACCGGTACGGAATATGTTATTGTAAAAAGATACAAGAATATCTAAACCTGCTTTAGGTAGATATTTTATGGCTTGGTATGGTATTCCATCTAAACCTGGTGCAGTGGGTTTAATATTATTAATTATGTTTTTTAATTCCTCTGTAGAAATGGGAGGGAATTCAAGTGAAAAGTTAGAAATATTTTCCTCTATTTTTTTATATGGAAGGTGTACTGATGGTGGAGCCAAAAGCATTAAAAATTGGTCTTGCCAACTATTATCTATAGGTTTTCTACGAGGTGGACAAGGTTTACGTAAGGAATTAAATTTATGCCACACATTTCGGGATGATTCCTGCATGTCTATTGAATTGCAATATTTAATCCACGCTTCACGTTTTGCTTGTAGAAATATTTTTTTTCCTTGTGCTATTGATTTTTTCCATAATATTCGATTTTCAAGGGTAGGATATGAAGCAAAATGATTCTCACTCCTTTTTCGGTTGGCTTTTGCTGTCTCGCACTCCGAAGTCCACCAATGAATTTTTGGAAAAATTAGTCGTGAAAAATTTACTCTTTTTCGTGAACTGAGAATGTCTAAAACTTCTGTGATATATTGGAGTAGTGTATAATATGAAACCGATTGAGAGGAATTTATTTGTTCTTTAAGTATATAAGAATCTATTAAAATTGTATATGATTCCCATGATATATTATTAATTTTCCAGCGATTTATGGGAAATATGATATGTTGAATTGGTTGTGAGGATATAAAGTGTGAATGAATATAAATGGGATAATGATCACTACCATACATTTCTTCCGCTGTGGTCCACTGAAATTTTGGTAATAATGATTCTGATATTATAGTGAGGTCTATTGATGAGGGATTATTTCCGTTGCGTGGGACGTGGGTGGGCGATCCATCATTTAGAACAATAAATGAGTTGTTTTCTATCCAGTCGGCAATGCTGGACCCAAGTCTGTCTGATGATTGTGAGCCCCAAATGTTATGATGACCATTAAAATCTCCAACAATGATGTATGGGCTAGGGGTATTTTTTGTCAATGCTTCTAAATCTGACGGTTTTATATTCTGAGAATTGTAATTTGATGGGATATAAATATTGATTATTGTTATTTTTTCCCCCTCTATGAAGATTTGGATAGCACGTGCTTCTACTTTATAATCGCGGAAGAGTTTATGGTGTTTGGATATCTGAATTTCCTGATATGATATTGATTCGTGGACATATATGCTAATACCTCGTTCATTTTCAGAATAGGGTGGGCCTAAACAATTATAATGAACAATTTTGTATGTTTCGTACTGTCTACCCTTAGTTTCCTGTAAGCAAAGAATTAAAGGATGGCATTCCGTTATTAATTTCATTAAGTCCAATTTTCGTGTAGAAAAGCTAATAATATTCCATTGAATGAGAAACATCTTCTGCTATGTGTATCCTACTTGTTCTGTTTGAAAGTAAGGTTTTGTAACACATTTAATAGATTTATGGATAGTTCATTGATGTGTTGTAAAAGCTGTTTTTGTTGATGTAACTCTTTGAGTTCAACTAGAGTTGACCATAGGAGTGGTATTGTTTTGAGAAGTGAGGTGTAGACTTCGTGAATATTACCGATAGATGGGGGAGGTTGATCAATGATTTTTGTCGACCATTCAGAATGTCGATTGTTCGTAGAATTAGCAGAAGGGAAGATATTTTTCCCTATAGATGAGGAAGGAGTAATATCAGACTCCGTTGAGGAGCTTTCTGCTTTTGATGTTATGTGATCTGGATTATTGGGAACCATATGTCTCGCCTTGTTATGATATTTTCTTTT
The DNA here is from genome assembly GCF_977018435.1 of Lepisma saccharinum. Classification (NCBI taxonomy): domain Eukaryota; kingdom Metazoa; phylum Arthropoda; class Insecta; order Zygentoma; family Lepismatidae; genus Lepisma; species Lepisma saccharinum. The sequence goes on from NC_139229.1 coordinate 117,463,453, forward strand.
GTGCTTTGTAGGTTCATTGTTTTTTGTGTGTGCAATATTAGGTATCTCAACTATGTCTGGATGTGGAATTACTTTTGGGTCCACTGTGTCGTGTTCCAAAGAAAATTGTTGTCTTCCTATATTATTGAAAATAGGCTCCACAGTTGTAATGGTTTTGGTGTTAGTAGATGATTGTTCTTGTGAGCTTTTATTTTTTTTAAGTCAGTGGGTGGTGATCTGGAATATTGTTGAATAGGTGGAAACTCTTTAAAATTAATTGTGGGCTTCAAAATTTCCTCTATGCTAGGTTGTGGAATATAAGTCCCTTCTATCATTTGTTTAGCTTCACGGTATGATAAATTATTTAGAGCCATACGTTCCTGGATTTGACGCTCTTTGTGCCACATTGGGCAATTTTTATCAAGGGCTGAATGGGACCCCTGGCAATTCGAACACTTGGCAGGGAGATTACATGAATCTCCGTGTTTAATTGCTCCACAGGTAGCGCATTTAGACTGTGAACGACATTGGTTGGCCGTGTGAGCGAATCTGAAACAGTTTCTACATTGAATGACTGTTTTCTGTCGGGGTGTTACTTCATATATGCTGCTATTTATGGCTACTTTTTCTGGGAGATGTCTACCTTGGAATGTCAAACACACTAGTTTAGTATTTCGTAGCTGAAACGATCCATCACTTTTCCAAATCTTTTTCTTCATTCGTTTTGCACTAATGATAGGAATGTATGATTGACTGCCATCCACTACGTCTTCCTCACTGACGTCGAATTCTATACCATATATTAAACCTTCTCGTTGAATTAAGGATTGAGGTATGCGAGCCTTAATAGAAAGATGAGATTGAAATTCTTCGTTTTTAACAAAGTTATTCGCCTCCTGAGCAGTGTTGAAATATACTCTTACCCTATTACGACCACCTTGGTCTATATATTTAACTGGAATTTCTGCTTTTCGAAATTTGTTACCTAGGCTCCCGCCCGCAAGTTTACCAACGTTTCTTCCTGTACCCTCTATCAGAACTATGAAAGGGCCATTACTGTTATAATCGTAGAAGTTCTGAGACGAGATTCTTGCGTTCGAAGATTTAAGAGAATTATCCATAACTTCTTGATCTTCTTGATGGGATATTGTCTGAGAAGTCTCTACTTCAATGTAGAATGCGGGTGAAATGTTAGGATTCATGTCATCACCAGTGTTTTCAGAATTGAAAGACGAGGTTGCATGAAGATCATTTAAGTCTTCCATTCTGATTATCAATGATAGGACCTTTACGACCTATTATGTATACTATTTGACACTTGTATGGATTAGAAGTCACCTGTATCACTTGAATACTTGATCTTTATGTTTAATACACAGTACAATCACAATCACAATTTACATTTACACAATTTACAACATCACTGCGTAAACATCAAGATCCCGAAGTCTTCACACTTCACACCTGAACACTGTGTTGCAATTCTAGCCTTGAAGCTAGATTATCTGGTTTATGCGTGCGCAGCTGTTTGTTTATAGTTTGCATTGTATTGTAATCTCGCCCAGGGACTCGCGATATGTTGCTACGCCACTGTGTGTATATACAGTGTTCACAAAGTCCCGGTACCATTACAATGTACATTACATTTGTAATGGTACCGGGACGTTATGAACACCCTGTATACCTATATAATAAAGACTGCCTTGGTCAGCATTTAGTACGGAAACAAGGCTTAATAGTGTTGCAGTTAGTTTATTACAGAAAGTTGTACACTTCGCAACATCTTATTTGACCGCCCCGAAAGAATTCTAAGTCCCGAAATGATTACTGGTGCAAAGAGTTAACCATAAAGGTGAAGCAATAAGTAAAAAAAGAAAGAGCATTGGGTTTAAAGTGAGACGTCATTTGCGACAGCGTATCCCATACTACAAATTTGCCATTGTTTTACCTTACGTAATGAATCCTGTAACAACGCTGGATTTTCGTGTGGATTATTTTACTTCTATGAGTTTGCAATGCTTTCTGCATGCAGGTGGTTTTGTTTACGGAAGGTGTCAGGGTTTGTGATTTGAACTATAGGTTCGAATTCCAGCCTGGGCATGGATGTTCTTTGTGAGTGCCCCTTCATCAAAATCATCATATCATCGCTCATCCTCATCTTCGCGATTAGCAAAAGTGGCAGAAAAGGGAATTAAAATAAACCATATCAATCAATCAAAAAGGAACTGCTCAAATTACATGTGTTTCACAATTCTCAGATTGCGAAGCAACGAGTTACAATAATACATACTAATGACTAGGGGTGTGCGGGACAGAACATTTTTTGCTCGGGACGGGGAATTTTTTTAAATCCCGATTTTCGGGACGGATAAAATCCGCAATTTCCCGATAAATTTTCAGGAACGGGTAATGATAAAGAATTCCGGACGCTCTGGAAATCGCGAATTTGACGTCATTTCCCTTTCTTTCAATTTCTAAAATAAAAGCTAACAATTTCACGGAAGTGTCAAGACACTTATAATGCAGAAAGCATCAAGAATTAACCACTTTTTAAAACGACAGTAGAGAGGCAGCACTTCATTCCTACGCGTCAGCAAAAATTCGATGCCACTGGTGTTATGTTACATCCGGTAGTAGCGGTGTACTAGCGATTTTATTGTTGAGTCAGCAGAACGTGTCTGATCACGTTGAAGACATCGGAAGCGGTGGGGGAGGGGGGTCAATGGATTTGTCACGTTGTTTCTTGATGTATGCTAACCTAACACGTGCGTATGTTTGTGTGTGTGTGTGTGTGTGTGTGTCTTTGGAGGAAATGCGCGCGCAACCATTGCGTATGATGCAAACACATGAAGAAATGATTTAAAGATGGCGCCGAAGGTGTTGTACCCCGAAAGCTTAGCGGCTAAGGTTATTGCTCTGTAAAACAAGAGGCGTCGAGGGTTCGATTCCTGGTAGAGTCAATATTGATTGATTGATAGATTGAGTTAGTTTTTTTTAAGTCCACTTTATGCACGGCAAGACTAATCAGGAGTGGACCTACAGTTGAAAAGTGGTGATTCGCACCACTATGTGCCTCCACCGAGTATCGAACCTGGGACCCCTTGATTACAAGTCGACGATGTCAATATTGAATGATTTCGATTAGCCTGTGTGTAAATAAAGCCAACAAAATGGTTGAGTTCGAAAATCGAGTTGGGTTAGTGGTTAATGTTGTCACCTGGCAATGAAGAGGTCGCGGGTTCGATTCTCTAGGTAGTTAAATTAGGCCAATTGTTTAATCCCGCCATTATAGGTTCCGATTAGTCCATCTGTGCATAAATAGTGATTGAATAAAATCAATATGGCGGCCTTGGGGTAGTGGTTAATGTTGTCGCCTGGTAATGAAGAGGTCGCGGGTTCGATTCTCTAGGTAGTTAAATGAGGCCAATTGTTTTGTCCCGCCATTATAGATCCCGATTAGTCCATCTGTGCATAAATAGTATTTGAATAAAATCAATATGGCGGCCGCGTTTTGTGTTTAGCGGCGGCGGCGGCGGCGACCGGGGCGCGGCGCGGCGTGGGGCGGAGCGGGGCGGCGCGGCGCGGGCGCGGTAGGTGTTTTTTATTCCGCGAGATGTTTCAACCAAGTGGTTGAGGGTTCGATTCCCAATGTTGGTGAAAATTGGATATTCAATTGTATTTGTTTAAAAGTTCCGATTAGCTTTTTGTGCACAAAGAGAAAATGAACTAATTGGAAATAGGATGTTTATGCTGTAATGAAAAGGTCCCGGGTTCGATTCACAATGTCAAATTGGCTGATAATGATGTTTTTTAAAAAAAAGAAGAAGTGTGTTGAGTCCCCATTAGTATTTAGGCAGTAACAGATATTAAAAATCAAAACAAAATGCCTTTTGATTACAACGCAAAGACTTTACCGCTAATGTATAAAGATAAATTAGAATCTGTTGTTTTGCTGTGTTGGGCCCCAGTACCGATTAGCTTAAATGCATAAAGAGTAGGTAAAATAAGCAAGATGGCCGTCACTATTGTTTTGTGATCAAACAGGAGTCACAGGTTCGATTCAATCAAAGGAGGCAAGATTCTATGTTTGAATTCCATGTAAAAGTCTAAAGTTATGTTTCGATTAACCTCAATGCATAAAGAGGAATTAAACAAAAACAAGCAAAATGGCGACAGATGTGATAAAAGAAAAATTGAATTAGTTTTTTATAGTGACAAGAAAAAATAGCGAATCATTGTTAGAAATAGAATGAAAATAAAGATACTTGCCTTTGCGTGTCCAGCGCTGTGCAGAAAAGCTCTAATGCTTTATCTCCGACAAGTCCACAATACACATTTTTTTTATTGTATAGTTAATTATTAATGTTGTTATTAACACAGATTCTTACCAGTGTGAAGAAAAGCTCTCATGCTTTATCTCCGACAAATCCACAATACACACTTTTTCATTATATAGTTAATTATTAATGTTGTTATTAACACCGAGTTTTACCAGTGTGAAGAAAAGCTCTCATGCTTTATCTTCGACAAGTCCACAATACACACTTTTTCATTATATAGTTAATTATTAATGTTGTTATTAACGATTGTTACCAGTAAAAATATAAACCATGAGGATTTTTAAAGGGGTGATAAGTGAAAAAAAGCCAAGACATATATTTTATCCCTGTTTATTACCAATATTTACAAAATTCAAAAGAGCCGCGCACACACACACACACATACATATGTAAAATGTTTATATTGTGTCACCAGTTTATCAGCATGTTATTTAACAAGTTTTTATTCTTCAAGTTTGTTCACTCACCCACATAAGGAATTGTGTCACTATCATATCCATTTTCTGCTGCAACCACTGAATTAAAATGTTTCACTATTTTTTCCACAAGCATGTTCTCGCAAAAAACAAACACTTCTTTGGAAAGTCTTTTTCCGTCGATGTTTTGTATAGACAAAGGCTCAGGTTTTGTACATCCATGTAGATGGGAAAGCACAAACTTCTCCTTATTACATGCATGGACAGGGGAAATATCTGTGCAACCGAAACATTGTTCGCGAAGGTCGAGAATGCAAGATTCCACACAGTTTCCAAAATATGATTTCAGATACGGCGACACTGTTTCACACATAACTTTCGCATGCTCGATGCACACAAATATCTTCATAAAGTTCCGCCACGAACTTTCTGCGATGAACACTATCTACAGGGAACCGTAAGCTGGTTTCTTCCTTATAATGATCTGACGGCGATTGTACAGTGTGGTTATCAGCAATTCATGTTGCTCACTTAGTGGGTAGGAAACACGAGGCTGCTCACCTGGAATAGCGATGTAATTGTCGATTACTGGAAACAATTCCTGAAGAGCGTGCCACTCCTGCAACTGTAGTTCAACACCGGCCGCCCCGCTTCTGTGTAGCCTGACCACAGGTTGGAAATCCAGATGAGAGGAAAGTCCGATTGAGATAACTTTTGTTTTCGAAGCATTCAAATAGTAGACGTGATCAAATAATATCGACTGGCGTATAAGACTAGTTACTTGTTTTTGTTCTTCAGGTAAATGCTGATCGCTCTCTTTCTGAAGAACCCCCTTGAAATTAGTGTACGGTTGAAATCTTTTTTTTCAGCGGCATCGAAATAGAGGATTCCATGACTAAGAACTGCGAGATACTGCATGTCGCAGCGTGCAGGTATACATTTGAAGAAATGCGTGGGTGTGTTTTTGAGACGCATGCGCGCGTAGCAAACCAAGCATGTGCTGGACAAAAAAGGTGGAGGGGGCGGGGCATTACAAAGATCAATGGTGAGAGAAAAATCAGCAGAATATCATAAACGTCATATTGAGGAAATATTGGATAACAAATATTAATTAATTTAATTAAAGCATCAACCGCATTGTCGATCTGAAATTAGGTTTATAGACGGGGCAAAATGGAAAATATCGACGATGTTCTAGTATTGGATTGTTTCTGTATTTCCATCGGTATAATCCTCCACCACATTTGAAGCATACTGTTTTATCCTCTTTTTGAATGTAAAATAATCCTGCTTCGGACAGAGCTTCTACAAACGGGAATTCTTTTGATTGCCAGTTTCTGAAAGAGGACAATCTAGCATTGAAAGATCCCATCTCTGGATATTGCGTCATTGTTCTGTAAAGACACAAAACAAGATATATATTATAAGTAAGCTGTTGTAAACTGTAACGCTACAAAATTATTAATATACTATTAGGACTATATGTAACTTGTATAAAATTTCAAACAGTATTTACTGTCAATATTTTCTAGTATACGTACCGAGTATTATAAATTTAATTTACGAGTCAGCAAATAAGTTGTTATAATATTGTCGTTTTTTATCGGTACTGGGAATAAAATTTGAAATTTATGCATGGGTTTACCAGAGGCTCTATGGAATAAATACAGAAAACAGTAATGCCCACAGTACACAGACCCGTAACTTCGTATCTGATGAGTGTTGTACGTATAGAATTTAGAGTTATTTTCCAAAAATCGCAAATGGTTATGCACATGTGGAGGTTTTCCGTAACTATCAAAAAATTCCCCCCGGAAGTTACTGTCTATGTAAATTGCTACCCAGTGCTTCCCGGGGCTATCTTTGGGATCTGTATTTACAATCAAAGCTGCTGGTAGTTCCACATGTATAGGTAATTCATTAGCTGCGAAAACCCCAACATGATGATTGTCAAAGGCTCTATTTGATATTAACCCGTGAACCAAATTTAAAGTCGACAGCATTGCTGGACACTAAATAGTAATATTGTGCAACTCACCTTTTTATACTTCAAAGTAGACGGTACACGTCACAGTAGATTCCAGAACCAATTTGATCTGGGGCACCAAGCTGTTTATCGTTGTTGAAACAATGGAGAGCTATCTAACACAACGCTGATGCTCGGAATATGTAGGCGGGGTTTACAAACGCGCATGCGTACAATGCTATCTGGCATTTGTTGTGCTGTTGTAAAATGAATTTTGTACTATAAGAAAATTGTCTGTATGTGTGTGTGTGTGTATATATATATATATACATACAGACACACACGCATATTTATTTATTGATGAAGTGTATGTATATATATATATATATATAATACAATACAATATAATATATATATATATGTAATTTGAAGATACAACATATCAGTAAAATCTAACAACTAGAAAAATATTCATAACATTCGACTTTTATATTATATGTAATTTAAAACATTCTTCACAGTTTGAGAAATGGAGTGCTTGTGGAAACACCCGTTCTCTGCAATATTGGCTGGTCCATCAGGATGTGGAAAGACATATTTTGTGAAGCATTTTCTCCAGTGTTTACCCCAAATGGTAAATGTAAAATTCAACAATATTTTGGTGTGCTACGGGGAATGGCAATCTGCATACAATGATTTCCCTGGTTTTGTACAATTTCGGGAAGGAATGCCTAATATTGACCAATTTGTGCCAAATTCTGGACCTCATCTTAATATTATCGATGATCAGATGAGGGAATGCGATCAAAGAGTCACAGATTTATTTACAAAAGGGTGTCATCATCGTGATATTAGTCTTTTCTTTATCACTCAAAATCTATTCCATCAAGGAAAAGGGAATAGGGATATATCTTTAAATAGTCATTATATTGTATGCTTCAAAAATCCAAGAGACAGAGCCCAAATTAATTATTTATCTAGACAAGTATACCCGGAGAATCCAAATTTTATAAAAGATGCATATTACAATGCCACCGCTGAACCCCATGGATATTTGCTGTTTGATCTGAAGCAGAACACTCCGGAAGAAGTACGTTTTCGGTCGCGGATATTTCCCGACGATGATATCAATTATGTATATATTCCTACAAAAAAAGCAAGCACAATCACTAGTCGTTTATTCTGTCATCATGGCTCCAAGAGTGAAACACGCTAAAGTGCTCCAAGTTTTGTCGGATGCTAAACCAGCTCTTCGCACAGCGATATTACAAGCTGCTGATTCTTCCTTAGTTAATTCAATCTGTGAGTGTTGTTACAATGTTCTAAAAGGGAATGTTCCTCTTTCAACACCTCAGAAAACAAGATTGAGCCGGTACAAGAAGGTGATACGTAATCTCTCTGCCAAAGGACACTCTACAAAGCAGAAGAAACAGATACTAGTGCAACACGGAGGATTTCTACCTGCGTTATTAGCCCCTTTAATAAGAGGTGTGTTATTAAGTTTATTTAAGTAAAAAAAAATCTGAACATGGAGCATGCCAAAAAAATGGTTATAATACCTCAAGAATTTATGGATAACATGAGACATCCTGTTATGTCTGCACCGTCTACATCCTTATCGCAATTGGATCAGGATATGCAAGTAATTTTGAATCTCAAAGGTCTTTCGGATGATGAAAAATGGAATCGTTACAGTATTGTGCTCCAAAAATTTCTGTCTATTACTCGAAAACAAAGAGAACCTGTGTCGCTACCGATTACAGAATCTACTGAGAAGTTGACTGATATGAAAGAAGAAATTCTAGCTGCTACACCTAGCATGTATCGTAGAAAAGCCGAACTGTTGTATGAACGTCTTTTACATAATAGTAATATTGATTGGGATAAATATGGGGCAGTTTTTATTAACAATAATAAAATTGAAGGCTCAAATATTGTCGATCTAGTATCGGATATAATTCGACCACGAAAAACAAGCAATCCTGTTGGGTGGCAACTATTCAATCGAGCTCTGGCGTTATCTAATATTCCTCAAGAATATATTGGAAACCCCCGGAGACAGGAGTTTATTCAACAGATTGTTTTTGGCAACCCCGGACGCCATGTTCCGCTGTCCGGAGCTAACCAAGAAGAGGCACAAGAATTAACAGAAGCAGAAGAAGAAGAAGAAGAAAAGGAACCAATTTCTTTTGTATCATCATTTCCAGGGCACAAACGTAAACGTACTGTTCCAGTTTGGTCAATATACAAACCATGAGCGAAAAAATATTAGAGAATATCTGGAACAATCCATCTCATCCAGCATCCTATTCTACAGCTTCAACACTATGGAAAGCTGTAAAAAAATTCCATACCATTGTCAACAATCAAACATTGGTTGACAAAGCAAACTGCATACACTTTGCATAGACCTGTAAAGCGTCGATTTCCGAGAAACTTTTATTTTGTGCATAATATCGATGACCAATGGCAGGCTGACTTGAATGACATGCAGAGTTTGCGGAATCACAACAAAGGGTACAGATATATACTCACAGTTATCGATATTTTTAGCAGGCATGCTTGGGCTGTCCCTGTAAAAAATAAAACTGGTGTATGTATAAAAAAGGCTTTCCAGCAAATTTTCAAACAAAGCAAAAGAAAACCTTTGAAATTACAAACTGACAAAGGCCGTGAGTTTACCAACAGTATTGTGCAGGAATATCTCAAAAAACAAAATGTAATTTATTTTACAACAAAGAATCCTGATATTAAAGCTAGTATTGTTGAAAGATTCAACAGAACTTTAAAGGAACGCATGTGGAAGTATTTTACTAAACAAAGAACCAGCTGTTATGTTAATGTACTCCCAAAGCTTTTGAAAGCTTATAATCATAAAATTCACTCGAGTATTAAAATGGCACCAGCAGATGTTACTCCTGAGAAGGTTTTGAAAGTATGGCACAATATGTATGACAAAAAACTCAAATCTGATTCATCTCCACTATTGTCATTGAAGATGCCATTCAAAATAGGAGATACAGTGAGAATAACAAAAACCAAAAAAACGCTTTGACAAAGGTTACATGGAAAATTGGACAAGAGAAATATTTGTGGTGGAACGTATTTTGAAAAGAAATCCTCAAGTGTATGAATTAAAAGATCTACAAGGACATAAAATCGATGGAACATTTTATACGGAAGAGTTGCAATTGGTCCGCTTACCGGATATGCATGAAATTGATAAAATCCTTGCGACCAAAGGTAAAGGAGCCAGTAAAAAGTTGTTAGTTCATTGGAAAGGTTACTCCAGATTATTTGACAGTTGGATTAGCGCATCGTTTTTGGAGTCAAAGAGAGAGAGAGAGAGGCATAAATTTTTGTAGGTATTCTCATCAGTGGTACAAATAACCTTCATAACACATCATGAGAAAAGCAAACGCTTTCTACCTTACTTTGCCTAGTAACAGTTCCATGAAATATTTCCCAAGTAATACTCTAACTAATTACACCACAAAGCTTCAGAACCGTGTGGAGTTGGACACCAACAAATGGGAGATGGCATTGGTAGAAGTGCATTATCCTTATTCAATACTAAACATTACAAGATTTAACAACTATATTCAATATAAATCTATGGATGATGTCAAATGGAACGAACTTCGAATATCCGAAGGCTATTACGCATCTATAAACAGCATTGTTGCAGAAATCAATAAATATTCTGAAACATTAAATTTTAGTCTCCGAAATCATCCTGCGTACAAACATGTGACTGTTGATATATCTACCAAGCAGAGAAACATAAATGTACGATTGTCACCTCAACTGGCACGGATATTAGGTTTTAAACCGACCGATGATCTATCAGAAGTAAAAATTGGACGCTCGCCTCCAAATGTTGTGAGAGAAATTCCTTCCCAGATGTATATTTACACAGATATTGTGGGAGATGCTGTCGCCCCTCTATTACGTATTATAAACATTAATCCTATGGAACATACTTTTGGAAGTGATGGTGTGCAAATTTTCGATTCACCACATTACATCCTAGTGCAGAAACATAATTTCGAACAAATAGAAATTGACTTAAGGGATAGCACTGGTGCACACATCCCATTCTCCTTCGGACTAGTGTGTTTGAAACTTCATTTTAGACGTTGTGGTGAAAAGCTCTGATTATGAATGACCCATATTTTCAATACTACCATCAACAAGCTGGATCTGGTGTGGGTAACATATATTACGGTGCTGCCTATCAAAAAGGACATGGCATTGGAAGTTTTCTTGGAGGACTTTTTCGGTCAGCTTTGCCTCTTATTAAAAAAGGAGCGAAAGCTGTAGGGAAAGCAATGTTAAAAACAGGGGTAAATGTGTTAGGTGATGTTGTAGACAAAACACCCCTAAAACAGTCACTACAATCCAGAATTTCGGATGCCAGATCAAATCTTAAAAGAAAAGCTGAAACAAAGCTAAAGGAAATGATTGGTTCAGGTTATCAGGGGCATAAACATTTCAAAAGGAATCACTCTGCTTCGGGACAGCGAACTGGAAGGATCGCTCAGAGAAAGAAGAGATCCAGTGCCAATACAAACACCAAGAAAACAACCAAACGCAACCGTAAGAAAATTCAAATAACATCAGATATTTTTGATTAGATATGGCGCTAATTAGGGAGAAATCATGTGAGTGTTTTAAAAGTGAATTGGATATTTTCTCGGTAAAACCTACTCAGACAAGCATCTTAGAACACCACACCATCGGATACAAACCTGTTAGTTCTCTGGCAGATAATGCCCCCACCGAGTTTGTAATACCTGGACATGGTGATGCTTATACGGATTTAGCACACACAATGTTGAATATAGATGCCAGAATTGTAAAAGCGAATGGTCAGTTATTGCTACCCACAGATAAAACAATTGGACCTGTCAATGATTTTCTCAATGCAATGTTCAGCGAAGTACAAATCTACTTAAATAACAAACTCATCTCGTTTCCATCTCACATGCACCCATACAGGTCTTATTTTGAAAAAGCACTGAACTATGACATATCTGCAAAATCATCTCATCTCCAAAGTGCATTGTGGTACAAAGATACAGCAGGCGCTTTTGATAACGTTTCGGAAGACAACAAAGGCTTTACAAAACGTAACCAACTAACAAAACAGAGTAAAACATTTGATATGTTTGGTTACTTGCATTCTGATATTTTTAATCAAGAGAAATTTTTGATCAATGGAGTGGAAATGCGAATAAAACTGATTCCTTCGAAAAACACTTTCTGCTTGATGGGATTAGATGACAGTGAAGGCAAAGTGGAAATTCTGGATGCTACACTATATGTGAGAAAAGTATCGGTCAGTTCATCCATCAAACTTAGTCACAATCGCATATTGCAAAAACATACAGCAAAATACCCTCTAACAAGAGTACAACTTAAAGCTGTAACTATTCCAAAAGATATTGTTTCAAAAACAATTGACAATGTGATACTTGGACGTCTTCCGAAACGATTAGTTGTGGGGTTTGTTACCAACGATGCATTCAACGGCACTCTGTCTACAAACCCATTCAATTTTCAACATTTCAATTACAACTTCTTTACTTTATATGTTGATGGAGTCCAAATTCCCGGCAAACCACTTCAACCAGACTTTGAAAACAACAAGTACATAACAGCATATCACACATTATTCTCTGGAACAGGGATACACTATATGGATGAAGGAAACAATATATCGCGTGAGGAATACCCCCAGGGATACGCATTACTTGTTTTCGATATAACACCAGACGCAGCTGCAAGTGCCATATCCCACTGCAGTCTTCAACGGCAAGGGGCTGTTAGCTTGGAAGTCCACTTCAAATCGTCTTTGGAATCTACTGTGACTTGTGTTATCTACTCTGAATTTGACGCTCTCATGGAAATTAATAATCAAAAAGATATTCATCTGGATTAATTGTATAACAAGGTGAGTTGCACAATATTACTATTTAGTGTCCAGCAATGCTGTCGACTTTAAATTTGCTTCACGGGTTAAAATCAAATAGAGCCTTTGACAATCATCATGTTGGGGTTTTCGCAGCTAATGAATTACCTGTACATGTGGAACTACCAGCAGCGTTGATTGTAAATACAGATCCCAAAGATAGCCCCGGGAAGCACTGGGTAGCAATTTACATAGACAGTAACTCCCGGGGGGAATTTTTTGATAGTTACGGAAAACCTCCACATGTGCATAACCATTTGCGATTTTTGGAAAATAACTCTAAATTCTATACGTACAACACTCATCAGATACGAAGTTACGGGTCTGTGTACTGTGGGCATTACTGTTTTCTGTATTTATTCCATAGAGCCTCTGGTAAACCCATGCATAAATTTCAAATTTTATTCCCAGTACCGATAAAAAACGACAATATTATAACAACTTATTTGCTGACTCGTAAATTAAATTTATAATACTCGGTACGTATACTAGAAAATATTGACAGTAAATACTGTTTGAAATTTTATACAAGTTACATATAGTCCTAATAGTATATTAATAATTTTGTAGCGTTACAGTTTACAACAGCTTACTTATAATATATATCTTGTTTTGTGTCTTTACAGAACAATGACGCAATATCCAGAGATGGGATCTTTCAATGCTAGATTGTCCTCTTTCAGAAACTGGCAATCAAAAGAATTCCCGTTTGTAGAAGCTCTGTCCGAAGCAGGATTATTTTACATTCAAAAAGAGGATAAAACAGTATGCTTCAAATGTGGTGGAGGATTATACCGATGGAAATACAGAAACAATCCAATACTAGAACATCGTCGATATTTTCCATTTTGCCCCGTCTATAAACCTAATTTCAGATCGACAATGCGGTTGATGCTTTAATTAAATTAATTAATATTTGTTATCCAATATTTCCTCAATATGACGTTTATGATATTCTGCTGATTTTTCTCTCACCATTGATCTTTGTAATGCCCCGCCCCCTCCACCTTTTTTGTCCAGCACATGCTTGGTTTGCTACGCGCGCATGCGTCTCAAAAACACACCCACGCATTTCTTCAAATGTATACCTGCACGCTGCGACATGCAGTATCTCGCAGTTCTTAGTCATGGAATCCTCTATTTCGATGCCGCTGAAAAAAAAGATTTCAACCGTACACTAATTTCAAGGGGGTTCTTCAGAAAGAGAGCGATCAGCATTTACCTGAAGAACAAAAACAAGTAACTAGTCTTATACGCCAGTCGATATTATTTGATCACGTCTACTATTTGAATGCTTCGAAAACAAAAGTTATCTCAATCGGACTTTCCTCTCATCTGGATTTCCAACCTGTGGTCAGGCTACACAGAAGCGGGGCGGCCGGTGTTGAACTACAGTTGCAGGAGTGGCACGCTCTTCAGGAATTGTTTCCAGTAATCGACAATTACATCGCTATTCCAGGTGAGCAGCCTCGTGTTTCCTACCCACTAAGTGAGCAACATGAATTGCTGATAACCACACTGTACAATCGCCGTCAGATCATTATAAGGAAGAAACCAGCTTACGGTTCCCTGTAGATAGTGTTCATCGCAGAAAGTTCGTGGCGGAACTTTATGAAGATATTTGTGTGCATCGAGCATGCGAAAGTTATGTGTGAAACAGTGTCGCCGTATCTGAAATCATATTTTGGAAACTGTGTGGAATCTTGCATTCTCGACCTTCGCGAACAATGTTTCGGTTGCACAGATATTTCCCCTGTCCATGCATGTAATAAGGAGAAGTTTGTGCTTTCCCATCTACATGGATGTACAAAACCTGAGCCTTTGTCTATACAAAACATCGACGGAAAAAGACTTTCCAAAGAAGTGTTTGTTTTTTGCGAGAACATGCTTGTGGAAAAAATAGTGAAACATTTTAATTCAGTGGTTGCAGCAGAAAATGGATATGATAGTGACACAATTCCTTATGTGGGTGAGTGAACAAACTTGAAGAATAAAAACTTGTTAAATAACATGCTGATAAACTGGTGACACAATATAAACATTTTACATATGTATGTGTGTGTGTGTGTGCGCGGCTCTTTTGAATTTTGTAAATATTGGTAATAAACAGGGATAAAATATATGTCTTGGCTTTTTTTCACTTATCACCCCTTTAAAAATCCTCATGGTTTATATTTTTACTGGTAACAATCGTTAATAACAACATTAATAATTAACTATATAATGAAAAAGTGTGTATTGTGGACTTGTCGAAGATAAAGCATGAGAGCTTTTCTTCACACTGGTAAAACTCGGTGTTAATAACAACATTAATAATTAACTATATAATGAAAAAGTGTGTATTGTGGATTTGTCGGAGATAAAGCATGAGAGCTTTTCTTCACACTGGTAAGAATCTGTGTTAATAACAACATTAATAATTAACTATACAATAAAAAAATGTGTATTGTGGACTTGTCGGAGATAAAGCATTAGAGCTTTTCTGCACAGCGCTGGACACGCAAAGGCAAGTATCTTTATTTTCATTCTATTTCTAACAATGATTCGCTATTTTTTCTTGTCACTATTAAAAACTAATTCAATTTTTCTTTTATCACATCTGTCGCCATTTTGCTTGTTTTTGTTTAATTCCTCTTTATGCATTGAGGTTAATCGAAACATAACTTTAGACTTTTACATGGAATTCAAACATAGAATCTTGCCTCCTTTGATTGAATCGAACCTGTGACTCCTGTTTGATCACAAAACAATAGTGACGGCCATCTTGCTTATTTTACCTACTCTTTATGCATTTAAGCTAATCGGTACTGGGGCCCAACACAGCAAAACAACAGATTCTAATTTATCTTTATACATTAGCGGTAAAGTCTTTGCGTTGTAATCAAAAGGCATTTTGTTTTGATTTTTAATATCTGTTACTGCCTAAATACTAATGGGGACTCAACACACTTCTTCTTTTTTTTAAAAAAACATCATTATCAGCCAATTTGACATTGTGAATCGAACCCGGGACCTTTTCATTACAGCATAAACATCCTATTTCCAATTAGTTCATTTTCTCTTTGTGCACAAAAAGCTAATCGGAACTTTTAAACAAATACAATTGAATATCCAATTTTCACCAACATTGGGAATCGAACCCTCAACCACTTGGTTGAAACATCTCGCGGAATAAAAAACACCCCCCGCGCCCGCGCCGCGCCGCGCCGCCCCGCTCCGCCCCACGCCGCGCCGCGCCCCGGTCGCCGCCGCCGCCGCCGCTAAACACAAAACGCGGCCGCCATATTGATTTTATTCAAATACTATTTATGCACAGATGGACTAATCGGGACCTATAATGGCGGGACAAAACAATTGGCCTCATTTAACTACCTAGAGAATCGAACCCGCGACCTCTTCATTACCAGGCGACAACATTAACCACTACCCCAAGGCCGCCATATTGATTTTATTCAATCACTATTTATGCACAGATGGACTAATCGGAACCTATAATGGCGGGATTAAACAATTGGCCTAATTTAACTACCTAGAGAATCGAACCCGCGACCTCTTCATTGCCAGGTGACAACATTAACCACTAACCCAACTCGATTTTCGAACTCAACCATTTTGTTGGCTTTATTTACACACAGGCTAATCGAAATCATTCAATATTGACATCGTCGACTTGTAATCAAGGGGTCCCAGGTTCGATACTCGGTGGAGGCACATAGTGGTGCGAATCACCACTTTTCAACTGTAGGTCCACTCCTGATTAGTCTTGCCGTGCATAAAGTGGACTTAAAAAAAACTAACTCAATCTATCAATCAATCAATATTGACTCTACCAGGAATCGAACCCTCGACGCCTCTTGTTTTACAGAGCAATAACCTTAGCCGCTAAGCTTTCGGGGTACAACACCTTCGGCGCCATCTTTAAATCATTTCTTCATGTGTTTGCATCATACGCAATGGTTGCGCGCGCATTTCCTCCAAAGACACACACACACACACACACACACAAACATACGCACGTGTTAGGTTAGCATACATCAAGAAACAACGTGACAAATCCATTGACCCCCCCTCCCCCACCGCTTCCGATGTCTTCAACGTGATCAGACACGTTCTGCTGACTCAACAATAAAATCGCTCGTACACCGCTACTACCGGATGTAACATAACACCAGTGGCATCGAATTTTTGCTGACGCGTAGGAATGAAGTGCTGCCTCTCTACTACGACCATTTGGAAGTTCCGAACTGCTCGGGATCTCGAAATGACTGGAAATCATTTCCTGAAGTCGGGATCGGGACGGGAATTTTTTTAACCGACTTTTCTGGATCCCGCACACCCCTACTAATGACTCAGTCGGGAAAGTGATCATGTTCAGCTCCCAGATGCTACGTGAGCATTGCTCGAATACTTAACGCACCCCAAGTATGGTCGATGCCATACTCTTTCCAAAAAAGGAGGACATTTATCGATTTCTAAAAAATCCGCCCGGACGCCGGACAGACACCTAAAAAGGAGGACATGTCCGGATAAAAGAGGACGTCTGGTCACCGTCAGAAGTGACAATGACAAACATGAGGCACATATCAAGAAAACATTAAAAATAAAATTGTTGATGCGCAACAAAGAAAAATTTGACAATATAAATTTTTGAGTGATCCCAGAAAAAAAATAATGTTTTGTCGGAACCTGTTTCATCTCTTTATTCGTAGATTAAGTGGTTTTTTTTCATAGAGTTGAGTATTCTTGTGATTCAAACGCCGTCAATGCAATAATGGCACACAGATGGCTGAGTTCGCTAGATTAGTAGAAGTTGTTAATGTGACAAAACCCGAACTATTCCAGACTTCCTTCTCAGGATCAAACAAGGACAACAATATAATTTGCCACTGGAAGAATATCCAGTTAATAATTTTACAGAGTTGTAGTAACTCGTTTCAAAATGCCTTGTGTACAGGCGCGGCTCGTGTATTATTTACCTGGGGGTTCACTGAAGTCATGTCACACATATTCAGTTTCCGCAAAATACACTTCCTTCCAGGGACGTCGTTGGGGGGGGGCCTGGGGGGGCTTTGGCCCCGGCAGTTGTAACTCTGGCCCCCGCAAACAAAATTTTGATCGATTAAAAATTATCCTAAATTAATACTACATATTATTTTCTGGTAAATTTGTAGCAGAGTTGGAAACACTGTTCCGAAGAAAATCTTCGGAAGCAAAATTCCACCCTTTCGTTGCTTACCAGTTTATAACCAAAGGCATAAAATGCTTTGAGGTTATTACCCTTGCCCTACCCTAAGTTTGTGAAAACCTTTTGCCTTTTGTTGCAAATGACCCTTCCGTTGCAGATGGAATCAAAGACTACGCCGAGGCCGAGCGGTCAACAGTAGGGGGTCGAGCGACATATGGAGAGAGTTCTCCAGTGCTGACATTGTTCTGAGATTTAAAATTGCTCCTTGCTTCAGCTTCAGAGCCACAGATTAGCTTTGTGTTCTTGCTTGCGAGCAAGGTCTGCTATCGGGTTGCTACGGTCACTGTGTTTTTATTCGTGTGTGGGAAGAGTTCTAGCGTTGTTGTGCATTTCCAATTTGAATGGATAAATTTATCAAAACTGAATATTTTAAAACTATCTCAAAACATGTGGAACATGACGACAATGAAGATGATGTTGATCCAAGTTCTGACGTTCCAAAGTTAGGCAAAACAAGTGAATGTGCTAATGTGAAAATAATTACTGATCTTGGGGTAGATAATCCTAGGCAACCACTTTTGCAAAACTATCCAAATACTACGTTCGGAAAGCGAAAGCGGTCATTTCAAAAACACTGGTTTGCATCTGCGCCGTGGCTAGAATATAGTGTGGAACTTGACGCATGCTTTTGTTTTCCATGCCGTAAATTTGGCACAGATTCAGGATATGCAGAATCAAGTTTCAGGAAAATAGGGATTCGCAACTGGAAGAAACCATGTGAAAAAATTAACGAAAACGGAGGAACGTCCTATCATCTAAAATGCATGGAACTGTGAGCGAATTACAAAGTGAGTACCAATCAGTTTTGTAAAACAATTATATGTGTGTGTGTGTTCGTAGTTTAACTTAAATAATGAAATAGTATGTATATGTCTGTATATCGAGTGTTCAAATTGAAAAAATGCTGAGGAGAAAAGTCATATCAGCTTCCCTTTTCATATTTTGAGATTTGTACCTAAAACATACGGACTGATGGTTCAAAGTAAATAACACAAATTTTACAATTAATGTACAAGAGTTCAGTAATCACTGATCTCGTCTCAGTGGACTTTTAATTCATATCAGAATTATTTTTCTTAGAGGAAGGCAAATTAATCAGGAAATATTTTCTCATCAAATACATATTGTAATTTGCAAACCAACAACAGTATTAATTTTAATGTAAAATTCAGTACAGAAACTGACAATTTATATGCTGATATTAATGTAATATTTACTTGAAGTTGAAAGAAATGATTACGTCAAATTCTTAGCAATAGCAAAATATGATCGAGAATATTTAAGAGGAAAATTCTTTACCTGGTCAGGAGTTAAATTAAAAATTTCAATTTAAACACTGGATGTACTTTGATTTTCGTTTCCTGATTTTACATTACTTTACTGACACTTCTGGCTAATGTCAAAGATATGCAACGGTGATACAAGAAACTAATGCATGGACAGTAACAAAAAAAGCGCCTGCCTCTCCAGGCGAGGACATCGCGTAGCGGTAATGTCGTCACCATATAATTAAGAGGTCCTGGCCTGGGTTCGATATCTAGTGGACGCACATAGTGGTTTGAATCAAACTTTAAACTGTACGTCCAGTCCCGATTGGCCTATCTGTGCATGAAGAGGACTTAATACAAAAACTCACGGACTCGAACTTAGATCAATTTGGGACAAAATCGTAATTCGGTAGCTAACGTGCTCAGCCACTGAGGCGGCTAGAATTCAATAGGTTTTCATTTTGGCTATTTTACCTTTTTTCCTACCTCGTAGGTTAATTTTTACAAGTCGATGTGGATGGATGAATGATGGACGGATGGAAAGGTGATGGGAGCATGGACAAACAGAATGAGTCACCAATGGCTGGTGGAGGTTTGAACATGGGATCTCTGATTCCGTAGCCCTTTACGCTTCCACTCCGCCACGAACACTGGAATAAATGAAATAAGTAATGCCATTGTTTAGAATGGATGTCGGGGAGAGTGGAAGCCTATCTAATAACAATGTACACTAATGCATTGTTGGCATTGCCAGCAGATGTTAACGGTCTACCGATACCTCACACAACGGAGAAATAATCTTTACCTATATTTGCATTGTTTTAAAAAATATATATAGCAGTGACGAACGAAGGAACAAAGCTAATCTCTATGGTCTAGAGCAGGAATTTCCAAACTTTTTCGTTTCGCCGCGCCATTACTGTTTCAAGATTTTTCCACGGCGTCCAAATCAGAATGTAGGCATATCTAATACTTGCTTTGATTGATTGATTGATTGAATTGATGTTTTAAGTCCATTTCATGCACAATAAGGCTAATCGGAACTGGACCTACAGTTTAAAGTGGGATCCGAACCACTATGTGCCTGCACCGGGTAACGAACCCGTGACCCCTTTATTACAAGGTGGCAACTCTAACACTACGCCACCGGGGAGGCCCTATATAACACTTGTAACGCTCTGAAAGTGTGTATAGGTTGCTTTCCTTAAGTTAAAAAATAAACATATATTTCAAATTCAGAAACATTTTTTATGTAAAATGTTCTAAATAAGAACATGTATTTGGAACAATCATATCAATGACTGAATTTTAGTGAAAATATTGGAACATCTCGCGGCGGCCCCGTACGCCTACCAGGGCGCCCCAGTTTAAAGTCCATTTTATGCTCAAATAGATTAATTGGAACTGGATTTATAATTTAAATTTGACTCCGACCCATTGTGCAATGCGTCTCCATCGGGACTTGAACCTGGCACTCTTTGGTTACAAAGCAACGTGGTAAACCACACCGAGGAGGTCCGCCGTGCTAAACGTGACGTTATAATAAATATGCAATATAAAGCAAACACATGAATTTATTCTTGAGAATGTTAAAAAACAACAACACCAAGAAACAGAACATTTGAGTCGCCAATAATATTCTGCATATTACATATCATAATTGTGATGGCGATTTGTGAGTTTTCCTTCATTAATTGCCATTCATGATCGTCAACATTGCGATTAACTAAAAGTAACAGAAAATCGGCACAACATTTAAAAAAAATATAATATACGTAGAATAAAAAAAAATAGGTGTGAAACTGAGAAAGAAATGTAATAACAAGTTGATATTTACTACCTATTTTTTGTGCTTTTTGAAGTTGTCAAATTTTGTCATTTTTAGCGCCAATTTACCTGTCTATTTAGCATGCTTTGTGGCTATTATAAACCCGCTCCCTACTGATAACACGAACTCAAGACAGAAATAAACAAAGTGTGAAAATACCTACTTCAGTGTCTTTGTGCATGATACTTGCACAAACCATCAACGTCGTTTTGCGAGAATGCAGGGTGCAAGTTAAGAGGTGCACAATTTTCGAAATTGCCGCAAAAAAGTGGCACGCATCTATTTTTCCTACTACATCTCGAGGCACTGGTGTACACATGGGGGAGCTGATGCGGCTATAACTCTCCCGAAATTTCTGTCTTTGAACAACTTTCAAAAGGGAGCTTAAAAGTGGTTAATTATGAAATATGTTATACTGTCTCTCCCCCTCCCCTCTGAAAAAAAACCTGCACACGTTAGTGTCTAGAGCAGAGTTACAAATCAATCGCATAATTTAAAGTGCTGTTTGCGCTGGAATACTACTAAATGTGCTAGAATTTAAATTTGACAATAATTTCAATGTTAAAAGCATCATTATTATTATTATTATTAATGTTTTTATAACGTCCTATTATTGTTATAATTACGTCCCTGCCTAAATTCAGAGCCAGAAATAAGATTGATTGATTGAGTTGTTTTAAGACCACTTTGTGCACAGTAAGGTTAATCGGGACTGGACCTACAGTTTCAAGTGGGATCCGAACCACTATGTACCTCCACCGGGTATCGAACCCGGGACCCCTTAATTACAAGGGAACGACGGTGCCACTGCGCCATCGGGAAGGCCCAGAAATTAGAATAAAACGCGATCTTCTTTCTTCAGGAAAGCAACATCTTGACAGGCGGCCCTAAGACCAGCACAAAGCTTGAATGGAGACAATACAACAAGCTTGTTCAACAAATGTTGGCGAGATGGTTGCGGTCAACCAAAGGCGCCACTGCGTCCCAAATACTCTCTGAACTGCCCGTCATAAAATGTTCCTGCGAGACCTATTTCTAATCTGTGGTCGTCACTGTATGACTAGACCTCTTTGTGTCGAACCTGACAAATTGCAGGGAGCGGTCTTTCTTGCTTTAAGGGATTAAGGGAAGGAAATGGCATTCAAATGGCAGGGAAGACTTATCCCTGGGTTGAGTTATTGTACCCCTGCTGTTTCAGTGCACCGTTTCCGTAAGGCAATACGCAAATACGGTTAAATTTTCCCTTCCCCAGTAAACCTTTGTTTTCGATTCATTCTGCTAGATTTTGCTTCTATCCAGGGTGCCAAGTACCAGAACAGTCCAATGACATCGCTGCCTTCGAGCAAGCAATAACTTTAGTGAGGAGGTAGGAGGGCTTGGGGAGGGAGGAGGAGCAGATGCAAGAGGACGAAGAAAATGTAGCAGTTTACTTACATGATGACTGATGACTCGTGAAAGTATTTGTTATTGCCTGTTTGAAAGAATGAAAGGTATGAAATTAGTAATATTTTTCTTGTTCGCTTCGCTTTCAATATAAGCGTTTCTCATAAGTAACAAGTTATAATTGTTACCCCAAAAAACTGTGTATATATGTGCGTGTATGTAATATGATTTGTTAATGATGACGTACTGGATACCAAATAATGAAAAAAGTAAAGTAATGTGCTCCCCTGTGCTTTACGCTATGACATGAAAGCGTATAGGGGTGTGTAGTTAGGGCTCCACACTTTCTTGATCACGGCCGAAGGTGGAGGTGATGTGATCAATCAGCACCACGTCCCTGGCCTCGTTTACCTGCCAGAGTTTCCTCCATGTACCCACTTTATACGTACGACGCTGGGTGGGCACCGGAGCCGATCGAACAGGTGAAAAAAAAAATCCCGGTATCCTCCAGAATGAATAGGAAAGATCCTACACAGAATAATTTATCAGTTTAGCACTTCCACAGGGGATATAGTTTCGATAAAAAAGAAGAGGTTGTCATTGAGACAAGCAGAAAGTAAAATACATTAAGGAAAACTGTAAAGTAATAGTTTAATAGTAATTACATAAATTGATTTGCTTCCTGAAAATTGTTGAACTCTAATTTTTATTTGACCTCCAGCATTCACATATACGTATATTATATACACTTCTGAGTAGTTCAATATACCAATGCACTATATATGTAGCAATATTATAATGTTATATAATATTATATATATATATATATATATATATATATATATATCTGTGTGTGTATGTGTGTGTGTGTGTACATTACACACACAGAGTTATTTACCTTTACTGTCTGGAAATATTTACATAGGAACAAATTTCAGATTTGGCCCCCCCGAACTGATCAACCTAGCTACGTCCCTGCTTCCTTCGACTAACAAAAGGATGGGGGGAGGGCTTAAAAGATTTGTCCAGAATTTCTTTATCTGGGAGTATAAGGTTTTGTAGTAGGGGTGTGCGAATAAATTTAGGGCTGAAACTACAATAAATTGTGCCTTTATGAAAAATGTTGAGTTTTGTTGGAATATCATGGACGTCCTCAAGTAGGGGCAAGTAATATATTTTTTTCCCTGGAGAGGCAAAAAAACTCTCCTTCAGTCTGAAGTTACTGCAACGCTTTTATAATAATTACCAATATTTACTGTGACTGAAATTAAATTATATGCGTGTAATATATAATTTTTGGTTGACATTCAATTTCCATGGCGGGCGGCCCACCCTTTCCCTTCCGGACGTCTATGCCGACTAATCAGAACTGGTCCTACATTTATTAAAGGGAAAGGGCAACTAGTGTTGCCCACGGGACGAGACGGGACAGGCTTTTAAAAATTCGAGACGAGACGAGATTGACCATGTGTCATGAGACAAACGAATATTTTCGAGACGAGACAGCATTTCCACGAGACGAGACAGGTCAAAGTCTCGTCTCGTGGGCAACACTAATGGCAACTAATGGCATGTGCATACTAGAAATCGAACCTGAGACCCTGTCATTGATACGCGACAGCTTTGTTCAAATTTGGGGCTGGTCGACCAGCACACGCTTTTTTTCAGTGGACAAGGAAGTTTGTTTACGTTAATTATGTGCATTTTCCTATCGGTCATTTCTTACCTGCGCGGACAGCAACGCCTACATTGCATCAAATGACATAACCTAGGTAAAGTCAATCCCTCGCTTCACTCGCAGCATCACTTAATATTTTCCAACAAGTATCCAAGTACTTCAAAAACTAACAAACTTGAGACATTGACACCGAGCGACAGCGAGTCACGTCTTCGCGCCATTCTTTCTCTTTCGCGAACCCGAAGTGTTTCCACGTGGTTTCCACCTTTAAGGAAAAACCTCTGAATGCATTCACGAGCTATTTTAGTAATGTATCTCCTATATTTTAAGTCATCGCATCTAATTCCAGCTTTTATTTGTTTGCACTCATCCATCTCTGCCACAATCTTGCATTTATTCCAAGAAGTTCGGTGCAAAAATGATACAAGAGAAGATTGAATATGTAATGTGTGCGCTTCAAACTTGAACCCCACACAGCAACACTGGAAGGGAGAAAGCAGCGAGAATGGAGCCTTGTCCCGCGGCTTCTGCGAGAGAACGAACTGCGCATGACCGTTGGGTGGAAACATAAGTTCTGCTCCCGCATGGAGCTTTCACAATGGCACGAGCTGTCCTGTGGGGGTTCAGGGCGGCCGATTCGCGGTTTCTTCATCTCAGCAAAGAGTTCGCCGTATTATGGACACAAGTACATGACTTATTGTGTAGAATTTTTAGCGAAATAATGTAAAGACATTGTTTATTGTTCATTCTGGAGGTGATTATCATATATTACTGGGGATTCACTGATTCTGTGCCCTATAGGGCCAACGCGCCTGCTTGTGTATGATTTCGTTTTAGTTTTTAATTCAGTTAGAATATGTGTTGGTTTGTTTTATTTTCTGCAAAGTTCAATGAACTAAAGGCTTTCTTCCTATAAAAATACTAAAATAGGTTCGAAGAACCCTAAAATAGGTTCTAAAAATCCTGAAATAGGTCCTAAAAATCTTAAGTTAGGCTCGAAAAATCCTGAAGTAGGTTAAAAAAAACTTAAAATAGTTCAAAATTTCTGATTACTGCTGATTAGGTATAGTCACCGGCAATGAAAATGGGACACATATATCCTGAAATATGCACCATCTTGCATAACGTTATGTGTGTTGCCTAACCCTACGGCGATGGCAGAACTTAACATTGGAAATTTGCTATTAAAATCCACTCATCGCCGTATAGTTAGGCACCAATCTGTTTTCATGTTATCCACAGTCAAACTCCGCAATTTTGTCTGTGAGGATCATCTTATATTCTGAAAATCTTTCAACAAAATATAGTGAGTGGTGCAAACTTCAAAGCTTCAATGTTGCGTGAATGCAACATTCGCTTCTTGTCCTGCCACTGCGTGCCTTGAAACTTTGGTCTTGGGTTGGTGGAACAGGTGGACGCGAGCTGTTCCCTCGGAAGCTATTTCCCAGCGTTTAGCCAAGCTATTTAGCAGACGCTTAGACTGTAGAAGATTTTTCCAGTTCGTTATGAATGTCAGACGCAAGTTCTCAACGAGATTAGGAATTATAGACTTTCTACACTCAAATGTATCACTTCTGACGCGATTAAACTTCAGCACATAGCAAAAACTGGAAGAAAAGCGAATCCGCAATATTTCTCTGAGGGAACAGTTAGTGTGTTCAGCTTCCATGGTGCCGTAGGGATAGTTTACCTTCGCTCGTGGTCGGAAATACTCGGCGTCAGACAGTAGAGGGTGAGAGCCATGATGCGTTGGGGGTAGGTGACGTAAACAAACGTCCAGCCACGGTGAAAGATTTTCTTCAGCGTTATTTTGGAAACGTTGATTTCGGGAGAAAGAAGTTTTCTTATTATGTTAATATTTAATAATTTAAATAGCTCAAAAGCACGATAAGTAGGAGGGAACAGCCTGTTCCCTCTGTTCCATGGAGGAACCGCCACTGATGTACACGCACGACGAACTCAAAAGGTACGAAAGTTTATATATATTCAATTATTTTGTAAATGGAAAAGTGAGGGAAAGATAATTTTATAAAACTAGTGATATTATTATATTACAAAGTATGCTTAAGTAAATCTTTACCAACAAATCTGCAGAAGTAATGAAATGACACATAAATGCTAGTAAATATATGTGCTCTCAACGTCGCCTTTCCGCCTGAGGGATTTAGGGAAAACCTATGATATGGCATGCCACTTTCACTTGTACGAATTTACTTCAAACAACAAGGGAGTTTTCAGATTGAAGCGACAAGCGATATCGGGATTTCTTACAGAAGCATTCGATCTGAAGCAAACCATTCACCAGTCACTCTTCCGCAAATAACAGGCCGGGGCAACAAAATGCACGGTATTGATAAAATGGCCCATTCTGAGCGACAAGCGAAACCTGCAAATTGTCGTGTCTCTTTAATTCGAAAGGTGTTGTTTATTTTTGAATGTTGGTTTCCAAGAGACACGTATAGCTGCTTCCTTTCGAACCAATTCATCACGAGAAAATACACGTGTCGCCTCGGTCTGTTGTACCCGTATGCAAGGTCAGGCGCGTGCCCAGGATTTTCGTAAGGGGGGGGTTATGAATTCAACACATTTTCCAGTTCACAGGTCAAATTTCTTGTAATAAATTAGATAATTAATATACTTGGATTTTATCCCAATGAACGCAATCAATGTATTTGCTATGGATGCTTAATGTTTTTATTGCATCATATAAAAGCACCTGCTTGAATATTTCCAAATAATTAATATTTTATATTTAATTGCTCAAATATAATTTGTAAACAAAAAATATGTACACTCAACATTGTAACAACATCAAAGAGATTAAGACTACTTGATGTCTTAAAGACAGTAATAAATAAGGTACCACAGTACAACAATTTAAATTCTGAAATTTAGGCATCGAGGTTTCTGTGCGAGTTCTGACAATATGTCGTCACAAGTAACTTTTATATCCCGGTGAATGTTCAGAGCAGCTAACCCATTTAATCTTTCTTCGCAAATGGTATTTCGAAGATAGGTCTTCAACCGCCTCAAAGTTGAGAATGATTTCTCATTTGATGTTGTTGTTACCGGGATTGTACATAATATGCGCAAACGTGTCTTTACCCAGGGAAATATTACTTCACTGCACATATCAATTGCTTCAAGAGCATTTACTGGACGTCTTTGCATTGCTGCAAGATGACGATACCGCAGTTTCATTTCAGTGTGAGCGTCGTCGCCTTGTAATCAAGGTGTCCTGGGTTCAATACCCGGAGGAGGCTCATAGTGGTTCGGATCTCACTTTAAACTTTAGGTCCAGTCCCGATTAGCCTTACTGTGCATAAAGTGGATTTAAAACATCAATTCAATCAACATTGTACTTGTTGTGGAGATGATTTTGCTAATATTGTGTACATTTTTGGCATTGTAATATTATATTATTGGTCAAAACATTTGTTTGACAGTCGACAAACAAATACGAACCCCTTCAGTAATTAACATTTTCTACTACAGTGTCATTAATATGTCATATTCATTTTCATATTAGGTCTAAGGAGAGGAATTTTGTATGTTGTTAACGTTATGGAACTGAGAAACCAACTGTTGAAGGGGCCACTCCCCCTTCTTTTCCGAAGCCCAGTACCGCACCACAGGATCTGTCACTGAGCCCGACAAAATCTTGCCAGACAGTGCTCGAAATGGAAATTCGTAGCCGAAAAGTGAAGTAATATTTGATCGATTTTGGAGATACGAGGGGGTACATCCTTATATGGATCAACATGGAGACAATACAGTATGTGGAGGATGCTCAATATTCAAATTATTCTAATTGGGGCTATGCTTTGTGAAACTTTCTTAACTGGAGGCAGCATCCCCTACTTCGACCACTGATGCCAGAAAAGATGCTTTCAGAAAATGAATTTATTACTGCACACACATATTACTTATTGTATTTGTTGCGTTTGTACAAGAGAAATATTCAGAAGATTTGTAGGGAATATTTACAGTTCATAGGATGCCTACCTAGTCTATCCCGTGTCGTAATACAAATTTTATCCCTTTCCTACAAAATAATAAAACTGTCCATGGCAACCGTGATTTTATAATGTGGTTGCATACATATACACTGTATAGCAGCACCAAGCTTTCTGGGACCTCGGAAAATACGTGAACCACAGGCTTCCCCGTGGCTTTAACTAGCGACATTAGTGCCACTGCTCCGACGCCAGGGTTTCAAATACCTTGGTGGATCTATAAGATAGGTAATATCGTTTTTCGAGGGTTCGTGAACAAAACAAAAAGTAAATGATTTTAAGGTCCATTTTATATTCAGATACGTTAATCGGGACTGGTCTTAAAGTTTAAATCAGGATACGTACCACTGTGCAATGCACCTTCACAGGGGATCAAACCCAGGACCTCTTTCATTACACCACCATCGGTGAGGCCCCTGAAATCATTGAGGAAACTTGTTCATCTTCACGTTCTCTCGCCCTGCGAAAGTTTATTGGTGATATAGGGTGACATCCTACACACGTCTTCCAGACATACACACGCGGGCACCCCCCTCCCCTGCACACACACGATTGTATGCTTACAGCACATGCTGTGCCCTCCCAGAAAAACAATTCTAAATCCGCCTATGGATATATCTGCTATCAAATAATGAACGTCACTTACCTCGACAGTTCCTTGACATAATTTTGCAACAAGGTTTTCAATATCTTCTGTTATGCCTTCTTGTTGAATATCAAGAGTCTGAAAGTTCGCACGTTTCACTCTCGCAATTCGGATGGAATTCCTCTGAACTTAAATCGACCTTTTCTGACGCTCTATGTGTGGAAGGTGAAGCTTCAACTTCCATTTTTTGTTTCTTTTGGAAATAATCTAATAACGTATTTCTCCTCTTTTCTCTATCCATCTTTAGTTTCACGTCAAAAATCTATTACACACGCAGAAACTTAACACAGAACACGACCACTTCGACTTGCTACCTTGCAGACTGCAACTCGCTACAACCCCAGTGAACACCAGGACTTGGGACAAAGATACCGGGCGGTCGAATGTCTGAACCATGCATCCAGCTTGGTCCAGCTCAAATTACGTCACCAGTGTTGACAGCAACCAGTAGTGTCAGTGTCAGTAGTGTTGGCAACTGCTAAATTATTTACGCAGGAATTCAAGTGAGATCTTTCACAAATGTTACAAGAAAATTCAATAAACTGAAGGCTGGAAATTTGTTGAGAAGAAAATATCTAATTTGTAAAGAGCACAAGAGTAAAACGTATAATATTTTGGCATATTAATTGTTTTTATTTTGTTTATGAAACTGAGTGGGCCAGTTGGGCTATATAACGCATCCCTCCCTTCCTCCCGGCATGCTATTGTACAAAACATCGCTTGCCTCCTTCGTAAAACCATGCTTCGCTACTGCCTGCAACAATTATTATTATTATTATAATTATTGATATTTTGAAATAAATATGCATCCAGGTGCGATATAAGATTTTGACTTACTTTGCCTACTAATTGTAGTGATTCAAATCTCACAGAACTTTGCTCTGCTGGCATAAATGGTATAAGAAGGGGAAAGAAAGAAAAGGGAAGTTAGCAGCACTGTCGTAACAGGAAAGGGAGGGTCATTTTCCTAAGAGGGCCATCGTGGGTGAAAGAAAGGGGAGGAGGGATTCCTTCAGTTCGCATTCCAAGGGTTACGGCTCTTTTCTTGACCATACTGGGAAGGAAATTATCCTTCCTTTTCAGTGACTAAGGAATGAATGAATGCCTGTGCATTGCTGTAACTCAACTCCAATAGTACCAAAAGTAATTGAAGAAGCAATACATTTCTCATTGCCAAATGTAAACATTTTACAATATTGGCAATTTGGTACTCAAACACATTGATGAAATAAAATTTATTTTTGCTTTGAATTTTTTTAAATGACGAAACCAATGGGGGGGGTTTTAACCCCCATCAACCCCCCCCCTGGGCACGCCACTGTGCAAGGTGAACTGTTTCCTTTAGAGGAAAGGGGATGTTGCTTGTTGCTTCGGTGTGTAATCTCCATGTCACTTAAAAGTGAATCCACAGTGATCAATGAACTTTTTCGAACAGAACTGACAGGACAAGCTGCACGTGTCGCTCAGATTTCCAATGGATTGTATTGTGCCGCCTGAGACTTGATTTCCCATGAGCAGTAAATGCTTATTTATAGACTAAATGGGTCTGTGTCGCTTGTCATTTCGGTACGAACTACTGCTGTCACGTGTCGCTTCGGTTTGAAACCTCACTAAGAGGCGTGCTTTTCACCACAACACAATATGCAGCTAAACGATCAACATGTTTGTAACAAAATGTAAGTCGTACAAACCCTTTCCGGGTACCAATCCTTTCTTCGTTCTGCTTGTATCAACAGGTTTCGTCTCTCTACGTCCTTCGGAAACCTACGAAGTGATACTTGACTCAATAAATTTGTTCCCGATCGAACTGTACAACCAAATGCTACACAGCTGACACCCTATTTCCTTGTAAAAGAATCTCCACTTTGCCCTTTCCTATTAACGTCCATACAACCCTAAGCGTAATTGGATGTTTGAGGGGGACCAGACGAGTGCGCATGCTCCGCAGTAGCTCCGCCTTTAACACCGTCTATAGGTTTACGTATGTAAAAAATAAAAGTAAATACTCAGAGGTGCAGAAACAAATACAATATATACAGGTAAAGGTTAAGTTCCCTGTGCAATGAAGGCACATTTAGGGTATGTGCGAGTAGTGCCCCACAAATTTCCGACATCGGACATCTTGAAGGTGATGTGAACGCAGAATGCTCCGCCCACCTTTACTCGCCACCGGGTACCATTTGATTTGAGGCTCTGTGGCCCCTGAGCTGCTGTATGCTATATGCATGTCTAGAATTTCACAAGAAATGAAGTGGTGAAGGTTTCTTCAACCTATCTATAATAGGAAAAATTTATGACTGCATGATTGTAATAGATGTATCATTAACCAGGTGTGAGAAAATACGTTATATATATAGTATATATCACATCACCACGTGTGCCGAAACTGAAGGGATCTGGCCCCTCCAGTTCTCCCCCCCTCTTCCGCACCTAAAAGGGGCCCAATGTATAACTGTATAACTTTCAACATAATACATAACTTTTGCACACAGAAACTTCGCACACAACAAGTGAGAAATTACGCAGGATTCTACTCTGAAATGGGCAGAATCAATAATGTGTTTCAGTTTGAGCATCTTTCTTGTGCTTGTGCGTTTACTATTTCAGTATTTATTTTTTCAAACCGACAATGAAATAAGAAAAACGCATTATGAATGAATATGTGTGAGAATAGAGGAAGAAGCATGGGAATACTATAGTCTTCATACTCTTGAATGAGCCAGTCAATTTCTTTAATTTCGGAAAAGTCAGGCAGAAGTTGAAAATATTCTGTTTCAATATGCCACTGCTTTATATAATCAGGATTAGTAAACATGTGTGTGATACTTCATACTGCATTGATGTGGCTGAAAGTTACAGTGTTACATATTTTTATCAATGCGTAACAAACTTTCAAAACAATACGTGTGTGGGAAGCGGTTAAGCGATTACCCGGGGCACCGGCCCCTCGACGGCGCCAGACCAGGGCGTCCCCATTAATAGAGCCAGACCCTTATTTCCGATTACATAAATGTGGATATTTGTTTTATAAAGAGTTGGATTTGTGTAGAGAAAAAAGTAATTGAAATTAGTTTTCAATGACCAATGTATATTAAAAAATCATGTAGCAATTTAAGAGACTACTGTTATTTTGAAAAATTAATATGTTGACCAAGGCAGTAATTTATTTTATTAAAGACATAAACTAAACGTAACGTTTCAACCTTCTAGCAAGGTCTTCTTCAGACTCTGTATCAAGTACAAAAGTAACAAGATACAAAAACAGGGCATTATATATACACACAAACATTACTCCCTCCAGACTATTAGAAAGTTTTTCTGGAACTTTCTAGCAGGTAGCATTCCCTTGTCAACTGTACTTCCACCTAAAAGGCTAAACATATTTACTTCCATATAGAAAGTGGTTGGGCATTATCTCTCACGCTCTTTTTCCTTCATTTTTCTTCCTTCTCCTCTCCTCTTTCTCTCTTGTCCTTTCCACTCTTTCTAACACCTTCTTCCATAATTTGTTTAACTTCAGTCCCCCATTCCAGTTCATTGTGTCTTCTTCACCCTTCTTTTCTATTTCCTTGGCTTCCTTCCATTTTCTCACTAGCATTCTCTTCTCCCTTCCTATTTGCTTAGCCTCATCCCACTCTATGTCATGTCCTGTTTCTCTCATGTGTTTAAATATTGCATTTCTCTCTCTCTTTAAGTCGTACATCATCCCTATGTTGTTTCAACCTGTTTTTCAGTCTCTTTTTCGTTTCTCCTATGTACACACTCTGACATTCTTTACATTTCACTTCGTAGATAATCCCTTCCTCTTCTCTGTTTTCCTTTTTCTTGTTTGCATTCTTCGCTATTCCTAAGATGCTTCTCCCTCCCTTCCTGTAAGTTTTAATGCCCGCTTTCCTAAGCACTTTGCATATCTTTTCTGTGGTCTTCCCCATACTCCTTATTCCAAACCTTCTCTATTTTCTTTCTCTTCCAATTCTCCCCTTCCTCTTTTCTTCCTCCTGTTTATGTCCAGTCTATCCTGCTTCTCATAGCCATTCTTCTCCAGCTGTTTCCATAAGCTATTTATTTTGCCTCCTTCTTCACATTCCTTTGTGCATATTTTCTTTATTCTGTCCTCCATATTCTTTACAAAATTTCTTTTTGTCACCTCACTTACATCACTTCTTTTGTGGCAGAATACCCCTGCTGCACACTTCTTCTGATGCCAAGCGGTATTAATTTCTTCTCCTCCTTCTCATCAATATATCAAGGTAGCTTAACTTGTTTTCTTCTTCTATTTCAAGTTCCAATAATATCACTCTTTCTTCATCTTGTATTTCTTTGACAAAAATGTCGAGCTGCCTCTTCGTTCCCTTCCATATGCCAAAACAATCGTCCACATATCTGCAAAACAGAATTATTTTGTCACCTCCTTTTTCAATCACTTTCTTTTCCCATTCATTCATAACCAATTCAGCCAATGCTGGGCTTATGCTACGAGGGCCACTATTTATATTTTGAGCCTTGGCAACACTGATTGAAGTTAGGCGCGATTTGACGTTTGCACGGAATCGTCTGGCATTATTGACCATAACATACTTCAAATGTTTTGTCAATAGCTTCAGTTGTGTTGTTTATGTTGCCTTGGAGATTGTGCGACAACAATAAAATGGAATTAACTCGTGAACATTTTCGTGTGATGATTTTTTACGATTTTCGACGTGGATTATCAAGACAAGAGTTCCTCGATCAACTTACTTCCACATTTGGCGATGAAGCCCCATCCTTTGCCACTGTGAAACGCTGGTATAACGAATTTAATCGTGGCCGCCATTCGCTCACCGACGAGATTCGCGAAGGTCGTCCAAAATCAATTGTTGTTCAAGAAAACATTGATGCTGTGCAAAACCTAATACTGCAAGATCGTCATGTGACATACTGTGAGATTGAGGCAACCATAGGCATTAGTTCCACCAGCATATATAAAATATTACATGATCATTTAGCTGTGAGAAAGGTATGTTCTCGTTGGATCCCACACAATTTGACAAAAACTCAAAAAGACGCTCGCGTCAATTGGTGCAAACAAATGCTCAATAAATACAATTGTGGTGCTTCAAAAGACGTATATAAGATTGTACGAGGGTCACTATTTATATTTTGAGCCTAACAATGAAAAAACGGGAATTTGGCATTGAAAACTGCTTTAGTGTTTTACGAAGTATTCTCCTTTATGGTCAATACACTTTTGCATTCGTTCGAACCATTTGTCAAAGCAGTTTTTCCAATCTTCTTGAGACTCTCCATAATATGGTTTTTGAACGCATCAACGGCGTCTTCCGCCGACGAAAATCGTTGTCCACGCAATTTATTCTTGACATTCGGGAACAAGAAGAAGTCATTGGGTGCCAAATCAGAACTGTACGGCAGATGACCCATCAATTCGATTTTTTGACTGTTCATAAAGTCGGTTGTAGACGAGATGTGTGACAGCTGGCATTGTCTTGATGAAGAATGATCCGACGGCGTTTGTTTGTTTTCCGTATTTGACCGAAGACCTCTGGCAAACAAATTGTTGTGTACCATTCAGAGTTGACCGTTCTACGTTCCTCTAAAGGCACAGTTGCCACATGACCAGTTTTCCCGAAAAAACAGGCAACCATTTGTTTCGATGTGCTTCGAGCGCGAACAACTTTTGTTGGATTGGGTTCATCTTGAAACACCCCATACAGTCGACTGCTGTTTCCGTTCCGTTCGTCACCTGTTGCAATCTTATATTCGTCTTTGGAAGCACCACAATTGTATTTATTGAGCATTTGTTTGCACCAATTGACGCGAGCGTCTTTTTGAGATTTTGTCAAATTGTGTGGGATCCAACGAGAACATACCTTTATCACAGCTAAATGATCATGTAATATTTTATATATGCTGGTGGAACTAATGCCTATGGTTGCCTCAATCTCACAGTATGTCACATGACGATCTTGCAGTATTAGGTTTTGCACAGCATCAATGTTTTCTTGAACAACAACTGATTTTGGACGACCTTCGCGAATCTCGTCGGTGAGCGAATGGCGGTCACGATTAAATTCGTTATACCAGCATTTCACAGTGGCAAAGGATGGGGCTTCATCGCCAAATGTGGAAGTAAGTTGATCGAGGAACTCTTGTCTTGATAATCCACGTCGAAAATCGTAAAAAATCATCACACGAAAATGTTCACGAGTTAATTCCATTTTATTGTTGTCGTGCAATCTCCAATGCAACATAAACAACACAACTGAAGCTATTGACAAAACATTTGAAGTACGTTATGGTCAATAATGCCAGACGATTCCGTGCAAACGTCAAATCGCGCCTAACTTCAATCAGTGTTGCCAAGGCTCAAAATATAAATAGTGACCCTCGTAACAGGTGACGAATCATGGATATATGCAAATGAACGGGAACGTTAACAGCAGTCGACTGTATGGGTGTTTCAAGATGAACCCAATCCAACAAAAGTTGTTCGCGCTCGAAGCACATCGAAACAAATGGTCGCCTGTTTTTTTCGGGAAAACTGGTCATGTGGCAACTGTGTGCCTTTAGAGGAACGTAGAACGGTCAACTCTGAATGGTACACAACAATTTGTTGCCAGAGGTCTTCGGTCAAATAAGGAAAACAAACAAACGCCGTCGGATCATTCTTCATCAAGACAATGCCAGCTGTCACACATCTCGTCTAATAACCGACTTTATGAACAGTCAAAAAATCGAATTGATGGTCATCTGCCGTACAGTCCTGATTTGGCACCCAATGACTTCTTCTTGTTCCCGAATGTCAAGAATAAATTGCGTGGACAACAATTTTCGTCGGCGGAAGACGCCGTTGATGCGTTCAAAAACCATATTATGGAGGTGTCTCAAGATTGGAAAAACTGCTTTGACAAATGGTTCGAACGAATGCAAAAGTGTATTGACCATAAAGGAGAATACTTCGAAAAACAATAAAGCAGTTTTCAATGCCAAATTCCTGTTTTTTCATTGTTAGGCTCAAAATATAAATAGTGACCCTCGTAGAACCTATATTCAATCCTTCACTCATTAACATTATTTTATCTCCCATTATACTGTAACCGTTATTCCAAATGGTTTCTAGCACCTTCACTACCCTTTCACTATCCCTTTCTCCTATAATTTCTTGTCCCATTCTCTTTTTAATAATGTCCCTCTTGATGCCCGGGAACATACTTTTCACGTCTAAGCTAAACATTGTCGTCTTTATCTCATTTAACTTAAGTCCTTTTATGAGGTCTACTACTTGTTCACTGTTCTTAACTGCTCTGCTTTCTTGCTGTGTTACTAACACTTCAATAACTTTCTTTAATTTCTTTTGCAAGGGTTCCAAAATATTGTTTCTGCAGTTCATTACTGGTCTTAACTTTATCTCCTCTTTGTGTATCTTTGAAAGCCTCTCAAACTTGGTAGTCTTCCTGTCTCCTTTATGCATTTCTTGAATCCACTCCTCCTACAGTCTTGTATGGCCCTTTCTTTTATAGTTTGTTCTTCTTCTGTTCCACAAATCTCCTCATATCCGTTTTCTTTTAGGTCTTCAAACTTCCTCTCGTACCATTCTCTTTCCATCAGCACAATTTCTCCTCCTTTATCTGCCTGCTCTATCACCACATCATTTCTTGTCTTGATTTTCTTCATCCCTTCCCTTTCTTTTCGACTCAAATTATCTACTTTTCCTTGTTTTCCCCATTTCTTTCTTCAGTATGGCTGCTGTTCTTCTTCTAATCTTGTCTCTTGCTGGTTCTTCTTTTATATGGAGCACTCCTTCTTCAATGTCATATATAACTTCCTCATAATCTAAATTTCTTTCCTTAACTTTGAAACCTCTTCCTAGTTTTAAAAAAGCTTCCTCTTCTTTTGATAGGTCTACATTCCCTATTACCACAACTCTTCTTCTGGTATCCTCTTCTTCTTCCTCTTCTCCCCTTTCTTCTGGAAAAGAATGGCTATGAGAAGCAGGATAGACTGGACATAAACAGAAGGAGGAAGAAAAGAGGAAGAGAAAGAAAAAGAGAGAAGGTTTGGAATAAGGAGTATGGGGAAGACCACAGAAAAGATATGCAAAGTGCTTAGGAAAGCGGACATTAAAACTTACAGGAAGGGAGGGAGAAGCATCTTAGGAATAGCGAAGAATGCAAACAAGAAAAAGGAAAACAGAGAAGAGGAAGGGATTATCTACGAAGTGAAATGTAAAGAATGTCAGAGTGTGTACATAGGAGAAACGAAAAAGAGACTGAAAAACAGGTTGAAACAACATAGGGATGATGTACGACTTAAAGAGAGAGAGAAATGCAATATTTAAACACATGAGAGAAACAGGACATGACATAGAGTGGGATGAGGCTAAGCAGATAGGAAGGGAGAAGAGAATGCTAGTGAGAAAATGGAAGGAAGCCAAGGAAATAGAGAAGAAAGGTGAAGAAGACACAATGAACTGGAATGGGGGACTAAAGTTAAACAAATTATGGAAGAAGGTGTTAGAAAGAGTGGAAAGGACAAGAGAGAAAGAGGAGAGGAGAAGGAAGAAAAATGAAGGAAAAAGAGCGTGAGATATAATGCCCAACCACTTTCTATATGGAAGTAAATATGTTTAGCCTTTTAGGTGGAAGTACAGTTGACAAGGGAATGCTACCTGCTAGAAAGTTCCAGAAAAACTTTCTAATAGTCTGGAGGGAGTAATGTTTGTGTATATATAATGCCCTGTTTTTGTATCTTGTTACTTTTGTACTTGATACAGAGTCTGAAGAAGACCTTGCTAGAAGGTTGAAACGTTACGTTTAGTTTATGCTTTTAATAAAATAAATTACTGCCTTGGTCAGCATATTAATTTTTCATAATCATGGAAACAAGGCTTAATGGTGTTGTTATTTTGATATCAACCTACAATATGAGTTGCTGTTTTAAGTCCACTTTATGCACAGCAAGGCTAATCGGGACTGGACCTGCAGTTTAAAATGGGATCCGAACCACTTTTGCCTCCACCGGGTATCGAACCCGGGACCCACAACCTACAATATACACGTTCTTTGACATTAAGGCATTGGAAATACAAGGCTATTATTTATAGTCTTTAAAACCGTAAATATACCGCAAAGCCATAGGCCGTGTTTTTTTATTGACCGAAGGTGGAAAGTAGTGGGATCAGGGTAGAAAGTTCAGGTGAGGGGTGACAGGGTGGACAGTTAGGGTGCCAAAAATCGACTTTGCTTGGATGAAACTTTTATCTTAGGCCTTCCTATTTTATGTAAATATGTGTGACGATATTAAACTCTTATAAAGGATTGCAGGAACAAGTATAAATCGAATATAATAATCAAATTTTCAGTCAAAAAGTTACACTTAAAGTATTATGTTGTATAATTTCATAATCACAGTAGTAGTGAAATTTTTGTCCGGCTAATAAAGTTCGATGTAGCCTGATATATGTGTTCTGTTGTCAAAGCTATTGTAATTAAAATTTTTCAGTTAGGTCCTAACTTGAAAAAAAAAAAATGGAAAAAAACCCTTTGCCCCCCCCACAAACAGAAAGAAATCAGTATTTATGCTTTACTTAGCTTTGCCCCCCCCCCCCACCTTGTCTGAAGAAATCTGGACCTTTGCACATCACCTCCTTCCCAATTTTTTTTTAAAAAATGAGTAGAACTCAATATGGTGGACGCCTGCTTGGAACACACCAATATGGTTCCCCCTAACCCTAACCTGTTGTTTCTACCTAACTCCTTTACTTTTTATAGGTAAACACCCTCTAGGCACTTATATATGACTTTGTTAACATGGGATCAAGAATTACACCCACACATACATTGTGTATGTATATACAGGGAGGTTATTTCAGTCGTTCACCGCCAGCGTGTCGGCCGTTCAGCGGACTCTTCATGCAACAGGTCCCGGCAAATTGCGTTCAGGAAGTCCGTAACAGAAACCGCTTGTTTTGTAATGTTTCCACTTTTCACAATTACAGTTACAATTACAATTGAAATAAGCACGTACCTTGTCGCAAGGATGCTGTGTGTGTGTGGAAAAGGTGTCCTCCCAAATACAAATATTTCTGGCACCTTATTTCTGACAGAAAATCTTAGATTAGACATCGTTACTTTATCGTCAGTTGTCAGAAAGGGAAGACAGCATCCCGGCGCATAAAGCAAACCGAAAGCGTAAAATGATATTTAAAAGTAATAATAATGATGATCACTAACCTCCTGTGTTATAAGAGATGTTGAAAATGACCTCCTTTAACAGCAATACAACACGTTTCTTAGGTTCAAGAGATCCTGTCTATCGTAATTCCCTGACCACTTTTCTGCAAGAATTCGTTTTCACGTAATTATCGTACATAAAAACTCTCTGTTCAAGACTATATTTGTTTAACGACATAACTAATGAATGAATAACAATTAACACACAATAAAGCACTGGCCATGAGTAGCACATTACAATAACACAGTATAAGCAACACGTGTACTGATAAACGCAAACAGAAGTGAACATGAACGTACACTGACGTCTGGTAGCCGACAGTGTTGCTAACC
The DNA here is from genome assembly GCF_977018435.1 of Lepisma saccharinum. Classification (NCBI taxonomy): domain Eukaryota; kingdom Metazoa; phylum Arthropoda; class Insecta; order Zygentoma; family Lepismatidae; genus Lepisma; species Lepisma saccharinum. Next base: position 117,502,754 of record NC_139229.1, read on the forward strand.
ATTTTTCGGCAATGTCCCTACAGACGTAGTCAAAATGTCCCTACAACTGACCAAATGTCCCTACGCCAAGTAAAGCGACTAAAAAAATTATCACCTCATGAGCATGCAAAACAGAAGATAAAATATACACATTTACTTACCAAATCTTTCTGCTCGGTGCTTCCACAATTAATGAAGGAGCGAATTTACATTTGCCTATCCTAACTTAACCTAACCGTACCTGGAAGCGGCCCCGGCGCCTACCCAGCGTCGAATAACATGGGTACCTGGGGGAAACCCTGGGGGGTAAAGGCGGTCAGGGGCGTGATGCTGATCACATCACCCCCACTCACGACCGGATCAAGAAAGTGTGGGGCGTTACCCTCACACCCCCTACACGCCTTCATGGCGTGGTGCTATGCACAGGGGAACACTTTACCTTTTTTGTACCTGAATGGTTCGTGGGGCTATCCGTCAATGGTTTGTTGGGCTACCCGTTTTTCGAGCCCAAATTTTAACTATGTTTGCCTTGCCTAACCTAACTTAACCTAACCTTACCGAGAATGCTCAGTGGGGCTATTCCTGAATGGTTTTGCGGTAATTGTGATTACGAACCGATAAAAAATATTTTTTTCGTAGCACTTTAACATCATCGAAGACGCCATTTTAGTATCCTGCAATTTTATGATTGATGTAATGTTGCCAAATTTACCTGTAATCAAATCAGTTCTTCTACATCGTGATTGTCGCTGTCACATGTAAGCACGTTCTTTGGGCAATATACTGAAATGAATAAGTTTATTAATTAGCCCTCCTGCACACTCCACCTAACAATCTGTATAACATTAACAACTTTTTTACTGTTCTCTTCCGCTATTCTTACACAATCCATGCTCTCCAAGTATGAAATCAACAGTGTGGCAACGCTGTAGACAGCGTAACTAATTGTAATTTGTTCATATCAACAAATATGGCTACCATACTTGTATACGGAGAATCATTGCGAGAATTGAAATGCTTATTTTACAACTTCTACACGTTAATTAACATTTTTTCCCCCTCACCCCAACATGTTAACTTGAGATAAATCATCACGAATAATTATTTCGTGAGTATAAGACGTAGCATAGAAATTACAGAAGGGTCCGGTATTGTAAATTCTTGCCTTAATGAATAATAGGGGTGTGCGGGACAGAATTTTTTGGGTCGGGACGGGATCGGGACGGTAATTTTTTTAAACCCGGTAATTTTTTTAAATCCCGACATTCAGGACTGAAAAATTTGCAATTTCCCGACCAAGTCGGAAAATTTTCGGGACGGGAAATGTTCGAAATTTCCCGAAGCACTGGAAATCTCGAATTTTACATGTCATTTTCACTTTAAGTGATTGTTTTTGCATTTCTAGAATAAAAACTTACAATTTTCGATAAGTTCCAGAAACTTACAAGGCAGAAAACGTCGAGAATTAACGACTTTTTAAAGTAAAGGATCCCGCACACCCCTAATGAATAACGTTGAGTCGTTTACTGTTGATTATGTTATTTGAAGTCATACATGCTGCTGCTGTGCAGAGATAGATGTTGGTTGGTGATGCTGTATTTCCTGCAGTCTTTAACAATTCTGGTCCCATTTTATTTCCCTTTTTTGTTTTTGTATCACTTAACATTGAAAATATTATTTCCGTTTCCACTTTAGAATGTGGCAATGTTAGCACTATTTTCGCGAGAGTGGAAATGTTTTCAAAAAGGAACTTGGCTTGAAAGTTTTTGGTAACCGATAACATGTTCCAAAATTCTGATGGAGATTTGTTAGTTAGTTCTTTTTTCTCCTCTTCGCTAAAGTATCCAGATAAACTAATTCATAAAATGTCATTTACCAAGATTGAAAAAAGTACCTACGTTTTCCCTCATTTGGCAAAATCTGTCCCTACGTTCCTACGCGGGCGAAATTTAGTGAAAAGTCCCTATGCTTAGGGACATGTCCCTACGGTTGGCATCACTGCCGACACGTGCAGTATGAAGCGCTCTCTCGCGGCTGACAACTCACCCAACCCCCGATAAGCTGCCGGCACTGTCGCGACAACTGAGGATAAAGTAGCGATGACTAATCTAAGATTAGATGTCAGAAATAAGGTGCCAGAAATATTTGTATTTGGGAGGACACCTTTTCCACACACACACAGCATCCTTGCGACAAGGTACGTGCTTATTTCAATTGTAATTGTAACTGTAATTGTGAAAAGTGGAAACATTACAAAACAAGCGGTTTCTGTTACGGACTTCCTGAACGCAATTTGCCGGGACCTGTTGCATGAAGAGTCCGCCGAACGGCCGACACGCTGGCGGTGAACGACTGAAATAACCTCCCTGTATATATATCTGTGTGTGTGAAGGTAGGTAGGTAGGTATGGGGGATAATGAAAGACATTTTGACCCATTAAGAATCTAATGTGAATTTGTAAGGATGTAGAGATGTAACATTTCAATAATGTGACAATCAGTAAAAAACAAAAATTGTACCATTTATTATTTCACTTACGGATACTAAAACTCTCACCATTTATTTAACACAACACAAAAAACAGCTCGATAAAAAGACACTAACAGATAAGCTTTATCATGGTACAACACAATAAAATTGAAAAATGTTTCTTCTTGGCACAATATCAGCTCCCATACCGAAGGCTCTGTAAACACTGACAGAATTGGCTTTTCTTTGGAGCTCCAATAGGAATCATTCAACTGAGATGTCTCATGTTGGTTACACATAGCGACAGTTATTCTTCTCCCACCTACAACCAGTCTTCTGATGACGCTCAGGAGAAATTGAGTTTGGAACCAGTTTTGGCATCTTTTTATAGTGCTGTTTTTGAGTTATGTGTTCAAACAAAATGGGATTGCCAACAGTGGTGTGAGTAGTTTCATTATTATTATTATCAGATATTCACCATATTGAATATTTTGTCAGGTGTATATAATATTTAAAATATTTAACATGAACATCATTGTGAAGCAATTTTTATTGTATATTATCAACACTTTCTTTACTGAAAGACACAATTTGAACTTCAATACTATACAACAATGAATCTACAATCAATAAAAATGCTATTTGCAATTTTTTTTAAATTAACATGACTGTTTTCATATGAGACAAGTGATATCAGGTACATTATAAAATATGTTCCAAATACATTTTGCATTTCATACACACATTCCATGTTAACACATTACACATAAATTTCCAAATGTGTGTGTTCTCTTTTTGACAATGTATTTGAGAAATTTAAATATTTCTGTGTTGTGTGTTAAATGAGCAATTTGAACACATGTTTGCAAATATGAACGTTTATATACAGAAACACTTTGAACATATACTGTGATTCATCAGCTACATATGTACAAACACACACATACATCGAACAAAGATTATATAATATGTATTCAGGTCAAAAATTTAATTTTAACAACACTTCTTGACAGCATTAGTTGTTATTATTGCATATATTGTTTCGTTAGTTATATGAATTTGTCTGATGATACAAATTACATTTGTATTTTAGTACGTGCAGACTCTTTCCAGAAAATTATATAAAACAATACTTCATATTTTTTTCAGTCAATTCCTTCAGCATGCTCCTATATGTAAAGTATACAAAATACAAACACATAAAAAGGCAATATTTATTGGCATAGATAAAAAAGAACATAAAACATCCATAAACCACAGAACTGCTATTTGGTCTATAAGAAAATCATAACTTGATATGCTTTTTGGTGGAATGACAAATATAACAAAGGGCAATGCCACTTTTCGACAATTGCTCTGTTAATTTACAGCATTAGAATGTGATACAACACTTATTGTTACACTATTGACATTCATAATAGCTTCGATCTATGTAAAATACTGTAGTAGAACTTGGACAAAATGCAGTAAAGAACTGAAGGAAATATATATGTATATACAATGGAACCCCTATTTTACGTTCCCGATTTTACATTTTCCCACATTATACATCCAATCTTCATGACCCCAACATAGCAAAATGTGATAAAATTTTCCTCAATTTTACCTTTTCCTTCATTTTAAGTTTATTCAGCTTGGTCCCCTGAAAAACGTAAAATCAAGGTTCTACTGTGTATATATATATCTGTGTGTGGGAATGTGGTGAGGGAAGGAGAGAGATTACATATGACACTGTTATAAAAACAATGTGTTCTTTATAAATTAAATAGTGAATAATTTATTTTTCAGCACAAGGAGTGATACAGTTTCTGTCAAATATATTGTCACTAAATGGTGTGTACAAACATATTACTTGTCTTTTCAAGAGAATATGCAGGTGATGTAAACAATGCACAGAACCTCATTTCATGGTCTTGTAATAACAATAATAATAATAATAATAATAATAATAATAATAAAAAGGTAAAGTGCTCCCCCGTGCTATGCACCATGCCATGAAGGCGTATAGGGGTGTGGGGTCAGGGCCCCACAATTTCCTGATCATGGCTGCAGGTGGGAATGATGTGATCAGCACCACCCCCTGGCTGCCTTTACCCCCCAGAGTTTCCTCCAGGTACCCACTTTATATGACGCTGTAAAAACAGTTTCAACCACAATGAGAAAAAATATATGAAGAAGTGACATATCCAGTTATAATTTGAAAATAAATTTTGTTCTACTATGAAAATACAGTACTTTATGTAACATTCTATCAGAGCATTTTTTACTTTATGAGCAGTGCAAATAATAATAACAATAATGATAATAGTAATAATAATACACACATATGTAATATCATAGGTACAAAGTGCATGCCCTATTTACATCAATATAGCACATCTAAAAAAGATGTCACAAAACTCTCATATCTTACTGTTTATCATCTTTTAGCAAAAATAAACAAAACTAACATTTGAGTTGGTATTCTAAGCAATGAGAAATTTAAATTAAAAAATTTAGAAGTGTTCACAAAAATCAACAGTTTTCAAATGAACCTGTATTCCACACTCGAACTAAAGTAGCTCTACAAGACATTTGAGTCTTCTTGCATGTTATTTAAAGCATACAAACAAAAAAAAAAAAATAATAATAATAGTGACTATTATAACTTACTGAAAGAGAAAATTTTGTGACTTGTTTAAAACATTTCTAAAGCATATAAAAATATATTTGACCAACTACACTATACAGGTGAGATATAAAGCAATATGGAATGATATTAGAAACCCACATTACATTGGCAGGTGCAGGATGCTAATGGCCACACCTATAAAAAAGGAACAATCGCTCTTGGTGCCCAGTTCTTACCAAAAATTGCATAGTTTCAGGACTGTAGTAATGAATCAAGTGTGTAAGCTGAAGCAATGGTGAAAAGAAACCCCTTCTTTATACACAATGCAAAGAGCACTGTTTTTCATGTATCACAATACTTGGATGAGCATGTTTCTTACATATTTCAAACAGAAAACAAAAATTACAACTTAAATTTAACACACAACAATCAATGTGTTTTTACATCAGACATTTAATGGGTGGAAGTTGGGCCAAATTTTAAATGTTTTAAATTATGTAAAAGTGCCTGTAAGCTACTAGTTTTCACTACATCAAATACACTTGAAATATTACAGTTAAAGGACACAAATGTTTCAAAGAACAGGAAATTAATACAAGATTTTGGGGAGCGTATGAAAAATTTATATACATTAAGTGCTTGAACTTATAAACTGATTTAACATTTCAGTGTATTTGATGATAAACAATTACATCAAAATGTACAGCATAGAAGGGTAAAAATGACATCAAAAGAAGGTTGTGAACAATACTACTCGGCATACAATGCTTTGTTTCAACACCATTCTAAAGTATGAAAAATCATCATAGAAAAGATCATTATAGAATGCAGCATAACTCAACTACATCAATATATAATTGAATATTCTGCTGTCGCAAGACACAAATAATTCATATTATCACAACTTGAAAAGCTAGTAGCTTAGAATATTTTCTACTTCAGCATGCTGAAAAATTGAAACACACTCAAAGACTTGTGAAAAAATGTATAAAATGCAAGATAACGTATTTACGAATTAATTCAGTCACAGTCTTGCTTGTACAAAACAGTTTAAGGTGCATCCCCATACAAGAACTGATATATATGAGTTTTCAAGGCAACATTGGGTACACACTTTGTATCAGATAATGTCATATTAGTCATAGGACTAGTGAACTTTCCACTCAGGAACCACTCATTAATAGCAGCTCTTTCATAAGTGAATCCATCTGAAATAGAACACAAGCTTCGGTGACTGGCAAGCATATTAAATGCACATAGAGAAAATACATTTTTATTATTTGCTGAAAATAACAACAATAATCTTCAGACATGGTAATACCAGCACGGAAATGAAGTAGAGTTTAGTTTACAACCACGAAGGTGTTCAGTACATTGTTATTAAAATGAAATTGAACTGTTACTATCCTAAAGAAATAAAATTAAAATTCAGAAAGGTTTCATATTTAGCTAGTTTTGGGGAAAGAACATGAACAAAGATTGCATTATTCAAATAATAATTATTATTCTTTCTTTCTCTCAACTTCTGGTATATGCAATTTAATTTCAGTGTTATAGAGAACATGAAATAGTTTTCATTTTGTAATTCTTTGTTGTCCTTTGGCTACTTCATGTCTACATATACATTGTGACAACATAGGACTACAAGAGCACACAAGAAAGCTGAACACTCATTTACAGGGCTCGGAAGTTGAGGAAAAATCCTTTTTTTCCTAGTGTACGAAGATGAGGTCCAACATAATATATGTTCATTTTGGGTCATTGTAGGCCAGAAAAAAAGTAGGTTTTATTTGTATTTTTGTTTTGTTGCCTTTTTTGGCTTATTTGTCCTTTTTTAGCCTTTTCGCAGGTCTTAACTGCTTTTTTTTTTTTTTTTTTTTGCAACTTCACCTTCTTTCGACTACGTTTTTACTGCCCATTCTCAATTCGAATCATCATCAGTTCATCACCTCTTAAACATCCTTTCTGTAGTAAAGAAATAAAAAAAAAGAAGGAAATATATTTGAAACATCCCTGAAACGAGAGAAAAACATTTTTGGACGACTTAGTAGGTTGTCTGGAAGGTCACGCTGTAAGTGGCAACTTTCTCTTGTTTTGAAGCTTTCAGCATGGTGTATACGACCAGACAGCACGCGCCTGCTAAGATCTCAAGTCAGATAAGGAGGTGTCGTGCAGAGGCAATATGTAATTAAAACTGAAGTTATTAATTAATTTGCATCACATTTATACCTCCTTTCTTCAGTTTTTAGGTCCTTTTTTAAAATATATTTTTAGGTCTTTTTATAGTCTTTTTTTTTGGCAATTTATAGGTCTTCAACTTCCGAGTCCTATTATATTAGACCCAGGCAATTCCTAAAATTAGTAAAAAAATAATTTTCCACAGCAACGTACATTAATGATTCAGAACAAAATATTACTTTAGGGTAATTTCTTACTTTTCACAATACATGTGTTTTAAATTGTTTGCACCATTCCCTAATTTCTTATCATTTTTTTCCCCAGGGACTGCGGCAGTCCCACTAGCCTCTTCCTTGGGGATACTCTTGGTGAGAGCACTGATCGTGTAGCTACGTGGGAGCTCTGGTTTTAAATAAGTATCAAGAAACCAAATACCTCAATCTTATATTAATCAAATATCTTCACCTTAATTTCAGATATGAATTAAGCATTCTGTGTGATCAATCTCACTTACTACATAGCACTAGGGCTGAGCCGATACCGATGTATCAGTATCAGCCTATATCGGCAGTATCGGCATCTGTGAGTATCGGTTGATTTTTTTACCGATACTGTCCGATACCAAAGATTTTCAGTGGCTAGAACAGCGGGCAAAGGCAACAGCTCCTCTAAACATTTGACCTTCTTAAAAGTTCGTTGACCTTCCTTGTGACAGATTGGAAGACCAGCGCAGGAAGTTCCATAGATTTTCCTAGAAACACTGGAAAAAACCCCACCCTCCTGGGAAGCAGATGGCAAGATCAAAGGCATCGGCAAGTGAAAGCTGAAAGCAAACATGACTATGAAGGCATGCAACCGCTTAGTTAACGCTGTGGGAATAAACCATTCATTGCCATTTCTTGCTTGAAGCTCGTGGTGGTTTGATAGGTGGATGTTTTTAACCCCTCACCACACTAATGCTGGGTCAGGTAGTTGCGGAGTTCTTGGAAAAGAAGGAGGAAGGTAACAGTGAAATTAGTTTTGTTTTATCTACGTACGTTCAAGCGCGAAGGGGAATCAGCAATTTATACTTATCCTCTTCATTTCTGTCTTTCATGTGACTGCCGGTATCGGCCAATGATAGCTAATTATTTCCACCGAAAGCCGGTCCTTGTGGCAGAGTGGTTAGCACATCGCGCTACAATGCCAGGGTTCGAATCCCTACCTGTCCATGGATGTTTGGGAGTGTCCATTCATCGATTTCATCACATCATCATTCATCCCCATCTTTGCAAATTAGCCAAAAGTGGCACAAAAAGCGAAGTAAAATAAAGCAAATCAGTCAATCAATAAATCAATAATTTCTGCCGAGATTAGATTGAGAACATACGGCTTTGAATGACAATACTAAGAAAGATAAGCTAATCGGGACTGGACCTACATTTTAAAGTGGGACCCGAACTATGTGCCTCCACTGAGTATCGAACCCGCGATCTATTGATTACAAGGCAACGGCGACACCATCGGAGAGACCCCTCTAAAGATATATGTACAGCACTACTTACAATAATGTACATAATATATTTATCAGAGCTTTACTTTTCATCAAATGGCCGTACCATCATTCTTTTTGTTATTCAATAAATGTTCATTTTTTTTTTTTTACTTCTTTGACATAAATTTCCTTGCCATGACTTGTTTTTACACAAATTTTAACGGTCTTAACTACACAGCTAGAATGAATATTTGCTGATTTATCTCTGATTTTGTAGAGCCTTTTTACTATTTATGTAATAACAATATTTTTTAGTCTAGATAGAAAGAACAAAAGAAGTATTAATGTTGTCTTTCCTCCGTTTCTTACTCTGTGCTTACATACAACAATACTCCATACGCAACGGAGAAATTAAGTACTAATTAATTTATTTTGATATTACAAAAAATTATACGAACATATTAAATAGAAATAATTTTATTTTTATATTTCTGAGACACTTGGCTCTGACTGGATCCTCAAATATATTAATAGATACGCACCTAGTGATGTGACGAGTTAGTATGACTCGATAACTAGCCTTTGTTATTTTATACTGAAATTATACAACTATCGGTATCGGCATCGTTATCTGTGGGTATCGGTATTGGCAAATGGTGGTATCAGCTCAGCTCTACATAATACTGATAGACTTATTAATATGAAAGCATAAAAAGTTACTGAACAGTCATGAAATGAACACATACACCCTTGTGTATCTCTAGTGGATGTATGATTCTCATAATACCTAGTTCAGTTCATATAAGTACTTATTTCATACCTTAACATTACACTATCAGCACACCTGACAGGACTAATTAATTACCTGAATCATCCTACGCCGGCGCCCATGACAGAGTTGTTAGCACATTGCTCTACGATGCCAGAGGTCTGGGTTCGAATCCTGGCCTGGGCATGGATGTTTGTTAGTGTCATTCATCAATTTCATCATATCATCACTCATCCCCATCTTCGCAAATTAGCCAAAAGTGGCACAAGAAGCGAAGTAAAAATAAAGTAAATCAATAATCATCCTATGATGGACAATTGGATTATTAAGGAATTTACCAATAATTGGAACAATCATTCATTGACAATTTGTTTTCAGTATAATAGAAACATTTTTTTACAAGTGCATTACTGAACATGTTGCTTTTTCTAATCTACAAAAAATACCTACTAAGAAAATGAGGTAACAGTAGTATAAGCCGGAGACACATAAAACTCGGTTGTTTTCAAATAAAAATCATTGCTACTTACCTCATATGCATAGCGGAAGATTTTTCAAGCTGGCCATAACTTTTTTTTCCATGAAAAACACGTTACTTTTAACATTATAATCATTTATTGGTCGTTGCTAATTCGGCGGGCAAATCTTGACTCACGTTGTCTATCGTCAGCTGATATGCAGTATCGTCAGCTGATGTGCAGTGTTTCCAAACTTATGAACCGATAAATGCCGCACAAACTATTCACAAAATGTTTTTAAGCGAAAATTGAGGCTAGACTCTACGTCCTTATCTGCATGGTGATTGCTTCTTTGCTTTCGCGGTGCGCGATCGTGGTGCGGGTAAGTACCTTTTTCTTTTTACACTTTCTGTTCACTATAGCCCCACTATCCATTCACGGGATCGAGGTATGCCTACGAGGTTAGGTTAGGCCTGTTAGGTTAGGTTCCATTAGCACTCATTTCACCCCTAAATATGTGCTTCATCATGTAAAAAATACCTCCGTACGTTCAATTGCGCATATCCGGACAACATCGGTTTTTCTCGATTTACTCCTTCAGGAAATTTTTGCTCGCTTTGGGATTTACGTTGTTGAATTCCTTATAAAATAAGCTTTCCAACGATATATGACACGTATTCCTTACGAAAAGGACGTAAACTAGAGTCTTACCTTTTATTGGAAAAAAAAAACCCGCTCACACGTCATCTTGTCAAACTTCCGCATGGTTGCTACACTGTGAGGGGTTTACATAACCAAACGCACGGAACATTTGATTCACGTAGTCGACGGTAATGGCGGCACGAGCTATCGCACAACGGAGATGCATGATTGACGAAAAATACCTTATTTACAGGCAAAATACATAGCACGATTATAAAAAAAATATCTCCGGCTTCAGAAAGTCCTCAAGAACACAATTCCGTAAGTACTTTCTCGTCTTTTCTCCTGTAAATTTTAAGAAATCCGTCTCCGACTTATACTACTGTTACCGAAAATGAATATATCACTCATTGTCAAATAAATCATTGGAGTACTGTACCTAATATGTTAAATGTGAAAACACGGGCCTATAAAATGACTGAAAACATGCAATAACCATGAAAAATTGTTACAAACACATACAAGGATTGTTCAACGTTGACCGAGATATTTGAGCATAAAAAAGTGATGAATATCTGGAGACCGATAGAACTGCTGGAGGATGCACCTTCATTCTTTGTGAGTATATCACTCTAATGGAGTTGGCACATGCACAGTAATGTCAGAAAATATGGTAGGAAGAAGTGTGTCTGTAGGAGAAAGTTAATCCACATGAAATTTTGAAAAGATTGAAAACACAGTATGGGGAACATACAGTGTCAAGGGCAAGAGTGTGTGAATGATGTCAGCTGTTTGGCGAAAAACGATAATTGCTGATACAGTGACGAAGGGTGTCGTATGTAATGATTTTTGGAAAAAAAAAAAGACTGGGAATGTTGTCTGAAAATGTCATTTTTCACCATGACAATGCCCGGCCTCGCATGGTCAATTTGACAGTAACAACTCTCCCTGAAATGCACTAGGAGGTTTTTGCTCAATGTCCTTACACTCTAGACTTAGCCCTTAGTGATTATCAAATTTGTGCGACTCCTTAAAGAGTACATGAGGGGGAAGAAACTGAAGAAAGGTGAAACATTGACAAAAAAGGGACAAACAGAATGATGGCAAGGGGAATACTTTGAAAAACTGGCCTAGTTCGATGTTTGTAAGACACTCCATTTTTTTTTAGAAATAAAACTCTCAGTCAATCTTGAACAACCCTTGTACTTCTTGCTTTTGTTTTCTGACACTCACAATTAATTATTGCAATGAATTCAGTACTTTCAATCACATACCTGCAGAGATGACAGGATCTCTCATAATTTCATGGGTGATGGGGCACAGGAATGCATGTGGGATTTCACACTGAACTTCAGGGAAACCTTGATTCTCTTTCTTCAGCCAGTACAACTGTTGAAACAGTACCTTTCTTTTTTCTTCATCTTCTGAAAATTAGAAACACACACAGTGAGGAAATGTGAAAATAACCTTAAAAAAAATAAAAGTTAAGCAAATATGGATTTTCACTCCTTTCGTTAAACTGTAGAGACCATATTCATAATCAATATGTTGCAAATTGAATTAAAGATATTTTTTTTTATTCCAAATATACAAGATTAGCATAAATTAAACATTGTAGAATCATCTAAGCATATTTGTATGCAAGAAAAAATTACACATCTGAAATACACAAGTTTATGGAAAAGTAAATTGCTGATTTCTTATTTTCTTGTCCAAATAATTGTCCATACATAGACATATGTTATGACTTACAGTATTTCCTGCTCAGATTATATTCCACTAAAATAGCAGTTATTGATATTTCCAAAATGCCATGGTGTTTTATTATTTATTTATTGAACACAACAGGTGAATGCCCAATTACAGTGTTCTACATTTTATGCTTTTGAGTTTGTAAATTTAGTTTCATAAGAAATATTATTGTGCAGAAATTAGGGATGGGACCAATTAATCAGTACTGTATCAGCCGATATAGGCATATCGGTGTATTGGTTTATTGGTAAAATTACGGATTATTTTACCGATCCGATATATCAATAAATATCTGATAATTTAGTGCAAAATTCTGCCTTTTTGGTGTAATTTTTATGGATAATCTCCATGCCCTACTTTCTGAAAAAGTAAATGTCTAAAAATGCAATTTCTTTTGCACTGCAGTCACCTTGAAAAACACATTTATTAAAAGTTATTCAAGGACCATTTCTAATTTTATATCAGATCAGTAGAATATCGGTATCGGTAAATTTCATATCTGTACTTCATCGGTATAGGCCAAAATTTTATATCGGCCCATCCCTAGCAGATATGTAAATAAATATAAAACATGTCAATGCTAAATTAAATGTTTGTACAACAGTTAACGAAGCGAGTTATAATAATAAAGAGAGGAATAAAATATCTGACTATTATGTACAAAAATAGCCTACATGAATACAATATTTCAAATATTACAATGTACAACGTATTTATCTTTAAACTCAGTATTTCAGATCTTTACCACCATGTACAAAAAATATATATATACAATATATATACAATATAAATTACATAAAGATACATGTATTACACCCCGGCACCCACCCAGCGTCGAATAACATGGGTACCTGGGGGGAAACCCTGGGGGTAAAGGCAGTCAGGGGCGTGATGCTGATCACATCACCCCCACTCACGACCGGATCAAGAAAGTGTGGGGTGTTACCCCCACACCCCCTATACGCCTTCATTGCGTGGTGCTATGCACAGGGGAGCACTTTACTTCTTTTTTTTTTTACTTAAATTACATAAAATATAGAAATACAATAAACACAGTAAAAATCAAGGACAGAAGTTATTTACCTTCTAAACTGCAGTGATTTAAAATTGAAACTTTTGAGACTGAAGCCTACATTCTTCCTGAGTATTATTTAAAAGAAAAACCTTAGGTAAATTATTAATTAACAATAAAACAAATGTGAGTCCATTTATAGTATTTAATATATGAAGAAATACATTAATTATGTATGTAATAAGGGACCTGTAAATAATTGACACTCTAGAAAGTATGTACATATATCTAATTGAGTATATACTACGAAAAAATATATATTTACAAAAATTGCTTTCATGTTTACATTGTTGACATTTATTCTTCCATTTCTCGAATAGCTTTTTTTGAAGGTCTCAATAGGCATGTGAAATATCTAATTTTGGTTCCCTTTCGGAACATCTGTTGTACAGTTCACACATTCTCCTGATAGGCAATTTATTTATGATGTTCAATCTTCTGTTACTACAGTAAAAGATACCCCCTTTGGATCGTGTCCTGGAGATAGGAACAAGTACGTGTATTTGTTCTAGTAGATGTTGCACTTGAATATTATTGTTAATGATTTTGTATAAGAAACAGAGCAATTGCATCTTCCTTCTTTTGCTCAGAAAAGGCAGGTTGAGGAATTTACTAAGGGAAGTGTATGATTTGTATCGGAGATATATGCTTTTTTCCTTGTAAGTGACGTACTTTACGAATTTAAACTGTAGCATTTCTATTTTATGCGTGTACTTTTTGTCCATATTTCTGCTGCATATTCTACTCTGCTTCGGACTAAAGCGTTAAATATTATTTTTATTATTCCTTTGTTCATAAACTCCTTACTCATTCTAATTGCATGCCCTAGGTTCCTGTCTGCCTCATTTACGACCCTTTCAATATGTGTTAAAATTTAAGTTTTGAATCAAATGTAACTCCTAGATCTTTCGTCTCGATAACACTTTTAATTTTTGTGTTATTTATTTTGTATTTGAATTCAATTTGCTTTCTCTTCCACGAGTATGTAATTGCGCAGCATTTTCCTATGTTCAGATGAAGATAATTTATTCTGCACCATTTTGTTACTGTATTGATTTCATTTTGTAACAATTTGCAATCAATATTACAAATAGTCCTACCAAATTTTAAGTCATCTATGTATGAGTCTTAATGAGTCACACAGGTACTTTGGTAAGTCAATGATTAGAATTAAAAACAACAGAGGTCCGAGATTCGAGCCCTGGGGGACTCCTGAGATCTACCCGGGACGAAACCGTGTTGGTTTGTAGATATTACTGGGGATATGTGTGACAACAATCTTTGATATAATACATTCAAAAACTTTTGTGGGTGCACATAATAAAGCTCTTCAATGTTACCGGTGTTACTATTTTTTGGGCATGGGAAGCACTGTAGAGGTTTCCCATTTCCTGGGAAATACACTTAGTTAGGGAAAGATTAAATATTTTCATTAAGGATAGGGCTAATAAGCTTGCACAACCTTTTAAGATGTAGGGCAGAATGCCGTCAGGGCCACAGGATTTCTTTGGTTTTAACTTTTCTATTGCCTTTTCAACATCTTCAATAGTGACTGTGTCTAGTACAAATGCTTCTTTTCGTGGTCTTCGATTAAATTGCAGTTGTAATTCGCGGGCATGCTCTTACAGGTGGAAAGGAAATGCTGAACGAAGGCGTTCGCAACTGCCTCATCATCGTATAGTGTAGTATCATTGTATTTGAGGGGCATGGACATATTTTTCCTTCCTTTATTTTGGACGAAGGACCAGAAATGTCTAAAATTGAGTTCTATATAATTTTCTGTTTCTGATATGTAATTCATGTAAGTTTTTTTCAATTTGCCTTTTGGTTACTTTGTGGAGAGTTTCAAACTGTACACGATGAAAGTTGATATTACCAATTCCATGTTTCCATTTCTTATGGTGGTGGGATTTGCTTTTAATGATTTTAATTATGTGACTGGTGAACCAACTAGGATACCGTGATGTTATAGATTTGTTTCTGTATGGGATGTTGGCTTCAAAAACTTTATCACGATTTTCGTAAAAAAATATCAATCACGTCATTTACCTACATTCTTTTGATTGGATATTTCTTCCCAGTTGATGGTAGCAATTCCAACTACATTCCTTCAAAGTTTGCTAATTGTTTTCTCTTTATTTGCTTTAATGTGTTTTGAAACAAAAAAATTCGATGCTAAGTTGGGGGTGATGTTATCTTCCGGTACTAAAGTTTCAGTTTCTTTACAGACCGACATGTTTTGGATGTCAGTCAGTACTAAATCTAGTGTTTTGTTGTTGGTGTCTAACACATGTTTACATGTGTTACTCCTTAAATTATAGTAAGACAAAGTTGGAGAGAGTTTTAGATTTTCGCGAGCCTTTGCTGAAATCATAATTGGATCCTGTTACTTCCGGCACGTTAAAATCACCTACAAGGAGTAAGCGTGAACTGGGAAGACATACAGAATAAATCGCTTCATTAATTGAAATAGTACACGATGTTGGGAAATATACTATGCATATAAACAGGGACATAATATTCTCAATTACAGTTTTTACAAGAACACATTCAATTGGTAGGTCAGGTAATTCTATGGTGGTTGATCTGAATTTGTTTTGTATTCCTAAAAGAACACCCACTCCATTATTTTTCCCCAAAGTTTTTATTTTCCGGTCACATCTAGTTACGCCATATCTGTCATCAAACAGTTCACTATCCCCGATGCCAGTTACCAGCCAACTTTCGACTACAGCCACTACAGCATAGTTGTTGGCAAAAACGCTTGGAGAGAAAGTACTGATTTTCGTACAGAGTCCTCGGGTGTTTTGAAATGCTACACTAAATAATGCTTTACTCACTGTCTCTGGATGACCGTTGCCTGCCTGTCCATCATTGGGTGGAATGACCTCCCTATTGTTGTTCCTTACCCTCTGGTCCCGACGGGAGGAGAGGGTGGATGTGGGCTTCGGTACCTGCCCTCGTGCTGCTCCAGCTGCCATCGCGGAAGGGATAGGTGGGGTTCCTTTGTCACGTTCTTGAGAGACAGGTACTTCGTCCAGTTGCATACTCTCCAGGTCGCCGAGTGTGTAACGCCTCTCATCGATGAACAGATACCAGAACTGGAGTAGAGTATGAATATCTTCCTTATTTCCTGGCCTCGATCATGTGGTTCTGCAGCTTCTTCCGTTCTTCTTGAACCTTTGTAGAGTAGTCCTGCTCCATATACACGTGACTTCCTTTCAGTTCTTTGCTGTTGCATAATACTACTTCTCTCTTTTTGTCCGACAGAAATTTGCATATCACAGGTCTGTTCTTGTTTCTTCCCAAGACGATACACATGATCAAGATTGAGCTCACCGAGGGACATTTTGAGCTTTCTTTCGATCAGTTCCTGGATTTTTGCCTCGATCATGGCATGCGTTTTGCGATCTTCTTCCTCGATGCCACGCAACATGAGATTTTGCCTTCTCGACCTGTTCTCTTGGTCCTCGACATGCCGCTCTAAAAACGTACAGTATCCTTGTAGGTCACTCACTTCGTCCACCAACTTATCCATATCTTGTTCCGTGCCTGAGACTCTGTCCACCAGCTTGGTGACTGAATCTTTCATTTCCCTGATTTCATTCATAATAGCCTCGTTCAAACTTTGGAGACTTGAGTATATCATGAAATTCACTTAGTTTGCTTCTGTCTACCTTTGGGGGGGAGGGAGTTACTTCGATGCTGCCAACGATTAATATTGTCAGTATCACCAAGCCATAAGCTTGATAACATTTTGATGGTTTAACACTGTCACCGGAGGATTCTTGGCGGGTCTTGAGGAAAGCCTTAGATACACAGAAGAGTCAGATCTGTGCTCTGTACATGGCCAACGACACACCCATTTCTGCGAATATCAGGTAGCGCACCCCACAGTTAGGACCCCAAGAAAACACGTCTGCTCTCTTCGAAGCTTCGACTAGGTTGATGATTGCAATACATTACTACATGACATACGCTACTTTTTGGATTTGCACCACAGTGATAATTTTTGGTTATACTAGAACCTCAAATATATATATTTTCTAGAAAATGTTATCATATGCTGCAGTATTGGAACAAAGGAGTTTAAATGTATAAAGTGGCAAAATGAGAAATTCAAGAATACATAACCAAAGCTTCACTCCATATATGTATGCGTACACCCCAATATACACACATATATTTCGTCAATTTATGTATTTGCAGGGAAGAAATGACCGCCCAGTACCATTAATTTATTTGTGGACACTCCAGTATAGATTTGCTAAGAACTGAAACACATCTCAATGAACAAGGCTTGGAATGCGGAGGAGGAAAAAAAATACATCATCTTTCAAGGTTTATATGTTATTAAGATAAAAGTTGATTTGTAGTACTCTGTACTATTTAGTGCTACTGCAATTTTTAAGAGTATTACTAACATTTTTAGATCAATCCATTTTTAATTCCAATAACTCACCATACCAGCTTCATTTACAAGTGAAACAGGATTGCAATGAGGATGATATCACATGAAACAGAAGAATAGCATGCACAAAGAAACTTTCATGCTCTGGTTGGAGCTCAAATATGAAATGTTTTGGGGCAAGATCATTGAGTTCAGATCTATTATGCAGCAAACTATTGTTATTATATATGTGACACACTTACCTATTTCTAACATATTAAACAAATTCTCCTCGGGCAGGTTCAACAAGTCTTGGCCTTTAATGTTATGATTCTTAAGTTTCTCCCCCATGTCAGTGATGTCAAACATATTCAACCATTTTTCAATATCTTCTGTTGTCCAGTCCATCACCTGCAAATAAGTCTTAGTGTTATACAAACTAATTTATGATGAGCTTAAAAATTACACAAGAAAGTTCAATAAGAACAATTGAGACCAAGTTATTGCAGGTGTTAAAAAAATCATCATAAATGATCAATTAAAACATATACCTCCCCCTAAAGGAAAAGTAGGTGACGAATTGTCATCTTACAGTGTAAGTTTAGCTTGAATATTAAAGTAAATTATATCAGCCTAGAAAATTAAGATTTATTTTAGACAAATTTTCTCCTCTCTGTTATGTACTTTGTGTAATATGGTGAACATCTAAAAAAATAACATTTTAAATTCTTTTTAAACTAGTATGTAACATTTATGAGGCTGCCTTTTAACCTGCCATTGCATTTTGGATCAGATATGCTAAACATACATCTAGCTCAATAGTTTATTTAACAAAATGGTGTGACAACTTTGTGGAGGTTACAGGTTCAAGCTAGTAAAGTTACATTTTTCTATGAGTTGTAATTTCAACCTCCTAAGAAGTTTATATTGAGTGCTCTAGTATACAAACAACTTACTCTTATTTGGTAACCCCGAAGCCTCTCTGCTGCCATAGTCCTGAATACAATGTGAGCTGGGAGTTCCCAGACAAGTACATTTTTATCAAGGGAGCCTGGAAAAAAGATGATTTCAGTTTGTATACATCTCATAAGCTACAAGCAGAGATACATGTGAATTGGGATTTTTTATGATAAATTTTAATTGCAAAATAAAGAGGTGTATTCAACATATTAAAAATTACACAAAAATCACAAAATGTACCTTGTGTTGTCTTCCGAATTTGACATGACAGCGAAGCTGATATCTTTCCAAGGTAGTAGCTTAACGGATCAGCTGGCCACTTCAGTGACAAGATCAGGACAACATGCTATTACACTTTTTAATCCACTTTAACCATGTTTTAACCCTACCACCATACATTCTTTCTCCCATCCCTGAAGGATTGAGGTCCGTCCAAAAATTTGGAAGACAACCTTATTTTCAAAATTCATTCACTTTTTCAAAACTAATTCCATTCCAAAATATATAGATTCCATTCCTAATAACAAAGCAATTTTTACTCTATGGGCGAATATATTGTTCACATCATGTGGTGATACATGAAGGTAAGTTTCTCACTCACGATTTTAGATCAATATTGGTAACTGTGTTGGTAAGTTTGGTAGCCTAGCATTAAGATTCTTAGACAAGACTCCCACTTTTAACACACATCATTTAGTTTTTAAGGATTTTTATTCATAAGTTTAATTAATTCATTTGAATGTTTACTGCCACTGATTTAGAAGCCATTACCATAATAACTGAAATGGCACATACCTGTGGCTATTAGGGAGGAATCTGCAGAAAAGGCACATGTTGTTACAAAACTGTCATGGTTTTCCAAAACAAATACGCATTCTCCTGAATACTGGAAACAAGCAAATATAAATAACTTTCAAAACTGCATATTTAAAAGGAGTTAAATTACATTACAACGTTAACATATTGTTTGATAAAAGTATTAAAAGCAATAGTTAGTTTTAAATTGAAATGAAATTATCAATTTTTAATTAACCATTAAGGTGGCAATTATTATCCTGACAGAAAATCAATGGAACATTAGGACTGAATATTGTACACTCATTCCAGATAATAATGTGGTAGTTTGTCTATACAGTGCATTTGCAAAATATGCAATTTGACTAATATTATTCACTTGTGTTTTAAGTTGTAGTATCAATTATTTTAAGCAATTAGTCTTTCATCTTAGTAAAGGTGAAACTTTGTCTATAGTCTAGTTTACAAAGCATGAATAAATGTAAATAAATAAAATAAATAAATCAAACTGAATAAATAACAAAGCAAAATAATCTAAGTTATTTTTAGTGGTTTTTATTTGATTTTATCTGCGACATTTCGTTCTGGTTTCCCAGAACTTTTTCAAGCTACACATAAAACAACACAACCTCACATGGCTAGTCACTCTACACTTCTAAGGAATTAATGTGTGCCCTTATTTCCTCCTAGGTAAAACTGGTTTTTCCACCTTAGAAGTGTAGAGTGATTAGCCATGTGAGGTTGTTGTTGTTGTATATGAACGAAACGTGGCAGATAAAATAAAATAAAACCCACTAAAAATAACTGTGTTAGATTATTTTACATATACAAAAAATGGTTATGCGAACCTTCAAGAAGAACATTGATATTTTTTTAAATAATAAAGTACTAATACTTTTATTGACCCTTTACTTCAGCATATGCAGTTAATCTGTACAGAAAAGGAGGCATAGACGACAGTCCAAAGCTTAATCAGAATCAAATTATGATAAAAATTCCTGACCTAAACTTCCTTTTCAATAGTGAAAGTCACAACCAGCTTGTAAGAAGTTACCACTCATTTTGCCAAAGCAAATACCTCAACTTCTCCAGATCATTCTGTAATGATTTACCTATAGCCACGCCAGCTCGACGGCCAAATATGTTCAGTGCTCAACTTTAAATCTTGCCAGCAGGTTAGAGTTCTAAAATGGGCATCGGCAGAATGCATGGACACTTGGACTACAACATATATAGATGACTGTCTTTACATCTCATAAGAGATCACCCCCTTACCTGACACTTTTCAAACTAACAACTAATTGTCAACTAACAGAGTAAATGAAGATCCCACGCAATCAGGTCTCTAAATTGAACCTAAAAGATGGTAGCTAAACTAGTCATCTGTTGCCCTTACACATGAGAAGGGGTCATAATCCTCATAATCCACCACTGATTTTCATTGCACGTCTTGCTATTTCTTTTCCTTTTTCTAATTCATAATATTACTTATTTCCTGTCGTTAAATTCTTCTTAATACATTATACACACAAAAAAGCCCATTATGTATTTGTCTCTTGAGACCCCAGCATTTGCTTAATCCCAAATTACCTTTTAGTTAAGTTCACATATTGCACAAATAAAAATGTACACACATCATAACTTCAAATATATATCTATATTATCACATTGTACAATCACAATCACAGCACTCACAGCCATTCTTAGAAGTTCCATTTTTATCAACAACTTTTCAAACAAAAGAAATATGTATCAGTGTTGCAAGCACCTTAATTTTTTTTTTCAATAAGTTCATAATATTGGACAATCACATATCTTACCAGCAATTCAGTTTCACCCCTTCCTTAACAGGGTTTCACTGTATTTAATATTCTTAAATTTTTCCAGGTTTCTGTATACATTAAAAGAAATTCCGTGACTTTTACAGTCAAAAATTGGTATCCCCGTATTTGCAGAAGTGTCAGAAAGACCATATAAGAAAAAACATTTACAAATTATGAATGTTAGCTTTGATATGGTGAGGTTAATATGAATAATGTTTAACATATGTTATGAAAGCATGCCACCTGTTCAAAAGATGAGCTACTGCAGTGGTGATTACTTACAACATTCCACAATCTTGCTGTTTTATCAGTTGCAGTTGAAGCAACAATTTCTCCACTTGGAGCAAACCGAACACATTGTACATTTCCTCCGTGCCCTTCCAATGACCTCACCAGTCTGCACTGTCCCTCAGGCTGGATCGACAAGTGCCACAACTTCACAAGAGAATCATTGCCACAGGTAGCAAGCAAGTAGCGATACTTCAGGCCACGAGCTGAAACTACATACAAAAAGTAAAGTAATTTACCATTATTTTGGAGAGTTTATGTAAACAATAGATGTTTCATACTTGTTCTGTTTGTTCATAGTACTCATTGGAGTGGTGTGAAATGAACAAAATGTTAGATTAGCAAATGCCCACTCCTATTATAAGCATCAATTTACCAGAGATCTTTTCAAACTATTCACGAATTATATCAGAATATTAAAATACTTGTTACGTGATCACAAAAGACAGTATCTTACACAATATTGGTGTAAATAAATGGAAACTCTGCAAAAGTGCCCCATGGCTCTAATTTTAATATTGTTTTCCACAACTAAATGTATCATAAATAATAATTATCATTACTCTCCTATTACAATAGGGAAATTTGACAGAATTGGGGGGGGGGGGGTGGTCATGAAACTGCAGGACAGAATAGATCAAGCACAGATGAGATCATATGGACATATGAAGAGGATGGGGCCTGCAAGACTGCCAATGAAAGCATCCACGCAAGAAAAGGTCACAATGTCAGTGGACATAACAGGTAGTGAAATATGACAGATCGTCAAACTTATTGAGTTGTTTGAATTTTCCTTTCTTCAAGAGTCGCTGAATGTCACTTTCATGAAAACTTTTGTAAAGGAAAAAACACAAGGTAGTACCAGCCATATTCCAGCATTGTGTGTTCCTTTATATATTTGTTTATATTTGTAATGTTGTCTCCTTACATGTGTGACTTGTTTGTCATAAATTTTTACATCAGTTGTAAAAATATGTATAAAAACTAATGTTGACGGGAAACAACAAAGTATGGAAACTTGTTGCTCATATGTAGAAAAGGCAAATTGACAAAAATATTGTGTGCCTTTGTGGAAGGCATTTTGTAAATTGGGTCTATGTATGCCTTACACATTTCCTTTCCTAGAGGTATTTACAACATGTCTTGCATGTTCAGCAAATAAAAACATGAAAATTACTATCATTCGACTTTCTTTTGAACTAAAAAAAGAAACTGTGTAGTGTATTTTAAGCCTGAAAGGTAAAAACCCAAGTAAGGAAGTCGACTTTCTCTTGGAATCAAGCAAAGGTAACAGAGGAAAGGGGATGTTCATAGAAGATCAGAAGGTGAAGCTGCTCAAGTTCTGAGACTGCAAATGGTGAAAGATGATGGTGGATAGCTACAAATTACCAGCTGTTCCTTCTGCAGGTGAAAAGTCACAGCTTTGCACCCCAAGATCGTGAGCCTCCTCCTGTGTTATGAGGCACTCTTCAGAACAAGGAGAAACACACCACATTTTGAAAATGCCCTGGCTGCATGCTGTCACCAAATATTGGCTATCGGGGGTGAATGCTGCAGCTGCAATTGCATCCTTGTGTTCCTCAACACTCCTACAATACACAAATAATTACATGTTGTTTATCTGCAATAAAATCAAGAACCATTAAAATGATGTATTATTTATAGTTTCCTTATTTTATATCACTTTTATAGCTCAAGTATAATTAGAGGAACTGGGGACTGTGTCTAATGAATTCAAAATGCAGGAAAATGTAAAATCTGGAAAAATTTTATATTACACTTCATTAGTACCAGAAAGACAAAATGTATGAAGTACAAAAATGTTAATTCCAATTCCACTTGGATGACTTATATAACTATTCTGATATGCAGGCAAATAAAATATACTTTTCACAAGCAACATGGAATTAATACATACTTGCATTATTAATGAATTTTAATCATGTGTGCGCTATGAATAAATAAATAAATGTGATTACTTTCCTATGTATTGGAGTGCATTTCTTCTTCACCACATTCAATATTTTTGGCTTGTAACAGGGTCACATGTACGAGGTTTGTCCAAAAAGGAATCGAACCTTTTCAAAATAAATTTATTTACTTTGTACACAGCCTATTCGGTGTTATCACCTTCAAAGTACTGTCCTCTGTTGCTAATACAGCACTCCCAGCGCTTCTCCCAATGTTGGAATGCGTTATGGAACTCATTTTGGGGAATAAGCTGCAGCTCGTGGAGCGAATTTTCTTAAATCTCCTCAATGGACTGGAATAGACTAGACATCTTTTCAGGGTGGATTTCAACCTGGGAAACAAAAAGAAGTCTGCAGGGGCCAAATCAGGCGAATATGGAGGGTGGTACAACAGGAGTGCTGAGCTTGGGGAGAAACTCTTGAATAAGGAGTGCTGAAAGCTCGGGTGCGTTGTCATGAGGGAGCATCCATGTTCTATTTGCCCACGCTGCAGGCCTCTTCTTCCTGAACAAATTTTACAGCAACCCTATGCATGTTGTGTTTTTCCACCAAAACCGTGTGGCACGACGATTTGCTTATTCCCACTCTTCTGCGATTTCATGGATGGTCAACCGACGATTTTCCCGCACTGCAGCACGCACTTGCTCAACATGCACGTCATCACACGATGTTGATGGCCGTCCAGGTTTTGCATAGTCTTCAATGGATGTTCTGCCTCTTTTGAACCGCTGATACCACTCACAACACTGTGTCCGGCTCATACACTCTTCCCCATATGCTTCTTGTAACATTTTAAGTGTTTCTGTAAATATCTTGCCCAATTTGAAACAAAATTTGATGCACAGCCGTTGCTCTTCAAGTACCTCTATTTTCTGCGTACCAGAAAATCGCTGCAGTCATGCAACACAACTTCACTTAACGGCTCACAGTATGAAAACTAAACAAACATTCACATTACAAGAGCAGCGTGTGATCATCAGTTTTCTTCACTTGCGTGGGGTCGAACAGATCGACATTCATCGGCAATTGACTCAGACATGTGGTGATGGTGTCATGGATGTGAAAAACGTCCGTTCATGGGTGCGAAAATTCAGAGAAGGCAGAACATTGTGTGCAACCGAACAAAAGCAGCTTCGCGTACACACCAGCCAGGCTGAGAACATGATTGCCCGGTTGGAGCAATTGGTCATGGATGAACGCCAATTGACCGTGGAAGACATTGCCTACAAATGCGGAATTTCCGTAGGCTCTGTGCACACCATTCTTCATGATTTTTTGACAATGCGAAAGGTTTCCTCCAGATGGCTTCCACGCATACTGACAGACGAGCACAAGGCAGCACGTGTGGCAATGTGTCAGTCACTGTTGACACGTAATGATGGCATTCATTCCACACGTGATTGCCCATGCTCCTTACTCCCCTGACCTTGCACCTAGTGATTTTTGACTTTCTCAACGCTGAAGGACTCTCTCTTTAGGCAGCACATTTTCCTCTCGTGCTGGTATTCCATTGGCAATTTTCCAGTGGGCCAAGCAGACCCCTAAAGAAGTGTTCGCGGCGGATCATGCAATCATGGCGTCGACATTGCGAAAAGTGTGTACGTCTAGAGGGAGACTATGTTGAGAAGTGAATGAAGTTTCATCTCTGTTGTGTAAGTGGTTTATGAAAGAAAAAAAAATAGGAGACCTTAGAACTTGAATCCATCTCGTACTTCTAAAGGATCCCTTAATGCAGCGCTAGTAAGTTAACAAATCTGGATTGTTTCATTGTTGGGCAAATTTGAAATTTCTGTTTCTTTCTGGACAAACCTCATGTGTTACCTCTGTCAGATGGTACACATCGATAACTTTAATTTTCTAACCATTTTCTAAGTTTGTTTATTTGAGTGTGAAAGGTAAAATGATGTTCTATCAGTTTACATGTACACATACAGACATCAAAATCAGATTTAGAATAATCCATGATCAAAATTTGTCTCAGTCAATTTGTAGAGCTTCACAAAATTACAAGCATTTTGCAACTTGAAAAATCTTACACTTAAAAATAAAAAAAGTCATGTATATTGAATATTGTTACATATAATATTTCATTGCCTAACAAAACAAGTGCAATCAAATATATGGAGATTTTCATGCAAAGATAGCAAGTAAAACAAACTTACATGAGAAGCTCCAAATTTTTTGTATTCCAAACACAAGCCTTCTCATCATCTCCACCCGTGACTAGTAGATGAGTATCAGGAGAAAATCTACAAACTCGTAAACCTCCACCGGTACACTGGAATGACGGACGCCCTCGTTTCCCAGTCTGTGTAAGTCCATAAGGCTACATATTACAAATTTAATACTGTTAACAAAGTAATGCTACATAAAAAATCTTACACTTTTTTCTGATTTCTCTGTGCTTAAGTATGCTGCATTCTTCCGGTGAGCTACTTTCCACGTGCCAAAAATTATCCTACTTTCCAGATGTAACAAATGTAGCGAATTCTTAAATATAAATGCAGCAACAATTTCAATACATGATTCACGCATCATTGATTTCCTAAAAATAACTATCTTATTTATCTAGGCCTTGTATACTACAGTGAAATAATTTTACTTTCATAACTATGTTCATGTATAAACCAGTATTCCAATAATGAATATGACTGTTGCTTATTTCACATACAATTACAAACTGTTGCTTATTTCACATACAATTACAAACCCAAAATGCAATATTTGCAGAATGCCTTTTATCTTTCAAGCTAGCATAAATGTAAAACTAAAAAAAGATTTTAATTGTGGGTTTCCAAAACTTTCAGCTTAGTTCAAGTAGTTAAATGTCTACCTCTACTAGATATTCCATCACAGAATTACACACATTATATATCTGCAACAAAAATAATTATGACAGCTACACCATTTTGACAGATAAGCAACATGCAAACAGAATGGTCTGTAACACAAAAAAAAGTTTGAGAATATAAACAAAGCTTATCTTTCCTTTGCTCTGTTGACTTGCAGTTACTGAAATTTATTGTTTCTTCAGTTCAATTTGTTCTAATGTATAATTAGGTACCTACATTTAAATGCAAATCTTCTGAATTATAGAAAACCCTAAAAATTAATTTAAATACAATACTGAAAAAAAACCTATCTATTTCAGTAACACATTGTTATCATTCACAATTAGCATTAGCATTAGATCTAGGATGTAAACTAAATTGTGCTAATATATAATTACATTCGAAAAGAATTTAAACATCCTTTCACATCAACATGAAACTGTTGGTTCTCTTAGAAAAGTGAATACACATCTGTTTCAAAACTTTTTTGTAATATGTATTCAGTGACGCACATTAACTTTGGGACACTGCAAATTTTCTGCATTTCCTTGTGATATTTCGAAATTAAGAACAATCATATTTATATAAAAGATGGTAAAATAAATGTATGAATCTATTACAAGATATATTCATTGTTAAAATGTCAAATCTCAAAGTACTTTATTTTTATAAAACATTTTTTGTTTAGATGTCAAAAGTGCATTTGTGTTGTATCAAGCATCTTTTTAAATAGAACATAAATTATTCATGTGTGTGTACTGAATTTCACCTGATCATGCATAATTATTCTATTAAAAGTTGCAAAAAAACAATGGCAAACAGTAGTTGGGTGCAATACAATGGTATGTGATATCAATTCTTTTCCACAACTTGTCTCCAAAATTATTTTATTGTGAAAATATTTTGTTACGCAATACACAGATTATGTGTTATGTGATCATTGAAAGTCTATTCTATATCATAGTTTCAAGATGTTTAGAAGATATCTGTGAAATTAATGAATTTTCCAAATATTCAATCGCTTTTTTCTGAAAAGTACCTTCTTGTGGGTTTCCATTTTCTTGCCCCGACAGGCAGAGTTATTTTCAGTATGAGAGTAAGTTTAATATTTCTGGGTCAGACATTAGAAGGATGATATATTGCAAGTCCAATAAACAAATATATTCTAAAAAGCTAAAACAGCCAAGGATAGTGGCTATAATGAGGTGAATTGGAGATGAGTGGTGAAAATTCATTTTATAGTATACGCAATGAAGAAGGGACATTATCTGGCAACTTTGAGGGAAAATTGCACAGGAGTGTTGAAAAAATGATGATCAGGGGCAATTGAAAATTCTGTCATTATGATGATCCTACAGAAAAATCTTATTTTGGTGAGAAAGTGGCTGCTCTAACTACCATAAAGTTATGAACAGCACCCCATTATCCTAATCTCAACTTTGAAACATTAATGGCAAGAATTGGATAGAAGGTGAGAAAAATGGCAATTAAGTAGAAAGTTGATATAAGAAGCAGGCACATATCTAGAAATCCATTTCGGTGGGGTCCAAACCAAGTGTTTCAAAAATTGTATTAATAATAATAATGTTTAAATTAAAATATTTATAATTATATTGAATTAAAATAGTATTAATTAAAATATTCAAATTAATTATTGTTTTTATTACATGAATAGGTAATAAGATGGTATAAGGCTAGTGTAACAGCATGCATTCATTATCTAACTTACGTACAGTCAAGGTCAACAAGATTTGTAAAAAAAATGCCGTGGCAAGGAAATTAATAATATCAAATAGATAAAGAATTGAATATTTATTGAATATCAAAAAAGGATGTTAGATCCAACTGACAAAAAGTATAATGCCTGGTAATATTTTATGCACATTATTATAAGTAGTAATAGATCTTGCATAAATCTTCAGTCATATGATTCTATCCTCCCAATAAGTTTGGTGGAAATAAATAACCTTCGATTAAACAACAGGCATATTTTCATTATTTAATTTTACTTTTTTTATTATTTCATTATTTAATTTTAGTAATTAGTAAATCTTTGGGGGGGGGGGTCAGGACCCACTGGACACCCCCTAAATACGTCCTTGATAAGATTTCACCACAAAGATTGTAATTTTTATGACGAGTCAGCTGAAGGAAGTTATCAAGCTAAAGGGGCTATGTTACAAAATGCTAATATGTTTTTATTTGAATTTATTAAATTAACATTTATTTTTTTACTATACTCAGGGTGTCCAAATAATAAAGTGGCTCTGACAGCAAGATTACAGCTGTTATAGTTTATTTTCAGACTTTAAATTAAATTTATCATTATTGTTTTACATTACATTACATGTCCATAACAATTAAGATAATATTATTTTGTTTCTAGTTTTTAATGTGTCTTCATTTTGTGTAAAACAAGTCTTAGAATGAAAACTTCCTATCTACCTGAATGTTTATGTGTAGATTTGCAAGATTGTGTCCCTTAAATAAAAGCATTTACATTGTTTTTCTGTGTACTGAAATATTTGGGAGAAACAGTGATGCAAGTGAGACAAACTCTAGAGTTTTAAAAAAGGAACATTTCAACAATGATTGCAGAAAGGTTAAGAACTGTTCCTCTGACTTGCATTTGTTCTTGCGCACTGACACACAGCAGGCAAATCCACACATCAGACAGCACATGGTTAATTTTTTAAAAAGTAAAAAACTGACTATTGCATAGAAAAGTGTGGAGAGCAGTTTCTTGTGATAATGAAAGAAATAATAGTGCAAGTGTAGGGAACAACTAGAGCTGAGCCAATGTCACCTAGAAACAAGGTAAATGTCAATACTCTTATTGATTTCCACTGATACTCAAAGATTAATGATAAACAGAGATACTCAAACATTAATGACAATTTAAATTTGTTCAGAATATTTATAAATTTCAACACATAAGTATTCTACTGCAACTATAACACTTTAATATACAGAGATTTGTTTTAAAATAGTCTAGGTTCAATTATACGATAGTCTAATCAGAATATTAAAATAGTTTGAACTTTATTATATTTGTAATGCTAATGACATTAAAGTAAAGTATAGTATATGTCTAAACATTAGTCTTCTATTAAAATAGCTGTCCTTATTCACAACAAATTTGCACAAAAATAAGGGAAACCATGCATTTGACAATCTTAAGGATATTAAGACTCCATGAAAGTGTCATTTGCATTATGCAGACCTGGCGAGATATCCAGACTGGAAAAGTATTGGCGATTTAATTTGAACTAATACTTGCTCAGCCCTACTCAACTCAAAGCATCCATTAAAAGCAGTGACTTGATTGTCATAGATCAGCTACTGTGAGTTAATCATGCACATTTAAAGAACATAATTAGGCCATTTCAACCACTTACCTCTACATCCCACAGAATGGTTGTTCCATCTATTGAGCATGATGCTAATAAAGTCCCACAAGGTGAGAACTCCACATGATTGACTGTGTATCTATGTCCTTCATAAGGCGAATTCTGTTTTCGCTTAAATCTACCTTCACTATTTCGTTCCCACAACCTGACCATTTTATCCCTGCAATGAAAATTAAAAGTTCATATTTGCTCCATGCAGAAAAAAAAAGATTAGTAGTTGTAAAAAAATAACCTGCTTTGAAGATGTTTTGTTTTGCTTTCTTAACATTTTTTTAAAATGATAATTACATGAAACAGATTAAAGAATCCATAATTATCTGGGACTCAAACTCACAACCTTTGATGTCAGTTTCATTATGGCTTTTTTCCATGAATCTTAATATTCTTTCTTTCAAGAACTATGTTCAAAAATTTAAATTTTTTGTTGTTATCAGTTGAGTCTGTATGCTAACATTTATGAACATTGTTATATAACAATGGTTGAAGTGGAAATTCCTAGCTGGAAGATGTTTGGTTGAGGCCTGGGGTTAGCTGGGGGAATGCTCTATGGTTTAACATAGAAACAATGAGACAGATGGGGAATGCTTTGTGAAAATCCCCCCTCACTTCGAGCAGTGGTAACAGCCCAGCCCTAGATTTAAGTCCAGTAGACAGTAACATCATTTCAAATTGTGCAATAATAGTAATTAACTGTAGATCCAGTCCCAATTAGTCTTACTGTGTATAAAGTAGACTTAAAACACCAACTCAATCAATCAATAGTATTAAACCGTGTTTACCGCATCCATCGTGAAATTAATAGTAATTATGAAATTTTGTTTCAAAGTACAATATAAGATCTGATTCATTGTAGTAAGTGTTTTGTTCTTTGTGATCGTAATATGCATTAAAATATTCCATCCCTAAAAAACATAATATCTACAGTTTTAAAATGGCAAAAGTTATTTAATAACTGATTGTAGAACCAATAATCTTTGTATGTACGTAATACATTCATATTGTGAATGGAATCCTTAGACCAAAAAAAGCCTCCACTTGTGAATGGTGGCATCACGTCACCCAAACTGATAAACATTTCTAATATTTTTATCAGATAATTCAGATGTATTATTATTTCATGCAATAACTAAACTTCCTTACCCTGCACCTGTAGCTAGCAAGTCTTTTCCATAAAAATGGCATGAATTAACAGAAGCACCTTCATGGCTTAGTCTTTGAAGTAGTTTAACTTCGTTGTCTTCAACTTCGGCTTGCTTCACAAATTCTTGTTCTTGAAATTTGCAACAATGGTCCTCTTCCTGAATGTAAGAAAAAGGGAAATTATTATGCTGTGGCAAAAAAGATGCAGTACTGACTAGTGATAGTAATGGGTAGAGGCACATATTTTTGGTAAATAAAAAAAGCAAAATTTCGGTACAAAAACAGAGTCGATTTCGGGTTCAAAAATGGTAAATAAAATAAAATTTCGGTGTTATAGTGGTGAATAATCACATCAAAAGTGCTATATAAAATGACAGTTTGGTTTTAAAATTCTGAATATAATCCTAAATTTGATTTAAAAATTGCACTTATTACACAAACACAAAATAAACTTATCCCTTCTAATAGCACATTTATGTAGTTACCAGAGTATTAAGTTTATTCCTGTGTAAAGGGGTCAATTTTTCCTTCTCAAACATTTACAGCAGAATTAATCAATTCTCCGTGAATTGCATAACTCACAGGATACTTCAGACTTCAGAAAGTGTCACGTAGGTATATAAACGGTAAATTTTGTGTTTAAGAGTCAATTTCGCATTATTTCGTGACAAAACAGGGTAGAAAAATGCACCTCAGACCCTTCAGAAACATGAAAAATGAACATTACAGCATGTTATTTCATATTTCGTGTTTTCGTCAAAAAACGAAATTTGCATGCCTCAACTCCTTAAAATACTAAATCCTGGAAATTGTAGACAACAACCTCAAGAAGTGTAATTGCACTTATATACGTACATTGAAAAGCTTATAAGGTTCGACCGTTGAAGTATGTGCCACTTTATTTGAACAGGAATGTACATTAAGACTTTCAACTATTATGTGTACAACCAAACACAAATATGGGAAGTTGAACACGCAGTTTGGAATTAGAATTTCCAAAGATGTATTAGGGATATTGATCATGGTCAAAATATGTTAAGGTGAAGTTGGCTGCGATGCATATCAAAGGAACTAAACTCAAAATAAAAAAACAGAGAAAATCAATTATAGTAAAGTTTTATGTGTAACTAAGTTTACAAAATCGAAAACTGAAGCTTGAAGAGAATGCATAATCCATGAATAACATTTCAGCCTCTTGTTGTACTGGAACCACAAGAGTTAAACGCATAATATGGAAAACTTGTAAAATCAAGGTACAAAAGTGTCAGGCTTATGCTGAATATACCTTACCATATCACACAGAACAAATAAAAAAAATATGTTTCTTTTGAAAGTGCTAAGATTTATTTTGCTTCTAAAACACTAAAATAATTTCAAATCACACTACACAGTAAAAAAGTTGTTTACATGTTTATGTTTAATCTGTTGTAGTCGATATCGTCTGATTAATATGATTATAGATAAACCTACAGACAAACTGATAAAACACAGTAATCATTGATGTTTGAAGCATAGTTGTTAAAGGTTCAAAAACCCATAAATTCTAATGGGTTCCGTAACAGGACTGGAAACTTTTTCTCTCGCACAATTTAAATTCGGTCGAAGTTGCAAATTGTTTCATTTCAATACGGAACTTGGCCTGTATTTAAATTGATTTGGAAACAAGGTTCCAGGACCGAATTGAAATTCTGTAAATATAATAAGGTTCTTTATGGTCCGGAAACTGTTTATGCTTGCTGATTTTCTCTACCGGACCGGAATTGAACTTATTTACAATTCCTGGACCTTTAACAATTCTGGTTTGAAGCCTCTATGTGAACAATTAACAAAAAATAATTAAATTATTTGGTTCTATTCAACTCACATCTCTGTCCTTATTGCCAAAGTGACTTAAGGCACTGCAGGATTTCACCAACTCTGAGTCTATTGTAACATGTCCTGTGAGATCCCAAACTTTCAGACACTTGTCATTAGAACCTGCAAGACAAAAATACAGATCTTCATGGCATTTATAATTAACAATATACACTCTTTCAATAATTCAATTGGTTAATATAAGATAGAGATCAAATTTGCATAACACTGAACAGTCTTTGATTAGTATGTTATTGATAGGGACGTGAAGATTTATTTTTATTTTTCCACAAATTTCGGTGTTCTTTTTTTTTTCTTCTGGAATTCGATGTCATTTTTCACAGTGTAGGGCAAAATTTAGAGTTATTATTTTTAAATCATAGTTATGTTCACATGCATTTTTACTCTTTCATCTATGCACAAGATTTTCACATTGCTTTAGTTCTGGAAAATTGAGGCAATTTTTAGTTTGAATAACAAAAATAAGGCTTACCTTAATGAGAAATCACCAATTTTTTTAATTTGATAAAGTATTTAATCTCATTTAATCTCCCTTTTCTAATTGGAAAAAGGAACAGATGCCAAGTGATTGGAGGACGGGTATCATAGTACCTATCCACAAGAAAGATGACATGATGGAGCGTGCAAACTATCGTGGAATTACATTGCTGAACGTTGCCTATAAAGTATTTGCAAGAATCACATATAACAGACTACTACCATACGTAGAAAAGTGCACTGGATGGTATCAATATGGGTTCAGACCAGGAAAATCTATTATTAACCAAATATTCACCTTAAGGCAAATACTGGAGAAAACTATGGAGTTTGGAATGGGAATGCACCACCTTTAATGATTTTAAATCCTCATACAATAGTATAAACAGGGCCCAACTATATCTGGTAATGGAATACCTTGGAATTCCAATAAGATTAACAAGAATGGTGAGGATACCCATTGAGGGATCTAATAGTAGGATAAGAGTAGGAGGACAACTCTCAGAACCTGTTGAAATAGAAAATGGACCAAGACAAGGTGATGTACTGTTTGTTTGTTGTTTAACATTGCCTTAGAGAAGATTATACAGGAAGCTCGGGTGCAAATTCGGGGTACCATATACTATAAGTCAATCCAGATACTAGCATATGCGGATGACGTGGACATAGTAGGAAGATCTCTACATGCAGTAGAAGATGCATTTCTGGCCATGGAAAGGGAAGGAAAGAAGATTGGATTAGTGATGAATGAAGAGAAGACCAAGTACATAGCAGCAGGTAAAGCACACAGATATAATGCATCACTGACCGTAACAATGGCTAATTATACCTTTGATAAGGTGGGTTCCTTTACCTACCTGGGCTCTGTTGTGACATATGAGAATGATTCACAGGATGAAGTAAAGGCACCACTTATAGCAGCGAATAGGGCATATTGTGGACTACAGAGACATTTTAAGAGCACAATATTGTCCAGAACAACTAAGTTAACACTTTACAAGACACTGATAAGACCTGTATTGACCTATGCTGCGGAAACTTGGCCCAGTTCAAGGAAAGATGAACAGCTGGTAGAGACCTTTGAAAGATATTACAAAGAATTTAGAGACCAGTATGTGAGAATGGAAAACGGAGAAACCTATTTAATAAGGAGCTCTATGACTTATATCAAGAACCAACAGTTATTGGTGTAATAAAGGTGGCAAGGTTAAGATGGGCAGGTCGTGCGATTCGCGTGAGTGATAGTGACCCTGTAAAAAGAGTGATGTTGGATAGCCCACGTGGACAGAGGAAACGAGGAAGGCCTAAATTAAGATGGGTGGATGAGGATGTTTGGAAGCTCCAGTACAGAAATTGGAAAGTTGTGTCAAAAAGTAGAGATATATGGAGACAAATCACAGAGGAGGCCAAGGTTCATCAGTGGACTGTAACGCCATAAGAAGAAGAAGATTTAATCTCATCGGCCACTAAATATGAAATGTTTATTGCAGGATATCGCCCAAATTTTTGAACAATCTTTTCACTCTCTCAAAAATTGTTTTCTTAACCCATCCGCTTACCATTTAAATGCCAATTTTTTTGCCATGAAATACCATTTAAATTTGGCTATCTCCCGTGAAGGTTGCACAGCAAGACAAGATGTCAAATATTGTTTAAACTATCCAAGCAATTTACGTGAAAATTTTATATATTGAAGTGGAAGTATAGTAATAAGTATGCACATATGCAGTTTACTTGAAAGATAATTAGAAACTCACCTAATAAATTTGATCACACACATCGTTGCATTCCATTTCCATTCCTCAACCTTTTATATTTTTCCTGCCACAGCCACCTCTTCCTCACTTTCACTACATTCTTCAATTTCACTAACATAAAATAAACCCCCGTGTTCATCTCCCCTTCCAAAACCCACATTTTCCTTTTCATCGCTATCGAAAAGCAACTTTTCAATCGCAGAATCATCTACAACATTCTTATGCAACATGTTTGCAAGACGTAACAAATGAAGGTTTGTTTACATGAGAAATTACTGAACAAAACATGCTTGAAATGGTATGAAAAACTTAGCAGCACAAACATACACGTCATAGATTTGAAAGATCATACAACCTCTGCCATCTATTGAATGAAAAAGGAACTACATGATGAAAATCGGGAACCCGTCGATTCGACGACTAGGTATGGGAACAGAATGTCCAGTCAGGCCGTCGATTCGACGACTAGGTAAGCGGATGGGTTAATGTTATTGTAAACTCAAAAATAAATTTAACAGTTTATATTGCATATTTTGCAGAGTTTTTCATGTAAAATTGCAAAATTCGGTGTTATACTGAAAAATAATTCACGTTATTTTGCGATTCCAAAAAACTGAAAACTTGCCTCCTTAACCAACCCTATTACATTTAAAACACTTTATTTTGCTTTCCTCAACTTTTTGGTGTTATCGTTAAAATGAAAACTTCATGTCCCTAGTTATTGATCATCATCCTTCATCAATTCCTGCCTCTGCCTGAACTATCCTGTACTGAAGCTTCACCATCCCCAGTGTCTGTTGGATCTCCTCACTCCTTATTCTATCCCTTCTAGTCTTCCCCAATACACCCCTTAAAAATTTCATCTCCACTGCCTGCATCTTTCTTTTCTCTCTCTCTGCCATTGTCCAAGTCTTTGCTCCATACGTAATTAGTGGCATATAGTATGTATGTGTTATATATTACCTTCTTGCATTTCATAGGTACATTCCTGTTCCATATTAATCTATGAACGCTTTGATATAGTCCACCACCCATTTGTCCACTTCTGTTTACCTCAACATCTATTCTTCTGCTTCTCTCAATTACGCTTCCTAGATATTTGAAGCTCTCCAGTACCCTCATCTCTTCTGTGTCCACCTTTATTCTTGGATCATTTCTGGCTCTGTTTCTTGCTGTTATTAGCACCTCGCTCTTTTCTGCAATGAATTTCATTCCTGCTCTTCTGATTTCCTTATTCCAACTATCAAGCTGTCTCTGTACTTCTTCTTCCCTGTTCCCCCTAAATCATCAGAGGACAACAGGGCCTTCAACTCTTCCTCTCCTATCTTCTTCCCCATCTTTTTGTTAAGAAGAAGATACTTTATAGTTATTGATCATGTAATACTAATTCTTGTTGGTAGTATGTTTGAATTATGTCCTCTTCATTCTTATTGGTACCTGGCAACTACTATCATCAATTTCTCATATCAATGAATTTATACACATACTGATTTTTTAGTTTTATGATTACCTACATTTCCTTTGACTCTCTTCCTAAATGAGGACTCAGCAACATAGCTGTATTTATCTATATACACACAAACGACAAATGAAAGGCATGATGAAAAAATAAAAAATAGATATATCAAATTTACTAGTACACAACACTACCAATTCAATATAAGTGGTAAGAATATCATGAAGAATATGAATGACTACTGCAACCTTTTTATTAACGTATATCGTCACTGATGAGTTTTACCTTTAAAAAATTAACTGTGTATTTTAAACTTTCTCTCTAAAAAAAACAAGGGTTATGGTCATATGAACTATAACAAACACATCAGAATGAATTACAGGCTATTTATTAAAACTATTGGAAATATTTACCAACAAATAAAGACAAAAAAACAAGATTATGCATATCTAGATACTCTAATCCAAGTAATGAATATCAGGGTAACTTAAATAACAAAATAATCCATTTTATCTAAACCCTAGTTCCAATTAAATGGTCCTCAAACATATGACACACACATACAACAAAAGAAAGAAAGGAAATACCGGACAGTAACATTTCCCGCTATTCCAAGGTCAGATGCTACATATTTAAATTAAGATTTTTTTAAAAAAAATACACTAACCAGTTGCTAATAACGAGCCATCACGGGAAAAGCAACAAGAAGTCACATAGCGACTGTGTCCCTCTAACACCTTCAGGCACCTCCCTTCGGTCTGAAAGAAAAAGAAAAAAAGGATATTGCATGCTATTCGAAACTACATTATACAACAAATTAAGACAAGTGTCTAAAATAAATGCCAGTTAATTTTAACTAAAACTTATTGCATTTCTATAGGAAATAAACACACCAACTTTTAGCATGGATAAGAAAGTAAATTCAACAGAAACATTATGTGTAAAATTAGTGACTTAAAAATATGTCACTAATGTGTGATTCACGCATAGATTTACATTAACAGGATATCATGGATCCATCATAAAGGGAAAAGAGTAAGAAGACTCTTTGACAGCAATGAAAAGAAGAAATTTCACAAAACCAGATTCTGAGAGCAAATTAGACCCCAAGTCTACATGTAAAAAAAAACTGATAAACCACTGTGCAAAAAATTAGATGTTAAACATTACATCTTTGACACCCACGTAACAGTAAAAACAATATAGGTCAACCACTTTCAAGTACATAAAGGATCTAACTACCTATTTACGTATATTTGCAGTTACATAATAACTGTACGTAGCTGTCACAAGACATTTTTTTATTTGAAAAGTGTGATTTCAGTTTGTTTTTATATTTTTATATATTTTTCATACTTTTATAGTTTATATCCAAGTAAATACTGCTGCATGATGTTTCATTTATAAAATAATACTATGTAAATAATATATATATAAATACATCAAAGAAGGATAAAGGAAACAAACACTCACCAGACAGTGGAAAAAAAATCGAATTTCGCTAGCTTAATCGTAGCATCTTCAGAGTAAGAAGAAAGAGACGGAACTTTCTTCTTACTCTGAAGATGCTATGATTAAGCTAGCGAAAATTCAATTTTTTTCCACTGTCTGGTGAGTGTTTCCTTTCTCCTCCTTTGATTTTTATTTAGCCCTTTTGGCCCTCCTTACTTTCATCCATATATATATATCTATAAAAAGTGAAAGAGGAGAGACAGGAAACACTCACCGGACAAAGAAAAAATTCAAATTTTCGTGATGGTATGTCACATCTTCAGGAGTAGAGAGACGTTGTAGAACTTAGTGACAAGATGGAAGACTAAGCGTGACCTGCAGTGTTGCCAGGTCCTGAAGAAAAAAAAAAGTGTTGACAGTACCACAAAAAAAAATATATATAGATGGTACTTTCGCCTGGCTTGTCGAAAACTGTGAGTGGTGGTGGGGGGTTGGTTGGGAAAAGGTGGTAGTAAGGGTGAGGATAGGGGATGAGGGGCGTTACTGGGTGGCCTTGTTCAGGCCTAAAGGTGTGGTTGCATTCATGGTCGATATGTAGGGCCTCTCCCATCTTCTACGTATTGAGGTGTTGGTGGATTGGGGCAAGGAGTGGAAGATCAGTACCATCTATATATATATATATATTTTTTTTTGTGGTACTGTCAACACTTTTTCTTTGGGACCTGGCAACACTGCAGGTAACGCTTACTCTTCCATCTTGTCACTTAGTTCTACAACGTCTCTCTACTCCTGAAGATGCGCGCGCGCACGCACACAGAGAGATACATACAATAATAATAATATAGCCGGCCCCTGTGGCAGAGGGATTAGCACATCATGCTATGATACCTGGGGTCCCAGGTTCGAATCCTGGCCTGGTCATGGATGTTTGTGAGTGCCCATTCATCAATTTCATCACATCATTACTCATTCCCATCTTCGCAAATAAGCCAAAAGTGGCACAAAAACAAAGTAAAATAAAGCAAATCAATCAATATAATAATAATAATAAATATTGCAGTTTCTTATGAAGTTACACTTGAGCAATTTACAAATTTAACTCATGTAAAATTCAAGTTATGTAAAGGTTTACGGAATGCATTACTTACGTAACTCATACTGTAATATGTAAATTAGGTTGAAATACAAATATGATATACAATGAGATTTTTTATGGCAAAAGAATTTAACAGTTGCATTTTTAATAATTTTATAATTAAAGAAGTTAAAAATTGTTAATATTTTTAAACCATACTGAAAAGCAATGTATGTGAAAATGTACATTGTAGGTAGCAGAGCAATGATTTTAAAAATAGCAATTGTGTAGTGCTGTGAACTATAAACCAAATAGTAATTGAATACTAACCTCCCAAATTCTAATGGTCTTATCAACTGCACCTGATGCTAAAAGCATCCCACTTTGAGAAAATCTTACGCAGGTAACTGCTGATGAATGCCCCTCTAGGACCATATGAATCATAATGTTGTCCTCTAAACCTACAGTTACTATCCAAAATTTAACTAGTTGATCATTCCCACCAGTTGCTAGGAGAAACTTTCTAGTGATGCCTGCATGATCTGAAAAATCACAATGATAGGTATGTGACAAAAATAACAAAATATGGGAAAAGTAAATTCGATTTCATTACAGTTTATAATTAAAATGAACACTGCTTTACAAATATTATATATTCAAAACATTAGTATATTGAGTATTTTTATTATTGCACACAGCTTATAAAACCTCTACAATGGTACACCACTTTCTACCTCATCATTAATAGCATAAAAAAAAAAAATTGTATATGTCATATTTTGCAATATAGTGAAGTTGATTACCTGGACTTTTCCAGAATGGAAACTCTGAATTACCTTGATGAATTTTGAATGATAACCAACACCCAAACGTTTTCCGCCACTTTTGGCCTCAGAATGTTTATTATCTGAAGTGGTACCTTCGGAGGCAAGATTGTGAGTGCACAATGTGCTCAGTCGCCAACAATGGTATAACTTTGAATACAGCTTCAGAAACTTGGCACAACAATGGAGACTGCATGCATCTTTATCAAGCACAAAGATACTAACTTTCAATGCTTATATTCAGAAGAATCAAATTTATTAATGGAATTTTAAGAGTAAAATTAGTTCAAACCTGGTACCCACCTACTACGTCAAATGAATTTGAAAAATCACAACTTGTAACTCCTAAATCATGGGCATCGTCTTTTGTGAAGAGGCACGTCCCATGCCCATAGGTGACGTCCCACAGCTTCATTACTCCCTGTGTGCAGGTTGTGACCAAACAAGAACTGTCCGGGGTAAATGCTATAGCCAGGATGGTGCCTTCGTGCTCTTGAAAAGACCTAAATAAATATATTACAAATTCAGATAATTAGATGCAGGGATTTCAAATTTGAAATAATTGAAGGGGTTCAAATGCATCAAGATTATAATTCATATCTATTTGGTCTAGGAATTAATTCGTGCACCTGGACAAGAGATGGCGTAACGAGCGTATCGTCCCACAGTTCCGTGTATCCACACATGCGTTGAAAACTCCTGTCAGCGTGCATCGTTCGTAGTATAGGGCAGTTGATTGACGCGTCAACAACAGCATTTTGTAGTCAACTGAACATGGCGCAGTTCGTGCCAGATAAAGTGTTTTTGCGGGGTGTACTGCTTCATTACTTTAACATGCAGAAAAGTGCTACCGAAAGTCATCGTATTTTGGTGGAACTGTATGGTGACCATGCGCTAGCTGAGCGAATGTGTCAGAAGTGGTTTGCACGGTTTGGAAGTGGTGATTTCGGCCTGGAAGACCAAGAGCGACCTGGACAGCCAAAAAAATTTGAAGATGAAGAATTGAGAGCACTGCTCGATCAGGATTCGTGTCAAACGCAGGAAGAACTTGCAGAAGCATTAGGTGTTGATCAAACAACAGTTTCCAAACGCCTCAAAGCCATGGGAATGATTCAAAAGATGTCACACTGGGTTCCACATGAATTGAAAGAAGTTGAAAGACGAAAAACCATTTGTGAATTGCTGCTTCAAAGACAGAAAAGAAAGGGGTTTTTGCATCGCATTGTTACTGGCGATGATAAGTGGATCCAATACGAGAACCCGAAACGAAAAAAGGCCTGGGTGAAGCCAGGTCCATCATAACTGAAACAAGATATTCACTGTGCAAAGGTTATGCTGTGCATATGGTGGGATATGAAAGGTGTGGTGTACTATGAGCTGCTGCAACCAGGTGAAACTATTAATGGAGAATGTTATCGAAGACAATTAATGCGTTTGAAGCAAGCTCTGGCCAGGAAACGACCAGAATGGGAGAACAGACATGATAAACTTATTTTTCAACATGATAACGCTCGCCCACATGTCGCAAAACCGGTTAAAACCTATTTAGAAAATGTCGGATGGGAAGTTTTACCCCACCCGCCATATTCACCAGACGTTGCTCCTTCGGACTACTACTTGTTCGATTGCATGAATAACGATTTGATTGGACAGCGGTTCACTTCTTCAGAAGATATCGAAAAATGGGTCTCTGACTGGATCGCTTCAAAGGATGAGGACTTCTTTCGCCACGGAATCCGTAACTTGCTTGACAGATGGGCGAAAGTGGTGGCTCGCGATGGACAATATTTTTCTTAAGGTATTTATGTATTTTGTGTTTGAACTACAGCTTCAATGTGTGCGTAACAACCGCACGAATTAATTCCTAGACCAAATATATTCAAGGTAAAAAGGATTCTAATTATGATATTTAAATATTAGGGTATAGTGGTATGAAATGTTTTCTGTATTTTAAAAAAAACACCAAATGCCCCTATGGAACCTACCTTGCAAAACGTTACAAATTACCACATGAAAAGAGGTAAAACTTTAAACCCAAGCTTTCAGTTTAGACCTGTCTCAAAGAGTCATCATCAGGAGAGGAATTTACAGGTAAATTCCTCTCCTGACGATATAACAAGTAAACAAAACAAAAAAAAAAACAAGAAAGGTGACTACTTCTGCCTTTAG
The DNA here is from genome assembly GCF_977018435.1 of Lepisma saccharinum. Taxonomy (NCBI): domain Eukaryota; kingdom Metazoa; phylum Arthropoda; class Insecta; order Zygentoma; family Lepismatidae; genus Lepisma; species Lepisma saccharinum. The sequence goes on from NC_139229.1 coordinate 117,544,850, forward strand.
AAATTGCAGTGTGTACTACATGGAAAAGAGGTAGAAATTTGGGTGAACAGAAAAGGCCACCCCTTATACACATAACTTATGAAACTTATTTTACTTCTGAAACATTCTACTTACCTAATAAGACTCCTATGCACTACATCCCAGACACACACAGTGCCATCATCCCCAGCAGTTGCAACAATGGTTGAATCTGGTGTGAAACGACAAACTCGTACCGCACCTCCATTCGCTTGAACAAACGTGCATACTTTACTTCCAGTCTGCAAATAATAACAAAAGTGATTGATAATTACGATTAAGTGCTTTATGTTATGGGTCATTCCACGTCAATTCATCCAGGCCATGTCCCCCACCATCCCCGATTTTGATGAAATTCGGTGTGCTTATAGAACTTTTGATGGTGATTCCAAAAATGATAACTTTTTTAAAATTGGTCAAGGGGATCAGAAGTTACGTGCTTTTTAAGATCTCCGTTTACGCCACATGCGGCTTCACTTTGAATGACACGCATTAGGTTATAAACGATTGTATCTTCCCTCGGGTTTGCCGTAGAAACTTCAAGTTTGTTTTATTTTCTTCAGAATAGTATAAGCTTTCATTTAAATAACGTTTCAGATGAATGCATCAATAAACATGTATTTTTATATATAGTTTTATGTATTTTTTTAGAAAAATAAATGACTAACTTCAAGAGTGAATTTCATGCAATGCCCCCTCTTCAATTTCCCTCCAATTTTATATGTAGGTAGCTCAGAGTGTGTACTAATGCCTGATGGAAAAATTGGGATGGGCGGTTCAGAGACAGGGTGATAAAAAAATAATTTGCATAAAATGACATTAGAAGTAAATCTTATTAAAAATGCTTATGTAAAAAAAAGGTAAAGTTCTCCACTGTGCATAGCACCACGCCATGAAGGCGTATAGGGGGTGTGGGGGTAACGCCCTACACTTTCTTGATCCGGTCGTGATTGGGGGTGATGTGATCAGCATCACGCTCCTGACCGCCTTTACCCCCCAGGGTTTCCCCCAGGTACCCATGTTATTCGATGCTGGGTGGGCGCTGGGGCCGCTTCCAACGTTAGAAAAGTTCCCGGATTTGAACCGGCCGGGGATCGAACCCGGGACCTTGAGCATGGTAGTCCGACGCGTTACCGACTGAGCCACCGCGGCCACCTAAAAATGCTTATGTATTTAGCACAAAGCCTGAAGTACAATATGTTTCAAGCTACAATATTCAAAATTTATGTTAACTATGTGTGAATGTAAGCATAGGCGTAACCTGGCGGGGGCAAAGGTAAGCTCTTGCCCTCTCTCAAATTTATATATTAATTAAAATTTACAAGTTAAATATATCTTGTGATTCTCCTGGCACTTGAGGAAGAAACGAATAAAGAGTAATAATTGTGATTTTTCAAATAATCCTGGCCACTATTTTTATGCGATGGAAAACTTTGTGATTATCTCAACCCAAAAATAGTTTCCAAGTTACACCCATTAAGATAGTACCTAAAAATTATACTCTATGCATTGCCAAAATTTCATGTACTATAAATTGTGCTGTTCACATTTTACATGGATATTTTGACCATTTCAAACACACTAAAGTATTTGACTTATCACTAAGTACATATGTCCTTCCATTTGTGTTGTTAATGTTCCCACTGGACACAGCATACTTTTTGGCCAGTAGTAGGAAGTTGATGGACCAAGTGGATGCAAGAAACTTAATAGCTGCATCTCCATTTTCACGTGGACTTTTGAAGCAATCCTACAAACAAGTTTGAGTCACGCACACACATGCTACTACATAACTGATTACAGCTGGAATTCGGAAAGCCACTCCTTCACAAAAGTCAAACCATACAGTTACAAAACATATTACATCAGCACTTACTATTTTTGCTCTGACAGTTAAACAACTAGTGTTTGGAAGTAACTAATTACAAAGTTACAAGTAACAGTTACTTTTTATTTAGGAATTCTAACTATAAGTAGCTACTTTTAAAAGTAAGTACGTGTAACGTTAGCAACGGTAACAGAGTTACTTTTTGCAGTAGGGAAATAGCTAAATTGGACAATTCTGTTCCAGACTATAAAAAAATATGTACCTTCTCCAGATGCTAAGTGAAAGGATTTTCTTGGAATTGCTGGCAAGGAAGCTATGCTTTGTTGCATGCTAAATTTAGAACATCCACGCTTTACTGTAATTCATTTCTAATTGTATGTGAAAACTCCATTGTTTTTGGTAGACTGCTGCGTTCGTTTGGAATGTGGTTGTCCAGATAGGAAAAAGTCATTGCCGAGGGAGTGGATCTTTGGATATTGTTGAACTTGGAATGGAGGAGAAAGAAATAGGTGCAAGTGGAATCAATGACACCATATTCAAAATACCGTGGTCAGCATACAAATGATTTTTTAATTATAATCGTTCAAGCAAAGCTGACTGTGTTTTCTATCATTTATTAGCAGTAATAATGTAAATATATGAATACATATTATGTACTAGAAACATAAGTAAAACATGGAAGTCTTCATGATCATTGATTGTGTGTAACTTTTACACAAATTAATGATCATTAACAGTACGTTACTGTTACAGTAACTGTAAAAGAAACTTGGTTACTTTCAAAGTACCAGTAACAATAACTGAGTAACTTTTTAAATGAGTTACTGTAACTCAGTTACTTGTAAAAAGTAACTTACGGAACCTGTAAGTTCAAAATTGTGCATACTTTCTGGTACTGTTGTAGTACTTTGCAATCGCTGACACATTGTACTGTGGGTTGTTGTTACCCTAGATGATTACTAAGAAATTTATGCCTTGAATACTACTTCTATGGAATTGGTACATAATTGCCGCACTTGTTGCTTTATACTATAGAAGTCTATACAAGTATTTTTACTGTTCCAACCATCCCGTCACAAGGATATTTTCTGTGGTATGTGGCGAAAAAGCTCCAATTGAAAAAAAACTTCAATCAGCACAAATGTGTAGTATTCATTCTTACTTCATATTACGTATCCCCATGAAGAGTAGCCAAAAGAGAACTTCCATATTGAGATAAAATGCACAAAAAGAATGTTCTCGAAGATAAATTTGCTAAACTTGGGAATGCTAAAAATGATTATATATATATAATTATATAATATATATAAAATTTAAAAAAAACTGAAGACAGTTGAAACTAACTTAGATACAGTGGAACCTCGATTTTATGTTATCCAGGAGATTAAGCTGAAAAAAATTAATATGCGGGAAAATGTAAAATCTTGGAAAATTTCTAAACAATTTGCTACGTTGGGACCACCAAGATTGAATGAAAAATGAAGGAAAATGTAAAATCGAGGAACTTAAATCGGGGTTCCACTGTAATTATTACTTGCAAATTTTAAATTTAAATATAAATTTTGGAGAGGGCAAGAGCTTACCTTTGCCCCCGCCAGGTTACACCTATTCTTACATTCACACATAGTTAACATAAATTTTGAATATTGTAGCTTGAAACATATTGTACTTCAGGCTTTGTGCTAAATACATAAGCATTTTTAATAAGATTTACTTTTAATGTCATTTTATGCAAATTAATTTTTTATCACCCTGTCTCTGAACCGCCCATCCCAATTTTTCCATCAGGCATTAGTACACACTCTGAGCTACCTACATATAAAATTGGGGGGAAATTGAAGAGGGGGCATTGCATGAAGTTAGTCATTTATTTTTCTAAAAAAAATACATAAAACTATATATAAAAATACATGTTTATTGATGCATTCATCTGAAACGTTATTTAAATGAAAGCATATACTATTCTGAACAAAAGAAAACAAACGTGAAGTTTCTACGGCAAACCTGAGGGAAGATACGATCGTTTATAACCTAATGCGTGTCATTCAAAGTGGAGCCGCATGTGGCGTACACGGAGATCTTAAAAAGCGTGTAACTTCTGATCCCCTTGACCAATTTAAAAAAAGTTGTCATTTCTGTAATCAGCATCAAACGTTCTATAAGCACACCGAATTTAATCAAAATCGGGGATGGTGGGTGACATTTTCACAAAATTCTGGATGATTTGACATGGAATGATCCTTATTATATTTTCTACAATGCTTCCACTTGTAATGTGATACAATAAGCTGAGAAAAAAATGCAGAATTCGGCCGAAAACATGCTTCAATAAGGAATTCTTCCCTGGATAAATTGAAAACATCCACACAACACACATCAAAATAGCATCTTATTTACTTACATAAATATCCAGCTCTGTCCAGGACTTAAAATTCTGAATCTTTAATGATGATACTGCATGTGAAAACACTTAAAATGCTTCAAAACAAGCCAAAATGGACAATTGGTATTTGAAAACAAAGAATTGCTGACTTCTAGGATAGTATGCCCTGAAAAAAAAAAGGGCTACGGGAAATGATTGACTGTCCTAAACATTGCTGCAGTACAATGGTTTAATTTAACATTAAGGCTAGGCTGATGTTGCTGTATTATTATCGGCTGATATCAATTCAAAGATACTGGTCGATACTTTTCCAGAGTTTAAGCATTTTGCAGTCTCTCCTAGAAATTATGCAAATCTTGAAGTTCTTATTTCGTCACCAGTATTACATGGCAAAATCAAAATTTTTTGTGATTAAATGACAGATATATTATGATATAATTCTTGAATATTTGAAAATAAAAATCTAAAAAAATTGATGCATATAATTGCAGTGGAATACTTATAAATTAATACTAATTAATATTTTGAACAACTTTCATTCATTCAAATTGTCAAGCATCGGTACCAGTGAGAATCTGGAAGAGTACATCATAGGCATATTTTTCTTAGGGGGTGGGGGGCATTCTTGACAGCCCATGTGAGTTCAGCAAGCTGCACATGTTTTTTTTTTAACCTCCAAAGGCTCAGGACATACCATGTATACACATGCACATATAATGCGCACCCTGGTTTTCAATGAAGAAAAGTGAGAAAAAAATATTTCTTGTATGTAAGGTACAGTACAATTCAGGTTAAGAAATGGTTTTCTTAGTAGCAGGTTGCTTACTTCATACATACCTTGACATTGAATAGTACTGTGCTTCCATCTATCGAAGCAGTTGCAAGCATTGTACCTTGAGGAGAAAATCGAAGATGTGTGACTCCATATTTATGACACTGTAAAGGTGAGTATGAAGTCTCCACATATCCAAAGCCAGGCTTCCACTCCCACACTCGAACAGATTTGTCTCTGTAATCAGAAATTTTTGTGCCATCAAACCCAGGAATACTAATAAAATGTACCACTTATTTCAACAAGTAAATCCATAAAACATCACAACTGACAATATAAGCACAAATGTCTCATTTCTGGGAAAGTTTCAAAGAAATAGGTTTGTGTCAGCATTATTATTGATTGGATTGATTTGGTATTTTAAGTCCACTTTATGCACAGTAAGGCTAATCAGGACTGGACCTACTGTTTAAAGTGAGATCCAAACCACTATGTGCCTCCACAGGGAATCGAACCCGGGACCCCAGCACTGTTATTGAATTAAATACCATAACCACCCTCAACATACCAGTATCCAGGAAAGAGGTGAAAAACTTTGAACCAAATAATGTGCTTCAAAATATTTTTCTCCATCTTTTCCCTCAGTAAGGTGATAAGCCTCACATTCTTCCCAATGACTATCATCAGTTGAAGATTTCATACATGATACACTACTCTAAACCTTGGATTTTTTCTCACTATTTTGTTTATTTGCAATGTTAAGATAGTTAATAAGTTAGGCAGAAATGGCTCATTTTCCTTTTCATTCAATTGCAAGGGTTGCTAGGTTGTAAGTAAAATAAAAGATTCCATGCTGCTTTTACAGGAATCATTTACATTACAGAATATATTAAAACACATAATGGTTTTTAGCTATGTACTTTATAGAGTAAAAAATCTAAGGGATGTCTATTTTGTACGATATCTATGCAATGAACATCAACTGTATAATGAACTCTACAATATTCTCATGTTTTCATACTTTCGTCTGACAAGTAAAAGGTTACATTTAGCTTAGTTTAGTATCATATGAAAATAACTAACCCGGAAGCTGAAGCTAAATAAAAATTGCCCCCAAAATCACAGCAGGTAACATCGCTGGTATGGGACTCAAGCGTTTGAAGCACAGCTACATCTACTGCAAGTGATGTCATTTCAACTCTTTCCTGTGAAGTCAGTCATTGACCTGCAAGAATAAACGAAAATATTTTACAACATTTAAGTCTAGTTGTGTAGCTCATATGTAGTTATAAGTCATGGTTCCAACTGTGTAATAATTCTTACAAGTTGAATATGAGGAATATTGTTGATTTGGTATTTTTAAGTCCACTTTATGCACGGTAAGGCTAATCGGTACTGGGCCTACAGTTTAAAGTGGAATCCTAACCACTATAAGCCTCCACTGGGTATCGAACCCGGGACCCCTTGATTAAAAGGTGATGACTGAATAAGGAATGTGTCTAGAATACTGGAAATAATGGTGGAAGCATATTTTAAGTTTGGTTAAACTGACTTGTGCCTTTAACGACATGTAGGAAGGGTTTCCGGGAGGTTCTCCCCTCTGCGGTAGCTGCAGAGCACTGTTGCCAATTTAGCTCTTTTGGAACCAGATCTGGTTCTTAAATGTATTCGTTTGGCTGTGAACTGGGGCACCCAACCCCCTATGATGTCGTCACTGGCTCTAGCCCACATAGACCAACTTTTGCCATCAATATACATTTTGCACGTGACATTGTTATATTAGCCGAGTTTCCCCACCCCCTCTTACCAACCCAGCTACTTTTTTATAGCGCCAAGGTTGAAGTGAACATGACATAATATTGTTATCCAGGAATCCTTTATTTTCGATCTCATATGACCATCTGTGAATTATTGAGATGGGTGATGCTGCCAGATCTAGACGGTGAAAACTACGAATAAATTTAATTACTTTAAAGTTAACAATAATAGCAGTGGTCCCACACACCTTTGACACCTAAAATTACCCTAGGAGGCACTATATCCAGCCTTCGTAAATCTAGCTCCTTGAAAGTCACCTTTAGCTCCATTTAAGATGAAATTTAGTTCTTTTATTAGCATCACATTTGGCAACACTGCCGGGATGACTGTAGGAGGCAAGGAGAAATGCATTATGCTCATTGGAGCATTATTTTATTTGTTCTCTTGGGAATATCAAACATCCAATGGTGTAGAAAAGTAGCTACATGGATGGAAAAAGGACACATTGAACAAATGCTTGGCTGTAGAAAAAGTAGAAACTCCCATTTCATTAGCTGTAACTTGAAGTTGATTCCGCACAAGGAATACATGGGATTCTGTAAATGCTTATTCATCATATTTTTCAAACATTGTACGTCTAGCTTAATAATCAACTTAAAAAACCATTCCACTTGCAACATGGAGAGAAAGTCATCCTCTCTCGTCCAGCTGGGTATTTTTTTAGTAGTAGTGCCCATTCCGACAATATTGAAATAAATGCACAACTGGTGCAAAAATGTCACTCTTCTGCTTAAAACAGAGAATGGAAAACATTGTATATGTACAAGGGTCGTTCAAGGTTGACCGGGATTTTCGTACGTAAAAAATCGATGAATAGCCGGATCATTATGAAACGTGCGGGTGACGTAATGTATTCCTTCGCGAGTAACTAGCGCCCGGCATGACGTATTTCGTGCATGCGCAGCAGTTGCAGAGAATATGGCGGCAAGCAGTGTGTCTGTGGAGCAGCGGTGTGTAATCAAATTTCTCGTGAAGGAGCTGAGATTTTCAGACGATTGCAAGCACATAATGGTGAAGAAACGATGTCGCGGACAAGAGTGTATGAATAGTGTGAGCAGTTTCGCGAAGGACGGGAGCTGGTGACAAATGAAGCGCATGGACACATTTGCCCGACTGCAGTCACACCAGTGAATATCGCACATTTTGAGCAAATGATTCTTGAGAACCGGCGAGTAACAGTGCGGGATATTGCTGCCGAGGTGAATATCAGTGTCGGGAGTGTTGAGACAATCATTCACAACCACTTACACTTCCGCAAAATCTGTGCAAGGTGGGTTCCCTGCCAGCTGACATTCGATCAGAAGTGGACATGCAGGACGGTCAGTGAACAGCTTCTGAAGCGGTTTCGAGCAGAAGGTGATGAATTGTTGCAATCCATCATCACGTGTGATGAAACATGGTTGCACAATCCAACCCCAGAGACCAAAAGATGCAGCATGGAGTGGCGGCATAAAGGTTCCCCGCCCCCCAAGAATAGCAAAACGCAGCCGTCCGCTGGAAAGATCATGGCAAGTGTCTTCTGGGACATGAAGGGCGTTATCCATGTGGATTTTCTGGACAAAGGGAGCACGATTAATGCCCAGTATTACTCCATATTGTTGAGTGGTGCTGTACGAAAGTCCATTCGCAAGAAAAGACCTGGGATGTTGTCTGAATATGTCATTCTTCTCCATGACAAAGCCCGCCCTCACATGGCCAATGCGACAACAACAACTCTGGCCGACATGCGCTGGGAAGTTCTGCCCCATCCCCCCTACAGTCTGGATTTAGCCCCCAGTGATTATCATTTGTTTGCACCCCTTAAAGACCATCTGGGAGGGAAGAAAATCATGACAGACGAAGCACTTCGGAGCGATGTCCTCTAGTGGCTACGACAACAACCAAGTTCTTTCTACGCCAAAGGAATTCGGGAGCTGCCAGAACGATGGCAACAGTGCCTCGGCGCGCATGGAGAATACTTTGAAAAACTGACATAGTTTGGTGTTTCTTCTGCTACCTATTTCCTCTGCAGAAATAAAAGTCCCGGTCAACCTTGAACGAGCCTTGTATGATGGAGATGGCAGGCAAGTATGGGAATCAAATCTAATGAAAATGAACACATAGTAGTACTACGGTGAGATGTGGGAGCATGATTATAATGCTAAGAGCACCCATATTTGACGTAATGAACTACTGCTTGAAGTGAAGAGTGATGCAAGGGGATGGTATCGCTCCAACTAGGAAAAATTATGCAAAGGATGTTCTACTATCCCTCCTGTTAAACCAGAGGAGTATCTCAAAGTAGCTACAAGTTTCAAGCAAACATCCCCCATCACCTTCCAAAACAATTTCCACTCACGTATAGGAGCAAGGTGGGGGAAAACGTCATTCTACATAAAAATTAAAGTGATCAGAAACCTGGTCAGTATTTTTACAGACATATATAGAATCTGATTCATGTACAAAACACATGTGTATCAGAGCGAATGTACAATATAGAGAATGTCTCCAATTTTGTTAATTTTTGGTATACTATCTAAATTTGGCCTTCTAATCACGAATCTGTTGTTAAAATGCAGGGGTCACGCGTGGAAATAGGGAAAAAAGCTGATATTAGTGGGGTTTTTTATTGTTTTTTTTACAGCTGTATCGCATTGTTTTAGGAACAAAATTTTAACTAAGTTTGCCTAACCTATCCTTACCAGAAATGGTTTGTGGGGCTACCTGTGCATAATGTACAGATTAGAAGGACAAAATTAGTTCATATACCAAATATTAGCGAAATTCGAGATCCTTTCTTACCCTAAAAAAAAAAAAGTGAAGTAAAGTGATCCCCTGTGCTTAGCACAACGCCATGAAGGCGTATAGGGGGTGTGGGAGTAACGCCCCACACTTTCTTGATCCGGTCATGAGTGGGGGTGATGTGATCAGCATCACGCCCCTGACAGCCTTTACCCCCCAGGGTTTCCCCCAGGTACCCATGTTATTCGACGCTGGGTGGGCGCCGGGGCCGCTTCCATCGTTAGAAAAGTTCCCGGATTTGAACCGGCCGGGGATCGAACCCGGGACCTTGAGCATGGTAGTCATTGTTGGGGATATGTTTTGCCAATGAGCACATATTGTAGCACTAGCTTCATCACTGCGCAAGATGCCATTTTTCCAGAAGAACGGCCAAACACCATTGCCAAATTTACTTACCTCTAATCAAAGTCCACATTCCACATGCTCTTCTACCTCGTCATTCTCAATGTCGTTATCTTCCTCGCAAGTAATGTAGGAACAGTGTGGCAATGCTGTAGACAGCGCAATGAATGCCGAACGTCACTTGTTCATATCATCAAACATGGTCCCTATGTTTCTGTATGGAGAATGATTGCGGTAATGATGAACGTAATTTTACATTTTTTACAGGTGACCCTCAAATCTTAACTCCAGATACGTTACCAGTACTGCACATTTAGTAAGTATAAGAAGTAGGAAAGAAATTGGAGCCATTCTCTGTATTGTTCATTCTTGACATCAAGTTTGACATTCGGAGAATAATAATTTATTCATTTTAAAGATGCAGAAAATATTAATTCCACCGGAATTATGTCACAAAATGTAGGCCTTGCATGGGACTCGCTGCTGTCTGGAGCATTATTTTCACATGAAGAACTTTATACACATGTGCCAGGGATAAAGGAAAGTGCTGAAATACTACGAATGTTGAACTAACAATCTTGGCTCGGGTACCCATTTCTACACCCTCGATTTTTCGCACATTTCAAATATTCTCGTTACGAAAATTAGTTCTTCATAAGAAACGATGTTTCTAAATAGCGCGGAAAGTAATTTTTTTAGATCTACGTGCTAGGAAACTTATGTTTTTCAATATTTAGATTCCTTATGTAACGTCGAAACGGTTTTGCAGGGATTTGATCATGGCGCATCTTGGATTCATGTCACAGGCGCACGTCTGAACATTTTCTTTTTCTTCTTATCTTTGACTTGTGCAATGGGATAATTTGCAATTTTTTCTTGTTATGAATGACTTGTGCAATGGGATAATTTGCGATTTCAATATATTATTTATGTAATTTATTGGCGGATTGGATATTTGAGACATTGCAATTGTTTTGTGCGACTTTAGACATTGGAATTGATTTGTGTGACATTGAATTAATACAAATGGACTAAATATGAGATTGACACACGTTCAATGGATGAAGGACATAGAGGGCTTTGTTCGACGAGACATACGGGACATTGTACTTGACTTACAGGGAGATGGTCTGCTGACCCACGAACCATTGGCGCTAGCCCCACGAACCATTGGCGCTAGGCCCACGAACCATTGGTGCTAGGCCCACAAACCATTGGCGCTAGCCCCACGAACCATTGGCGCTAGGCCCACGAACCATTGGCGCTAGCATCACGAACCATTGACGCTAGCCCCACGAACCATTGGCGCTAGGCCCATGAACCATTGGCACGTGGATAGGTTAGTTCAGTTAGGTTGAGATCGATAGTTAAAATTTGGTGTCGTGTTAGTATCACGATCTAGAAATTGGAAATAATTGCGAACCATTTCAAACGACAAAATTTCAACTTTAAACGGCTGTACAGTTGTAAATACTTCTTTCCGCGCTCCAATTTTTTTTTTATTCACAAATAGGATCAAATAATGTTCATAATGAAAAAAAAAATTTCAAAATTCGAGGGTGTAGAATAGGGTACCCGACCCACAATCTTAACCTATTCACAACATGCAAACACTAATGCTGTAAGTACGTAGGAGCGTAACTATAATGCTAAGAGCACCAAACATGGCATGCCTAACCTACTTACGTAAGTAGTTATAGTATGGGATGGATTCGATTCATGTACAAAACGCGCTTGTATCATAATGATATCGGAATTACACAATCAGAACATACATTAATGGACATCGGCACATACAAATATGAGCCAACGAAATGTTTTTTTCGTCAGCATGCCACTGCACAAGTAAATCCTTATGCAAGAATGTAAACACACCACAAAAACGCGTAAATGATCCTGCTACATGCAAGTACAAAGACAATTCCACTGAAAATGAGAGAATTGTAAGAAGTCCACAATGCATTGATATGAGCACTGTTTAGAGAGGAAAAGACACAAAAGAATTTCAATTTATAAACTTCGTGACTTGAGTACAATTATTAACGTCAACAAAAATGCCTTCTATTTATTTCATGACATTTTGATATGTTACCCGAAATTTTGCATGAAAAGAATTTGTGAACTACGCACTTCGATATATTTTTTTCATAGAAAAGAGCAATAACACTGACTTGTTAATAACTACTATAAGTTCTTACTTTCTTTCTTCCCTATTAATAACAGGTTCGGCATACAGTGCAATCCAGCAGACGACGAAAATATAAATACAAGGTGCAATAACCAGAGCAAAGAGAATATTTACTTAGCTTAGACGAGTCGTTCGAAAGTAACTACACACTGCAGTGAGCGGAGAACGACTCGTTCACTCATGAACGATTCATTGAGTCGAACGATTCTCTTTTCCCCCATTTCTCGTCATTTCCCAGCGGGGTGAGTTGGTGATTGCTCACCTTACTTTCCACCCTTCCCCCTACTTTCTACCTTCCGAGAAATAATAACCATATTTAAAAAAAATACTTTAAGTGTTAAAGAACACGTTTATTGTAGGTATGTGTTTATTTAATACCTACATTATGACACCAAAGTAACATTAATCTCTTAGCTTAAACTGCTGCATGATTTTGCAATATACAGTCATGGACATAAGTATTCATACAAGGGCATTGTCTGAATGAAACATGTTATTATACAAAGAAGACCGTAAAGCCAAGTCAAGTATGTAGCACATATGCTCCATTGGAATGGCAAGAATAGAAACGCAAAGCAATGGACATTTCCGCTTTGACATGAAAAACGTTTTAAATCCATTCATTTTACAGATAATGACACAAACATGAGATGTGCAAAATATCTCGGCGATATTTGTTTCGGTTCTCGAGAAACACGCCTTCAAACACCGCTGAAATTCACCTACTACGTCACGGATTTGAAAACGTCCTCTCCACAGACAGGAGGTCCTCTGACGTCATCACTTAGAAATGCGTGCAGGCGGGGCTTCTGCTCGTCCCGTCAACTTAGCATGAGCCGCAGAAGCGACAGAAAATTCACTTGTTACTGTGTAAAACAAGTATCTTACAACTTCCAGTGCAAAAATCTGTGCTCCATTTCTTGGAGATGAATTATGTCCTAGCAGTATAGTAGTATTTACTATAATTCAGCCACTCGGTAGAGGTTTTTTTTTCATTAGGGTGACAAAGCAAACCTTGTAACAGTCAATGGCTGAACACGTGAACAGCCTTGTTCATTGCGATACATAGGTTAGTTCTGACTGGCAAGAACTTAATGTTACAGGAATGCCTTTTCTGGAATTACAGTTATTTTCGTCATAATATTTTCTTCACAAATTTTAAGATAATACTTTTAGAACACACTGGTTTACACGCCAATTTCTGCAATATAAGAGGTGATACGGTATAGAAAGGTACGGTGAGTTTTTAAATTTCCTGCAGTAAATGACAGTTTTCTTCAGTTAATATATATATTGCAAATTTTTGTATTTAGCCTACATTTACGTCGCTTTTCGTTCACTTTGTTTAACCGCAACGATGAGAACGCATGGTTAATTTATTATGTATCATCTCTAACATCAGATTTCTTCCCACTTTTGGCTAATCGCTACAATGAAGATGAATAACTACAAGCTGTATTCGAAGTCGGGGTGCAGGAGTACACCCCCCCCCCACACACACACACTACCACTAACTGCACAATCTAAGTATCACCCAACCTGCCATGATAAGAGACGCACTTTTTCTTCTGTCCCATCTCATTTCGAAAACATTCACTTGTCCCATCTCCTTTTATGAGACGAGACGGAACATGCCTCGTCTCGTAAGCAACGCTAACATTAACAATAGAAGCATCCCCCTAGCTGTCCCCAAAGTCTCGAGCAAACATCCTCCCATGTAACAATTTCCACTTCAATGAAATGTCACTTACAAGGAAACAGTCATGCCCAGGTCAAGAGTCAAACCTGGAACATGCGACTTCCTCAGATAAATCATGAATTTTGTGTATAATAATTACAACGCCAGTTCATTCCTGGTAATTCTGAATCTGCAGTTTGGTTTGCATATGTAAGCGGGATAATATTTAGTTTTCGAGGGCTGTACCGTCGAAACGAGGAGTCAAAAAAAATATATATATATTAAGAAAAGTTTTTTTTTTGTATTTATAATGATAAGCCTCTGCATACGTTGTTAATTCTATATTTTTCTAGACTTGAGACGAGAACGAGAATTGCCCTGCCAAACCGAGACGGATGTTTATAAATTGAGACGAGACTGTCAATGAGACATTTGCAAATAAACACGAGACAGACATTTACAACTCTCAACGAGAACGAGACCAAGGCTGCCATGTCTCGTCTCGATAGGATCCTTAGTGGTGAAGTTGTGAACCAACCAATTAATGCGTTCGGGGTAACGAGATGAGGCGGTTTTTTTCGCAGTACAAAATTCAAAATAATTATATCGTACCATTTCAGTATGGGATATTGTTATACACATGGGCGTATATATAGTTCACGGGGCGGGGGGGAGGGGATGGATCAACTTTTGGTATGATTAGGGTTGCTTTATTTCGTAATTGAAAATCCAGGACACTGCTGGCCGGAAGCTTGTTGGGGAGCATGGGGAGAGGGGATGTTGGACCCGACAAAGTTGTGTGTTTGTAGTCACGAAGTATTGATACTTTTCTGTTTATCTTGTGTCACTACGTTTTTAAGAACCAAATTTCTTTAATATGATTCGAGGGGGAAAAAATAACTGATTTGATAGTCTCAATGCAGTTTCTTATCGCAGAAATTCCGAAACTATCAGGAAATTGCAGATATTGGTCTGCAGTCCCATCTGGTGTGTGGAATTACGAAATTTCCTTCCCATCCGTATCCCGTCCTATACGTCTCTAATTTAAGAGAATGAAATAAGTCAGAAGGAATTTTTTATGAACAAGCGGATAGAACAAGGAAACTGGTAATTTTAGTGAACCAAAAAAAGAGATGGGCTGGACCCGTTGAATCCCTCTTAAATACGCCCATGGTTATACACATTATTTCCTTGTAATAATTATACATAAACTAAGTATAGATATATATACTGTGCAACTAATGTCATCTTCTCAGTGTATTTTCTCTTATCTGCACAAAAATATTTGATCATAATTTGCGTAACAGAAATGGAACACAAACTGAAATTGCTTTATGGAAAAGAAAGTTAAATAGGCTTTATAAATAAAGTGAAGAATGTGAAAATTCCTGTTTTGCACTACATAGGTTACGGTAAATATCGATAAATATAAGTTTAAGAAATATTTTTGAGTGTCTGGTCAGCAACCAATTTTATAAGCAATATTTCTCGCATAGCCTGAGAACACACACGCAGCTGAACCCTTTCATTTATCTTGCACGTGAGCAGCACGGATATTTCATAGAAGAATGATCATTACAAAGCATAGCTTTCCTTTCTCCTGTCGCTCCTTCTTCCATTATTTAAATCGGTACAGATTTGTAAAACTGCTGCACGTGCTCGCTCACCGTGGGCTACCCATCCGGAACTGGACGCTCGAAGCAGACGACAAACGAGCTCTCCCTAAGGAGTGACGTAGTAACATGGCGGCGGCGTGTTTTCAGCGCAACGCTAGCCTCGCAACTTTGGAAGTCTCGTTTCTGCCTTAAACTGGACGCAGAGAAACGCGAGAACTTGCAGGAGTCATTTTTCCAGGGTGTAGTTTTTAAAATTGTTGTAAAAAAAAATTAGTGGAAATGTCCATTGTGTGCATACAATTGAAATTGTCATGAGAAATGTGGGTAATCCTTAGATAAATTGCTTTCTGGATGGTCATAAGTATTCATACGCCAGGTTATAAACCCCCCAAAAAGTTCGTGAAACAACCGTTTCCATCATTCAGTGCCAGATGAGTGTTTACTGCACTTGCACCTGTGTAAGGAAGTGGTTGGTTTGATGTTGGCGTGCTGCAGGAAGTCAAATGGGCCGCAAAGGGAAGGAAACCACGATCGAAGAGAGGAGAATTATGATATCATTATACCACAATAAAAAATCATATTCTGAAATCGCAGACATAGTTGGGAGAAGTCGTGCGACTGTGCAAAGTGTCATCAAACGATATAAAGACACAAAAGTGCTGATAAATAGGGAAAGGTTTGGCCATCCTCAGAAACTTACTTCGAGAAAGAAACAAGGACTGTTGAGAATGATCAAGAAAAACCCAAAAATACATCATCAGCAGTGTCGGCACATGTTCACGAACACCTGGGAAAACAAGTGTCCTCAAGAAGTATTAGAAGGATTTTCAACCGAGCAGGGTACAGAGCTAGGGTACCTAGAAGGAAGCCATACATCAGTAAGAAGAACAAGAAGGCCAGATTAAAGCCTGAATCACACGGAACTGGATATCTAGTAGGAACGCTCTAGTTGACGCTGGACTGGCTACCCATTTGCTAGTTTTCGCCTCACACGGTACTTGTTACACCGTACTTGTCGATAGTCTTTTTTTCCCATAATGGCGGCCACGCGAGATGCAAACAACGTATCACTTCACACTTTTAAAATACGATAACTATTCAACCGAGAGGAATATCGCTTCGTATTAAATGTCTTTAGGTAGAGAAGAATGGCACTGATAAAATGCACGCTTTACAACGTTTACTATACACGTATGGAAGTCTATTTTAGCTTTTTCAATTGTAAACATGCCTTTCGTGCTGTATGCACTCGGAAACCACAGACAAAAAAGGCTACTTTGCAAACTCACAGATTATCTTCACATGGCCAAACTTTGCTCTGATTGGCTGTTCCACAGAATCTAGTCGAAGAAGTTAGTAGCAATTAGAACATGTCCTATTCCTCAAAACCAGTCAAGCAGTCAGCCAGGAGGCCATGATTACTACCTAGAAAGTCAGTTCATCGCCAACTAGGGCATTCCAACTAGAAATCCAGTTCCGTGTGATAGGGGCTTAACATTTGCAAAGGAGTATGTGAGTAAACGTTTGGACTTCTGGGATAAAGTGTTGTTTACGGACGAGAGTATATTCAATATTATCCATAGTGATGGTAGAATTTTGGTGTGGAGAAAGCCCAATACTGAGCTTGAGCCTCGAAATCTCTTGGCCACAGTTAAACATGAAGGTGGTGGCGTTATGGTCTGGGGCTGTATGTCAGCCTCAGGTGTTGGAGAACTTGTCTTTATTGAGGGAACTATGGATAGATTTGTCTATTTGGATATTCTGAAGAACAATTAGCAGCAGAGTATCGATCATTTGAGTCTTGGGAATGATTTTTACTTCCAGCAGGACAACGACCCTAAACATACAGCTGAGATTGTCCGCCTTTGGTTGTTATATGATACTCCCCACACACTCAAAACTCCACCTCAGTCCCCCAACCTTAACCCCATTGAACATCTTTGGAGCCATTTGGAAACCAGACTCCGAAAACATGACATAACAATCAAGAATAGACTGAAAGAGGTCATTTTGCACGAGCGGCACAATATTACATCTGAAATAACCACGCCTCTTGTTCATTCTATGCAAAAGAGACTGACAGCTGTTCTCCATAACAGAGGAATGCATACTAAATTATGACGACACGGAATTTGTTTCTTTCTTTTCTTCAAAGTGAACTTTTATGTTGGTGTATGAATACTTTTGTCCAGCCAAAGAAGCGGGTATTGAGAATGTTTTGTATTTTATTTTTCTACAATCAGCATCTGATATTTATTTTTGTTGTCAATATATCGTTTGGTGCATACATGGTAAAGCATTAACAGTTTTGACTTCCTTATTGCATTCCTAGCTGCTGCAATTTGTCCTTTCTTCCTTTCAGTTCCACTGTATGATTACTTTTGTCCATCACTGTACTTTACTTGATTGATTCAGACGTACCTGTAGCTCCGGGGGGGGGGTCACGGTCACGGGTTATCAGGGGGGCTTTGTAAACTAAGTTCATCTTCAACATTTAACAGAATTAAATAAAGGTGAATTATGCGCATGGGGGAGCAGGGGTGCCCATTCCCCCCAAAGCCTATGACGCACTCCCCGCCAAAAGGTAGATCATTCGCACCGCCAACCCCCGTTATGCCGAAATATTTACTCAAATTATTTTGGTCAGACAAAATTTGCGGAACAATATAATACAGACATATTTAAGCAATATATGTGTTTACTTTAGGTACTTTAGACTCACTTTCATGTTTGCTAACATAAAACATACAAAACTGCTCAGACCACTGCCATTGTTAATGTACTGTACCTTATTCTTCACAGTTTGTCTGCTCGATTAACCTTATATTAATGGGAACACCTCCCCCATCCAAACTGATTCTAAAGGCATAAGAGGACGTAGTGTTTCATTTCAACCCTATCGCCGCGATCACCCACAGGTAGGTAGAAAAACTGTACATAATAACCAAAACTAAAAATCAATAACAAGTCAAACGAACGAAACGAAACACCCCCCCCCCCCATTTTTGTGTGAAGATATATACAATTAGTATCAAATTGTGTCCCCCCAAAAATTCCCATGACGCAAGCGCGGCATGAAACACCCCTGTGGGGGAGAGTAATTAAGTTGATATAAAATTTAGACATATAAAAAACTGTAGTATTTCTTTGATATCTTCTAAAACATATCGTGAAGTGTTAATTGACTGGTACTGACTTCACCCCTTACTACACACTTCATACTACTTTTCATAATATAGAATTTTTTTCATACAAAGAAAAATGCGCAATATTCAATCATAGTGCATATCGTACATTTCACCCCCAGCCAAAGCAATAGAATTCCCCTTCGTTCCCTTTGACGCAGATGTGAGAGGAATATGGATGATGACGTCAAGTCACAGATTTCTGTCTAAACGGGAGGCCGCAACATGGAATGCGAAGGTTCGTACAGATAAAGAAGCTCCCGTATGAAACAACTTTCTAAAGTCTAGAAAATCTTCTAAACACTTTCCGCTACTTAGACTTCTGCTCATCAAGATGAACGGAATACGAATATAATAGCTGCTGTTCATGTTCTGTGAATTTATCCTTCATCAAGTTGTGTGAGCAAAATAATATTTGCTGTCTACATTTTCACTATTCACTGCAAAGAAATTACACAAAATAGTTTTACCTAATGTCAAGGGGGCTGACGGCAGTGCCAGGCGGGCTCAGCTCCTCCTGGCCCCTGCCTGGCTACGGGGCTGGCATTGATTTGGTTTATTTTACATCCTATTTCTGCCACTTTTGGCTAATGGTGAAGATGAGGACGAGTGTTGAAGTTAAAAAAATGGATGAAGGGACACTCACATAGAACAACCATGCCCAGGTCGGGATTCGAACCCGGAACCCCTGGCGTCGTAGCGACCTGTTATAAACACTCTGTCTCGGAGGCCGGCGCAATATACACACTTCTTACGTAATGCAGCAGTAATTTTAATTAACTTTCGCCCTTTAAGTCGCCTCTGGTATTTCCAGTGCGTAATTACAATAATTAACTACTTATTAGTAGTAACCAATCATAGTGATCTGGACCATCGTTTCTTTTACTTAGTTTCTATTCATTTTTTACGGTTTGAACCATAGGCATAACTTGACGGGGGCAAGGGATGACACTTGCCACCCAAAATTTTCAAGTTTATGAACATTTACAGGTTAATGGTACTTTTGATAACCTCCTGGAACTTGAGGAGCAAAGTAACTAGTATTTTTTTTAATATTTTGCAACAGTTATTTATTAACATATTCCTGGATCAAGGCCGCCCATAGGAATTTTTCTCGGGGGGGGGGGTGGCGTGTGCTGTGCTTTCTTTCCCCTGGTTGAGAGAATTCTCATAAAGCATCCCCAGCACTAGGATAATTTGCATAGGCACATAATCTGTCTTTCACGGCACCCCTCATCCATCCTATTCATGCTACAATTACAAAATTTGAATTATATGAATTCTTTCCAGATATCTAAGGGGTGCAAGTGCTCCCATGGTCACCCTCTGCGGGCGCTCTTATCCTGAATGGTATTTCTATGGGCTTAAAAACTTTTTGATTGCGCCCTAAGATAGGCTTCAAGTTCAATTTTGCGCCCCCAATCCTATGATTTGGAACATTGGTGGTGATAGAAAAATGAATAAGGGCGGAGAGGAGTGCCTGTTTCCGTTGAGCCTAGTCGAACGCGTCTATCATTGACTTACGATCTTGCTTGCTGGCTTTGAGAGCTTATATAGTCAACATTCATCCTCACTCATCGACACGATCAGTCAAAGTGTCAGAGGAACAACGTAAATAAAGAAATGGAAAAAGAACACAAGCTCGAAATCTGAATGAAGCAGTTGTAGAAGAGAAAAATATACTATTTAGTACTGGAGTGTATTTAATATCCTACAATGTATGTATACCTAAAATTACCGAAAATCAATCACCCGCACTTCTGAAACATCTCACAAGGTATCGTCAAAAACGTAAGATCCCGGCTTGGGATCCCAGCCTGGGCATGGGTGTTTTGTTTCCTGTCCCTTCATCAACTTTATCATATCATCACGCATCCTCATCGTCGCGATTAGCCAAAAGCGACAGAAAAGCGACGTAAAAAACTAGTTCAAGAGTAAATTACGACCAGAGGCGCTGTTATGGGTGTGCGACGGGTCCACTACACATGGCCTCGTGCTTCCTCCATCCAGTGTCCCACATTAATGTTTGAGTATTGCCGCGTTTACCACCGGTAAACCAATTTTTCTGTAAGATTCCCTCTCGCAAAAACGTAATTCGCCGCACGATGCCCGTAACGAATTTCCCCAGTTGAAAAATCCTGAAATTTCCTCAACAACTGCTACTCCAAGGGCTTCCTTCCATTCATCCTTGCGCCAAACGATGTGGAGGTAGCCACTGCCATTGTTTACTGTAGGTTCTCTTCCAGACTTATTGGGTACAATCGTCATAAAATTCTCGCCAGCATAAACAGTTCATTCATTGCGACCCCTCTTCTCAAAATCAACAGCTCCATCCTCAGTACTGGTTGCAAACTCCAAAGATTTCGCACCAAAAAAACTGGTAATAGGCCAATACAGTTAGATAGATACTCTGCGTTGACGTAAAGAATCTATATTGCCTGAAGTCAAAGGAGCAAAAAGCGACATGGAAGAGGCAAGAAGCGACGCCTGCCACTTGTAAATGAACCCTCAGTAATAAATATAACCTTAAGAACCGAAGCGACATGACGAGCGGGATGTGTCGCTTGTCGCTTTCGTGTCGCTCGGACTTGACCGTTTTCTAATGTAGTGCATCGTGTCGCCTCTAACCGTTGGTAGCGCTTGCGTGGGGAAAGCCTGCTTAGAGACTGAAGGAGCTTGTGTCGCTTGTCACTTCGGTGTCAAACCCTTGTGTCGCTTGGAGATTCCACCAATCGAACGTAGGCTTGCACGGCGTCTCATGCCGCCACGGTGTGCAATACTGCTGTTGATGGGCTAGTTCCCAAGCAGCATGTGTCGCGTGTCGCTTCGGTTTGAACTCTCCCTTACATGAAACCTTGCAACCGAAGCGACGCAACAAACTGTTCGGGGTCGATTGTCGCTTGCGTGTTGAACGGATTACACCGTTTTCTGAATACCGTGCGTCATGTTGCCTCGGACTGTGAATGCTTGCTAATAAACTGAAGTTGCCTGTGTCACGTGTGAACTACCATGTCGCTTGTCACTTCGTTCTGAACGCTTC
The DNA here is from genome assembly GCF_977018435.1 of Lepisma saccharinum. Classification (NCBI taxonomy): domain Eukaryota; kingdom Metazoa; phylum Arthropoda; class Insecta; order Zygentoma; family Lepismatidae; genus Lepisma; species Lepisma saccharinum. The sequence continues at coordinate 117,566,499 of NC_139229.1, forward strand.
CTCAAGGGAGCTTGCAGACCAAAGCGACACGTGACAGGCGACAAGCGCAAGCAACCGCTTGGAAATGAACACTCAGTAAATGTGACCTCCCGAACCGAAGTAACACGACAAGGTGTTCGTGTTCTTTATCGCTGAAACTTAATATTGTGCATAGTGTAGCCTCGGTCTGTTAGTTGGTAGTGCATACTATGGGGTAAATATTTGACTATATACGGAAGGGGCTTGTGTCGATCGTAACTTCGGTGCAAACTCCCCATGCGGCTTGTCGCCTGTCGCTTGTTGCTTTGGACTGAAAGCTCCCTTAGTGTACGATGGATAAAACAGTCGATTGAAGGCAGAAAAACAACAAAGTAGATTTCATTCTCTACCTATTGGTAATTAACAAACATTATATTAAATACTAGCTGATTGCCCGTCGTTGCTCGGGTATTTATTTATCCCAATCTTCTATTAAACAGGAAAACATTGAATTCTAACTATAGTGCAAAATGAACTTGGAGTTGAACGGCATTGGGAGTGTCACTATTCATCTTAGCGACCCCGAAAACTATGGATTCCACACTAATATCGGTCGTTTCGATTATTTTTACATGTCACCCCCTTCCCACCCCCGACCCTAGGGGTGCCAGGGGTGTCTTACCCCCACAGTATTTCTTACCAGAGTGTAGTTCATATGCGTACTAAGTTTGGTCATCGTTAATGTCACCAATTAGCTTAGCGACTCCAAAAACTATGGATTCGACGCTAATCTTAGTAATTTTTTACATTTTAATTTTCACCCCCTCTCAACCCCCATCCCGATAGGTGATGAATTTGGAGTTGAACGGCATTAGGAGTATCGCTATTCATCTTAGAGACCCCGAAAACTATGGATTCCACACTAATATCGGTCGTTTTCGATTATTTTTACATGTCACCCCCTTCCCACCCCACCCACAGTATTTCTTTCGAGATTTCAAGTGATACGCGTACCAAGTTTGGTTGAAATCGCTCCAAGCGTTCGAGAGTTATGCCGGAACAAACATACACACACCCACACACACACACAGACACACACACACATACATCCCTTTTTATATATTAGACTCCGTACCTTCGACGTGGCCTTTGGCCACGTCTTGTACGCTCTCATGCGTGACCTTCGGCCACGTTGTGGGCGCAATCATGTTATATATAGGTGGAGTTCTTCATAGATCTTAATGACTTTGAAAATGTCTGCATGTTGTATTGGATGATGGGGAACATATGTATAAGTTTGAAAAGTTTAGAAAGTAACTTTATGTGTGTATGGGCTCTAATAAGGTACAAATATTCAAACTATTATTGTCTATTTTCTAAATAATGAACTGAGTAAGTAATAACCGTTTCAAGATAAGTAGTTGGATGTTTTGCTTAAACGAATTGAATAGCGACTAAATTGAAAATGCAATATTTACGTATTTTGTTACTTTCACATTTTTGAACGTAATTGGATAATAACTGTTTTCCGTCATTCCCCTCAAATTCATACCTTGCCTCTGTAATAAATTCTGATGCTCGTATTTTGAAATTCGAAAAGTCTAGCAAAATTCCCTTACAGTAGGTTTTGGGGTGAAAATAAACTTTCTTTAAGTTCCCTAGCAACGTCCGTTTCCATGGACAACAACAGGCACGACAAGCTCTAAGGAATTGCATGTCATTATACCCCTAAACATTTAGTTAAAACAAGCACGATGTAGATATTTACGCATTGAGTATAACAATATATACGTAATTGAATCTGGGCTGAAACTCCTTATTATGTAGATGTCACCCTTGTTTCAGGCACCTTTTCAAAACCATGAGTTCATTCATCTGTGTGCTATTGATCTGTGAAAAATATAATGTATCTCGACAATCAAGAATTGAAGGAAACAATGTGTGCTGCAAAAAATTCTCGTGGCAACGGTTGCTAAGGACGTGAAAAAAGGGCATTTTCACCCTTAAGGAAGGGCCGATTGAGCGATTTCTTAATTTTCTCGGCCTTTTGGGACGATTTCATGGGGGGTCGTAACCGGGCATTTTTCCGGGGCTTCCTTCATGGAGAACATTTATGTCAGTGAGTCAGTGGGATTGGGGCTATATATATGGACTCGAGTACTTTCGACGTGGCCTTTGGCCATGTCTTGTAAGTAGTGCTAATTGATTGTTTCAAAATAGTACTTAGTAGGTATCGTCTTTTAGCCTCTTTTTTATCAATTGAATATCAGTTTTTGACATATTTTGACAATTTTTTGTCGATGTTTTAGCGTTTAGCGATGTTTTAGTAAAATTTCCCTTTTTTCCCACTCGTACTTGGTAGGTATATCACGATCTTAAGTGATATAACTTAACCTATCTTTTTTTTCTTACGATTTTTTAATTTTTTTTTACGATCCTAAGTGATATAACTTAACCTATCATTTTTTTTAATTTACGCATCGAACTAACCTAAACTACCCCTTGTCCCTGGACCTCTGTCCCCGGGGTCCTATCCCTGTCCCCGGGCTCGTGTTCCCGGTTGTTAGGTTAAGTTAGGTTAAGTTGTCTATGTCTATGTGTAATGTCTATGTCTATATGTAATGTCTATGTCCATGTCTCTGTCTTTGTAGGTTTTTTTTTTTGTCCTAAGATTTTTTTTTGACGCTGGACTTAGAAAATTTTCGATTGATGAAAAAAATTGGTTCCATGACGACCTATGTTTATTTTGGTATGGGTGGACAGAGGACACCGAGACTCGACCGACGCACTAAACCCGACCTCTCCACGACTATTTGTTCGGAAGTTACGAGTGATCAAAGTTTTGGCGGGTGGGCTAACTTCTTACCCCTTGACCCCAGGACCACCAAAACTTGGTACACGTATTCTACACCTCCAAAATCGACAGGGGGGGGGGGGGGGTAGCTTCGCTACCGGGATGGGGTTGTTTTTCGATATATTTTTTCGATAACTCTTACCATTTTCGAGATATTTGCAAATTTAAGATTTTTTAACACAGGACTTGGAAAATTTTCGATTGATGAAAAAATTGGTTCCATGACAACCTACGCCAATTTTGTTATGAGAGGACAGAGGACACCGAGACGATGCTAACGCAAGAAATCCCAGCTCTCTATGATTATTTTTTCGAAAGTTACGAGTGATCAAAAACATTTTTGGCAATTGGCTCACCCTTGACCTCCAAGAACCTCCGAAAACTTGGTACACGTACTCTGCATCACCAAAACTCGACAAGAGGGTCAACGGGAAGGATATTCGCGCTATCTCTTACGGTTTTCGAGACATTTTGCAATTTAACGCTGGACTTGGAAAATTTTCGACAAATGGGGGTCAAATTTGGTTCCATGACGACCTATGTTCATTTTGGTATGGGTGGACAGAGGACGCCGGGACTCGACCGACGCACTAAACCCGACCTCTCCACGACTATTTGTTCGGAAGTTACGAGTGATCAAAGTTTTGGCGGGTGGGCTAACTTCTTACCCCTTGACCCCAGGACCACCAAAACTTGGTACACGTATTCTCCACCTCCAAAATCGACAGAGGGGGTTAGCTTCGATATATTTTTTCGATAACTCTTACCATTTTCGAGATATTTGCAATTTAAGATTTTTTTTTAACGCTGTGGACTTAGAAAATTTTCGATTGATGAAAAAAAAAATGGTTCCATGACGACCTGGTATGGGAGGAGAGACGACACCGAGACTCGATGAACTAAGTGGTGCTTTGTTTGTGTGTAAAAAAAAATGCAATGCTTTTTGCACTTGGTTATCATCACCTAACATGTTATTAATTGTTTTTTAAAAATTAATTACAACTGAAAACTAATAATTAATATTATCCAAAGTTACTAATTAATATTATATCAGGTGGTTATAATTAAAGTGACGGTGTTCAGAGTGGTACAGCACGGGCTGTAATGAGAGTAGCAGTCTGAAACTTCGTAGATATGCTAATGAAGCAATGCGCTCGCGAATTATGAAAAAAAAAAATAGTTCCAATTCTCGCCACCAGGGTAAAAAATGGCGCTGTAAGCAGTCAAAACTTGGTATAGTTACAGGAAAAACACTATAAATCGCAGAAAACAATACTCTTTGTAATAAAATATCGCTACAATTTCACTATTCGAATTACATGAACATTACTAAAGGAAAAAGCAACAAGCGTCACCAACAACAACCAGGGAGCTCACACAATGGTTAGGCAATTTCACCGACTTTGACGTCAGAGTTATGGAAAATTCCACGTTTTGACTGCTTACAGCGCCGTTTTTTATCCTGGTGGCGAGAATTGGAACTATTTTTTTTGGCATAATTCGCGAGCGCATTGCTTCATTATCATATCTACGAAGTTTCAGACTGCTACTCTCATTACAGCCTGTGCTGTACCACTCTGAACACCGTCACTTTAATTATAACCACCTGGTACAAGTAATTGATATAATTTTTTTGTTCTTGTTGCTAGTGTTGGATAATTATAGTTGTTGCAAAATATAGCTCTCGCGTATGACAGTTTCTGAGTTTCGTTGGGTATATATAGACGAATCGAAATTTTACTTGTTATGTTAAATTGTATGTTAGGGTACATTGTAGGAGAAATCATTGTATATTAGAGCGCTCTTTTAATGATTTGCCTATAACTGCATACAGGCAGCCGTAAATTTAGCATAAAATATCCTGATCCTGTTTCTTCTAGCATGTGCGACGTTTGTTGTGGTGGGATCATTGGGGGAAATGTGATTCTCCCAGTATGTCATCTGACTTACTAGCATATGCGATACGAAGAACAGGTGTGTATGTGGCTTACTAGGATTAGGCTCATGGTAATGAGGTCCTAGTAGCTGAAACGTTGTCGGGGTATTTTGCAAAAAATTTCCTTAAACAGTTAACAAATATAATATATATTTTTTTTTAAATTCAGACATTAGATGGATTTTACAAATATATTTTTAAAAAAATAGGTTAGGTAATTGTGGCTTCTACAGCTCGCCAAGCAGGGTGCTCTTGCATAAGCTCTTATCAGTCTGTAAGTCAGCAACAAGCAACCTGCGCTAGAGGTAGATGCTCTTGACATCATGAAAAATAAAAACTTGAGTAAATTTAGCTAGTTTTCGAGTATTTTTTTTGTGTGTTTTCTGATTAGTTAAAAAATACGTAATGTGATGACTCATATCTTCTGATTGCGCGACAAGTTATTACGTAACATTGTGATGACTCATATCTAATGCCCTTCGTTGTATTAACTATAAGGGAGTAAACTATTACACAACATGTTGCAACAAATTATGACGTAATGTGATGAGTCATATCTAACGTGGCGTCTTCTGATTGGTTAATTATTACAGGTGTTTTCAATACGGTCCGCGCTTTTATTATATAAGACGGCATACACTGCAGATCAGTCAGTCTCGTGAGAGCAGCCGAAGAGTACGGACGTCCTGTCGCAGCGCTCCTCGTTTTTTGCAAAAAAATAGGTATTTAACTTTCTTTGCAGCTACATACCATCTATTATTTCAAGTTCAAAGGTGTTTCACGTGGTTTTTCATAGTAATTTCGACCAGATTGAATTTTGACGTGATCGTGCGTTTTCTATTTCACCCCAAGAAATTCTATATAAAATAACATACCTGAAAATTGTATCGCTATATACTAGACTTTTTGATTTCTGTGATTTTGGAGAAAGCAATGGCATCCACCACCAGTTTCAATCGTAAAAATGATAAAACTGAATGTGTTACTTGTGGGAAGCTAATCTCAAGGAACAATTTATCGGTACACGGGGCAAGATGTAACGAAACAGCTTCGAGAATTAATCGTTCGTTACCTTCTAAGCCTTGTGCTCGATGCGGAAAGATTATTAGCATTACAAATTTAAGTAAACATCTCAAAATTTGCAAACCATCGACCGGACAAGCATCGAAAAGGAAAATCGATGATTCAGAAACGGAAGCTTCCACTTCCAAACTAAGTAAATTATCTAATGAACGCAAACCAATTAGATCTGCATTCAACGACCAACTCCAGGATTTTTCAATTAAGTCAGAATCAGGCCGTGACATCCTTAGTTTCTTGGATGAAACGAAAACATCTGTACTAAATATTTTAAAAGATAAACTTGAAAACAACTCTATAAAAGTATACGTTGTTCTGTTTTCTGAATACGAAAAAGTCGATGGCACAACGAGTATTTTTTATCATCGTACAAAAAACCAGACTCTTTATTTTGCTGACGTCGAAAATTTAGACAACTTCTATTATAAAGTTACCAATGAGCTGGTTAAGAAACATGACGATTTCGAGGCTAAAGGGTCGGGATGGTCGCTGTGTGGAAGTCCTCACACGTTAACTGTTTACGTGAACCAATTCTCGCCTCTTCGCGCTTCCAGCTACGTTCCTCTTCCACCGAACATTCAACACAAGAGGGCTGTGTTAAATATACAGCACAGCGATAACAAGTGTTTCCTTTGGTGTGTGTTGGCTGCACTGCATCCTGTTAATTGCAAAAATAATCCACAGTGGGTTGGACATTACAAACAATACGAGTCCGAGTTTGAAAGTGTAATGTCTGGCATCGAATACCCGGTGACATTGTCGGATATAACAAAGTTCGAAAATCGTGCAGGAAAACGCATCGCTATTAATGTATATTCCTTCACGTCAGATAAACATGTCGTGCATCCCGTCAGGATAAGCGATGTCGACGATGACGATGCTCGTGTGATTAATCTTCTTCTAATTTCAAACGACAATGTTCATCACTACACGCTAATTCGTTCTCTATCACGTTTGGTCAGAAGTCAAACTACCAAGTATGCAAACCACATCGAAGTTTGCCCGAGATGCCTAACCACGTTCGACGATCGAAAACAATCCAATTATCGAAATTACACCGGACGTCAGATTGCTATCGATAAACTTGCCGAACATAAAATTTATTGCGGTGACAACAGACCGACTTGCATGTTGATGCCGAAATCAAAAGAGGTCGAAGAATTTAGGATGCATAAGGCATTGTTCGAACATCCCGCAATCATCATTGCTGATTTTGAGTCTTTTCTCAAACCGTTGTCGTACTGCGAACCAGACCCCGAACTTTCTTCCACAACACCGTATCAGTTGCACGAAGCCTCGAGTTTCGGATATGTTGTTGTGCGACAGGATAGGATAGATGAACCGTATGTTTACCGAGGACCAGACGTAATCAAACATTTTTTTGAAAAGATGGTTGAAGAGGTTGAGACCATTGGCAGCCTCTTACGCGAATCGAAACCAATGCTTCCATTATCCAGCGATGAACTTCAAGCTCACAATAACATTGAAACGTGTCCGGTGTGCGATCAACGTTTCACCGACGAGAATCGGAAAGTATTTCACCATAATCACTTCACCGGAAACTACATCGGTGGAATCTGTAACACGTGTAATCTAAAGATCCAAAAACCTACGTTTGTCCCCATATACCTTCATAATGGCAGCGGTTACGACTTCCATCTCTTAATTCGGAATCTTGGATATGATAGACAAAAAATAAATATTCTAGCAGAGAATGAAGAAAGGTACATCAGTGTCAGCAAGCGAGTATTGATTCCGGGAACAAACGAAACTGTGGAGATGAGATTTTTAGATTCTTACAGATTTTTATCTGCGAGCTTGGACGCTCTTGCCAGCAAACTTTCGGCTGAACAATTTAGAATAACGAGAGCTAGTTTTCCCAACGTAGACATAGAAATGATTAGACGTAAAGGTATTTATCCTTACGAATATGTTAGTGATAATTCTAAATTTAACGACGACACTCTTCCACCTCAAAAAGAATTTTACAGTCGACTCAGAGAGAAAGGAATCACGGACGATGAATACGAACACGCGCAATGGATGTGGGACAAATTAGGATGTAGGACACTCGGCGATTATCACGATGCCTACTTAAAACTGGACGTGACAATACTCGCGGATGTTTTTCAAGCATTCAGGAAAACGTCGGCGAATATTTACAAATTAGATCCTGCATATTTTTACGGTCTCTCGGGCTTAGCGTGGTCTGCCATGTTATTACAGACAAAAATAAAACTCGAATTGATACCGGACGTGGACATGTTATATTTTATCGAGAGGGGGATACGAGGTGGAATGGTGCAATGCGTACAGAGACATGCAAAAGCAAATAACGTTCACATGACAGAAGAATACGATCCTAATGAACAATCGAAATACATATTTTATGTGGATGCAAATAATTTATACGGACATGCTATGATACAAAAACTTCCTTACGGCGGGTTCGAATGGGTGGATACCACTTCCATTAACATTAATAATTTCAACGACTGTGAATTTGGCTTGTTTATAGAGGTGGACCTCGAATTCCCCGACCATCTACACGATTACTTCAAAGATCTACCTCCTGCACCCGAACTAAAATGTTCGCCTGATTCAAATCAACGTAAGCTTCTGTTAACATTGGATAGGAAAGAGAGATACGTTCTCCATTACAGAAATCTTCAATTCTTAATTGAGAAGGGAGTTCAAGTAATAAATGTGAGAAGAATAATGAAATTCATACATTCCGAGTGGTTAAAACCTTACATTGAAAAAAAATACGTATCATAGAACACGCGCCACGTCAGATTTAGATAAAGATTTTTTAAAACTCATGAATAATGTTGTTTACGGAAAAACAATGGAGAATGTCAGGAAGCACGTGGACGTGAGATTAGTTCCCGATTCAAATAAATGTAGAAAATTGATAGCATCGCCGACATTCAAATCACGAAATATATATGATGAAAACCTGGCCCTGTTTGTGATGGATAAAAAAATAATCAAGTTCAACAAACCAATCTACGTGGGGGCGACGGTTTTGGATTTATCTAAACTGCATATGTTTGAATTTCATTATAATGTCATGAAACCCTTCTATAATGAAAATATAACACTTTTGTACACGGACACGGACAGTTTTATTTATTCCGTACAGACATCTGACCTCTACAACAATTTGAAACAACCGAAAATGATTGATCATTTCGACACATCTTCCTTCCCTCAACCAAACAGATTTGATCTCCCTTCACGCAATAAAAAAGTGCTTGGTAAAATGAAGGATGAATGCAACGGAGAAATCATTCTGGAGTTCGCCGGCTTACGTTCCAAAATGTATGTGGTGAAAACAGAAACCAGCATCACCAAAAAAGCCAAAGGTGTTGGTAAAAATACCGTGAAAAACAAGCTTGTGTTCGAGGATTACATCAATTGCCTCTATTCACAGTCGAGGATTCTACGTTTGGAGACAAGGATACAAAGCGTTGACCACGTGCTTACCACAAACAAAGTTAAGAAAATTGCGCTGGATCCGCATGACGATAAAAGATGTATTTTGTCTTGTGGAATCCACACGTTGCCTTGGGGGCACTTTCGTTTAGAAATTAGTAAAAATTGTAGGCAATGCAAATGAAAAAAAAATAAACTTAAATAACAATAACTAAAATAAAAATAAAAAAACTTTAACTGTCTCAAATTATCACATACACAATAAATAACTAGCAAGGACAATGAATCTTTTTGGTTTCCGAAAGCAAACAATGGAGACTGTACACCGCACGACAGATCATGAATTTCTACCTTCCATGGTATCTAAACTCAACGGCCTGTTGATCAATCAATTTTCGGAACGCTGCTCTTCTTGCTGGAACAGTGACGATTTCGGATTCGCGACGATCAACATGACGAGGAAACCCAACGACGGAAAATACAGAAACAAAATCAACGACTTTCTAAACATTTCATTGCGTTCATTAGATAATTTACTTAGTTTGGAAGTGGAAGCTTCCGTTTCTGAATCATCGATTTTCCTTTTCGATGCTTGTCCGGTCGATGGTTTGCAAATTTTGAGATGTTTACTTAAATTTGTAATGCTAATAATCTTTCCGCATCGAGCACAAGGCTTAGAAGGTAACGAACGATTAATCCTCGAAGCTGTTTCGTTACATCTTGCCCCGTGTACCGATAAATTGTTCCTTGAGATTAGCTTCCCACAAGTAACACATTCAGTTTTATCATTTTTACGATTGAAACTGGTGGTGGATGCCATTGCTTTCTCCAAAATCACAGAAATCAAAAAGTCTAGTATATAGCGATACAATTTTCAGGTATGTTATTTTATATAGAATTTCTTGGGGTGAAATAGAAAACGCACGATCACGTCAAAATTCAATCTGGTCGAAATTACTATGAAAAACCACGTGAAACACCTTTGAACTTGAAATAATAGATGGTATGTAGCTGCAAAGAAAGTTAAATACCTATTTTTTTGCAAAAAACGAGGAGCGCTGCGACAGGACGTCCGTACTCTTCGGCTGCTCTCACGAGACTGACTGATCTGCAGTGTATGCCGTCTTATATAATAAAAGCGCGGACCGTATTGAAAACACCTGTAATAATTAACCAATCAGAAGACGCCACGTTAGATATGACTCATCACATTACGTCATAATTTGTTGCAACATGTTGTGTAATAGTTTACTCCCTTATAGTTAATACAACGAAGGGCATTAGATATGAGTCATCACAATGTTACGTAATAACTTGTCGCGCAATCAGAAGATATGAGTCATCACATTACGTATTTTTTAACTAATCAGAAAACACACAAAAAAAAAATACTCGAAAACTAGCTAAATTTACTCAAGTTTTTATTTTTCATGATGTCAAGAGCATCTACCTCTAGCGCAGGTTGCTTGTTGCTGACTTACAGACTGATAAGAGCTTATGCAAGAGCACCCTGCTTGGCGAGCTGTAGAAGCCACAATTACCTAACCTATTTTTTTAAAAATATATTTGTAAAATCCATCTAATGTCTGAATTTAAAAAAAAATATATATTATATTTGTTAACTGTTTAAGGAAATTTTTTGCAAAATACCCCGACAACGTTTCAGCTACTAGGACCTCATTACCATGAGCCTAATCCTAGTAAGCCACATACACACCTGTTCTTCGTATCGCATATGCTAGTAAGTCAGATGACATACTGGGAGAATCACATTTCCCCCAATGATCCCACCACAACAAACGTCGCACATGCTAGAAGAAACAGGATCAGGATATTTTATGCTAAATTTACGGCTGCCTGTATGCAGTTATAGGCAAATCATTAAAAGAGCGCTCTAATATACAATGATTTCTCCTACAATGTACCCTAACATACAATTTAACATAACAAGTAAAATTTCGATTCGTCTATATATACCCAACGAAACTCAGAAACTGTCATACGCGAGAGCTATATTTTGCAACAACTATAATTATCCAACACTAGCAACAAGAACAAAAAAATTATATCAATTACTTGTACCAGGTGGTTATAATTAAAGTGACGGTGTTCAGAGTGGTACAGCACGGGCTGTAATGAGAGTAGCAGTCTGAAACTTCGTAGATATGATAATGAAGCAATGCGCTCGCGAATTATGCCAAAAAAAATAGTTCCAATTCTCGCCACCAGGATAAAAAACGGCGCTGTAAGCAGTCAAAACGTGGAATTTTCCATAACTCTGACGTCAAAGTCGGTGAAATTGCCTAACCATTGTGTGAGCTCCCTGGTTGTTGTTGGTGACGCTTGTTGCTTTTTCCTTTAGTAATGTTCATGTAATTCGAATAGTGAAATTGTAGCGATATTTTATTACAAAGAGTATTGTTTTCTGCGATTTATAGTGTTTTTCCTGTAACCATACCAAGTTTTGACTGCTTACAGCGCCATTTTTTACCCTGGTGGCGAGAATTGGAACTATTTTTTTTTTTCATAATTCGCGAGCGCATTGCTTCATTAGCATATCTACGAAGTTTCAGACTGCTACTCTCATTACAGCCCGTGCTGTACCACTCTGAACACCGTCACTTTAATTATAACCACCTGATATAATATTAATTAGTAACTTTGGATAATATTAATTATTAGTTTTCAGTTGTAATTAATTTTTAAAAAACAATTAATAACATGTTAGGTGATGATAACCAAGTGCAAAAAGCATTGCATTTTTTTTTACACACAAACAAAGCACCACTTAGTTCATCGAGTCTCGGTGTCGTCTCTCCTCCCATACCAGGTCGTCATGGAACCATTTTTTTTTTCATCAATCGAAAATTTTCTAAGTCCACAGCGTTAAAAAAAAAATCTTAAATTGCAAATATCTCGAAAATGGTAAGAGTTATCGAAAAAATATATCGAAGCTACCCCCCCTCTGTCGATTTTGGAGGTGGAGAATACGTGTACCAAGTTTTGGTGGTCCTGGGGCCAAGGGGTAAGAAGTTAGCCCACCCGCCAAAACTTTGATCACTCGTAACTTCCGAACAAATAGTCGTGGAGAGGTCGGGTTTAGTGCGTCGGTCGAGTCCCGGCGTCCTCTGTCCACCCATACCAAAATGAACATAGGTCGTCATGGAACCAAATTTGACCCCCATCTGTCGAAAATTTTCCAAGTCCAGCGTTAAATTGCAAAATGTCTCGAAAACCGTAAGAGATAGCGCGAATATCCTTCCCGTTGACCCTCTTGTCGAGTTTTGGTGATGCAGAGTACGTGTACCAAGTTTTCGGAGGTTCTTGGAGGTCAAGGGTGAGCCAATTGCCAAAAATGTTTTTGATCACTCGTAACTTTCGAAAAAATAATCATAGAGAGCTGGGATTTCTTGCGTTAGCATCGTCTCGGTGTCCTCTGTCCTCTCATAACAAAATTGGCGTAGGTTGTCATGGAACCAATTTTTTCATCAATCGAAAATTTTCCAAGTCCTGTGTTAAAAAATCTTAAATTTGCAAATATCTCGAAAATGGTAAGAGTTATCGAAAAAATATATCGAAAAACAACCCCATCCCGGTAGCGAAGCTACCCCCCCCCCCCCCCTGTCGATTTTGGAGGTGTAGAATACGTGTACCAAGTTTTGGTGGTCCTGGGGTCAAGGGGTAAGAAGTTAGCCCACCCGCCAAAACTTTGATCACTCGTAACTTCCGAACAAATAGTCGTGGAGAGGTCGGGTTTAGTGCGTCGGTCGAGTCTCGGTGTCCTCTGTCCACCCATACCAAAATAAACATAGGTCGTCATGGAACCAATTTTTTTCATCAATCGAAAATTTTCTAAGTCCAGCGTCAAAAAAAATCTTAGGACAAAAAAAAAACCTACAAAGACAGAGACATGGACATAGACATTACATATAGACATAGACATTACACATAGACATAGACAACTTAACCTAACTTAACCTAACAACCGGGAACACGAGCCCGGGGACAGGGATAGGACCCCGGGGACAGAGGTCCAGGGACAAGGGGTAGTTTAGGTTAGTTCGATGCGTAAATTAAAAAAAAATGATAGGTTAAGTTATATCACTTAGGATCGTAAAAAAAAATTAAAAAATCGTAAGAAAAAAAGATAGGTTAAGTTATATCACTTAAGATCGTGATATACCTACCAAGTACGAGTGGGAAAAAAGGGAAATTTTACTAAAACATCGCTAAACGCTAAAACATCGACAAAAAATTGTCAAAATATGTCAAAAACTGATATTCAATTGATAAAAAAAGAGGCTAAAAGACGATACCTACTAAGTACTATTTTGAAACAATCAATTAGCACTACTCTTGTACAGTGGGATCTATGAGTATTACCGTGCAAATTGTCCATGACTATTTTCATTAATTTTTAACTTACATCCTGTCTGTTTTTAAGTGATGGATTTTTATGTATGCTCGTGCAAAAGTTGTCAACAGCTTGTTTTGAGTTTTCTTTTAATTATTGAAGCTCTTATTGGGTCAAATAAAGTCCACGAACATGGTGATGGACAATTTGCAGGATAATACTGATGGATCCCACTGTACGCTCTCATGCGTGACCTTCGGCCACGTTGTGCGCGCAATCATATTATAGATGGTGTTCTTCATAGATCTTAATGACTGAAAATGTCTGCATGTTGTATTGGATGATGGGGAACATATGTATAAGTTTGAAAAGTTTAGAAAGTAACTTTATATGTGTATGGGCTCTAATAAGGTACAGTGGGATCCATGAGTATTACCTTGCAAATTGTCCATCACCATGTTCGTGCACTTTATTTGACCCAATAACAGCTTCAAGAATTAAAAGAAAACTCAAAACAAGCTGTTGACAACTTCTTCACCAGCATACATAAAAATCTATCGCTTAAAAACACATAGGTTTTAAAAAAAATAATAATGAAAATAGTCATGGACAATTTGCACGGTAATACTCATGGATCCCACTGTACAAATATTCAAACTATTATTGTCTATTTTCTTAATAATGAACTGAGTAAGTATTAACCGTTTAAAGATAAGTAGTTGGATGTTTTGCTTAAACGAATTGAAAAGCGACTAAATTGAAAATGCAATATTTACGTATTTTGTTATTTTCACATTTTTGAACGTAATTGGATAATAACTGTTTTCCGTCATTCCCCACAAATTCCTACCTTGCCTCTGTAATAAATTCTGATGCTCGTATTTTGAAATTCGAAAAGTCTAGCGTAATTCCCTTACAGTAGTTTCCGGGGTGAAAATAAACTTTCTTTAAGTTCCCTAGCAACGTCCGTTTCCATGGACAAGAACAGGCACAAGCTCTAAGGAATTGCATGTTCTTATACCCCCTGAACATTTAGTTAAAACAAGCACGATGTAGATATTTACGCATTGAGTATAACAATATATAATTAATTGTATCTGGGCTGAAACTCCTTATTATGGATATGTCACCCTTGTTTCAGGCACCTTTTCAAAACCATGAGTTCATTCATCAGTGTGCTATTTGATTTGATTTGATTTAGTTTATTTTACTTCGCGTTTTGTGCCTCTTGGCTAATTTGCGAAGATGGGGATGAGTGATGAAATGATGAAATTGATGAATGGACATTCACAAACAACCAAGCCCGACCGGGATTCGAACCCGGGACCCTTGGCGTCGCAGCGCGATGTGCTAACCACTCGGCCACAGGGTCGGGCATCAGTGTGCTATTGATCTGTGAGAAATATAATGTATTTTGCTAGACAATTAAGAGCCCGTATCAGCGTCGCTCGAAAAAAGCAGCGGACAGATGTCATTTATTCTTCCTAGTCTTGCCAATATTGATTCCATTTCCCCCTTCGAAGGCAACTGGAAGGAGGGTTTCTCTGTCGAAAGAAGCAGACCACAAGGTTCCCTGTCCGCTACTCTCCCTCCATTCATGCAGGTCAGAGTCTGACCATAACGGACCTTTCTTTCCAGCCCCCACCGTTTATAAACCCGACATGTTTCCTGTGACAAGACAAAACTTTTTCCGAGTGTCTGAAAGAAGAAAAACACACATTGACGAACATCGCAATACAACTTACATGTAATAGAGCCAAGGACTATTTAGGGGAGTCCGAATCTTCCGTGAGAGACTTACGAAGTACTAAAATTAAATAATGTAAATATGCTTGTTTTGTTTAACATCTGTCGTATAATCGAGAGAGGTGTATTTCCGTCAAACATATTCTAAGGAAAGGATTACATTGGGGTCAAACAACTTTGGATGACTGTATCAAATACGATTTATGCACACCACTACTTAAGTAATATGCTTAAATATTAAATTAAGAGCTTTTCTTTTCGTCAAATGGATCTAACATCCTTTTTTGTTATTCAATAAATATTCAATTCCTTATCTGTTTCACAATCACCTTGCCAGGGCAGTTGTTTTTATACAAATTGAAGCGATCTGAACTATTCATGAGCTAGATAATGAATATTCTTATGCCGTATTTTTTCCCATTCATGTAATAACAATATTAATTAATATTTTAATTATTAATTTAATATTACTGTTATTTTAATTTGTTTTTATTATTAGAAGAAGGTACCAACATCATAGGCGTGCGCAGACCCTCTGATAAGGGGGAGGGGCAAAAGCCTTGAAAATTCAGTCAGATCGGGAAAGAAAAACCTCATTTTATCTCACTGTTTTAGTTTTTTGCATTGATGTGATATATGTGTGAGTGTGAGTGTGAGTGTGTGTGCGCGCTCGCGCGCGTGTATATTATATATATATATATATACCTAGGTATTAACATAATATTTAAATACATTACGTAATATATTCATCCGCCCCTTAACAAACCAACAGCAAAAAATATATAGATTGTCTCTGAAATGTGAGCGCTCGTTTTCCTCCAAACCAAACTGTTATAGCAGCAACTGTCTGAATTACTTATTTGTTCTTACTTTTTCTCTGGTAATTTACAATGTATTGGAGAAAAGAAATAGCGAGCGAAGCGAGCAAGAAAATTTTTCGATCCAAACTTTTGAAAGTTGAAAACAGGATTGATTTAATAGGACGCAAAAAATTTCATGGGATGGCATGGCATTCTCTTTTACAATTTTTCTCAATCAGATTGTTCGGCGCCCAGGGCCAACTCCCGCTACTTCCTAGCTACGGCTCGGAAGTTGACAAGACTGCAAGAGAGGCAGGTACCGCGAGCGAAGCGAGAAATAAAATTTTACGAAATGTACTTTTATTTGTATAAAATTTAAAGTCGAGGGGACAATTGTCCCTCTGTAACCCCCTGCAAGTGATCCTGACCGTCTCGAAGAAATAATGCAAGATGGACGTGAAAACTAATTCCGTCTTGAGTATCCTTTTGTCCTGCTACTAGTAGATTCTGCTAGTCTTGCTTTCTTTTACTTCAATGTATGCCCCCCCCTATAATTGATTTCCGTTCAAGGTTGGAAAAAGGCATAAGGCAATGTCCCCCTGTCCCCTTGTGGTTGCGATTTTTCCTTTTAGAGTATAATATTGTTTAATAACAGCGACAATATTGCTCTCCACTAAATTTCTAGGTGAAAGTATAATAATATAGGGGCATGGAACGTCTGGAAGGGGGCAAGGATGACCACACCTCGAAAACGAAGGTCAACCTAAAAGTATATATTTCAAAAGTATATTTAGATTTCAGTCATAGTAATTTACATTAATTATTATGTAATGGAGACGCAGGAATGCGATAATTTCAAATTCAAGTGGTGTTTTTTGAGGGGACAGGACTAGTATCGGGGTAATATGCCCCATGAAAATATGTCCCTTTGTGGAAAAATCTTTGAACGTCCGTGATTAGGGGGCAATTCCCCCCCCCCCCCCGCCCGTGCGCATGCCTATGACCAACATATATGGAATAGTTTATAACATCGAGTAGCAGGATATCTCTCCTGTATGGTGCTGTAAACTAGGGAAATAATGATGTTTTGTAGTAGTGCATAGCTATTCAGCCTGTTGCGACACATGTGCAGAACAGGCGGAAGACATTCTTTTGTGTTTTCTGCAGTTGGTGGATTATCCTAGATGAGATGATTTTGATTTTCTTTCTTTTCTTAACGTAATAAAAACGTGTCTTACAACCTAAGGCGGCATGCTTTGTGCTCCGCCTGAGGATGAATTATATGATGAGACTGATGAACGGACACTCACAAAGAGCATCCATGCCGGGATTCGAACTCCCGGATGTGCTTACCACTCCATCACGGAGGCTAATTTCTATTCCATGGAGAAGAATCAGATGTGAAACACATATAAGACTATTGGTAGTTATTTTCACTACTAATCATAACTGCTCAGTGCGAGAGCTGCAACTGTATCCGTTGATTTATGTCAATGATATTGATAGTCAATGCTTTTGTCTCCTAGTGTAGGTGAATTTGTTCTCTCAGTGTTACCTTCACAATACAATTGGTAACATCCTCCAACTTATAAAAATTAATTTTTAACGCTCGTTCCAAAAATAGTGACATGATTTACATAGGATAATAATTGTTAACATTTAGCTTCGTAGGCATCGTATTATCATCATCGTTTGACCCTCCAACAACCAAACAGCAATTCCAAAGCCACTGAACACCTCCACCTACCAGATATCTGTAAATTTTTTTGGCAAGTTTGGAGACTTGTGATTTAACAATTACTTAGTACGTATTAAATAATCAATGTCCGTTGTTGATCCATGCAGATCTGCAGATGTCACCTCCAACCCCGATTTTACGTACAACACCTTGTATTAATCTTGCGATCTTATAAAAGCAGGAAATGTACTTGAACATTGCAATGGCCTTGCCCTAAGGGAAGTTTTACAATGGAAAATATTACGTAAGATAGCTTCTACTTCTTTAATTTTCGATCGCAAGGCGTCTACCGTTACCGTACTATAAAAATCTGGGGCTAAAGGGAGCTTACATCTGTTGTTGGGGTTTCATCCCCCCTAACCTCCTTGTAGCGCCGTCCCTGGCTGTATGTATTTCGTCCAATGAGTACAAGCTAGCAAAACTGTGAATTTCAACAAGTTTGTACATAATTCTGCAGCTGTTCATAAAAACAGACGTATTTTATTAGTTTCTTGCTGTGGTTCATTTTCCCATTTCAGCAAAAAAGTATTCACACTCTTTGCATACGGTGAGTAAATGGGGGAGGGGAAGGGAGAAGTTGCCCCTTAAAAGTCTCACTTAGAAATTTAGTGCAGAGGAATCTAATAACCGTTCTTAAACAACATTATGCTTTTATAGAAATAAAAGTTAATACTATTTTCAAACCGACGAAAGTTCCAAGTAACTACGAAAGGAAAGGGTAGTGTATTACTTCCTATGTAATTGGACTCTCCCACTAGCAAATTTCTTATTAACACCTCCACATATTTTATTCTTTAGTTGTATTACTGTATGTGTCTGCAGATTAAATTTCCCATATATTGCACATGAATAAATTATGTGTAGTTCTTTTGAATTTGCGGTACTAAACCACGTTTAAACGTACATTAGTCTTTGAACGACAGAGATGGAAAATAAAGCGCCAGCAGAGAAAAACGGTGTCACTGAAGTTGAAATTCATCTAATAAAGTGATTTTAGGTGGGTCGGGACACACACGACCCTGTTTTGTTCCCATCAATGTAATAAAACAGTGAGATGGAATGAGGGCTTTATTTCGTCAGCTAAACTTTTATCAAGGCCCTTGCTCCCCATAATCGGAGGATCTGAGCACGCCTAAAATTCCTTATACAGAAATAGTGTTATTTGTCGTATATCCAGAAAGTTGATTGATTTGCTTTATTTTACTCCGCTTTTTGTGCCACTTTTGGCCAATTTGCGAAGATGGGGATGCGTGATGATATGATGAAATTGATGAATGGACACTTACAAACATCCGCGGCCAAGCCGGAATTCGAACCCGGGACCCCTGGCGTCGTAGCGCGATGTGCTAACCACTCCCCCACGGTGGCCGGCCCCAGAAAGTTGAAAGTGAATGAAATTTTTATGGTGTTTTGTATGGTCATTATCAATAGTAAGTCTGTCATATTATTCCACTAAATAATGTCTTTGGAAAAGAAAAAACAACACATAATTAATGTATTTTATTTTACATAAGACCTATGCCTAAAAGTGTTTTTCTATATGATGACACAGAACTATCTTATGTTGTGATTTCTTTGGGTCTGACTGTAATATATATATGTTTGGTGATAAAATAACGCAGTAAAGTAGCCTATTAAGTAAATATATTTTATCCCCCTACTTACAAATCATGAAAGGAGTCAAATTCGAAATTAAATTGAACGGACGTTCAAAATGTTTAAAAATAGCACTATTTCCATAACAGATCATCAAGTATTTTTTACCATTGACCCTCAGGAATATCTCAAACTTACAATGAACGTTCATTGAACTTATTTATGATCGACAGCTAAAAAGTCATTCATTTGCATGACTGGTTGATAATCCACCACCAGATAGAATTTACACAATATTTACCTAAAAACTTTGGGTAAAGTCACCTTCACCCTAAAAAAAATCCCTTGGTAATGGACTTTCGTGTTCTCACAAAAAAAAGTTATAATTTGGCACAATTTTTCTTTCGCGGGCAAACCTTTTGTAAAGGTGTACTTCAGTCTGTGCAATCAGCCCTTACCATTTGTGAACAATATACTGGGGAAATCCACCGTCCTTCACTGTTGTCATTGCACTACAACCCCATCGTGATTTAGTATGAGGATATCGCGTAGTGAAGAACTGTTTACAAGCATCGCCCAAACAATTGATTCTCCCCCCATAACCTTTCCCTGCCTTCTTTTCTCTTTTCCTAGCTCTCAGCATGCGGTTTTCTTGCCACTTGAGGAAGGGAAAGCCGATTGTGAAAGAAAAAAGGAACAGGAGAGGAGGGGGGGCATGAGGGGCGCGAGCGGTACAGAGGGGGAAACGGCTAGCGCGACCAGCTTCGAAAAGTCGAAGTTAAAATTTACATACATTGCTCTGTACGTCGACAAACTACAGACATTCTAAAGAAAATTATGTAAGATCAGTTTCATTTCTTTGCTGTAGAAGAACAGTTGAAGCTTTCTTGTTCCTTAAAATGTTGATTTAAGTTATTACATATAATTGGCGAGCAAGTGAATTTTACGAAATTGAGATAAGGAAAACTACGTAATAAATAAAGTATTTAAAAAAAGGCTTAACGACATAACAAATTTCATATTTGATCTTTAACTCAGTAAAATTTAAATGCCACACACTTGACTGTTCGAGCACAGAAGGTCGACGCAAGAACCTAATCGTCACCAGCGGTGATACGGGCTCTTAAGACTTGAAGGAAACAATGTGTGCTGCAAAAAATTTCCGTGGCAACGGTTGCTAAGGACGTGAAGAAAGGGCAATTTCACCCCTAAGGAAGGGCCGATTGACCGATTTTTAAATTTTCTCGGCCATTTGGGACGATTTCATGGGGGGTCGTAATCGGGCATTTTTCGCCTCCAGGGCTTCCTTCATGGAGAACATTTATGTCAGTGAGTCAGTCAGTGGTGGGATTGGGGCTTTATATATATTGGACTCGCGCACTTTCGACGTGGCCTTTGGCCACGTCTCGTGCGCTCGCCTACGTGGTTCTCTTATTTGGAAAGTTTTGAACGTAAATTTATGTGTGTTTGCGCTGTAATATGTACAAATAATCAAAATATTATTGTTTTTTTCTTAATAATAAGCTGGGTAAGTAATAACAGTTACAAGATAGTTAGTTATATGTTTTATGTAAACGAATTCAATAGCGACACTAAATTGGAAAAGTAACATTTTACTTCTGTAGTGAGTTTTACATTTTTAAACATAATTGAAATAAAGAAATGTTTTCCTTCATTCTTTGCAAATTTCTATCTCTCCTCTGCAATGAATTCTGATGCTCACATTTTAAAATTCGAAAACTCTAATACTGTGCACAAAGTGGACTTAAAACACCAAATCAATCAATCAATCGAAAACTCTAGCATAATTCCCTTACAGTAGCATTCGGGGTGAAAATAAACTTTCTTTAAGTTCCCTAGCAACGTCCGTTTCCATGGTGAACAACAAGCACGGCAAGCTCTAAGGAATTGCATGTCATTATACCCCCTAAACATTTAGTTGAAACAAGCACGATGCAGATATTTACGCATTGAGTTTACCAATATATACGTAATTGTATCTGGGCTGAAACTCCTTATTATGTAGATGTCACCCTTGTTTCAGGCACCTTTTCAAAGCCAGGAGTTGATTCATCTGTGTGCTATTGATCTGTGAGAAATATAATGTATCTCGACAATTAAGAATTGAAGGAAACAATGTGTGCGAAAGAAATGCCCGTGGCAACGGTTGCTAGGGACGTGAAAAAAGGGCATTTTCACCCTTAAGGAAGGGCAAAGTGAGCGATTTCTTAATTTTCTCGGCCTTTCGGGACGATTTCATGGGGGGTCGTAATCGGGCATTTTTCGCCTCCGGGGCTTCCTTCATGGAGAACATTTATGTCAGTGAGTCAGTGAGTGAGTGGTGGGATGTCCTTATGGTTAACGAACCTTATTTATTCTCACTATACAGTGAACAAATTTTTTAAAGGTTTTACCCACTTTCGGGAATAATATTTTGTGATGTCTTCCAGTTTTAACTTTTGTTGGCGTAATATCCTGCATTACTTTTACGAGACGAGACGAGACAAAACGAGACGGGACGAGACGCGACGGGACAGAACCCTTCGAGATGAGGCACGGGACGAGACAAACGTATATTTTCGAGAAGAGACACGAGACGAGACGGCATTTTCACGAGACGGGACGAGACAGACCAAAGTCTCGTCTCGTCTCGTCTCGTCTCGTCTCGTGGGTAACACTAGCGTTAAGTGGTCTACTTTCGAACTCTCCACCGATATGGGTGCTATTGTGAGTGTCTCTTCTCATCTGATAATCACTCATCTTTATCGTCACGATTAGCCAAAAGTTGCAGAAAAGCGAGGCTACATAACACAAATTCTAATACTATACAAGCCAGCGTTATTGTTTTGTTTACTTGACAAGTTCACCACAGGCGTAATCTTGAGGGACCCATTTACAAGTTTTATAATCTGTGGACTGACATACGTAAATAAGGTAAGGTTATTTTAGTCCTCACCTCACAGACAGTAGAGTTTTATTGGTTCTTGTTAAGTGACGAATTAAAACACTAGATTGAAGAGTTTGGAAAAAATGAAGTCCTCCAGTTGGAACACCTGGCAGGTTTAATCATGTGTGGTAACATGGGAAGTTGATGGGCTTGGAAGTAAGATGACCTAATGACCTTCAAATTTGTAAAAAAAAAAACAAAAAAAAAAAACTATAAAGTACACTAGGTACTAATATGTAAGCTTGAATTTTTCATAATTTACAAGCGAAATACGAACTTATTAAAGTACTTGAATAATTTAGTGGGTTAAATTGCTTAAGCTAAGAAAAATATTACAATTGACTAAATTGGACGTTTTATGTACGTACAGCTGATTGCAAGTCAAGTCTTTGATTCCTTTCTACCAACTACCATTGCCTGCAACCAGGTGACAGGAAGATGCCTTCTTTTCTCTCTTCGCAGTTGATCCGAAGTAAAAGATTGATTTTCCGTTGTAGAATTAATGAAACGACCACGAAGGTGAAAATGAAGTTAGAACACCTAAAAATGACAAAAATGAAATAAAAACCCATTAGAAAATAATGAAAATGACAAATGACCCTAAAAGGTCATAAAAGTGCAAAATTAAGGTAATGGTTGCTGGTTCTACCGTAAAGGAAACTTACTGTTAGTAGTACATATTATTGAGATAAAGCGACGTGTCTCCATTTTTGGCGGGGATAGTCATGTACGAAATGTAACCCTATTTCATTCAACCGCTGCATGATATTACTATTGCTATAAATATATTTTAAAAGCAGTTAATTTTTTCTGTTTTTGGTTAGACTCTCCTATATAAATTAGATACTAGGCTGCTTAAATTATACATGTATTTTCCTTTTTGTTTCGTTTCACGTACTATACTTTGCCCATTCTATGTTTGGGTTAGCATTATATGTTACATAAGTAATGATATTTCACTTTTCTTTATGCGTGACAGAAATCCCTTGCATATTCGTCAAACAAGATGCAAAACAAACCACACATGATTACGTTATTTCTAAAAATCGTAATGGATCCATAAATTTATTTTTTTAAATTCCAAGACTGTGAATCAATTTGTTGTACCACGAATATTCCAACAATTAGTAGTATTTTTTTCATATAATAGGCTAGTGATCTATAACGTATATTGTCTTTTTTTGCTCCACAATCAAGACATTACATAAGTGACCAGAAGCAGAAATAGGTAGTGCGCACATAAAAAAAATAAATCGGCAATTACGGAGATACCATGATAAATGGACAAAAACCAAGCTCTAATGTGAATGAGTTTTCCTCCCTATTAAGACTTTCTAGGATTGAAAGAATATTTCCTGTGGTTAGTTGCAACACACTTTCGCCCGTGGCTGCACAAAAAAGCACATCAAATGGATAACATTGTGCATTAAAGTGTATGTCGATATTATGTGAAGTAGCAGGTGTCGGTGTTATTGTGAAAGTGTCACACCAAGAATCGATAAATCAATCATCTGATTAAGCACCAGGACACTTAACTCAAATACAAGAAGTACTCGTGCAGCTATAATGCAACAGATATTTCTGATGATATAGCGTGATATTGACGTCATTGAAAACTAGAAGTAGTGCGTTATATCAACGAGTGGCTCATACTTACTGTAGAATTTAACATCTGTATGGTACGCTGCGTACCATACAGATGTTAAATTCTACAGTAAGTATGAGCCACTCGTTGATATAACGCACTACTTCTAGTTTTCAATGACGTCAATATCCTCGTGACTTTCGAAAATGGGTCAGCACGTAAAGGAATTTATACGGCGTGTGTATTTTCTCTTTGACTAACTAACTAACTAACTCTCTAGCCTTCTTAAACCCGAAGGTTCATGGCTGCAGCAACACAGGCCTTCCATCTGTCCCTATCTTGAGCAAGATCTATATACTCTTTTCCATCCCTACCGATTTCCCTTAGGTCCATCTCGACGTTGTCCCTCCATCTTCGTCTTGGCCTTCCTACTGGTCTCTTACCATCAGGTTTTCCAACAAGAATCCTGAAAACTCCTCTTTCCTCTCCCATTCGTGCCACATGGCCTGCCCACCTAAGTCTTCTTGATTTAATTATTCTAATAATGTCTGGACATGAATACAAATTATGTAGTTCTAAATTATGTAACCTTCTCCACTCACCTGTCTCCTCATCCCTTTTAGGTCCAAAGATTTTCCTAAGGATCCTATTTTCAAATACTCTCAATTTATGTTCCTCTTTCAATGTAAGGGACCAAGTTTCACACCCATATAATACTACAGGCAAAATTACGGTTTTGTATATTTTAACTTTTAGATTCTTAGATATTAAACGAGAAGACAAAAGTTTATGAAGAGAGAAGTAACATGCATTTCCTGAATTAAGCCTACTTTTTATTTCCTCTTTAATATAATTTTCATTTGTTAATATTACTCCTAAGTATTTGAATTTGGAAACTGGTTCAAACGAGTTGTTATCAATAATTAGATTTTGATTATTACCTAACACTTGGTTTCGGCCTGTAAGCATATATTTAGTTTTCTCTTTGTTAACTTCCAAACTTCTCTTTGACGTTATTGTATTTTTGAACAGTTGAATGCAGCATGTGAGGTCATTTAAAGCACAGAGAAAGCGAGAATGCTAAACATTTTCCAGCAGAACCGGATTTTGGAACAGTCGGCAGGGACGGCGACAGTGGTGGGCACGGGTGGGCAAGCTCCCACCCAAAGATTCCTGTGCCCACCCAATCAAATTAAATAAATATATACAATTAGGGAAATGTAAATGGTTCTGCAAGTATAGGCTGGTTCTCACTCCATGTATATTTTACTTGTGAATATTGTAGATACTAGAAAGTTCACAAGTTTCATTCCATAACGAGCTTTGCTGTCATTTGGCGAATTGTCTAATAAGTAAGTTTACAAAGATTAGAGCAAATATCTTCTCGAATAAAATTAATTTAAGCTTTTCTTTCTACTTCCTTAATTTTGCCATTGGAAAGCTAAAGGCACTATCAGAACTCTTTTTTAAAATGTAATCTAATGAACACTGCTATGATTAGAAACAATCAACAGGCTTAGTAAGTTTTATTGGGTATTGATATTCTATTTTTGGAAAGTAATCAAGGCTGATTTGACTCATTGCTATATTTCAAGTCGATTTTCTGCTAGTTTTGACCAATGGTGACGGTGAGGTTGAATGGTAATTAGATGAACGTAATGAAGGAACGAACACAAACACACAAGGAGACACAAAACACCAAGAGGATTATCTTGACTGAGGTTACAGGCGCCAGAGACTAATTTACCTACAGGAATACAGTTTCCAGGGTGTACTATTCAGGACGGAGGTTGACATTTGAGTGTGTTCGAAAAGGTCACACTTACAGCCCAAACGATGCGTAAAAAAGATACGAATTACTAGTGGATACGATGATTAGGTTTGATGAATTCCTCGTGTCCATATCGCTTTCTACACAAGGTAAGAGGGAAATCTCGAGTGAAAGAGAGAGAGAGAGAGATAGAGAGAGAGGGCGTGAGGGAGATACGTTTTAGTCAAACTCGCCTAGGGCCTCCCCTATAATAAAGGGGTCCCGGGTTCGATACCCGGCGGAGGCACAAGTTGTTCGGATCCCACTTTAAACTGTAGGTCCGTCCCGATTAGCCTTACTGTGCATAAAGTGGACTTAAAACAACAAATCAAACAAACAAACAAACTCACCTAATGCCTTACGTTTGTACTGCCCACCCTCATTTATCATTATAGAGCTTCTGCCCACCAGGTCGAAAAATTCTGGCGCCGCCCCTGACAGTCGGCTCGAGAGAATGTAGGTTAACACCACCACTTGGTAATCAGGGGGGTGTAATATGTGGTGTAAGGCACCCAAAAGTCAACTTCCGTAGTACACGCAGGTAACTACAATGTTGCAGGTCAACGAGGCTCTGGCGCCAGGACCTACGGCCAGGATAATCTCCTGTGGGGTTGTGTTGTCCTGTGTTTGCCCTTGTGTGTGCTGAGTGCCCCTTCACAGCCTCAGCTTTTAACTACTTTTACAAATCTGAAGGTCATTAGGTCATCTTACTTCCAATCCCATCAACTTCCCATCTTACCACTCCATGATCAAACGTGCACAGTGTTCCAACTGGAGGACCTCCTTGTTTCCAAACTCTTCAATCTAAGTTTTCTGTTTGTCAGTCCACTTTATGCCCAAATTGGCTATTCGAAACACTTTAAAGTGAACCCTACCACTGGTAATGTGGCTCTACCGGGTTCGAACCCGGATCTCCTCGATTACTAAACATCCCCACTCCCTTGTCCTTGTTTCATTGGGCTAGTCCTCTCATACTGGCAGGAGAGGAAACTCAACTTAATGTGCGTGAGTCCCTGGGCTAATCAGTCAGAAGTCATTTCCTTCCTGTGATTCTCTCTCCTCCGTCCTTTCCTTACGTCATAGTCACGCCACTTACATTAACAATGCCATCTATAGGAGAAACGAGCAAAACAACATACCCTTGCAGATAGAATTGCATATGATTATAACTTCGAAGTCCTAGTCGAATGAAACTTAAGTGTAACAATCAGTGACGGACGTACTATCTCGATGTCACGGTAGAGCCTAAAATCGTGAACTGAGCGGAAAGTACCTGTGAGTTAAATTTTCATCGTGTATCAAGCAGACAGATCTAAATCCCGAATTAAGTTTTTTCACTTTTAAAACCATCCCTCGCACTTTTCTTCAAATTTGGGACTGGACAATGTGTGGTGGTTTAAAAGCTTTCAGCTGATATACCCTGGCCCAGCTAACTGTACAGCAGGGCCGCGCATATCGGCAGAGGGGGAGGAGGAAAATCGAGTGGTGAAAGCGCAGCATTGCCAACCGTACGGTCCTGACCGTACATGTACGTATGTACGGGCCAGACCTTAGTCCGTACGCTAAATGCACGGCTTGTCAAAATTTGCTCTTGCAGTTTTATCACTAATATTTCCCTAAGAAATTCTTAAACCAATCGTACGGACCTGGAGACAAAAATACGGTCCGTTTGCCATGTACGTTCTGTATTATCCTTTTCTAAAGTTTGCAACGCTGCATAGCGAAGGAGGAAATCGGGACAACTCGCGTCGCCCATTACACAATCCCTTTTCTCTCCCTGTTCATTGGTCGAGCCGTCTCGCGTCACTACTTGAGCAGAGACTTGTTCTCGTTCACCTGGTCTACAGTTAGCTGGTACGGATAATAGTTCGTTAATTTTATTTACAGCAGTAGTTAATGATACAATAGAAATATGTAATCATATCTTATATCTCCTAACACTTCTGAAGAATATTTCTGATTCGTTGATCGATCTCTGTGAACAGCTTTCTTCTTTTCTTCCGTTGTGTGCCAAGCTCCAAACGGCATCGTGATTTATTTTGTTGACCAAGTTCAAGATATTAGGTTGTCTGGCACAAACCTTCTTGTTGAACTGTTAATTCCAGCCTTCAACTCCGTCGTTAGGTCAGTGAAGCTGGCCATTGAAGTTCCAGGAGGAAACAGGAAGGTTAGGGTTCTCCAACTATTGACGGACAAAGTATTCGAGAAACTAGACTAGCACCTATCCTGGTGAAGACGGTAGTGGTATCCATCCAGAATCAAACACAGCTTTCGCCTCATACGTCAGTGCCACACCCATCGCACAAGATAACTCAACTTTAGAGAACACAGAAAATAATGACCGAAAGCATGTTTTTGAAATGGCAGCTGAAGTTGAGTTAGAAAATCGGATAACCAATACAAGCTCCACTGGCTATATTAATTGATCATCCTTTCATTTCCGCCGATGTCGCGATACTTGAATGTAAATTTTGCCTCTTCACACGTGCCTCGTAAGCGCTATCTCTATACTTTGTCCCAGCTATATCTCTGGAACAAGCGAACGAAAACAAGTCTCTGCGCAATGTCGAGAGACGGCTCCACCAATGAATAAGTGAGAGGGAATAGGATTGCGTGGAGGTGGAGAAGCGACTGCAGTGACCAGCTTTCGCAGCAGCGTGTACTGCTTCGCATTGCCCACTCGATTCTCCCTTTCTCTGCCGTTGTGCGTGGCCTTGCTCCAGAGAAAGATGGGACAGAGTATATGTGCCAGAGGATGAACTACCCCCAGGCACTAACAGTCGAAACGGGCAATTTTAAGTACAGTACACTTTTACATATAATGACTGTAGTACCCAGAAGGTACTGAAAGACTATACATATGTTGAGTGGAACAAAATAACAATTTAGAACAAACTTTCTTTCCCAGGTTAGGAACGGACATTAAAGTGGAACTTTGGGGGGGGGGGGGGGGACAGTCATAAGATGATTGGAGGAGGAGCGGACGGGGATTCCAATCTTTATACCAAATACTGAAGTTGCCCTTGCAATACGTTATGTACCGCGTAGAAGTTTAACTAATCTGTGGTTTAACCGTATATGGTATGACTACATATTTCATAATCGATTCTGTTTGCTCGATATAGCAAGAATAGCACGACGTGCTATCCTGTGCACGACTATGAAGATCAACATCATCCAAAACTACACAGTCTAGCCTAGTAAAAAATATTCGTGCACGTGAAGGTAGACAATTCAAAACATAAGAATAACAAATGACAACTCATTCTTGATGTGTCCTGTTGAACTGCGATTGGCTGACAAAGGAAACAGCAATTGCAACTGATCAAACTTCGTGAATAAATGATTAAATTTCTGGCTTTTCCAAGCATAGATAAACAAACTGCCAGCAGAAGTAATCGCAAAAGAATATAGGACATTCATTACTGACAGACAGAGCGATTAGAACTTTGTGTGCCAAGTATTAACCTACATTTAGATATATTTCAGGTTCGTGATCATGTCACGGTGATTATTGACTAACACCAGAACTTTGATATATATCTTCTACTGTGACTGCTTATTCGCCTATGGTGGTAATAAGTACTTGTCATTTAGTTTCAAAAATTACACGAGCGTCCGAACACCGGGAAATTATTATGTACACCTTCCTATTACATAATTATGTACAACTTCCGCTTGGTTCGATTTCAAGGTCAAAGTAATCAGGGCTTCAGTTATATTGCTATGATATTATCTCACATTCGTTTGAAGATTCAGCTCACAATTTAAGAATGCGGTACAATTATGGTAATAATCGATTATCTGAATACACTGCATAGCCATTATTTCTAGCAATATTCTGTGACATTGATAAAACTCTGCAAACAGTAAGCATGCTCTGATCCTGAACAGTAATAACCTGGAGGAAATAATACGTTCAATATTGATTTAAAATTCTCCATGTATACAAGCAATTCTTCATTTACTATCTGGAAACTGTTTTCTTCCATGAGGGTGAAAGGTAAAGTAAGAAGGAGGCAATGAACGAAATGGTGCAGAATAAATTATCTTAATCTAAATATAGGAAAATGCTGCGCAATGACATACTCGCTCAACTGAAAGCAAATTGAATTCAATGATAAAATAAACAACACAAAAATTAAAAGGATTAACGAGATGAAAGATCTAAGAGTTATATTTAATTCAAAACTATCAGTTGCAACAAATATTGAAAGGGTCGTAAATGAGGCACACAGAAACCTAAGGTACACAATTAGAATGAGTAAGGAGTTTATGAACAAAGAAATAATGAAAGTAATTTTTAACGCCGTAGTCCGAAGCAAAGTAGAATATGCAGCAGAAATATGGGCTCCTCAGGACAAAAAGTACACGCATAAAATAGAAATGCTACAGTCTAAATTCGTAAGGTACGCCACTTACAAAGAAACAGGAATATATCCCCGATACGAATCATACACTTCCCTCTGTAAACACCTCAACCTGCCTTCTCTCAGCAAAAGAAGGAAGATCCAATTGCTCTGTCTCTTATACAAAATCGTGAACAATAATATTCAAGTGCAACATCTACTAGAACAAATACACATACGTGTTCCTATCTCCAAGACACGATCCAAAGGAGGCCTCTTTTACTGTAGTAACAGAAGATCGAACTATATAATTAAATCGCCTATCAGGAGAATGTGTGAACTGTACAACAGATGTTCCGAAAGGGGACCAAAATTAGATATATTTCACATGCCTACTGAGACATTCAAAGAAGCTATTCAAGGGATGGAAGAATAAATGTCAACCATGTAAATATGAACGTATTCTTTATAAATCTATATTTCTTTCGTAGTTATATAGAACACTGTAATTGGGCATTAGCCTGTTGTGGTCAATGAAAAAAAAATAATAAATATTACGGTAAATTGTTGATGTTAGATTTATAAATTAATAAAAAAGGGACTGTAAAATTATGCTAATATTAATTAATAATTTACCGAATGTTTTGTTTTAAATATTAACTCATTCAAATACTCAGAACGAGTGAGGACCTCAGTTCCAAAATGATTTTTTTAAAATTTTAATTCACTATAGTTCATAATGTAATAAAGACAAGCCCCTAGGTTATCTTCCATTCTTGAATTCTACTGTGTTTATATCAATTTCATATTTCATGTAAATTATAATGCATTATGTAAGTACGTTTCTCTTTATATTTTGTTTTGTCCGTGGTGGTACAGATCTGAAACATTGAGTGTAAAGTTGTTATTTGTACGTTGTAATATTTGAAGTGTTGTGTTCATGTAGGCAATTCTTGTATTTGATAGTTACGTCTGACATTTTATGTTACTTTTTCAATCATACTTGTATTATTATTTTAATGTTTTTGTTTTAGTAACTATACTTTCTTTTGTGTACATTTACAATGTAGGGTTAGTGTTGACATACTTCATGTTTATCAGAAAATATGGAACACTGTAATTGGGCATTCGCCTCTTGTGTTCAAATAAATAAGTAAATAAAGAGGGTATAAGGGTATATGTAATTAAAATTTTATTGCACGCAAATTTTTAAGGGAGCGATAAGACATAACTATTCCTTAAGAATTTGTCTGATCCAAATTTCATCCTCGACTTGTTGAAAGCATAAAAAAAACATGTTATTGCATTCAGATGAAACTAGTGGTCAATGTTACACAGAAATAATTGAAATTATAAAATGAAGGGACAGAGGAGGCCCAGTTAAACAAATCTGTCCCCTTACAGTCCTCTCCAAACAAGGAAAAGTAAATGGATGAATAAATGCTTTTTTTTAGTAGTAGTAACATGCATTTTTCCTTTCGCCTCTGCCTCCGCCACTCAATTTTTATGGCGCCGCCGCTGATTGGCGTTGCAGGGTGCTACCAAGGTCGACACGAGTTTACCACGCACACATGTTTACCACGTCAAGTAAGCTGCGTGTATTTGACGTATCTTGTGAATAATTTAATTCAACACTTATTATACGTGCAGAAGAGGCGAGGGGAGAGTCCAGGAATCTTGGTGATGGTATTGAGCGGGTGCCTACGTTTACTTCTAATTTTATATTTTTCTTATATTTCGTCGCTTTTCTGCCCCTTTTTGGTTATCACAAGATCGTCCTTCACATTCCACACGTATTTTAGTCTAAGGTTTCTAACACATCACGAGAAACAAATGGACTACAGACACACTGTCATTATAGTCATAGGGTTACGCAAGTGCAGTGTCGCAGACAATAATATTGACGTTTGCATCCCTATACTGATAATGCCAAACACAAAGTTGGACTATATTCGAAAAGTAACCAAGGGAGTCTTATCTTGCTTTATACAGCTTGCGCACTGTGGATAAACCAGCAATGGAGATGGTGAAGAGGTGGATGAAAGTATGGTATGGTATGAAAGATGATGGTATCTGTGGTTTCTTGATGGACATTGGTGTCCATAAGCGTGTAAAGGTGGAAGTGCCAACTAGCAATAAGTCGTCAATGAAATGATCGTCCTACGTCCGCAACTACATTTAGCCTTCAATCGCGAGGCCTTTTATTTTGAAAAGTCAAAATATATAAACAAAACAAAAGCGAAGCCCAGTGCGGTGGAGTCACTCAGCCTTAATGGCGGCCAACGATTGAAGTGTCATCTCATCGTGCAAGAGAATATCGCTAATCTGCCACTGTAGCTATCTGCGTAATAAGACATTCTGAGATCCAATCCGGTATATTGTTTCATCCGCTTCATGTTACTAATAATCGAACAAGCATAAGTGGATCATGCACGTTATAATTGGTCCTGGACTTGCCATTAGTGACATGTTGCATGCTGAGACTGCTGTTTGATAAAAATCTCTGGTGGTTGTCATTCCAACGCAAGGAAAAGTGCCGCGTATCTCCTGCATCCTTATGATACCAATACACTAAAATGCACATCATTGAATATGGATGTCAAATGGAACAATTCTCACCTCCTTCACATGTAGGCGAAAATCCCTGCAGGAATTTCCTCACATCTTGCAACACGCCTATGAGCAACAGAATTGTTTTTACGCAGTTCTAATTTTTAATCTAATCGGAACAGAAAAATGACAAGCCATGTGGTACACCTGTATATTAATTTCAGTAATTATTGATTATAATCAACGAAGAGGCAATTCAATAAACTTAATCTAATAGAAGTATTAATTTTCCAGATCAGTCATTCTCCAGGGCTTTTACTATTGATAACCATTACAATCACTAGTAGCCAGATCTAAAAATATTTTTACTGTTTCATGGTAGCAGCTACAGAATTAGCCTAGTGGAGGAGGCACATTGCACAGTAGCTTGGATCCCACTTCATTCTGTAGCCTGTATGTTCTGTCCCGATTAAGCTATCTAATCGAGGGGTGGAGGCACATAGTGGTTCGGATTCCACTTTAAACTGTAGGTTCATTCCCGATTAGCCTTTCTGTGTATAAAGTGGACTTAAAACAACAATCAAGCAAGCAATCAAACCGATTAACCTATCTGTGCACAAAGCGAACTTTTTTTTTAAAAAAAATATTTTTAAAGAACTCACTATCGATGAGAGCCAACCATATGTAAGACATTTGTTCACTTCGGTATAAACTTAGTAGTTGCTGATTACAGCAGAAAAACCAACTATTTGCTACATTTCAAATAGCTAAAGTTTTGGCAGTGATCAGAATGCTACATTTTAAAAGTAGCTTCGCTACAGCTACAGCTACATTTACCAAAAAGTAGCCCGTTACGCTACTCCTGTTCTCTATTCGCTACGCTTGCGCTACTTCTGCATAAAAAATTAAACAACTATATATATATTCAAAAGAAGCCTCCTAGTATGATAGTTCTACTTCTGGAAAATAGATTGTTATTTATTATCATGATTACCGTCATTCGATAATTTTGATAGCAGTGTTATTTCAGTTACTTATTTTTACTATAGTGTTTGAGAATAACGTACCTATGTAAGTGGTACATAAATTCAAATTTCATATATGAGCATTGCAATTAGAGTGTTACCCAAATTAATGATTACAACTGTACATAAATAAAATTTGGTAGGATTATTTATGTTTATATATTTTTCTTGAGAATAAAAAGGTGCAATAATTAGAGGCTATGATCTGTAATGATAATTTTTCTTAAATATTCCTGCTACCCATGTGGAAGAGCAGGACCCCATGGCGGAGTGGTTAGCACATCGCGCTATGACGCCAAGAGTCCTGGGTTCGAATCCCGGCCTGGCGTGGATGTTTGTGAGTGTCCATTCATCAATTTCATCATATCATCACTCATTCGCAAACTAGCGCAAAAGGTGCAGTAAAATAAATAAATAAATAAATAAATAAAGCCCACGTGGAAGATTAATGAAACGAGGTCTTACATGTGTGCGTGTTCTCACGAAGTCATATCAAAAATATTTCTGTCGCTGATTACTTTTAAAAAAATAATTGGAATTATCATATGTATTGAAATTAACTATAACGTGTTGTGCAAAATTGGAATAACATAAAATGTGATAGTGTGATATTTATCAATTTTATCTTCTTAGCCTTTAAACGAAATATTAATTTGGGTCGGGGGGGTATGTTTGCTCGAACCTTGGGAATAGCTGGGGGATGCTTCTATAGTATAAATGAGAAACAGGTGGAGCAATGCTTTACCTAAGTTCTCCTGTTGTGACTGCTTCCCTGAAGACACAGTGGAAATGTTGTCACCTTGTAATGAAAGGGCCCCAGGTTCAATACCCAACGGAGGCACATACTGGTTTGGATCCAGTCTTGATTAGCTTATCTGTGCATAAAGTGAACTCAAAACAAAAACTAGGAAAGATGCCTAGTTGGGAGAATGGGATCCTCCTGTTCCTCCATTCCCCAAAGTGCCCATGATCGTTCATCATTCTTCCTCATTCTCACAATTAGCCAAACGAGGCAGAAAGCGACTACAGATAAAGAGAATTACTAAATAAACCATTCATCTTCATTGTCATGTTTAGCGAAAGTTACAGATAAGCGACGTAAAAGTAGGGAAAAAACATTTGGAAACTGAATATTAACTAAAGAAAATTGTCATTTCTGCAGAAAAGTCAATAAATAACTCGAACGTACTTTGTTACAATATCATAAAATATATTGAGGAAACTGATATGTAAACCCGAGTGTTCTAAACGTATTGTAGTTTCAAAATTTGTAAACAAATATTATGACGAGAATAATTGTCATTCCAGAAAGTGTATGTCTATCGTTCTTGTAACAATAATATCTTGCTTGGTAGCGTCGTCGCCTTGTAATCAAGGGGTCCCGGGTTCGATACCCGGTGGAAGCACATGGCACAGTAGTTCGGATCCCACTTAAAACCGTAGGTCCAGTCCCGATTAGCCTTACTGTGCATAAAGTGGACTTAAAAAACAACTCAAATAATATCTTGCTGGTGAGATGCTATATACTGGCATAGATCAATGCTGTTAACATACTGACGTAACGTACTAACGTACTGTTAACATTGATTACTGGCACTCTTCTTTGGCCATTTTAGTGGAAAATGGATCGCTCATTTTTGCACTGCAAGTTGTGTTTTACACAGTAATTAATGACATTTTGCAGTCTCTTGCACCATGGATATCCTCAGGATTTATTCCGGGGCTGGTGTAAGCGAGGCATTTTTAAGGGGTGCCGCAAACGAGGCATGTTCCTCCTCAAAATAGCAGCTCAAAAAAAGTAGCTGTTGGCTGGAATATATTCATATATGTTGGTTAGTCATCTGGATATTATAATTATTCAGATGCGAAATAAATAAATTACGCAGATATCTATAATCTGCGATATCAAGATATTTATAATCTAGACTCTAGATTATCCATATTTCCATGTAATATACTTTGTCTTTTTGAACATCCTGCAAAAGTAAGTATTATTGTCGATTTTTTACGCTCTTACCACATTCAAAATTTACCTCAAAATGCTGAGAAGAAATGTAGCTGTAGCGAAATTTTCCCTACAACTACAGGAATTTTGTAGCTTCGCTACAGCTACAGCACCAATTTTGAAAATGTAGCGCCGCTACAAATACAGCTACAAATTTTGTAGCTAGCTACAGTAGCGACGCTACAAGTAGTGCGCTACTTCCGACCACTGAGTTTCGCTGACAAGCTTTTACAGCTTCGATTTTCAGAACTCCTTTCTTCGGTTTTCTCCAATCTAGAAAAAAATTAAGGATTAGCTTCAAATCACATCTTGGTACGTTCGGGGAACATGTTCCTATTTTGTATCCAAATTTGTAAAGAGAGATATAACCATTGAAGAAAGATGAGAGATATTTTGTTGGTTAGTTCTTTTTACGCATCCCTCAAGAAAAGGCCAAAACTGCAACAAAATTTCCCCTCCCTGTACGCCCCTGTTTTCTCACGTTACAGACCTCACTCATATGTGAATTGTAGATTTTAATATGTTCTTACTTATTACGCATGAAAAGACATAACTTCTCTTACTAACAGTCGCCCAGGGCACTTGAACCTGCATTCTGATATCCTCGCACTTCTTGTTCAGTACAGTAAACATACAAATATAAAACCTGCAAAAATCTTTAATTCTTGTCATGACTACAATAAAAAAGAAATAAAAAGGAAAATATTGGTTTCCTTTAAATTTGGGCACTGGTGAAAAATTAATTTGGAGCGCACAGATATTCTATGCCAAATTTTATTACATAATGCAACTTTGTTTGTAGGACTATATGTTTTTGAAATTCGAAATAAAAATGTTTTCGACCCACCTTATTTTACTTGAAGACTAGCTTTGACGACCGAGGCATCATTGTCCATGCCCCAAACACGTGTTAAGCCAATTCGATCACAAGGACTCGATCGGTTCAATATTTAATCAGCTTATGTTACGAACACTAGTAACATAAGCTGATTACGCTTAAGCGAAAGCGTGAAGAATGGAGCCGTGGGTGGACGTTTGCATGATTTATTCCAGGGCGGACAAGCAAGGGATTGTTTTTGTCCCCAAAACAGTGCTACCCCCTAACATTACTTGGATTTGAAATCTTAAGACGCGAACCAGTCTTGTAATTATCAGTCATTTACAATAATTAATTAATGAAAATACTGTGATTGAAACGAAAGTTCGCGTGAGAAATATGTAATTTTCGAGTAACATTTACTTTGCAAAGGGTGCGTGCCCTTTAGTCCTTCTTACGGAGGTGCGGCCCATACATACAGCAGCGAAGAGTTGGAAGTAATTTCATTGATGAATTGTATCACATGCCATGATAATAAACGTGATTATACATTCGGGTATTCAAAAGAAATGCATACAGGTATTGAACGTACCCAGATCAATTTATCAACAACTGTTAATGCCATAAAAGTGGTGCACCCTCTTCCGTGTCTATTTTCATCTCAATAGCAGCAATATTAAAAAAGGGAAACTCTATTATAGAGTATATTAATGTTAGTGTTATAACTTTTGGAGAGCAAGACCGAAAGAGCATTTATTAAAAATCGTGGTGGTTTTTCAAACATTGTACAAAACGTGCTCCTCATAGCAGTGTAACATGGCAACTCTCCATAGCACATTAACATCCCTTACATTCAATACTCTGGCACCGACAATGCTAATAACTTTAACAGGTAATAATAAAAATACTATTTACTAAGTAAATCGCGTTGTACCCTTATCTCCCCATGGAACCCCCATGGAGAATTACAGATCTAAACTACCGTGGCGCAATCGTGACCTGCAAAGTGGCATTTAACTGGGTGATATTTGTTCCTCAACGTTGAATTTCTAAAAAATACAAGATTTGATAAAATAATATCAGAGCAATGCAAAAGATCAACATTTCACTGAAAATAAAAGTGTGCGTGTTGTGTATGTTTGTGAACTACTAGATATATGTTACAATTTAATAACAGAGAATCTATTATAATGTCACAATCTACAAGTTACGAGGTAAAATGTATTTTCAATTAATGTCACTTTCTGCGTGGAGATGATAATAATAATAATTCCCGTGTATAACTGTTATTTTGTTCATAAAGCAAAGAATACAAAAGTGAAACTTGATTTAGGTCGTTTTAAAAAATATATATAATTTAGTATGCAGTCACACTTCGACTAAGTGGACAACACCGAAATCTATATTTAGAATTTTATAACTTCAAGTTTGCAACCAGTCATACAGTTAGTTTTCTCTTTTCGAGTTTAGTTTTTGTCCATTTAAAAGTATTGTTATGGAGGGAGGGGGGGATATTTTTCAGTCAGCGCATATGTTATATTGCATTTAATATCTCAAGTGCTTATTACATCACTCCCACTACCGCCAAGACAGAGAATGTGTGGAGCACCACCTTTACACCCAATATATGCTTTCATGGCACGGTGTAAAGTACAGGGTAAAGCTTTTGGTGAAAGTTCCTATTGACGCCTCGAATTCCGACACATGCGAGCACAGGGAGAAAAGTGAAACACCCAAAATTTGCCGCCCACGTGTAAACTTAGCACTGAAACAAGACACACAGATCGAAAACAATACTTACGAACAGGCAGCTTGTAGAAGACCCCGCCTTGCAACCACGAGAGTTCCAGCGAATTGTCCAGTGGCAGCCGCTTCGAACCTATGCAATGAAACGAGCGCTGTTGCTCAACATTCCTTCGACCGTTGCCGAGTCGATTTCGATCGAATAATATTAACGTTCCATGCGCCGAACGTTACGTGTCCGTCTCAGAGTCAACGATAGGTTATAAGGTAATTGTTAATAACCTCATTCATTTCTCCCATTGGTTCTGTTTTCTAGAGCACTTCAACCTGCTCTGTATCTGTCATACAGTATTTGCTTCGACCCAATGCAATAAAGAAAACGTCTTTTCTCTTGAAGTTCCCCCATTAGAGGCCAACAATGGTGGTAAGTTAGCTTCAAGAGTGTCGATCATGCCAATGGTGCATTGTCAATATTCTGAACGTGAAAGGTTAATACTTTATTAATGATCTCTCAAGACTTTGACATAATTGTATGTCCAAACAATTCTAGTACAGCCAAATTTACAGGTTAAGTTTGACTGTAAGAAGTCTTTCTTCTGCCCCTCATGAGTAAGTAAACCTCATTTTGCCTTCTCCCTTGGTGATTCTTGGCATTATGTTTCACTGATTCGATCCGAACTTTCTTGTATTTACTTACAGTCATGGACACATCTGGGTTGTAATAGTCCCATTAAAATTCAATGGGGTTGTTACAACTCAGAAGAGTCCGTGATTTAATATTCCACATTCATGCTAATATTTTTACATGGAACGAACAAGCTGTTTAGAACTCACATAATTTCAAGTCTCCCATAATCTTACAAAACTGTTTCTCTTGTCGTATAAATATTCACCTGTATCACATAACTCCAAACTCGTCCCTCTAAATCTTCGGCTTTAACTCCTTCAATCATAACATTCACATCTTCCTGTTTCCCATTTTCGTTAGTATTACGATAACCTCTTTTGTCCTAATCGTCCTTTCGATTCAAGAACTATGTCATCAGAAACATCAGCTACAGGATTCTCAAATCTATATACGTACATTGGAAATTCATCTTTATTGATCCTGGTTAGAATTCGACAAGAATACACAAGGTGGACCTAACACAAACTGTTGGAAAATACATGTGAGGTGTAGTACTAGGGTGAATCAAATATAAACGGGAATTTATTTTTCATAATTTATTGAAACCAAATACAAATACAAAACAAAGTAATTACTTTTCTACATAGCTCCCTTGAACTGAAATGCACTTTTGCCAGCGGATAGGGAGTTTGGCAATCTCTTTGTCCCAGAAAGTTCTCGGTCGTGTGTGCAGCCAGTTGCACACGAACTCTTCCACTTCTGCGTCAGCCTGAACACGCTTATCTCCGAGTGCTTCTTTCAGGGGTCCAAACAAGTGATAATCACAAGGGGATAAGTCTGGACTGTATGGAGGATGTTTAAGTGGTGTCCAATGAATTTCGTCCAGTTTGTCACGTGTTGCACCAACTGTGTGAGGTCTGGCGTTGTCATGAAGCAGCAGAACACTTCTGATGGGTGTACCACGTCATTTGGTCCGATAAGCAGCCTTAACACTTTCCAGGAGTTGACAATAGTAAGCAGCATTTACTGTTCTTCTTTCATGAAGTAAATCAATAAAAATGACACCTCTGAAATACCAAAAAACTGTGGCAAGAATCTTCCCAGCTGATGCGTAGCTTTTGGCCTCGTCTGGCCCAGCCTCTTCTTTTTTCCGCCACTCCTTGCTGGCCTGTTTTGACTCTGGTGTGTAGTGGTGGACCCAAGTTTCATCACAGGTGACAAGACGGTGCAAAAATTCATCCCCTTCTCTCTCATAACGAACCAGGAGCCTTTGAGAGATTTCCAGTCGAACCTTTTTCTGCTCCTCAGTGAGGAGGCGTGGGACCCACCTCGAAGCGATTTTTCTGTAGCCCAAGTTCTCATGAATGATCGTGTGAGCACTACCATAACTTATGCCCACTGCAGATGAAATTTCACTGACTGCCAAGCGACGGTCACCTTCAATCAAGTCCTGAACAGCCTGAATGTTTTCTTGAGTGATGCTTTTCCTTGGCCGCCGTTGATGTCTTTCATTTTCCACAGTTTCCCGTCCTCCCAAAAACATGTTGTGCCGTTCATACACACGAGTCTTTGAAAGGGCGGACTCACCAAACTGTGCTCAAAGTCTGGTCAAAATTTCACTTGGTTTTACCTCTTCGTTTGTAAGAAATTTGATAATGATGCGTTGCGCAATGGACGGGTGTGCCTCCTGCTCACTCATCGTGCTACTGACTGATGTTAAAAGTTGACAAGGACTCCAGGGAAGGAACAGACTCCAGGTACACCCACTATCATCACCTCAAGGCCACAGGACTCCACCACACTTTCCCTGCAAGTAAGAAATAAATTCCCGTTTATATTTGATTCACCCACGTAGTTACTGTAGTCACAGGAAGTAACAGATATTTCTTGTTTATACAATATATTCTTCAGTGGTGAAGCGTGACATTTTTATGTAGTCATCGTAAGATTTGCCAAACATCAACGGAGAGGGGAGTGGGGGCCCAATATCTCTCTGCGACAAACGCCAAGGTCATTGCCAATTCAATGTAAAAGCTCATACCACAGACCTTACGACTACAAAACCGCCAATTATTGTTTTGATAATGAAAAGCAGATTCATATCGTTCAATGTGTGCTTTTCCTCTCAACAAGTGGAAATAGCAGACATTCGAGTGGTGTGCCAAGGATTTTCGAAGAGGGGGGGGGGTTATGTTACGTGTACATTTTAGTAGTCCTCATTTTGCCATATTTTCCTGCCTTTTCTTTCTTCTTTTTTTCCAAAGAATATTGAGCCTAAGCAGAATTATGATCCTCACCACCCCTCCTTGAGCACGCCACTGAACACTCGAAAGAATCTTGATGACTCCAGACAAACCCTGCCGTGGCTTTAAACATGGGGATGGAGGCTGAAAAATGGGTCTGTTATGACCCAGACCTTCAAGAGTGGGGGAAAGTACAGGTCGTTGGACCTGTCTGCCTGTTCGGAAGCGTTCGGCTGTTCTCGGCACCGACAGAGACCAGAGAGATTCGCACCATTCTGCGATGAGCTGGGCCGACGAACATTATTGCCTTAAATAGGAAACCTGGCGGGAGGGTTCGGCTCGAGGGGTAGTACTGGGGCCTCATTTCGATGCGCTAAGATTAGCGAATCTCTTGCGTATTTCGAGCTGTTTCATGCTGTTGCTTCGCTTATTTCGCACAAATATGCGAGTATTCTGACTTATTATCTTAACTGCTTCTCTAAAATACAATTTTCATTATTTTGCGGGGCCTCCCCCATGGCGCAGTGGTAGCGTCATTGCCTTGTAATCAAGGGGCCCCGGGTTCGATACCCGGTGGAGGCACAAGTGGTTCGGATTCCAGTTTAAACTGTAGGTCCAGTCCCGATTAGCCTTACTGCGCATAAAGTGGACTTAAAACACCAAATCAAAGTTTTTCTTGGTCATCGCCGCATCTCCCGATGACCGGACGCCTCGCCTCTGATATCCTCATCATCCGCTCTCTACTCGTGATTAACCTAGAGAGGCAGAACACTATAGAAAACTAATCACACTAACAACTACAACGCGATAATTTATTACCATGCCAATAAGTCAGTTTCAGCCATTGAACTGTGTGTGTGTGTGTGTGTGTGTGTGTATATATATATATATATATATATATATATATATATATATATATATATATGTATATAGTTCAATGGTTTCAGGAAAGAAGCGATGTCATGCTTTTAACACTGCTCTAGATGCACTGCATAAATAAAACGGAATTTAAAAGTTATGAAAAGCTGCAGTTGTAGAAGCGTCTGATTGATTTAGTTTATTTTGCTTCGTTTTTTTGCCACTTTCACTAATTGCGAAGATGAGGATGAGTTTTGATATAATGAAATTGATGAAGGAACACTCACAAAGAACACCCATGCCCAGACCAGGATTCGAACCCGGAACACCTGGTGTCGTAGTGAATTGTGATAAGAACTCTGCCAGGGAGGTAGGCTATAGTGGAACCACAAGGAAAGAAACCTGCGCAGACCCCATCGCGCTGGCGGGTGGGGGAAAAAGACAGGGAGAAGGAGACTTCAACCCAGCTCACGTTAGTGTTGCCAGACCTATTGATTTCTCGGGAGAATTCCTTAATAAACTATTGGTATGGAACCTCCAACGGCTTGCTCAAAAACACACTTCCTGCTCATCTTACTTGAACATGGAGGGGAGAGGAAGAGTGGAACTCCACTCAGTCGTGAAAAGTGCTGTTTGAACTGTGAAATTATGCCAAACGATACTCCACTGTGCTAGGACATTATTATTATTTTATTACTATTACTACATTAACATTACTATTTTTAGATGGTTGTATTTTATCCCACCCGAAAATCTATTTCTATTTTAGTTATTTTACGGCGCTTTTGTGCCTCTACGGGTAAGTACGACAACATGGATGAATGAAAAACTGATGAAATGGATGGAGTGACACAAACACAGTGAAACGTCCTTGCCTTACTAGGTAGAAACACTGACTTCGTAGCGTGGGCAAATTATTTTATACATGTATATGTGTGTGTGTGGCTATTATATATTAAATGCAGCAACATAGAGGCAGCATAACTGACGAATAAAGCATGTGAGTGTTAATAACAAGAAATTTGCTAGAGAACGAAGCGGCATAGTTAAATTACAAAGGAAATAATGCACCCCCTCGCCCGTAGTTGCTTGAAAATACTTAATTTTCTATCCTTAATATACAATTCTATACTTAAATAATTAATTTTCTACAAAATTATATAGCGGCATGGACGTCCAGAAGGAAGCAAGGTTGGTAGCCACCCCCTCCCCTTCTGGAAAATGAATGTTGACATAAAAGTACCTATTATTTCAGACGTATGAGTTGATTTCAGTCGCAGTAATTTACATCCATTATTATAATAGGGATGTAGGAACGTGATAATTTCAAACTCAAGTAGTGTTTTCTGAGAGGGCAACATTATTACGGGGTAATATGCCTCGTTTACCCGCCTGATAAAAATATATTGTTTCCCCCTCGCTGGAAAAAATCTGCAGACATCCCCTTGCCCCTCCCCCCCCCGCACCCCAGTGCGCACGCCTATGCCGCCCCAAGAAGGTCGTTCATCCGCTACTCTTAGATCATCGGATTTTGTAGCAGATCTTCTGGTTTCCCAAGGAACAATCTCCCGATTTTTTTAAGTCTGACCTGGCAACACTGCACCGAGCACCGATAACGGCAGGGAAGATGCGCGAACGCTTTTGAGGGAAGGTTTTTTTCCTTGTGGTCGAGCTATAGAAGCATCTGAGCAAACGTAAAACACGTGTCCCTCGGTCGTCTCCCTCGACCACAAAATGGAATGACGGCCCGCCCTTTCAATTCACCACATAACAACAATGCATATCACACTCCAGGGAAAACAGCAAGCTACTCGCCGCGAACAAATTTATTTAACAGAATGGGTTTCGCTTCTGGACAAGCTGTAAATGACCTCTCCACGTAGCAAGATAAAACTGAAACACAGTATCTGAAGAGAATAGCCCAAAATAGCTATTGTTGTTTCCAATACAAATATATAAACAGCACAAAAATAACAACTACAGTTTAAAAGAGGATCCGAACTTTAGTTTGTTTGGTCAAAATATGTTGGATGTGTCTTGATAACTAGCGTAGTGGTAACGTCGTCGCCTTGTAATCAAAAGGGTGCCAGGTTCAATACCAGCTGGAGGCATATAGTAGCTAGAATCCCACTTTAAGTTGAAGGTTCAGTTCCGATTAGCCTATCTGGACATAAAGTGAACTTAAAAAGAACTGTGCTCTAGCGTAGATATAACTTTTGTTTATACACAAACACACAAAAGCACAGGGTGCCTCTACGATGGCGTAGTGGTATTATCGCCGTCTTGTATTAAAGGGGTTCCGGGTTCCATACCCGGTGAGGGCACATAGTGGTTCGGATCCTCTTTTAAACTGTAGGTCCTGTCCTGAATACATTTTTTGTGTGCATAAAGTGGACTTAAACAAACTCAACAGCAAGTACAAGATTATGTCAAAGCACCTCGAAAACGAGTTTATCTGCCATCAACACATCCCATTTTGATCACATTTGCGGCATCTGTTCTCTCAGGTTCTCTGAGCGTTCATCTAAAGTTTTTTGCGAGAAAA
This sequence comes from Lepisma saccharinum, assembly GCF_977018435.1. Taxonomy (NCBI): domain Eukaryota; kingdom Metazoa; phylum Arthropoda; class Insecta; order Zygentoma; family Lepismatidae; genus Lepisma; species Lepisma saccharinum. Next base: position 117,611,104 of record NC_139229.1, read on the forward strand.
ACGCACCATTCTCTGAGTTACGCTTTTAATAGATTATAGTCGATAATTATCTCTGCTTCGAGCTACAGAACAGATATAGATACAGAACTACTTGGAAATTTTCAACTTTTGGATATTTTAATTTATCTCTTGTGTCCAGATAACGTAAATCATTTCCAGCACTAACGTATTTCAAAGATTCGAAATAACCTAACAACAAATTGACTCGTCATGTGCATCATAATTATTGCAATGTCCACAGGGTGGACATTGACCTGAATTCTAGCAGACAACGCCATGGAACTTACAATCTGAAATACAATAACGTCGTTTCCTTAGCATTATGCGAAGGGGTGAATATCCTCTCCTTCCCCATCGATCCATGAAGCTAATTCATCATCACCAACAGCGAATAGGAGGAAAACGTTACAAACACGGTGATTTGCTATTGATGCTCCTTATGTAATGTTATGTTGTCGCCAGACGCGTTCCCTTGTACTGGATCTCGTCACCTGAAGGAAGGTCATTGATTGGTGAACAACCAGGAAAAGTAAAATTATACAATATTTTGGAATGTAAGATCTGACAAATTCTAGACCATTCATACAAAAATTATCCCTACTTACACAGCCCTTGCACAGAAATTGCGCACACGATATGATCATGCGACTGTACAGTGGGATGCATAAGTATTATTATTTCAATCAATCAGTTCATTCATTTTTCTAACATCACGTGTGTAAGAAATGAAATTGTACTTATGCTGGTACGGTACAGTGATTGTTAACTGCAGTTTTGTATCGTTGTCATTTTCGTCTCATTTCATTTTGTTTCAATTATTGAATATCTCATTGCATAAAAGAAAGCGATTGAACATGGCAAAGTACAATTTGCCTGGTAGTACAGGGTGGGGAAGAATTAATAGTAGGATACAAGCAGGGCAGTATATTGTAAGTAATAGAAGATTATTATTATTTATATCGTAACGAACCTTAAAGTGGCGTCGCGGGGAGTAAATCGTTGGGTGTTCACACCCAGTCTAAATTCAGAGAAAATTTTACCCTCGTCCCGTGTTCACACTCAGCCTAAATTTACAGGAACCCTCCCCCAAGACCGGGGGATACAAACACATTTAGAACCAATTTGTTGATCACAATCACAGAGAAGAAAACCGTAAATTTGGACAACTGATTAATTGAGCATACAAAAAGGCGAAATTTGAGCCAAGAATCGAAGCTATGACTTCCGTTTTTAGAGTGCCCTACACTAGCCAAGTAATAAGATTATCTCGGTATTTGTCTAGAGTTTCTGAGGGCAAAAATAGTAAGCAAATTTAATAAACATTAAGAGCTGAAACTTTTCAAGTTGACGCTACCAAGAACTATCAGCTATTCTGCGTTAATACTCGCAAAAACATATCACTGTTTACCAAGTTTTAAACAAGGCTACAAAAACCTATGCTGATCGATTTGATTAACGCCATTCATCCGGACGTTATGACAGAAGATGACAGAACGCAGGAAAGCCCTAGAAAGTGGTAAGCAGCGTTCATCAAATGTATCACTCCACCATCCATCGGGAGTGACTGAAGGAGGCCACGGATAACCTCAGAATATCGAGCCACGAAATTTTAACCCACGACCTCCCAAATGTGAATCATTGATACATCAACCACTAATTCAGAAAGAACACATGCTGACCACACGTCACCCCATTACCGGTTGAAGAACTCCACACCTCTAGGTAGGATTGTGGAAGGGAGACTGGCAGTCGAAAGATATGCCAAGGCCCTTCGAGGGCTGTCGCGCCATGGGTTTACATATAATAAATAAAATATACCTTGGGCGTCTTTTCAGCAAATGTTTAAGAATTCCTCTGCTTTTTTAAATAAACCTTTTTCTCCTTTATTGTATAAATATAATTTATATTTTAGTTATACAAATTTGAACGGTACAGAACTGTTCTAGTGAAGTCAGAATATATTTCGTTAATAAATTTTAGAGTACAAGGAAAAAAATAATAAACTAAAGTAAAACAAGAAATATGAATAATTAAAATAATTCATGTTTTATGAAGAATATGAACCTGGGACCTTGTACGATTCGTACAGATCTCGTACAGCGAGCGAAGATACTGGCAGAGTTGCCAATGTATGTAAGTAAATGTTTGTATTATCCGTGTCTGTGTGTAATGGAGTAATGCGTGGATTCTTTAAACATTAAATATTTTAAAAATAATTTGAAATCCTCCACGAAACCTGCAGAATCTTCGTTTTTTTTGTCCTTGCCCTGAGCTGACCCTTCTGTCACTTTTAAATTATTGCCTCAGCGTGAGGAGAGAAACAGATGAAGAAAGGAACACGGTCAACTTGAACAGGACAGAGGGTCAAAAACAGCGTGAGATGACACTTCCAGAGTTAACCTCGATAACATTTCATTGTATTGTAGTATCCAAGACATCCACATCCAAAACGAACCATTCATCTTACAATATATATATATATATATATATATGTATGTATGTATGTATGTATGTATATATATATGTCCTCCTCCTTGGACCTGCGGTCTAAGGCACTGTGGTTTGGGCTCCGACAGCAGGACGGCATGGGTTCGGGTCCACCTGGGTTCAGTCTGGATTTTCGGCTTGTGTATAGGGCCGGTGGCTACCCACTATCGTGAGGAAATTGGGGAGCTACGAGTGAGTAGCGTAGCCCGGTCACGGATATCTCCTATAACGGATGGTGATTCGACGTGCACACCACACGTCACCCCATTACGGATTGAAGAACTGCACAGCTCTAGGTGTATGATTGTGGGAGGGAGATCAAGGACCTTTGAGGGCTGTCGCGCCATGGGTTATTATAAATACAATAAATAAAATAAACCTTCGAATGTTTAAGGATTCCTCTGCTTTTTAAATAAACCTTTTCTCCTTTATTCTATTAATATAATTTATGATTTACTTATACAAATTTGAACGTTAATAAATTTTAGAGTACAAGGAAAAAATTATAAACTAAAGTAAAACAAGAAATATGAATAATTATAATAATTAATGTTTTATGAAGAATACGAACCTGGGACCTTGTACTGTGCTAGCCAGTCAGCCAGAACGCCCACCGAAAATCCATTTACAAGACACAGGCCAATTTTTATTTACTGTGAAATATTATAGTTTCCGCTTAACACCCCTCCTCGCCCCCCTCGCCCCCCTCGCCCGTCAATGCCCTCAAAAACAAGGAAACATTACTAAGGTAAACAATACATCTTTTTCCCGTTTAAATCATTGAAATGCCTTACTTCTCTCCTCATAGGAAATTATTTTGCCTGTTGCTAAGAATTAACCTCCACCATTTCCACTAACCATGATATCGACGAATATGTTTGATTTTTTTTTAAAAAATTCAATAGCCATTTGTAATTTCACAGCAGCTTGGTAAGTAAGTCTCTGGCAATGCTCAAACTTCATGATGCGAATTGCAATTCGGGAGCCGGTCTCCGTAGCGGAGTGGTTAGCACATCGCGCTACGAAGCCAGGGCTCCCGGGTTCGAATCCTGGCCTGGGCATGGATGTTTGTGTCAGTTCATCAATTCCATCATATCATCATTCATCCCCATCTTCGGAAATTAGCCAAAAGTGACACAAAAAGCGAAATACAATAAAGCAAATCAATCAAACAAGCAATTCGCGAAACTTAAAATTATTGTTTTAAAATTTACCTGTAGGAGTTCATAACAATTATTTCTTTTCAATATCCATACTCGCTTACATGTGTGCCAAGATAAATATTAGTTTCTACTAGCAGTGTCTTCGTCGTCTTTCTTTTTGACTTGTCTACATTATCCGAAGGATTAAGCAACAATTTTAAATGTCGATGTTAAGTGTAAATCTGCTCATTTTGGTGATATAGTGTTTTAAATCATAAAACCTGCGCCATGCAAGGCTTTGGGTGCGCGACAACTATTTGGAATGTTGTTGAGGAAGTTTGCGCCTTTAATTTTTGGCGAAATGTATTGGAAATTAAAGATAGGCTATTAGGCTAAATCATTGAAGATCTTAGGAATTACTATAACAATACATGCAAACAGTGATGGCATTACTTGACGACTGCTTACTTTTTCTCAATACAGAAGCTAAACGAAACGCACCTCGGCTGCTATCGACATTCTCCGAACAGTTGCTGCCATCTGTTGAGTTTTCTTTCGGAAGGGCACGTGCTCCGATTCCAAATTTTCCCTCTTGCTTTTGGCTTCTTCCGTCGAGCTAAACACGGGAAGAATACAGCAGAGGGAGTTCACTGCGCCAGAGGTGCACCGGGCTCTCGCTGCCTAACCTGGCGAGCTTTTCTTGTCAACAGTCGGGGGAAATTGGGAAATTTGAAGCATTGTGAAGACTTTATGAACGAAAAAAATAGCTGCTTTGTAAAATAAGTATATTGAACTGTAGTGTTTTATTTTGCAGAAAATAAAACAAATTGAAAATTTTCCGTTTTCGGTTGGGGGTTCGTGTTCTCCGTGAACCCCCTTCAGGCGACGAATCTGTTTATATATCATGAAAACATAGGTAAAAAGATATGTCACTTTGTTATCACAGACTACAATCACTTTACCATGAACACAATGCAGGATAGGTGATCATTATGTTGAATGCATTCCTCCAAGAGTCGAATTAATGCTTGAATCACACGAATTCGCATGTCCAAGGGGATTTCTTGCACCGCTTCTCGAATACGGTTCTTAAGATCAACCAATGTCGAAGGATGAGTACGAGGACGGGATTCTCTCGAATTGCCCGTGGTCAACCCCCTCCCCCAGGATCCGGCGCGGAAACCGCCTTTATGGCAGTGACCCTCTGTTGGCGCGTTTTCCTACGACGGAACTCGCGGTCAAACAACCAATTAGGCCTTCTTGGGCAAGAAGTGGCAACCTTAAAAATCCCCATCCCAAAACAGCCAGCAGGCAAACAGGATTTTGTCAAAATAACCGTTCTGCGCTGTGAATGGACATCGGTTGGTACAGCGGCCGGAGAATAGATGGTGCCAAGGTACAGTGGGATGCACAGGTAGTATACTCGACAAAATTGTCCATGTTCATTACTTCTTCTCTTGCATCCCACATGTTTTTAAGAAATGGAGTTTTACGTGTGTTGTTGCAGAGGTTGCCAGCAGCTTGTTTACGTCATAGCGTAATAATGATACGCTAATGAGATGATAAACACGGCGATGGACAATTTTCTCAGTAATATTTTATGCATCCCACTGTACAAAACAAACTTTTGAGACCTTCTCTATCCCCAGTGTGATTCAAATAGTCATGTTGCACTGCCAAATGCCATGAACACGTACATTATCCTTGAATGGATACGACGGTTTTATCGCACCAAAAGAAAAAGAAAAACACATTTAGAAAGTCATATTACACTAATATACGAGAATTACCATTTCTCTATTCGTAAGAAATTTCAAACCTAGACTATTTATCCATTCGGTAAAGTCATTGGCGATTTTTCCGTAAATCGATATACGGAAGGCTATTGTGGACTGGCAATAAGTTAGACTAAATAATCGTTTACATCGTTAGTTTCTACTATTGTACCGGTATTATTAACTTATAATTATTCTTATGCCAACTTTAATAAGAGTCGAACGTTGCACGACACATCTAAAATAAGAATAAACTATCAATACTGTACTGCTTTCAGTGGCTTTGAGCAAACAGTTTTTCTTCATACAGTGCAAACAATTACGTAAAGCATAGAAGATACACAGCAATAATCTGTAAATAAACCATTCTCTCTGTAGCGAACGAACTCTGTAAGTGACGTCATACCATGAATGAATATTATTCAATCTTAAGCAAACTGTGTTTCGACCTTTTTTGATTAGACAAAGCAGCTCGGAAAACGTTTTCCGTTGTCATAGCGGCCATGCATCGCTAATTCATATTGAAAGCGCACGAAACAAATTCGACCAAAATCGATTGTGTAAACTAGAAAAACAGAACATATTAGATATGGGAACGGAGACGATCGATACGGAAATGTATTCCCAACTGAACGCATAACGTGAGCAAAGGCAGTGTGTGCAAAGCATTAATTAGAAAAAGCAATGTGGTCTTTGTGTTAATGATATATGAGGCAATTAAGAAATTAACTACAGACAAACTCAAAAGTTCCGCACCGGATACTTGTTCATCTGAATACTGAAGAATTCACTCGAGTTTTCTGATTTATAAAATGACAACTTTTAATAGGTACTCCACGGAAGTGCTCTATACATGACGTGGTAACACTTTGGTTTTAAAAAAAGCGAAGTATGTACATCGTGGCTGCATTCCGGGAATAACTGACGACACATTTAGCATAGGGATGCCAAATGTGAATGTGAGGAAGACGCTCCAGCCGCCTTGAACCCAGGATTGCACCCAAGCTGGATGAACCCTAGATCCGCTTTACGTTGGGCATGTTCTGAAAAATTCCCACTCTTATATTCTGTCCCAGGAGTGGAGCAAGCGAGAGAAAACAAGTCCTCTGCGCAAGTGGTGACTCGAGAGAGCTCGACCAATGAAAACGTGAATGAAAACTGGATTGCGTGGAAGGAAAAACGCGACTGAAGCTATCAGCACCTCACCCGCTAGCTTTCTCCCCTTCTCTACCGTTATGCACTGCCTTGCTCCACATACTTCTGGGACAGACTGTAGTTCTGACATAATGAATTGTATTTTAAATGTAATTTATCATGAATAGGGTAAGCTTATTAAATTTATATCTAGTCGGATCAATTTATGTAGTATTTTGTGTGGCGTCCAATCCGTTTAGTACTCGAATCAATATTCTCACCAACAAAGGTTCTGGCTTCGAGTCTCAGAGAGAGAATGGGCGGTCTATTGTGGTCGTTCTTCCATCTATAGACTATTAGTTGACCTAGATTCATTATTATCGTTGTGACTAACCTAAAAGGTTAAATAAAGGACGTTAGATTACCACTTAATGTAATTCAAATTCATGTTGGTGTTATATGAATTTCATACACATAACTAATTGAAATTCTAAATCCGAAACAGATTTAAAACTGTTAAATTTTAAATAATAATAATAATAATATGACAGTTATAACGAAGAAATTAACGCTTTTACCCATCGTATTAGAATAGCCTGAGCTCTGAGACATACAACCATTAAATTATATTAGTATTATAAAGATTGTATGCTGGAAAGCAGTGGCGGCGATTAGGGGGGAGTCCCCCCACTATGTGCAACTTTTGCTCCCGCACTGTGCTAAACGTTATCTACCAAGGGAAAGTAAACTGTCCTTGCCCTCCCCACCCGTTTTGGCACCTTCCCCCCCCCCCCTCAGTTTTGGAACCCAATCGCCGCCACTGCTGGAAAGTATGGTGTAGTTAAAACTGCTGTCAGAGAACATTTGTCGTATTGAAAAACATTTTATCTTCCTGGCCGTTTCCCTTTGAAACGACATATCTTGAGCATTTTGAAGGATAATCAATTCACTGATGCAATCGCATGTCAGGGGCTTGCAGAAGGAACGGTCGGTTGCTGCGATAACATTCAGGCAAGTTGTCAGAAAATGTAGTCTTGGTACACGAATTACTGGAAATGCTAAATTAAAAGCAAGAAATGTCAGTCAAGTAAACAGGAGAGTTCTTAAATAAAGACCTTATATAGTTGATGTGCAAATAACTGGAAAAGACGCCCAAACAGGGTTCAATTTATCCATTGATTCCAGAAAGAAAATGAGCGAGAAATAGGGAGAGAGAGAAAGAAAGAGGGAAACTAAAGAAAGAAATAGATGTGTACAGTGGGAGGCATAAGTATTACTAAGCAAATTGTCCATCGTCATGTTCATTCTCTTTTTTTTTACGTAATGAGAACTTCAAGAATTGAAACAAAACACCAAACAAGCTGCTGACAGTGTCTGCACCAGCATAGCTAAAAAATTATTCCTTAAAAACACGCAGTATTGTAGCGCCAAAGCTTGGAAAATTTGCGAACTACAGGCTTCCCCGTGACTTTAACTAGCAACACTAGCGCCACTCCTTCCATGCCAGGGTTTCAAATGGGGTGGTGGATTTATATACAAGAGACAAATTAATGACTTTCGCCTCCCACTAGACAACAGGTTACAGTGAAAAACCTTTTCCGCCGAATTTCGAAAATGGATAGTAGTCATGAAATAGTAAAATAACATGACATTAAAAGCAAAATGCCCTTCACTATTGCCACTTTTTACGCCCTTAAGACAATTGTCTACCAAGAGAAAGCAAACTGTCCAACCCCCTTCCTAAGTTTCTTCTCGGAGCCAGAAAATGCTCCATTACGCAGTGGCGTCTCGTGGCCTCAAATTTGGCCGGGGCTTATTTTTTAAAGAATTTAAAATATAATAACAATTCACATGAATTACAAAAAATAGGTATTTTTTTCTTCTAGACTACAAAACTGGACTCATTTTTTTTTAAAGAATTTAAAATATAATGACAATTCACATGATTACAAAAGAAACAGGTATTGTTGTGAAACATACCTTTCTACGAACGTTGACTCCTGTTCATCTGCTCAGCAAATTTTGTTATTACTTTTTCGTTGAAGCCCTCTATGTTTGAAATGTATTCTTTCTCTATTGTAAGCAAGTGCCAAGGCATTTGGTCTGTCTTGTCCCATTGCATTTCTTATGCAGGTTTTAATACGCTTCAATGTGCTGAAACATCGTTCAGATTCAGCTGTTGCCACTGGACTTATTAAAACCAGGGACCTGTAACGTAACGCAATTCATTGGTATTTGTCACCGTTCCGCGTTATTTCCGTACCGGGTACCGCGTACCGGCCCAAGTGCTGTGGACCGTTCCAAGGAAAATACCAGAACCTCTTGGTAAGGCGAACAGTAACGCTTCTGCTATACCGTTCCGTTCGTACCCGAGAGTGCTTCGGGGACGACAGCTTTGGGTACACGGGGCCTCCCCCATGGCGCAGTGGTAGCGTCATTGCCTTGTAATCAAGGGGTCCCGGGTTCGATACCCGGTGGAGGCACAAGTGGTTCGGATCCCACTTTAAACTGTAGGTCCAGTCCCGATTAGCCTTACTGTGCATAAAGTGGACTTAAAACACCAACTCACCACCACCACCAGCTTTGGGTACACAGAGTGGAACGTTAAAATAGCCGTACCAGAAAGCATGGAACTTGTTCCTTATCTGAATGCCGGTTCCGTTACGGTACGTACCTCTCCTTAGAATCATACCGGTACAAATTCATGATGGGTATACCTGAACTTTAGGATCGGGTACAATTGTAACAAAACCTATTTTCAGCAAATCAAATGGGTATTGAATGGATCAGAAAATATATGTCACGTAACTCTTCATTTTAAAACTTTCATTGTTGAATTCTTGAAAAATCGATAAGAACTAATATTAATTGAGGTTGTAGGCAATAAAATATAAATTGTATATATATAAATAAATATGGAATCGTGAGATTTGTTATTAATAATGTTACTTTTATATAACCAATACACGTAATATTGGGTGCAAGGTGAACATATTTAAAAAAAATATTTTCAAGCAAGATATTGAAAGTTCGACATGATGATAGTTTATGTAATTAGAATATTACCAACTAATAATACATGTGGAAAAAGGGAAAGTTAATGTACGCCATATTGAGTAATGTTACCATCTAAGTTACAGATCTGAAATTCGGGTTGACCTGCCATTGCCAATCAAAATTATTTTGGTAAAACTGGAAATTAGACGCCATATTGAAAAATGTCACATCTTAAGATAGAGAAGTGAAATTCGGCTTGAAGGTAGCTTATGGGAATTAGAGCATGGCAAATCAACGTGATTCCGGAAAACCGGAAGTTGGTGGACGCCATATTGAAAAATGTTACTTCTTAAGATATAGAAGTGAAATTCGGTTTGACGGTAGCTTATGTGAATTAGAGCATGGAAAATAGACATGATTGTGAAAAACCGGAAGTTCATGGACGCCATATTGAAAAACGTTACTTCTTAAGATAGAGAAGAGAAATTCGATTTGGTGGTAGATCTTGCTAATTAGTGCATGTTAAATCAACATGATTGTGGAAAACCGGAAGTTGATGGACGCCATATTGAAAAATGCTATTCCTTAAGATATACAAGTGAAATTCGGCTTAATGGTAACTTATGGTAATTAGTACATGGCAAATAAACATGATTGTGGAAAACCGGAAGTTGGTGGACGCCAGATTGAAAAATGTGAAATTTGGTTTGATGGTAGATTATGGAAATTACAGCATGGAAAATCAACATGATTGTGGAAAACCGGAATTTGGTGGACGCCATATTGAAAAACGTTACTTCTTAAGACAGAGGAGTGAAATTTGGTTTGATGGTAGCTTATGGGAATTAGAGCTTGACAAATGAACATGATTCTGGAAAACCTGAGTTTGATGGAATTCGTATTTAATTTTTAATAAATAAAAACTGAATCGACACTCAAATGTATTTGTTTTTCAACATGGCGTCTATCAACTTCCAGTTTTACAGACAGCATATGCATTGTCCATGTTCGAATTAGTAAGCGCAATAATCTAATAGAATTTCACTTCTTTATATTAATAAATTGCATTTTTCATTATGCCGTCCATCGACTTTCGGTTTTATAATATCATATAAATTGACCATGTTCTAATTAACATAAGCAATCACCAAAGGAAAGAGGAATATTAAAGTAAATTTTTCCGTTAACGTCCGGTTTTCCCTAATCATGTTGATTTCCAATGCAGTAATATCCATGATATCATAAAACCGAATTTCACTCCTCTATCTTAAGAATTAACGTATTTCAATATGGCGTCCACCAACTTCCGGTTTTCCGGAATCACGTTGATTTGCCATGCTCTAATTCCCATAAGCTACCTTCAAGCCGAATTTCACTTCTCTATCTTAAGAAGTAACATTTTTCAATATGGCGTCCATCAACTTCCGGTTTTCTACAATCATGTTGATTTGACATGCTCTAATTCCCATAAGCTACCTTCAAGCCGAATTTCACTTCTCTATCTTAAGAAGTAACATTTTTCAATATGGCGTCCACCAACTTCCGGTTTTCCGGAATCACGTTGATTTGCCATGCTCTAATTCCCATAAGCTACCTTCAAGCCGAATTTCACTTCTCTATCTTAAGAAGTAACATTTTTCAATATGGCGTCCACCAACTTCCGGTTTTCCGGAATCACGTTGATTTGCCATGCTCTAATTCCCATAAGCTACCTTCAAGCCGAATTTCACTTCTCTATCTTAAGAAGTAACATTTTTCAATATGGCGTCCACCAACTTCCGGTTTTCCGGAATCACGTTGATTTGCCATGCTCTAATTCCCATAAGCTACCTTCAAGCCGAATTTCACTTCTCTATCTTAAGAAGTAACATTTTTCAATATGGCGTCCATCAACTTCCGGTTTTCTACAATCATGTTGATTTGACATGCTCTAATTCCCATAAGCTACCTTCAAGCCGAATTTCACTTCTCTATCTTAAGAAGTAACATTTTTCAATATGGCGTCCACCAACTTCCGGTTTTCCGGAATCACGTTGATTTGCCATGCTCTAATTCCCATAAGCTACCTTCAAGCCGAATTTCACTTCTCTATCTTAAGAAGTAACATTTTTCAATATGGCGTCCATCAACTTCCGGTTTTCTACAATCATGTTGATTTGACATGCTCTAATTCCCATAAGCTACCTTCAAGCCGAATTTCACTTCTCTATCTTAAGAAGTAACATTTTTCAATATGGCGTCCATCAACTTCCGGTTTTCCACAATCATGTTGATTTAGCCGTGCTCTAATTAGCATAATCTACCTTCAAACTCAATTTCACTTCTCTACCTATTTTAAAAGTAATGGGGCCTACTGCACATGCCTCCTAGTAACAGGTTGCCTGAATGACGAATATCGACCTTCTGCGCAGGTCGTTGTAATTAGTATAATATACATGAGCTTGTTGAAACTAATTGTTTCTATTGTTAAAAGTTTGCCAGAGTGACGGTCTTCAAAATTTTTGCATAGCTGATACCATTATTAACAAATTAATGAAAGATAAACTAGATAGCATTTATACATATTTTTCGGATAAATAAAATCCAGAAAGATCACGAATTACTTTTTTCTAAAGTTATTATAATTAGTTTTAAACAAAGAAGTGTATATTTTTCGGTATTCCATTTGCTGCTGTGGAATGTTGATTGACAGTAAACTGTTATGATACGTACTGTAAGTTCCTGTTACAAATGTTACCCGCTTCATCCATTTCTATCCACGTACCGGTATTTTAATAACAAGCGCTGGTCATTGTGCTTCAATACCGGTTACCAACTTGTGGTTCCATTTCGTACCCGGTAGCCACCGTTCAGGTACAGTATGTACGGGTACGATCGTACCCGTTCCATCCGAGACCCGTTCCACTCAGTACCTGAAACGAATGGGTCGTTGAGTAACGGTACGCCTAATTTACCCAGGTTGTAGGTAGGTCCAATCTGTCCGGTACTGTGTGGAACGCCAATGCCATTGTAACGCATATCGATAGTTCCGTTCGTAACTTGACAGCGTTACAAGTTGGGTTACGTTACAGGTCCCTGAAAAACTATGTTTGTTATTTTTACTGTTTAAATAAAAAATAAATGCAATCTACTGATAGAGTTTATGTTTTTCAACTCTTCACTACAATGAAGAACACGAAGTTCCCTCTTTAGTTTTCCCTCTTCTATGAAGGGATAATAAATCTGGGAAGATGCCTCTGTTTAAAGATTGTTCTCTTTCATTATGTCCTCGTAGAGCAAGTTCATGTCGACCACAGAATTTTAAGCAATCGATAATTCTATTTAATATATGAATATTTTTCCGGACAAATTAATTGTGTCTTGTAATTGACAGCCTACGTCCTTCATCAATTTGTGTTCGAACATCAACCCTGCCAAACTCACTCAAACATAGCGAATGAAAGCCACCACAACACTACAGTACAACACGCGAGATCGAACGCGAAGCGACGGAATTAGCCCCTAATCAGCACTCAAATCCATTGCTCTCCCCCCTTCTCTCTCTGCTAGCACGTGACCTTCAGTGTAGCGTAGGTGGGTGTAGGCCACGCCTTCCTTTGCAACGTGCCCCGCAGACCAGTAATTGACATCAATGCCGCTAGGAGCGCTGTCGTATCCATTGCAGCAGACGATGAACTTACGTGGGTAAAAATCGCCTTTTAAAAGACTGTGTGATAGTTATGCGTTATGGTGATTGATAATTACGTCAATACGTCCGTTTTTCTTTAGGGGCTAAGCCCCGGAAGCCCCAAGGGACGAGACGCCACTGCCATTACGACCCCCTTTCCACCATGAAACTGTCTCAAACACCAAGAAAATTCATATATCACTCACATTCCGTAGCTTTCAGGGTTAAAATACCCTTTTTGAGGATCCTAGCAACGTCCATTTCTCGTGGCTAAATACAGATGAATCAACTTTAGATACTTAACATGGTTTAAACAAGGGTGATATGCAAGGTTAGATAAACAATTATAGTTTAGTACTCAATACAAAAATAGACATTGAGAAATACACAAAATGGAATACACAATACAATTCACAATAAACCAGATACAACATGAAAATGTACAAGTTTCCTTTCACAAATTTTATGCGTGAAATATTTTATTCGAAGTGTCGAATACTGGCTAATATTACACGCCAGACCTAAGATCATCAACCTTTTGTCATTTGTTTGACTTTTGTGTATTTGTTATCCATTCTCCATTCATTCATTCATTGTTTTCTGCCTAATTGGCAGGTTTTTCACTGCAATCTCCAGCTTTCCCTGTTCTCTGCCTTACGCTTCGTAATAGCATACGACCCAGTTAATTTAATATCATCCATAAGCTGATATCTCTTTCTTCCACGGACTTTTCTTCCTTCAACCATTCCCTCCAAGGCATCTCTTAGCAGGCAGTTTCTTCTTAGACAGTGCCCTAACCAGTTTCTTTTCCTCTTCTTGATGGTCTCCAGTATAGATCTTTTTTCACCAACTCTTTTCAGTACGGCTTCGTTTCTTACCTTGTCCGTCCATTTTACACGCTCCATTTTTCGCCATGTCCACATTTCAAAAGCTTCGAGTCGTTTCTCTTCATTTCTTCTCAACGTCCAGGTTTCTGCACCGTATAGTGCTACACTCCACACAAAACATTTCACTAATCTCTTCCTTAGACCTATGTCCATGGGTCCACAAAAAACATTTTTTCTTCTATTGAAAGCTTCTTTTGCTATTGCGATTCTCATTTTCACTTCTTGGTTGCAGCTCATGTCACTGCTTATAGTGCATCCGAGGTACTTGAAGCTATCCACTTGCTGGATTCTTTCACTGTTTGCTCTCACATTAATATTCCTTGGTTTCCGTCCTATAACCATTGCCTTTGTCTTCTTTACATTAATCTTCATCCCATACTGCTCACAGCTGCTGTTTAACTCTTCTAACATACTATTTATGGTTATTTCATCCCCAGCGAATAATGCCATGTCATCAGCAAATCTTATGCAGTTTATTCTTCTTCCTCCTAATTTTACACCTCCTGTGCCCTGGAAACAAGTTTTCACTATATCTTCTAAATAAATATTAAACAAAGTAGGCGATAGGCAGCATCCTTGTCGTACTCCTCTTCCAATTTCACAGCCTTCTGTCATTTCGTCTCCTGTTCTCACTTTAACTCGTTGATTCATGTATAAGTTGCTTAGAAGTCTTCTCTCTTTCCAATCTACACCAATTTTCTTCAGAATTTCTAAAAGTTTAACCCAATTCACTCTATCAAAGGCTTTCTCCAGGTCTACAAATACTACAAACACCTCCTTTCCTTTCTCTAAATATCTTTCCCCAATGGTCCTCAGTAAACCAATTGCATCCCTTGTACCTCTTCCTTTCCTGAAACCAAACTGTTCTTCCTCTAACTCGCCACTGACCTTCGAGTATAGGCGTCTGTTCAGAATTCTTAGAAGAATTTTTGCCAAGTGAGATATCAAACTGATTGTCCTGTACTCAGAACATTTTCTGGCATTGCTTTTCTTCTGCAGAGGTACCAAAACAGTCTCCGTGAAATCTTGTGGCCAATCCCCTTTCTCATAGATTTCATTGCATAAGTGCAGTATTTCTCTTTTTCCATCTCCCAGGCATTTGATAAGTTCAACAGGAATTTCATCAGTGCCCGTTGCTTTCCCATTCCTCATTTCTTTGAGTGCTTGCTCAAATTCTTCATTCAGGATATAGTATCCTTTCTCATCGTCAGGCACGTCGTCTTCATTTTCTACATTCAGTCTGTCTGGGCGATTCTCTTTCTGGTAGAGCTCTTCAACGTACTTTCCCCACACATTCGATATTACTTTTTTGTCTGTGATTTCACATCCTTCCTCGTCTTCTATCATCCACATTGTTTTCCATTTCTTCTTTTGGAAGCCCAAGCAGTTTACTTCACGATACATCAAGTCATACCTTCCTCTTTTTTCCAGTTCTTCAATTTCTTCACATTTTTGTTTCATCCATTGTTCTTTTGCCCTGTCAGTTTCTCTTCTTAGCTGGTTATTCAGTATCTTGTAATTATGTCTTCCCTCTTCTGTATTTACATTCTTCCATTTTCTCCGTTCCTCCATTTTTTCCAGCATACTTTCAGTAATCCATGGTTTCTTTGCACTTTTCCTTTCCCTGTAGCCTATTGTTTCATCCACTGCCTTCTGTAAGCAGCTTTTTATTCCATCCCACATCTCATCCTTATTGTTACAACTAGCTTTAAACTTATTATAGTTTCCTTGGAAATGTTCTGCAAATTTTTGTCTTTCGTCTTCTTCCCTTAGCTTCTCAAAGTGGGGTTTCTTGCTCACCTGGTTTTGGGTTATCTTCTTCAATGTAAGATTGATTTCTCCTATTAGCAAGATGTGGTCTGAATTAATGTCAGCTCCTGGCAATGTCTTCGCATTTTTCAATTATGGTTGTTTTAAAATGTATATAGACGTACAGTGGGATCCATGAGTATTACCTTGCAAATTGTGCATCACCATGTTCGTGCACTTTATTTGACCCAATAACAGCTTCAAGAATTAAAAGAAAACTCAAAACAAGCTGTTGACAACTTCTTCACCAGCATACATAAAAATCCATCGCTTAAGAATATGACAATCAGTTTTTGTCACCTACTTTTTTACTATTCTACATCCTAGGTTTTCATTATTTTATATTTTTCTGTAACCTTCGTATCCTCTGGAAGCTTCGGTAGAAAAACACCACGTTTCTGAACCTTTTGTGTTTCTCTGCTTTCGTCGACTTCTCCCCCTTTCGGTCGTAGGAGCTCGGAACTAACAATATGCTGTGATAAATCTTTCACTGTTTTTGAGCGACTTTTGTGCATTTGGCGACGGAAAGTCAACGTGGGAGGCCAATTACTGGAGGAACATGTTACGTACCGGATGAGGGTAGAACTATTCTTTGACCCCATTCTAACGCAACACGTGTGCTTGAAGAAGCTGGATCAAGCAAAAAAGGGACGCTTGACCACCAACGTCGTAACTTCAGGTTTCCGCGCCTAAAAGTCAGTCCGTTGTATTAGAAGTTTCAAGCTGTCTTTATATAGTGGCAGAACGAACAAACAAGTACGGTCTACCGCCAGTTTTTGAACCGACAACACCTCTGCGACAGTCGGAGTAAAGATTCGGGACTTTGTCTTTTTTCTACCGCGCCGTGTATTTTTTCCTGCGTGAGTGAGTGACAGTGACTAGTTGTACGAATACGTAGTGCTAATTAGTGACCTGTGCACTGGATTCGCGTTATTCGTTTTGTGATGAGGAACATTAATACAACTATGGCGGGCTAAAATCAAGAGAAGGAGGGCTATAGGTCTTCCTAGCCTGCATGAAGCCGACAACGCAGCAGATCATCGCTCAGCGTCGCGACGTCACACCACTAAAACGCCGCCACAAGCGCTACAAAAGCCACAAACGCCACGTCGCCACAAATGACGCCCCCAGCCCGATTAGAAGTCATGAAATGATACCGCCGAAAGCCGCCAGTCGAGACGCCGACGCCCGACGAGAATTCTACGGAGAGAGAAAGAGAGAGAGAGAGAGAAATTGGAAGATGAAGCGACACCAGCTCACACTTAGATCTACCATCTAGAAGAGAAGATTGAGATAATGAAGCGACACCTACTGCGTCTTGAGACGACGCCGACGTCCCGCGTGAGATTAGCAGCGAGAATCCACGAGTACCCCCGGTAAAGAAACTTCGCCCGTTTTCGCCGTCCCCCCAGAAAGAGAGAGAGAGACGATGCGAAGCAATTAATCGCTCCATTACGAGGCCGACAAGAAGATCGCCGTGATGTTGAAGCGTAGAAGGAAGGTGTGTCCAAGAAGATTGCGAAGTGCCGCTACAAAGAAGTAATGTGGGGAAGTGTTAGTGTTGCAAAGAGGACCGCGGATCGACGTCCCGCCGCCGTTTAGAGGACTACGGTAAACGTCGCTGGAACGTCTAGAACGTCGAGATGGTATAGTATACTACTGTTAATTTTCTATATGTGTGAGTGATCATCTACCCAAGCCTCCAAAGATCGGCCGTCAGACGAAAAGATACCAGTATTTAAAATTAAAAGTCGCAAAGGTATTGATTATAATTAATCAATACCTTCACTTTTCAGTCTGTAAACATGTGTGCGTTGCAGCTGATATCTAAGCCTAATGTTATTGAAGTTCCAAGGCGCATTAGTGATAATTCTACAACAATTATTTAAATGTCTAAATAAATTGCAAGAATAAAAAGTTTACGTGTCATGCCCGTTGGTAGAATGTAATGAGCACGCGCAGATGAAAGTTTAGTATCTTTAATTCTAAGCAAATTAACGTCTTCAGGCGCAGTTTAATATTCATAAGAAAAACTAAATATCGCATGGTGTCTAAAAAAGGGCCGATGTATTTATATTAATGTAATTTTTCCCCTGCGGTATGAGAGAGTGTGTGAATGCTGAGTGATAGCGAGGGGTTGTGTAATAGGTATTATTTTTGTGTGTTATATAATATACATTTTTGTTACATATGATTTGACTATGATTTGTGTTCATACAAATAGTATACTAATCCTCATAACTGTTGGTATTTATATTTTAGTTCAACGTTAAGTCAGCAAAGCATTTCTGCGGGCTAACATCAATTATTATTATTATCTACGTCATTATTATTATTATTATTGATTATTATTATTATTATTATTCAACGTCACTTTATGCACGAGTCGGCTATTCGTCGGGGGTAAAAACCGATCCGGTCACACGTACCCTGGAATCAAACCGTTTAGCTGGGCCCGGCACCTAGGAAGGGGACTTCGGTCTCCGGACTAAGTGTCAAACATAGGTCATGTACAAAGGTCCGGTGAGAAGAACACATAGGATGTAAGAGAAAAATTAATGAAAATAGTCATGGACAATTTGCACGGTAATACTCATGGATCCCACTGTACGTACTCAAGGTAACTTAATATATACATATATACTAAGTACTACTTTCGCGTTTGCCATGCTTGGTGTTGTCTTGTGTTCGACAGTTCAAAAGCAGAATATACATATATGTTATTTCAAAATATGAACCTGAGAATTTATTTTAGAAGCAAGGCGAGAATTTACTGGGAATACCTGAAATTCTATAATACTCACATTTTTTGCAAAACAATTACTTCCACTATGTTTGCAAATGTAAAAATGTCAAAAGAAGTAAATATTGCTTTTTACTTAAGGGTAGCTATTGAAGTCGTTCATGAAACATCTAACTATTGTGAAACTGACAGTATTTACCAAGTTCATTATTGAAATAGACAATGATATTTCAAATATTTGTATAATATTAGAGGAAGTACGCATATAAGGTTGCGATCTAACTTTACAAACAAGCGAAAGTACTTACTTGTTTGTATTCACTTATTTTCCTTCCTTCTCTACTACATACTGATATTTCCAAAGCCATTAGGAGCAGTGGGGAACCCGATCTCAACATGCGAGTACACAAGGACATGTCGAAAGTGCGCGAGTCATTTACAGGGTGGGCACAAAGTCGCTTTCCCCAATAAATGAAGAAATCAAATAAAAGAACCTAGAACCTAGGTGACTTGACAATCTTTATTGTTCTTCAAAGTGTCGTTTGTACTTCAAATACTGTTCAAACTGTCCCCCACTATGTTCAATGCACAAGGTACATCTCTTCAGCACTCATTTGCAAATATCATGACACAATTGAGGATTGTCATCCAATCTCTTGAATGATTGTTCGATTAGCTGTTGCAAGTGAACCAAATCCTGCGGTTTCTCGGAAAACACTTCGTCTTTGACAATACCCCACATGGAGAAGTCGCATGGTGTGAGGTCACATGCACGTTGTGGCCAATCTGTCGTACCACGACGACCAATCCATTCATCGAAATGTTTATCCAAGAACTCCCTCACAACAAAAGTAAAATGAGGCGGTGCTCCATCGTGTCGTTACATGAACGGAATGTTTTCGTAACGAGGGTTATTGACAAGTTCTGGAATCACAACGTCCTGCAACATCTGAAGGTATGTGTCACAGGTAACAGTTCCTTCAAAAAAGAATGGTCCTATGACACCACCACTCCAAATATCACCCCAAATAGTGATACCAGGGACGTTTAACTCTTCCGTCATAATTTCGTGTGGATTGGTATCACTCCAATAAACACAATTGTGTCGGCTTACGCGACCGTTCATCTTGAATGAGGCCTCATCTGTCCACAAAATTCGTTTCCAGAAGTCTCTGTCAGCTACGTTCCGAATGAGACACCACTCACAGAATTCAACACGTCGGTCCAGATCACATTCGTGTAACGCGTGCAGAAGCTTTGGCCGGTAAGGATTAATTTTCAAATCCGTTAACATGTTCCTTACAGAGGTACGTGACATTCCCAGGTCCCCTGCGCGCCTTCTGGTAGACTTCTTCGGGCTGGATACACAACTCTGAGCAACATGTGCAGTGTTTCCTTCATTTCGTACACTTCGGGATCGTCCGCTTCGATGTAGATCATGCACAGAACCTGTAGCCTCGAATCGTTGGTTCAGGTTTCTCATGGTTTGACGTGATGGTGGTTCCACACCTGGAAATCTTCTCCTGAATTCTGCTGTCACCACATTTGTGTTTTTGTTGTGTTTCCACCAAGCTTGTAGCACGAAAACACGTTGTTCCTTTGTTATTTTCCGATTCATCTCAAGACCTGCAATACAAGATAACGACTTCACTCAGTAAACAACTCTCTTCTACAAACAGTAAACACAACTCGTACGAAAACATGTTTACCAGTCCTAGCACAAAAAAACCGCTGATACCTCGCTTATTTCTTTACTTTCCTTACTTGTTCTGGGGAAAGCGTCTTTGTGCCCATCCTGTAAATATGCATATTCACACACTAGACGTGTCTTCAAGTAGTTATTCCATGGTTTAACAGTCTAACAGCATGAAGCATGCCACACACAAGGAGGGCTCTCTACAGTTATCTACTGAACCTGTCTCACGGGTGGCAGGGACCAAGAGAGGCTTCCATCATGTTGCAGTGCCGATTGATCTACAGTGCGATTCAAAAGTCCCCGAACTCTCATTTTAAAAATTCATTGCCGTAAAAGTAGAAAATATTTCGGAGTATTGTTGCTTGTTGTGGGTGACCTTGGAAATGTGCTGCACCGCGGGATTGCTGCACGTGACAGTGCGCCCGCGTGGGAGTTGCCAAGAAATAAAATGAGTCTCGCGCAAGAACAGAGAATTGCTATGTTGGAAGCTTTATTTTGTGACGTTATGGAGCCTGGTTTCATTTGGACTGGTATGTTAACAGTCAGAACACTCGCATCTGGGCTTCAGAAAACCCGCACGCATTACATGACGACCCACTTCACTCTCAAAAAGTTGGAGTATGGTGTGCAATTTCCAGGTGGCAAATTGTTTGACCATTAAAAAAAACACAAAAAAAATCCTGTTAATTCAGCTGTGTACGGAGACATTATCCATAATTTCGTGGTGATGCTTGAAGAAGAGGAACGTTATTGTTGGTTCTAACAAGACTGTGCAACCATCCACACTTCGAACGAGACAATGAAGATGCTCTGCGAGTTCTTCCAAGATCGGCTAATCTCATAAAAATTGTGGCCGCCTCGCTCACCAGATTTCAGTCCTCCAGACTTTTATTTATGGTGGATATATAAAAAATACAGTTTAGCTCAACAATCCCAGGACGTTGCAAGATCTGCAGAACAACATAATCAGAGCCGTGAGGGACATCCCAAGCAACATATTGAAAAAAGTAGGGTCCAACAGGTGTCGTAGCGTGCATTTGGGTATTCAAGAAAATGGATGGCATTTGTATGGGCTATGCAAGCACGAATTTCAATAAAGTTATGGGCCACAGTAAAAAAGTATTTAAATTAAATAAAACTTTAGGGGATGTATTGTCATTGTCGATGCTTGGAGCGGCAGAACTCAGGCGCACAGTTCCTACTCGCTACTGTCTCGGCGACAAGGTGGGCGTAGTAAGTGAAGCTGAATAGTGTGCAGGGCTCTGTCGGTAGGCAATAAAAAGGGGAATCAACCCTGTCAATCACCGAGGTAGAAATAAGAAGGGAACTGCTACTGCACGAAAGAATACAGGGTTAGATTCTGATATACAAAGACCAAAGGTATGAGATAACTAACAGAGGTTTATTGGGGTTATGTTCCCTTATTAACCCAACTTTCCTATAGTTGTAAGACCACATTTTAAACTGTAGGTCTAGTCCCTATTATTCTATCTGAACACAACGTGTATTTAAAACAAACTTTATTACTTTTTTGAAATTATTGTACATTGCCTCTCTATTGGTCTTTCTAAAAAAATCGTATCTCTACGTTCATTTGTTTCTGAAATATGGAAATTTGTGGATTGTTGACTCAGACCTACAAAAGGAGTCAAAAATGCAATTTTGCAGCAGACAGTTATTTATGTTTATTCTGTAAATTGCAAACATTACATACATGATATAAACGTTGGATCATCACAGTTCAGAATCTTTACACATGCCCAATATAAAATTATGCTTATACTATTTTCTTTAATTGATTCAGGGTGACTTAAATTAAAGAAAAATAAAATCGCAGTTTATGACTCGTGTGCCTTTTCTCAAACACCCATAGAATTGGTGAGCAATAGTAACGGGCCCCGGTCTCTAAAGGCAGAAAACAGAGACAATGAACTGACCACCCGTCACAAAATGAAAAAAAAAAGTCGCTTGGAGTGCTGTTGTGTCTTGGAATTTACTTTAAGTTCTATTATTTTGAAGTAATCAACGCTGCAGACTACGTATTTGTACAGATGGGTGAGAGGAGAGCACAATGCTTTAAAACGCTAATTACGAAGGATACGAATTTAATGATGTCGATTTGTGTACTACACACGCACATCTAACTAATCGTCTACCCAATATCAACTTCTACCTCAAATAACTAGGTCACGGCACGTTCCTGCTAAAAATCACAGCACTCATTAATTGAAAGGATGTTTGCTTTGACTTTAGTGCTCAAATACATTAGTCGCGCAAGCTACTCGTAAATGGTCTTGTGTCTCCTGGTGTGCGTGTGTGTAAGGTTTGGAGTTTAGCTTCCACGTGAAAGTCAAAGCTGGCGCATTGATAAATCATTATCTGTTACGGCACCAGTCGATAAATGTGTTAATTACTTTGTAAGATGGACGTTAGTGCTTGTTTTTCGTTCAATGTCGTCCAAGGTCATTCGGTACGGGCATGACCCAGTTTCATTATCATAATTTTCCCCTTTCATACTTTTCTGTGAAGCTTGCGCCAATATACATACTTGTCTACTTGGAACAGTTTTAGTGCCAATATTGAAGTTGCTAGAGCATTTATAGCACATTTGTAGGTTCTTCATCTGGAAATATAACGTGGGCTGAACTCAGGATTCCAAAGTTTGGACATTCTAATCGCCTGTAAGACTTAGTATCAGTTAGAAGACCAGATGGACAATTACTGTAATGCTCATGTGTGGCATTAAATAACCGAATAAGTTTCAATATTTAAAAGACACGAATTTTTCAAATGATGGGAGTTGAAAAGTGTGACGAAAAATTCCCTGCACGAAATTTCGTCATTACTTAAGAGCAAAGCCAGAAATTGACGTGGCCAGAAAAACCCTGGAAACATTGAAACCGATTGATTCGCTGTGTGTGAGGATGGAAGTTCAAGAGTTAGAAGTCAAACTTACGTTCGAAAGAACTTTTTTACACTTTGGTGGACAATATGAATACTTATGTATCTTTTCGGATGTAGCCGTATTAAACGCAGATAGGCTACATGGTCTTCAGATGAATATGAACGGGCGTTTTATGGTGACATGTCAATCTCTTGTTTTTGTGAAAAAGTGAACTTTTAACACAAGTGAAACATGTGAGCGTCACTAGTTAAAAGATTTTCGCATCTACATAGAAAATCCAAAACACATTCCCACCTCACTCAAAGACCCTGCGAGTCCAATCAGAATGGTACACACAGAACTCAAAATGTGTCAATTATCACAAAAAATGCATATTTATTTTGATTTGAATAACACGTTATAAGTGCATCAAATCCTGTTGATGCACCCAAGTGCATCAAACGAAACATGTCAAATGATTCAGCTAAATGCATCAAAATGAATGATGCACCTAACTGCATCAAATACCTGCATCAATTGATGCATCCACTTGCATATTTTACTTTATGCACCTAAACGTGTCATTGAAATAAAAATAATAAGTACTCGTATAAGAGCAATATGCAAGATCTACAGTTGAATGTGAAAGCAGGTTCATTGTCATGGATCTAACCTTAACTCATCGGAGAAATCATTTAAAAGTTGCAACAATTTTAACCCTGATTTCCTTTCAATAAATTGACCTCCAGTGCCTTGCTTCCATGCCAAAAATAAAATTGCAACAAAATGGACCAAGACTAAACATCACACAGACCATCGAACTTGCAGGAACAGTCTCCATTAATTTCGTCTGTTTAATTGGTTTATATAATTTTGTTGTACTTTGATTGTAGAATTTAATTTAGAATAGTGTTGGTTTGTGTTCCATTTGATATTCAAAATAAGGTTTTAAGCAAATAACATCCAATTATAAGCATACATAATACATAGGTAAAAAAGATACTGCATGCGAGGTTTAAATTAATGCAAGCCTATTTTTCTGGAGAGCTATTCGCAAACGCATATGAGCTTATTAAGATAGTAAGCCCACTAAGTCTGACCCCTCTTCTCTGATAAAATCACAAATCATAATGCTTCAGTGCATGGGCGTATATATAGCTCACGTAAGGACGGGGTTCAACTTTTGGTTCAATTAGGGTTCCTATATTTCATAAGTGAAAATCCCGGACACTACTGACCGGTAGCTCGTTAGGGAGCGGGGGTGGGGGCTGGACCCAATAAAGTTGTATGTATGTACAACATAATTGTCATTTACATCACACACTGTGTGAGAACTTTATTTGAATTATAGAATTTGTGAAATATAAGGAGTTTTCTGAGTATTTTCCAGAGAAATTCCGAAACTATCAGAAAATTGCAGACATTTGCTTTGCAGTCTCATCTTGTGTGTGGAAATAATTTCTTTCCCATCCGTATCCCGTTCTATACGCTTGTAATTTATGAGAAAGTTTTACGAATAAGTCTCTGCGCATAGCGGATAGAACAGGTGATCTGGTAATTTTACTGAACCAAGGAGGGAGGGGGATTGGGTTGGACCCGTTGAACCTCCCCCCTTAAATACGCCCATGCTTCAGTGGCATTTCACAGAACATAATCTTGATTCTGCAGATAAAATAATTTTTCAATCGTACTCGGAGAATCACATAAACTAAATAAATTTCTTAAACTTTTCTATTAACATTACGGTGCAATGCAAACACGCGTGCAGTGACGGATTAAGGTGGGTGCTATTGATGCTGCAGCATTAGGCCCATTCCTGAAAAAGGTCCAGATGAAAACAGACGAGAATTTTCCGAAAGCTGAACAGTTTTCTTTTGCTATATTAACCTGAAAATAAATCTTAGAATGAAATTTGGAGCCCCAATTTCGGACGCCTAGACACAGCGTTACTTATTATACAGTTACTATTATTCTTTGCGCTGTGACGTAACTAACGTCATTGTGTTTACTGTTCACCGAAGATTTCAAGCATCAGGCCCAATGCCCTGCACGCGTGGCATTCTTTTCTTCATTCCCATCGGTTGGTTTGTTGACGCTGCGCAGGAAACAACAGTATGTCTCTTATAACGATTTTTCCTCTCCTGCAAAACAACTATGTGTCTTTTTCAGTGTCATTATACATGGATCAATATAAGGGGAGAAGAGGAGTTATATTTGAAAATAATATTTTATCGATTTATGTATCGTGTTACGGTTCGTTCCTATATTCTTCCTTTTTTGAAAATTCCTTTATACACGACATCAGATGTAGCCATGGGGCTAATACGAGGTATCTTGTGAGATGCACAAGTATTGCTCGGCAAATTGTCCATGGCCATTTTCATTAAATTTTCTCTTGCAACATACGTGCTTTCAAGGATTAGATTTTTACGTATGCTGGTGCAGAGGTTGTCAGCAGCATGTTTGTCTTTTTGTTTCAATTCTTGAAGCTATGATTGCGTAAAACAAAGAGAATAAACATGGTGATAGACAATTTGCTTGGTAATACCGGTAATACTTATGCCCGCCTAAGGGTATGGTTACTTGGATGCAATTCCAGTTCCGGTCGAACTTTTACATTGACGTACTGTACAGGGCCGAACGAATAACGCCTGGTAAATTATGTGAATTGTCACACTGGCGCCGATCTCCTGGCGTGCACTGCCGCGCATTACCGACCACCGATTCGACCCAAATCATTTCGTTTTTCGGCAGATTTGTTAATGGACTCAGCGGTACAACTGTACAGCTGACAGCCAAAATAACAGTAGGATGTTGTATTCCGTAAGCGCCAGGGGCGATCGCCATGGAATTGGGAGGGGAGGGATGTATCACCTCGAAAATGAATGTCAACCTACAATTATATATTTCACATATATCCGTCACAGTAATTTATGCTCATTATTACAAGGACTTTGAAGGAGTGTTTTTGAGGGGGTAACGCTATTATAGGGGAAAATGTACCTTGCTTTCTCTTCCATGGATAAAATCCTGCGGACCTCTACAGCAATCACCCTTCCCAACTGTAGAATTTTTGCATATGTTATTATGAACAATATATTTGACAACAACAGGGACGATATTAAGTTCCAGTTTCTTTGAACATTCTCTGTATGTCGCAAATTTTACTGTTCAGTTTATCGCGGTAATGGGAGGAATTATGCATGATGATAATTAATACAATATTAAACATCCATTCGAGCAAAGGATCCTTATTTTTGAAAACGATATGCTAATTTCTATATCATGGAGGCCAATTTGGTTTTTATAGGCGTTTATATAAAACAATGTAATTGCAGGTTATATTAGATTCTCACATCACTGTTGTTCATGGCTATGTTAATACGATTTGCCTCGATGGAGCAGTGGTAACAACGTCCCCTTGTAATCCATGGGTCCCGGGTTCAATACCTGGTGGAGGCATATACGTAGTACCTCGGACTCAACTTTAAACTGTAGGCAAAGTCCTGGTTAACTTATCTGTGCAAAAAGTGTACTTACACATGCAATTCAAATTTATTTTTCCGCAATGTGAGGTTCAAGAATCGAAATTAAAATGCCGATAAGCAGAGGGCACCTCTGTTCCAGCATCATCATAATTCCATTTTTATCCGCAAAGTGTATATTATCGCCCCCGTGTTGTGGGAATGCAGTAGTAGTTCTACTCCACGCGGCAAGTTATATTTTATACGACCGTTTTTGACAACGGAATTCGTTCGAATTCCATACAATATGAAAATTTCTGAGTCCAGTTTTGGAAAGAACTGGTTCCACGTGAAGAAAAGTCTCAAATGAAGTATTGGCCTCCTCGATGGCGCAGTGGTAGCGTCGTCGCCTTGCAATCAAGGGGTCCCGGGTTCGATACCCGGTGGAGGTACATAGTGGTTCGGATCCCACTTTAAACTGTAGGTCCAGTCCCGATTAGCCTTACTGTGCATAAAGTGGACTTAAAACACCAAATCAACAATCAAATGAAGTATTTTCGTTATATGTATAGTGGGGTCGCCGTACTAACCGGTGTGCAGCCCATCCGGAAAAACAAATCGTGCGTACTCTAGTGCCAGTGGCAGGGCCTTACTGGCTCACCTGTCAAAATCCCGGTACGTCCTCTGTGACCTTTAGAAAACGCACATTTGGCGCTCCTTTTCCTCTTTACTGCTCACAATTGGGCGCCCTGTTGAGGAAATTTGGCACCGCCCTCTTGGTAGTTCCTGGTCAGTGGCTAAGTGTGATACGCCGGGGTTAGAAAAAAAATGGATCGGCAGCTGACAAGAAAAACCTGTGCAATACAGCCAATGGCAACTTCGAAATAAACAGTCGCTATATACAACTGAACATTCAAGTCAGTGGTTCTCAACCTATTTCCTATCACGACCCCCTTTCATCACACCCTCTTGCCAGCGACCCCCATATGTAATTTCTGGTTTGTAATATAAGCGTTTATGTGTGTAAGCACATATACAACTCTGCGAAGAACAACAAAGGATCCCAAACGAAACCAATCCCTTTCCAATTCTCGACGAAATCATTTCTCATTTGACCTTGCAAGGACGGGACAAAACCATTTTATTTGTTCAAGACAAAGTAAATGCTTTTCAGAAGGAATTGGGAGTTTGGGCATCCACAGTCAAAACCCACAATCTTAAAAATTTTCCTCTGACTCAAGACTTTATTTCAACTTCCGATTATTCTTTTGACATGAAGACGCTGTCCAGTTTAATGTGCAAACATATAGAAGGGCTTCAAGAACAGATGGTAGAATATATTCCCTTTGATGAAAATGCCGGTTCAAGATGGATATTAAACCTCTTCGTTGAAGAGGGCATCAAAATAGCCAATCTAAGCCCACAACTTTTTGACGAGCTGATAGAATTATCGTACGACAAATCTTTGCAACTGGCGTTCTGTAATGAAGACCTGGACAAGTTCTGGCTGAAGAGAAGAGAAGAATATCCTGGTCTGTATCTGCTGCTTTAAAAATCATAATTCCCTTTGCTATATCGTATCTGTGCGAAAGTGGTTTCTCTCCCATGGTAAGCATTAAAACAAAGACCAGAAACCGCTTGTCAGTTGAGAATGACTTGATATGTGCGTCACGAAAATTGAACCGGACATTGCCGCACTAGTGAAATCACACCAGGCTCAGGTTTCACACTAGCCTTCATTGTATTTTAATATGCAGTTTTTGTTGTATTTGTATTTTTCTTGTATTTCAATATGAAGTTTTCACTCGTTTCGCACCTCTTTTATTTTATTTTTTTAAACGATTTGTTCATCTGTTAAAAATATGTTTAATATTTTTTGCTATATTTAACCATAAGTATAGAAATAAAATTATGTCTATCAAAATAAATTGAAAATAATTTAAGGAAATATTTTTTCCGCTACTAGACCCTAATTACATTTATCTTTTTCGCCTCCCTTCGCGACCCCCAGGTTGAGAAACCCTGATTCAAGTTAAGCCTTTAATTCCCGACCAAACCTCGTACTACATATACGACGCAAATCACTTCCATTTCAAGGACGCCGTTCTCCGTCCACGGAAACTTGTGTGGATCAAGAAGGGTGTAAAACTTATACGATTCCTCCGAGAAGTAATACTTTACATTAAACGAAGGTTACAATTATATGTAAATACGAGCACCAGGAAATGGATTTTTAGAGTAAATG
Source organism: Lepisma saccharinum (assembly GCF_977018435.1). Classification (NCBI taxonomy): domain Eukaryota; kingdom Metazoa; phylum Arthropoda; class Insecta; order Zygentoma; family Lepismatidae; genus Lepisma; species Lepisma saccharinum. The sequence continues at coordinate 117,640,034 of NC_139229.1, forward strand.
ATAAATGAACACGTGATTTGATTTTCTTTGACCTCATTTCATGGAAATTCCCAATACTTTAAGATAATTGTTCTCTTACGAGCGTAACTTTAGGTGTTTCGGCAAGGCTTGCGGAATATTTATTATTCATGGAATGATAAACAATAGATTCGTTGCTACGTAACGGACCTTTAAAGTGTTTTGTTATGTTTATATGCAGGTAGCAACAGCAGTTTATTCCTTGCCGCTCCGAAAGAATGCCGTACACAAAACATGAGAACCAATCACAGTCGTTGGAATATTTCATAGGCGGCTTCAGCACACAGACACATGCAACATGATTTTCTAAAGAAGAAAGAATGGGAAAGACGAGGCGAATAGGGGCACGTAATACAAGCCGAGAAATCGTCTTAGGAAATAATAATTTTCAACATTATCTGCATGGAAAGTAGACGATCTCGTGTCGGAGTGGGTAGCCTACGACGCCAGGGGTCCAGGTCTGGGACTGAATATTCTTCGCGAGTGTCCCTTCATCTTATCATTTCCCATCCTTGTCGTCGCGACGAGCCAAAAGTGGCAGAAAAGCGACGCTACTTATGAAATCAAATCAAGTCTGTATGGATAGTAATATAAAATTCCGTAATAAAATATACGTAGGGTTACCAGATTACAAACTTGAAAAAAAAAGAGGACATTTTTAGAATTCACAAAAAAATTTACAGAAGTGTTATACTACTCGACAACTCTCTTGATTGAGTTGGTGTTTCAAGTCCACTTAATGCACAGAAAGGCTAATCGAGACTGGACCTACAGTTTAAAGTGGCATCCGAACCGCTATGTGCCTCTTCCGGGTATCGAACCCGAGACCCCTTGATTACAAGGCGACGGCGCTACAACTGCGCCACCGGGGAGGCCCTAAAAATATAATTTATACAACTAAACTTTTACATTACCGATTACGAAAATACGAGGGTGGTTCAATAATTATTGTCCCTGACATATAAGCAGTATTATTTTTCCACAAAGTCCCCCTTCACAATAATGCACTTCTTCCACCTATGCTGTAAAGCCACTATGCCAGCTTCAAAGAATGTCTGTGGCTGAGCCGTGAGCCATTCTTCCGCAGCGTCCATAACAGCAGCATTTGAGGGAAAATGCACCCCCTTGAGGTGCTCCTTCAACTTCGGTAACAAATGAAAGTCACTAGGGGCGAGGTCGGGTGAGTAGGGAGGGTGTTCCAACACATGGAAACCAGCAGCATGGATTGCGGCACCAGTAACATGGCTTCTGTGTGCTGAAGCATTATCGTGGTGAAACAGCACTATTCGCCGCAACATACCACGCCGTTTCTCCTTGATTGCTTCGCGTAACTTAGGGATTAGGGCTGCATAATAGTCCCCAGTAACAGTGTGTCCCACCAGGTAGTCAATAAGGAGCACACCCTTCGCATCCCAAAAAATTGTGGCCATAACCTTGCGTGCTGATGCTTGCACCCTGAATTTGCGGGGGATGGTGAATTGTTGCGCCGCCACTCCATACTCTGTCGTTTAGACTCGGGATCATAGTGGTGGAGCCATATCTCATCCACTGTCACAAATCTATCACAGAACTGCTTCAGGTCTGCCCCCATCAGCTCCAAACCAGCCCTTGAACATTGAACTCTGTTTTTCTGTTGTTCACGGGATAACATTTTGGGGACCCATCGCGCTGACTCCTTTCTGAATCCCAAGTGTTCATGCACAATGGTTTCCACTGAGCCTACAGAGATGTGCATGATGTCTGCTAACTGTTGCACCGTGATTCTTCTGTCAGCCATAATCATGTCATGCACAGCATCAATGTTTTCTGGGGGTGGATGCTGTTGTTGGAGGACCAGCACCAGGGGCCTGTTGACAGGTTTCCCTGCCGCAACGTAAATCGCCGCACCAGTTTTTTACCACCTGGTAGGTAGGAGCCCCATCACCCAACACACTGACCATGTCCTCATGAATCTCCTTTGGGCTTAGCCCCTTTTCCTGGAGGTACTTGATGACAGCTCGTTGTTCGGTTTTCTCCATTTTTCAAACTAAGTGCCACCTCTCACACCAAAAACAAGAAAAACAAATTTACTATAGCACCTACGGTTCTGAAATTTTGCATATAGGCATCTAAGACATTAGGCTACAATATCCCCATCATTCATTGCAATTCATATACTTTAAGTATGCCGGAGACAATAATTATTGAATCGCCCTCGTATTAACGCAGTGTTCCAAGTAAACATCTATTGTATAATTTGCAATTAAAATTTATATATGTAATATTTCATCACCTTTTATTTCAACATTTGGCATTTCGATAATTCAAAAATTCAAGAATTATCAAAGGAAGCTTTGCATATTCTTACCTATTGTTAGAAACTAGTAGAAACGGTAGTTGTTGCAAATGCTTTGAAAACAAAACCTCACGCTGCGCGGCGACAACAGAAGAGACGCAAAAGTCTTTGAACAATTTTTCATTGTTGGAAGAAAAGTTTCTTGTCTTTGCGCTTGCAACTGAGAGTGTTGTATTTCGTTACTTTGAAATTGAACACGTAAACAATATTAACAATTATTTACAAATATAAAATTTTGTTACGGATCTTGAAGTTGAAGCAGTTGTCTATACCCCCAAAAAGATGACATTTCCCCATTTTCCTAAAAACCTCCCGGACCATTTTTAGGACCCGAAAAAGAGGACATGTCCGGGTAAAACCCTAAACCCTAAACATACGTATTCTACTTTTCACGTGAACATCGCGAGGAGGGCATCGAAACCGTCCGTTGACCCTCCACGCAAATTGGCATCGTTCGTTTCAAACTAGAAGAAAAAGCTAAAGCTTATTATATTTATAGTTTATAACGGAAGCAAGGTTCAGTCCCACAGAATAACCAAAGTATTAAGTGTGTCAGACCAAACAGGATTTGGAGCCTAGGGGAAAGTGGGGGAATTGCGACCACCTAAGGGAGATTTTAAAAATCTCAAAAACTGTAGGCAGTGAAACAAAAACAAAATGTGGGCCTGAAAAAGCAATGTTTGTAGTACATCTCTGCGTATCACTTTGCTCCCTGTCGTTAATAGTTATATCTGTAAACGTCAAAAAGTAACAATGTGCGTGTGAGCGCAATTGCCCTATTGGTAGGTTAGTGGCACTCAGTAATCATCCTAACAGTAAATCAATACCATTTTTGTACTATGCAGAAACTATATCTTTAAGTACTTATATTTATTAATATGCAGATACAAATTAAATTGAGCACAATTTTGCACAAAAATGCACACATGGGACGCTTATTATGAGAAACGTCTTTGCACCCTTCATGTTCCCATCACAAACAGCGTGAGCGTCATTACCCGATAGGCGCGATATTATATTATTTGTTTCTCGTCTCATGAAGAACCTCAAATGTTTACCTTATAATAATTAAGAAATAAACAGGAGATACTATTATTATATCTGTAAAATTTTCAAGACTCTAGCTTAAACGTTCCGTCTACTTACCTTGCACTTTTTTCCTTCCCCATTTTATAACAAAATATGACGAATTCGTTTTTCGCACCCTGCTTCTTAAAAGTCAACTCCACATCTGCCGCCTTTTGTTTGGTGCCTCGTAGTACTGGGTTCTAGATGTCAGCACAGGTTACTCTTCAATAACACCCTCCATAACGACTACAGAGGGGTGAGCGCCATTCCCCACCTTCCCCTAAATCATCCATTCCAACTCCACGCCCAGGAAGAGGTTGCAATGTTATACATAGAGGGTTTGGGGGAGGGAGCAATCAGTAATCTGCCCTATTTTGACCCAAGAAGCCCAAGGTCAGCTAGGCTGTGGATTTACTAAATATGGCATTTAATTCAATATACTTTATTTGTATCTCAATTGCAAAGCTTTTAGTTAAACTATCGTCTTTGCTTGCATGCGGCAGTAACCTATGAATGATCGATTATTCAATCTTGATCATCTTTCAAATTCATTCTGTGTGTTCTTTCAACAGATCAGAGGAAAATTTTATGTCAAATATGGTTTTCAGTCAGTGTACGAATTAAATCTCTATTGATGCAGAAGGGTACTAGCCATTGTCGGATTCAGAAGAAAGGAAATACTAGGATGTATCAAAAAGTAAGGTGAATTTTCGATTTATTGAAAAACGTGCATAGAAAAAAATATGAAGCTGTAGTATGTTTGACACATGGTATCACACTAAAATTCGACATAGGAACCACTGCCTTCGTGGACATATCGTGTGAGGTGGGTCAGGGAAATGCCCATTCGGTGGTGTTTTTGGTCCTCACTGATTTTTGGGCACCCAGCGCACACACACTTTCCTGAAGCCAAGTTGGTCATGGACGATACTCCTCACTGAACCACATGAGATGTTCAATGCATCAGCAATGTCATGCAACGTGACTCTTCTGTCTTCACGAATCATCGCACCCACGTCTCACACATTGCTGTCGGTGATGGACGTCGCTGGTCTGCCACTTCTGTCATAATCTGTCATACTACTCCTACCACTTGCAAATGAGTTACACCACACATACAATTTTTTTCTGCGACATAACACTCTCTCCATAGACCTCCAACAATTCTCGATGAATTTCAGATGGTTTCTTTACCTTGACCCATAAAAATTGAATAACACTGCGCACCTCCTCCTTGGAGTAATGTTCAAGTCGTTGCGCCATCTTTGAATTGCTCTAGGCACCAGACGGGTTGACGTAGACGACTGTAATTGCCGTCAGACTTGCATCACCTTGGTATCTGACACACACAAAAATTTTTATTAGCTACACAAAAAACTCTGGGTTTTACAGACAAATTCACCTTACTTTTTGATACAACCTTGTATATAACTATAAAGGGCAGAAGTGCATAATGTTATGAAATGGTAATATCTTCCATATATTAAAATCGAAGTAACATAAATACTACACAGGGATGTCCATCCCCCCAAATCATATCATTCGCGCCCTTAAACCATATCGTAATCCCCACAAAATATTTAATTACGACAGCGTGTCTACCGTAAGTAACTTTTTTCTTAGCTTTACTGAACATTATAATTGATCTGCTCCTCCTCCCTAAACAGGGGCGCCATCACTCAAGACCACCCCTAAAATCGTTCATCACAATCTAGAATATCGCGTGGATCCCACTTTAAACTGTAGGTTAAGTCCCGATTAGCCTTAGAGTGCATAAAGTGGACTTAAAACATCAAATTAATCAATCACTAAATCGAGAATATCGCTTGTCTTGTAATGCAGCTTTAGTATAAAAACTTCATATTCATCTCATTAAAGCTTCAAACACACATCGTAGCAACAAATTATTGCGAGCGAAGCGAGCAAGAAAATTTTTACATCCATTTCTTTGCAGGCTTTGAAGAATATTAATTTAATGGGGTGTCAATACTTTCTTAAGATCCTGACATATTTAGTCTTTTCATTTTTGCAGATTTTCCTTTGGCACATTCGGGTCGAAAACGTGTGGATGCCTTATCGCTAAATACAGTCTCCAAAATGTAATGTTCGAACTCTCTCTCTCTCGACTACAGAAATCCCTTCACAATCTAAGATATAACACTATATCAAGAGCTTTCTATCTCACCCTTTAAATTTCATACTCAATCCTTCCACCAAAATTTCCATGCCAATTTTAGACTTACTGTTAATATTGAAGAGTGGATATTGCCTTCTCCAAAAAATTAATTCTCAGTTTCCACACCAGAATTTCCACAACAGTACTCGCCAGAATCTAAGACCTAGAGTTGGATACTGCCCCCCCCCTTCCCCAAGTTTAATTCAGAATCCGCCTCAGGACCCATGTGTTAATTAAGGCCTAATATGTACGAGTTCGATATACCCCTTCCTTCGATAATGCCCTAAACACTTTGTTTCTTCATCGAATGGATTAAATATGGTGCATTTAAGGTGTAAAATTTTTACATATATTTTGGAAAAAGATATAAATGTTGAATTTTATATTATTTGAAGGGAAAAAATCCCCCCGACCAAATAATCTCGATGGCGCAACCTGCGCCATAAAACCCCCCTGTGGGCACCCTTGATACTACATATCTATATACATTACTGAATTTTGCCAGATAACTTGATCGAACATTCACTGTTCCACTCCCTGTAGAGCAAACTTTTGATTTCGGAGGTCTGTGTACCAAGATTTTCTTGTTCTACAACACAGTTACCCGTTTGTATAGAACCAACATTGAAGTTTCAGAATCATGAGTTTGCTCTTTATTTCAAAATTTTAGTCTGTCACTTATGGATTTGTAACAATCCTATTGAAAGAGCATTGAAGCAAGCTCTCGATGTCAGACTGTCAAACGCCTAGTGTATAGGCAACCAAACTAGCATTGCAGCTTGCATACCATTCACGTGTATACAGCAGAATGAGCAGTGATGCCACAGATTTATTTTGTTTTTAAGTCCACTTTATGCACAGAAAGGCTAATTGGGACTGGATCAGCGGCGGCTCGTGACTTTTCAAAGATGCGTGCTACAACTGATGCTGTTTTTCATGTACTTATAATGACCCCCCCCCCACACACACACACACACCACACATACGTGCCGGCTCTGTGGCCACGAACGTTAAGTGGTCGATTTTCCATCTCGCCATCGAAGTTCCGGGTTGGTGTCTCGGCTCGGGTATGGGTACTCTTTGTGAATGTCCCTTCATTAATTTCATTATTACAAAGTATTACAAAGAATACCCATACCCGGGTCGAGACTCCAACCCGGAACTTGGATGTCGAGATCGAGTACCTTTAAATACAGTGCTGTTGTCAAGATGTTCTTTAACAGCATTGTCTAAACTGCTGACAAAATCAAGGAGCCCTAAAAATACTCCAGGGTTTGGGGAGGAATATGTTTCATCGTGGCCGGCCACGCAGGGCCAACGCAAAACCTCCACAGAACTTGATGCAGTCTATGATTTTTGACAAAACGTGGCGATTTTTTTTTTCAACTTGCTCATTATGCGATTCTAGATAAGCGTGGCTTAACTGCGTTGCTATGTTGACAGTTCCGAGAGAGACAAAATTTAACTCATTATTCATGTGCTTTTTGCTTTCACTATGCTTTCTCATATATTCACATAAATGTCCTAGATCTTTTACCCCTCCTTTAGACCACGAATCATTACTTCCAAAAAGTATGCAAGGAAAACAGAATAATGCATTTCGAATTTGACACCCACAAAGCCATGGTTCACTATCGTACAGTTTTCTATTAAATCGCCTTTTATACGTAGCGTTCTTACCTCCCTTTGCATTTTGCGATAGATCCAAATCTGGCAACGGCCGTCCTAGCGCTTTTATTTCCAACTTTTCTTCAAGTGTTCTTGAAGAGAAAGGTCGCTGCAACAAAGAATGCACCGAATTCATCGTACACTAACAAACACTCACTTTCACTTCTAACAACAACAAAAAGCTAATCCTTCGCAACAATGACCACCACTTCATGCGCCACGCGATTTTAACACAATGAACCGCGCGGAAAATTTTCGGGTCTGGAAGCCGGGGAAAAATGACGGTACTCTGTAAGTTTGTTTCTTGACTATTGAAGTGCTACATAAATAAACACAAGGAAATATATTTCTAGCATTTAAAAACAGGTAATTTAGATAAAATATAAAATTAAAATTTCCTAAACATAAATTACTTCCACTTTCGGAAGCAAAAAAGGCACGGACTATAGTTTCAGAGTTGCAATCTTTACAACTTACCACCGAAATAGATAAAAGGCTAAGGGGTAGTGTCAATTCGCGTTCCAACTTTTTGCAGGTGCTGCTAATGTATACGACATGTTACAAACATTACATAAGTCTACACTGATAACGTACAGAACGTTTGAAAATGACATTAAAAAACGTTGTTCTGACAGAGGCAATAGGTTGTCATAGACTTTCTTCTTATCCTGAGATGGCGCACTTACCGTGCTGAGTCTTCCTGTAGCACGCTAGCAGACGATTTTTCTCGAGCCGAGACCCTATCCCCGGTACAAATCGAGGAGTGGGGGTGTACAGTATTCATGCGCGGAGTGATGAAAAGGTGGCGAAAACGTGCTGTTGAGATTTTAGCACGGTACGCTATTCCTTATAGCCCCAACAGCGTGAGGGAAATACGTGGCGCCGCTGGTAAATGTTGAGGCTCTTAACATGAGAAGTTTCATTTCACTTTAGGGCTTCATTAAACTTCTTGCATCTGTGAGATTTGCTTTTTTCTTCTTTTCATTTTAACAAATTTAGCAACGTGCTATAGCACGGTAGCACGTATTAAGCAGCCGCCACTGGACTGGATGATAGAGAATGTAGTGTTATTCGTAGAGCGTTGGTTTTGTCAGCGACACCTAGGTTTGATCCTAACCAAGGGCCAAGTTTTTCTTCTTTTCGATCATGGTAGAAGTGTGCAATATCGATTTACAGGCACTTTGATGAGAGGACACACTGGCGTACGCAGGATTTTTTCAGGGGGGGAGGGGGGCTAAACTTTTGAAATCTGATGGTGCATATGTGCGTTCAGTGACGCAGGAACATTTTTCATTTGGGGGGTACAAAATTCATACTCCACACATTTATATAGCGGTAGGGTAAATTCCATTTTTGAAGGCCACACACGATTTCTTGGAAAGTTTACTTAAATACATTTTATTTCTTTAGTTTTTAGAATTTACAGTTATTTGAGAAACATAATTCCAAAACATATGAAGCTCTCTAGATCTCGTTTTGTGCTCATTTCGAATGTGATGGAATGGGAAATCAGAAGTTTGGCATTTGAGAGTAGCGAATAAACATGCATCTCTTCATTTTACTGCAGGGTGTGATTTGAAGGGATTACCTATTGTTTTGAACAATCAAACTTCTGATTACGAATGACACATATCAACCAGGGATCATTATTTCTTACCCACTTGTAAACTATATATCACACTTATGGTGTTCCAGTTCAGTTCAATTAAGTTTACTGCAACATAGCTATATAACTACAAAAACTTAGTTACCCAATTTATGGGTGCTGTGTTGCATACAGTGGCGCCAATTTATGTGGGTCCGAGCCAACCCAATAATTAATTATTTTTTGTGAACTTATAATTCAATTGCCGGCCCCCGCGGCTGCGATGCCAGGGGTTCCGGGTTCATATCCTGGACTGAGCATGAATGTTGGAGAGTGTCCATTCGTCAATTTCATGATATCATCACTCATTTCTCATCTTCGCAATTAGCCAAAAATGGAATAAAAGCGAAGTACAATAAAGCAAATCAATTATATTTCAACTGTTTGAGACCACCTAATGTTTTTGAAAAGTTGGCACCCTGACTTTGTTTTTTTTTAGATGCCATGCATTCGGTATCTTTATAGACTTCTGGTGTTTCACAAGTACTTTTGTATTGAATACTAAAGCTGGGCTGTGTTCTTTATATATGTTGGGTCGCTTCGTCGTTTAATCCTGTTCGAGCGCTTGTTGAGATCTATAGAGTTTTGTTGAGTCTTACATTTTAAGTCGAGATGGTCTCCAATAGACTTGTGAGTGTGTTGGTTATCGTATCAGACTACCATGTGGGCAACCTATGTTCGATTCCAGTAGAAAGCAAACTTTTTTGTTTTTCTATCCCAAGCTAATACAAAAAAAAAAATGACTTTAGACCTGAGGTTTTTCAAACCATTTGAATTTTACCACACTCCGTATATCAGTAATCTAAAACCTATAAAGGCCGAAATTTGTTGGAATTGAAGTTTCAGTCGCCTCTCAACAGAGACTGAGAAGACCTTGTGAAAATCAAGACGAAAACAAGACAGATGTCTTCAAAATCGAGACCCCGAGTCTCGATCAAGACTTTGGTATAATATTGATAGATATATCTAAACAAAATTTTATTTACTATAGGACATCCTTGGACATAGTAACCCAACAACTACCCAATATTTATAGAGAAGTCATATATATTTTGATTTTAGTAATTGCGAAGTTAATCCATTAGTGTCAATTATGTGCAAGTTCTCGCACAGACAAGCTGAAGCCTGTATGTTGTTTATAATATACATTTCATGTTTATTATAAATCAAGACTAGACCGAGTCCTGCATTTACAACTAAAGTTTAGATTGACACACTGCAAAGTCTCATCTCAATACCATCCCTAACACACACTCGAGGAATTTCACATTCTTCACTATTATACAGAGGTATTATTTTACTTCCATAGAAAAGAATGCAAATATACTTGAAATTCTCCTCAGAATTTTGTCACCACCACTTTCTCCTTGTCACTTCTTTCGATTAGAACTTTACTCTTAATATGCCTTATAATCTTACTCAAATGCAATATAAGTTTCACTTTTAAATTTTCTAGTTTATGCATATCATGTTCATGTACGCAAGTCAACAATTGTGATATGACATATGTTCTTTTTGTTTGTTGATAGTGGGAATGCTGAGAAAAAAAACAACAGTGCATTATTATATAGGATTTTCAAATTATAGAGAATATTTAGTCAAGAAGAGCTAACTAGGGAACTGACTAGGCTATTGCTCAAGTGTATGTTTCTTTATTCCCATGAAGTCCACATATATACTTGAAGGATATTAATCTGAGTATTTTAATGTACCAGGTCATTCAAATATGACCGGGACTGATTTTTTTCAAACAACCTGCCATGTGCAGCAGTTGTCCACCCTTGGGAGAATAGAGCCACAACCCCCACCCTCCCTCCCATGGTGAAGGTTAGAACCTGCTCTGTCGTGTCTGGGTGTTGCTAGAGTGATGAGGGAACAGAAGGTGCCGCGGAGCGTGGAACAGCATATTGTGATCAAATTTCTCGTTTGAGAAAACGTCCAGCCATCTGAAATTTTGCAGAGAATCAAAGTCTCTCTCACGAACCCATGGGTTTGAGTGGTGTAAGTACTTGGGTTGTGTACATATGTCATTTTTAGAACAACAAATATTTTGGATATTTTTTTACATGAACATCAAAAAGTTCAATGGTTTTTACCCAGTATTTGTAAGGATAATGCAAACCTAGAAAAACTGGGCATAGTTCCCCCCCCCATCCTATTAACACAAATATGGAATATTTTTTGGAGCGCAAGGGAAAATAGCTGAAATCAGATAGTTCTATATCAAGACGTGCGTCAGGGATAAGTGTACATACAGTTGAACCCAAGTTATACGTATACCAAGGTGAAGAGAAAATAATACGTATAACTGAGAATTCCTTACAAAGCAGATTTAGATACAATGTCATATCATTATTAAAATACTGTAATTCTATCTGTTTTGAGGAACAAGATATATTTCATACAGATTATTCCTGCTGAAGTGGTAAATTAACGAATCTAAAAGTTTGATTCCTAAGTTTTATGTGTATTAGTGTCCACTTCCCGTATAAATTTTACTTTCTGGTCAAGCTTGTAACTTTTCCTTTTTTTGTTCTCTATGGCTGACCAGTAGCAACTGAAAACGTTCACTGAAGGAACCGCTGTTTTGTTTTCATTATGGAACAAGGCAAACATCTGCTATCGGCATCTTTTTAATGTGGGTACTTTCGTATTGCGATTACATACAAAAGAAAATGCATCTCATGCTCTGAACAACTGCTGCAAATCTTTCTCCTCTGATTTCATGCCAACTCTCCTTGCTTTCTCGCAACTTGAGACAGACCACTCCCATGCCTGCCTATCCTGTTTCATATTTGAAACTCGCCTTGTGTTTTTATAACAAGAAATATAACGTTGTGACAATGTTGTAGCTTGGTTACATACAAATCAACTGTATTTTATGAAAATTAGTACGCATAACACCAAATTACGTATAAATGCATTACATACAAATATGGTTTAATTAACATGTTTTTAAATTATATTTTCCCAGGACCTACAGTAATTTACATACAAAACAGAATTACGCAGAACTGAGTTACGTATAAAACAGTCTCAACTGTAGTTAGGGATCTATTGGTTGACTGGAGAAAACTTCTCAAAAGATGTTAAATCTGCTCCTTTTCAGTAGTTAAAAACTTAGATGTCACATTCAAAGATATGCAAATCCAGGCTTATTTTAAGAGGGTTCAACTGATGAAAAAAAACTAATTTCTATTATAATTTCAGAAATTAACACACAGACTACTATCTCATACTTCTATATTTATAACTTTACATTCCTTTTTTACAGTTCTTTAGTTTGTTTTTACAACAGAAATCTACTTCTGAATACCTATACAAGTAACAATCACATAAGACTGCAAATTTAATTTTCATCAGGATTTCCAAAGGAGAAATTACCACTTGCACCCCACTCAATGAATGACACGTAACAATTCAGAGAACATTACTCTCTTCCATGTAAATCACACAGCAACAAAACTGCATTAAAATAAATCTTGGAACAGCTGCTTCCAGTTAACATTACATGGAGGCATTAACAAATGTGGAAAATAATAGTTTTTTCTTCTAATTAATTCCTTTGTGCCATCTAGGTAACAAAGTATCACACAAGACTGACACAACCGAAGCAACTTGATTCAGTCACACATGCATACACACACATTCACGAGGTACTGCTTAGGAAGGAATACTCCAATCACATTCTCCCTCCTCCCTCTCCCCTCATGCAACTGAGTTACTTGAAATGTCAGTTTTCATTCCTTTGGTTTCTAAATCTGAGGACTAAGTACACTTGGCTGAGGCTAACCACTCAATTTCATCAACAATAAAACTATTAACTCCCTACAAGGAAAATTTTACGTAAAAATATAATTTTTTTTATCATCTTGTGGACCAATGCGTATGTGCAACATCTAAATATGCAAGAAAGAAAGGATGTTGAGTTTTACTCTCTTAAGTGAAATGGCAAAACTGGTAAAATTTCAGACACCTGATAAAATCTGTAACTTTATGAAAGATACGTAAGTTTTTGAATGGTAATACAATTTGCTTAATGATGCATATAACTGAATTTATAACATGCAAGTTTGTGAAAAACATTGTAAAAATGTGGAAAATTTATTTACTTTAAAACCGGTTCGTTAATTTTTGAACAGCTGTACATTTATGATGCCACACATAATTAAAACATAAGTAATTATTATAATGCTTATTACTTTCACTACTTTACATGTGTGTTAATTTTGAAGTCTACTGATTTCGTTATACACAGAGGTTGACATCTAGGATGTATTTTGTAACATGGTTTTCTATAGTTGGTTGTTAGTGGCTGAGGTTCAAGTGCAAACCTGCTCAAAGCTTAGCCTCTTCAGTCTACCATCTGATTATTTCTCTTGGTATTAGTGGACTTGTCTAGGATCAATATCATGTTATTTTCTCAAAGTCAAGGTGTCTGTTTGTTCCTAGTATACTTGATTAAAGAACTTGGCATCTGACTAGCTCCTTTGTCTGCCCAGTTCCTCTTCATACAGGACTCCAAAGTTTGTAAAGTCCAATTCTGCCAGCAACACATAAACATACCAAATCATATCACTTCCAAGCTCACCAAATTCCCTGTAACAATATCTGTCTTCAATTAACAATCTCTCATATGAATGTATTGCTTATTTTAAGAGGGAGGCTATTTGCAGGAATCAACGAGGAACAAGTTTAATAAGAGTCCAATCCTACTTTATCCAATCGAAAGTGTCACCGAGTCCTGAACTACATTCAGGTGTTGGGAGTTCAAGGTTATCATTTCAAAACTCCCGAGAGAGAACTTTCACTTGACAGCTAAGAGTGAATTTTCAAGTAACAAAAAGAGGCATATTCCAATTCTGACTGGCTTGTCTAAGTATAACAAAATCTCAAGTCTCTTTGAATATAGTTATTTTGGAAGGTAAGTTTACACAATTTTCAGTGTCCTCCATACTCTTGATTCCTGGAAATTTTATGCTCAAAGAATTAAAAAATGCAAGCGATTCCTTGGCAAACAGATAAAATGGGCAAAAAAACTACTGCCTTTCGAAATTGTAATCTGCAGCAAAAAATAAAAACTTGCCTTCATTCCATTTCATGCAAAATAGGCTAATTGGGGGTTGATCCTACAGTTTAAAGTAGGGATTGAACCACTGAAATGTGCCCTCATGGGGGACGAAAACTGGGAATCTTGAGTACAAGATAGCAGGGCAGTTTGAGCAATGTCAAATATAAAGACTCAAGAAATGAAAGATCTTCACAGCATATGAATTCTTCTGGGCATAGTATGTTGCTCATATAAATCATTATTAATAAGACTGTCACAAACCAGACCTGTAGCAAATACTGGCACCTATTGTTAACAGCAGTTTTCTAACCTGCAGGATTGCTAGTCACAAACAACTGCTGTACAGAATAAGTGTAATTCCCCAACAGAGGTGTATTCAGACAGTTAAGGCAAAGATGACAGAGCCAAGGCAATGTGCTAGTGTGTGTGTATGTATTACAAAATAAATTACTGCCTGTGGAGCAACAGTAACTGAAATACAATAGTTCGCTGCCGAGGAGGATTGAGAACTAATACTAAACGGTGAGAAAATTGGTCAAAATTTGCCTCAAACTGAACAGTGATTCAGGTTATGTGCAAATATAAAGATAAATACAGATATGATGGGTTATGTAGTTAGATGATCAACTATGCCAATTCTCCCAATATACACAATCAATGAAAGAATAGAATGAAAATGCCACACCAGCCATACTCCCCTTTTTCTAGACTCAAAGTTCTTTCTCAAAATCTGTGTCCTCACTGCCATTGGCCTTAAAAAATAATAATATGCATCATTAATTAAATTGTTCAGTACCTGATTAGATTTTACCATCAAATCAAATCATCTCTCCTAAAGATACATATAATTACAGGCATGACCACACCAGACAAAATACAACTTCAACATACATAAAATTAAAATTGCCTACCCCTTCCTTTTCATAGATAGTAGTTTGGTCCATGAACTTTCCTTTGGCACCGCATGCTAAATCTGCATATTCAGCAAGACAACCCACGCGAACTAGACGTTACCAAAAATATTCAATTTATGGCCACTTAAGAGATCAGTATGAAGTCTCTTCAAAGATAGAATAATAGCCGTTTATATAGAAGGCAAATATATTCAACTCTCTCCATAAAGATGGCAATAAATACGTGCTAAATACTGTAATCAAGCCCTTCACCAAACTTGCTTCTGGACAAGAAAAAAAAACATACGAGTCACACCAAAATACTGCTTTCATACTGCAAATTATCTAGGAGCACTAACCTTCAGTATATCATTTTGTTATTTTATTTACAATGGAAATCTTAGTGGTTTTAAGTGCACGGAATAACTGTCAAAAATACTGATACCAATTATTATGAACTGATGTCACACTTATCCACACAAACAGATACTCGCACAAACCAAGGTATTGATATGCAGATATTTTAAATTCTCTGAACTCTTTGTTCATCAGCAGCTTTGAACTTACTGGCAGCCAAAAAAGTCTCTGTAATTATGTTTAAATTAATCACATTTTCCCCCAAGCAATAAACTAAATATTACTAATACTACACGACTATAAGGAATGACTCAAACTAAGGTCTGTACAAAAAAAGCATTAGGGCAAATTATTCGGAAGGCAACACTATACATGTCTCTGACATGTCATGCCATTGCTCTACCAACTGATCTACAGATCAAGTCCTGGTTTCAACGGATTTTTTGCTTCTGTTGTTCCACCTTGTGGAACTGTCTCTGTCAGTGTTAGCACAATATCTGTTGCCTTGGAAACACTCGTGACATGATGGTGTTGAACTCCCAGCTTTGAGAGCAGTGTCATCAGTGTTGCAAAGCAACATATCTCCCTGCAGTATAACTGACAGACAATTCCACACAGATAAAACAGAGAAATCACTCTTTAGCTCAGTTGGCAGCAATCAGTATGACCAAGACCCAGGTTTAATTCCTAGTAGTGCCTGTATTTTTGCTTTATTTCTACAAATCAAGCCATTTGTTTGTGCCTTTTCCTGACACGAGGAACCAATCAAAGGATAGAGTTGCCATGTCAATATTTCTCACCTGCATATACTGACTGTTGCAGTTACGTATTTTATACCTGACCTGTGCATATTGTCTGCCAAATCATCATTATGTACACATGGCCTTCACAACACCAAAATGTAATTTATATACCAACATTTGAACCTGAAATTCAGTCTCCCTTTGTACTGAAATGTGT
The DNA here is from genome assembly GCF_977018435.1 of Lepisma saccharinum. NCBI lineage: Eukaryota > Metazoa > Arthropoda > Insecta > Zygentoma > Lepismatidae > Lepisma > Lepisma saccharinum. Next base: position 117,656,225 of record NC_139229.1, read on the forward strand.
ATCATTTATTTACCACAAACAAGGTTTGATGTGGAATTGCAAATGAAAGAGTCAAGCATTACAAGACTAGTGTACAAGTTCTGTTTTTATAAAGACAACCTAGTCTGAAATGAATTAATTTATTCTGAATTCAAGTTTCTTCTAGATTCTTTTGTAATCAACCTATAATGCACTTCAGATGGCAAGCAGAAGAGTATGTGGTTTCTAATGGAATGGGATAGGTGTCTGGAGCAAAAATATCGCAACTTATGAAAAATTCTATTGAAACACACTACAACATAGACCTGTACACCTATTTCTGTCGTTTTTCAAGTTCAAAAAAATTCACAAGCATACTAATGGCATATAAATAAAACATTATTCCTCATCATCAGCACTTTTTGTACAGACCTCATTTATGACACTAACAAAAATAAAACATCACAATAACCACGTTGTTCAAAATGACCCTCTTTTTACACACAAAAAACATATGTATATATTGCAAAAAAACAATCAAAAAGTAAATACAACTATACAACTGTTAACTTTGTAATGGTATCGACAAAAGAAAAAGTCTTCTGACAGAAGAAAATCAATAAAATTGAGCAATATATTTATAAGGAATGTACTTTGTTTTGTATAAATCCAAAAAATATATTGAAAGAAATAATCAGAAGTGTATTTGGGTACTATAAACTACGTATTACTTTTACAACACTTATTCGAGTAAGGTAAATATATATACATATAAAAATAATTTACAACAAATATAAATTATTCACAACAAAACTGAAAAACAAAGGAACTAATACTCTGATTTGTTAATATAATAATTTATTCATATTTGGGAAATGAGAGACGTGGTAGTAAATTAAAACTGAGAAACTGGTACTCACTCACTCAATTAATTAATAGAACTTTGAAAAAAAAAACAGTTTCACAGAAAAAGTGAATACAAGTTTCTCCGTATTTATTTAATAATTTATAGTCCACAATAAAAATAAGTCTCAAACATGGATAGTTCAACAGTTAAGTACTCAATATGAAGCAACCCCTTCTTATCAGTTCTCACTTTCCCCTCTCCACATACCACATGAATTTATAAGATGGAAATGTCAGACCTTCCAACTATGGGATAATGATTGATTACAACGTGGATAAATCAATTTTCTTTGACCAGATGTCAAAACAAGATGATTATGATCATCATCGGGTTTAACAATTGTTTTAATATTCTGATTATTGCACATAAAAATAGCAATCTTTCTACGCAAAACTTGAGTAAGTTGAAATGGTATTGCATTCTGAACAAACTGACGTTGCTACAAAGTTCAAGTATCGCCATCAGTGAAAATCAGTAATACAATTATCTGTATTGGTTAACCTTTAGCACACTGAGCCTCATGCACCTGTAAACCTGTTCCGGATGGGAACTACTTTTCAAGCATGTAATTTTCAAACTTCGTACAAATTACAAAAAAAATTGTAGCTCAAGAAATAATTGTTGTCTAGATATGAAATCATTTTTTTCCCCCCGGAATGAAAGGGATTTTAGCAGAGGTGAAATGTATACATTGTACCTCCCTATAATGACAGTTAAATAATGTATAAGGGTGGCAGTGTTGCCAGCTTATGTAAATAATTTCTGGAATTTTGCTTCTATGCGTGGGCACTATGGATGGACCACATTTGCAGGGAAGCATGACAAGAGACCATTCTTTGAGAATATGTTATGTCCGTCCCACAATTTTGAAATAAATGGAAATTATGCAACATTTTTGAGGAAAGTTGTAATTTTTGGGAAATTTTGATAATGGGCCCTTGCCCCTGGACCCCTAATTGTTGCTCGTTGTTACAATGTTCTTTGGTTTTCATTATTGCATGCAAAAGTGAAAAATATCAGCAAAAAGGGTTGGTTGAGGAGTAATAGCCAATTTCATAAGATCTATCCCATAATACTCAAGAGGGAAACAAGATACTGCTTGTTAATGGTAACAATGGATATATTTTGTAATTGGAGTATGTCATACCTTCACATATGTAGAGTCAAACAAACAAAAAAAGACAGAACTGAAATAGCACGTGTAGTTTTGAAGAAATGACACGTTCCTTGCTGCCACATGGTGCTGGTACATACATGTACAAACCATCAAAAACTGAAAACATACGGTGGTACACACATCTACCAGCCACCCACTAAAGGTTGAAAGTAGAAATGGTTCAGTTACTCCTGAATGCTATATTTTCTGATATTTTCATGATTCAGACTTCTTTTGCAGAAAGTTAGAACTATGAAGAGGATGACGATCTAGCACCTTAATAAAATTGTTCCAGTATACTAGTTTGGGGGAGCCTGATGACTGAAAAGTCAGGGTTTCTCTTCATATTACTGGAAGTCTTATGTAACAGATAAGTTTACTTAATTTTATTGAAAAAGGCATTAGAACAAAAACCAGCAGCTCTAATTGCAACCTTCAAAATATGTATATATACAACTTTCATTGGTTACATCCAACTCTACGATATATATTTATCTATATAGAAGAATATAACAACTTTATCTCACTAACATACCCGTTCCATACTGTCCAGCAATGCACATGTTTTAGGAAATACTTTTCTTGAATTGCACATTTATTTCTCTGTACTCAGAATAAGATAAATATTCAATACGGAAAGGAAGTTTGGTACATAAACAGTACAATGATCAGCACAGTGCTCAGTAATTTCATAGAAATTACTTTGTAAGGAATGTATGTATTTCATGAATAAATATTTCAACTATGAAAAAAATAAGCTCTTAGAATTCAGCATATCATGCCAAAACTAGAGATGGACAAAAATACCCAGAATCAGAAAATTTAAAATCCAGATTTGGAAAATTTACCATCGGATTTTGGAGCAGGCAAAATAGATTTCAGAGACAATCAAGATTTCGAAAGTAACCAGGATTAATTATAATTTTTCTACTTTTCTTTCGGGTTTAATTTATTAATGAAGTTCTTAATGTGCTTTAACACTTGTCTCCTCATTTCACGATTATGTAAGCACACTAGGTTTTGGTTGTATGGGAACAAGCTGGACCTTTCTATTTATTGTATGTGATTCTTTACTTGCAATTTAAATACAATATTTTTGCCAGTAGAATCACTCATCATTTTCATGGTGAGCCATCCCTATGTTAAAACAATTCAAGTCCAAAGAGTTGGGTCAAAATTTTGCCATCATGAAGTTGTGAGGATGTCGTGTGGCCTCTTGCAAATGCACAGAGCGATGCATGCCAGCAAGAGAGCTCATCACAAAGCAGCATCAGTTTTCAGATGTAAAGTAAATTTTATTGCTCTGACGACTCATCTCTTATGTTAGACAAATTTACTAACTTGAAGATAGGTCTTTGTCATGCTGCAATTGTAGTTCACTGCAGAGATGTATATAAAAAAAACCTGTAAATAACCAAATAGAAATAATCAATCCCTCATACTCTCCATCGTCCCACAAGAACTCGTGTATGTGTAATCACCAGACACAGAGTGATATAACCACAAACTCTTCAAAGTGTTGCTTATATGCACAGGAGAACATTCACAACTCTCTAGACTCAAATTGCTCACAAAAATTTGCTTGTACAGACAAAAAAAAAATATTGAAATCTGGATTCCCTCTGAAGTTTAGATTCTCTGGTTTTACTATCTGGATTCTGGATTTTTTTTCAAAAAAGTGACTTAAGTGCTTTTCCCAAACACACTAGAATTAATGTAACAACTAAAAACATCAAGTACATACCTCAATGTACACAGCAAAATTACCATCATTTGCACAAATTTCATAGAATTAAATCTTCATTTTTAAGATTTATATTTCTTATGACTAACCTTCCAAACCAAACAGTTTATCAAAAATGATTAAATAATACATATGTTTTTGACCAATTCTGAACACACTATGCTGTGCATTGTAACTGTCATGGTGTCGAAATACCAGCCCCTACCTCCTGCCTTTAGGGTCATTTCACAATTTGGAGGGCAGTTACAATCAACATATACACACATAAATATAAACATATTTACAAATTTTAACAAATGTACACAAGTAAACAAATATTAAATAAATAAAAGTTTAAGAGATCAATTTGCCATACATTCTTATATGCCCAAACACTCTCAAACACACACACATCCACTTCATCACAATACTCGATAGTCAATCACTCACAAAAGAGAGTGAACATTATATTGTTTACATATATTTACATAAGCAACATACTAAGGAACAAACGTTACATTCTTGTTACTGTCAAACTTAAGCTCAGCAATGCAGAGTATGTTCCTCACTTATTACACATTTCCACTTGTTAAAAAAATAGGAAATGCACTTGCAAACTAACTGCACTTTTTCTTTAACGTAATACTTTTTGAGCTGCAAAAATGGCAAATAAATATACATGATTCCAAGCACTGAAATAAACATTCTTATCCTTAAGATTTCAGTAGCAGGAAGAAAAACTCATTTGAATATTGCACACCATTTTATACCTTACTCAGCATTGGAAGGTTAAGTACATCAGGGATTTCAATATCTTCCAATCGAATCTTTGATGGATTGAATGGAAATCGAACTGGGAATGTGAATTTTGAATCCATCAGCAAGGTTGACTGAAAAATAAATATTTGTGTAAGTAATAATATCAATGTAACCATATGATAAAATAAATACCATGATCAGAAATAATTATTACGTATCCAAAAACTTCACAGACATGATGGAAATACACATTCATGAATGTCATGCAAAATATTTCCATGGTTTTAATTATTCCTTTTAACTACAAACCAGTTGTTGACTCTCTCAATTATATTAATTTGTTTCATAAGGCATCTCAATTTCTGCACACTGTTAATTCTCTTTCCAAGGTTAAATGACAAATCTGATGTTCCAAGGACTCTTCTACAAATGTCAAGAATGCTTTTAGAGCAACAAATACAACAAAAATTGCCACTAAAATTATGTAAAAAAAATAATTTTGGATTTGAAATTTGAAAATTTACACTTGGCACACACAATCGTGTTCCTACCTAAAGAATGGGGAAGGGCAGAGTAATCTGTACTCTTAAATGTATTAGGAAATATAGATATATCTGCTTTCAAAATGGCCAATAATTTTCATGGGTGCATGCCCCCCTTGAGATATCTGAGAAAATACTATGTAATTCGAGTGATGATATTTTATTACGAACAATATTTCTTTTTTGACTTGCAGACTGTTGTTATAGCAAATGCTGCCATGTCTAACAAAATAAGGAAATAACATTTCACCACAGGCATTAGAACCATCTTGACTAACGTAACTATGGGTGTGCAGGATGAAAATTTTTGGTCAGGTTGGGATTCGGAAGGGAAATTTTTATAATCCTGTCGTTCGAGACTGAAGAATTTGCCATTTCCAGACCAGTTTCAGGACAGGAAACTTTCGAAATTTACGGACGCTGTGAAAATCTTAAATTCTACACACTATTCCCTCCCTCCTTAAGTGATTGTTTTGGCACTTCTGGAAAAAAAACCATTGATTTCAATAATAATTATTATTAAAAAAAGGGGGAAAAATCCAATATGATTTATTGGATTTTCTCGACTGTTCAGGATCCCAAAAAGTGCCATGATGGTGAGCAGATTAAGTGGTCTCTTGTTTGATATCTATGCATCGTGAAAACGTACAAAACAATAAACAACTGTTCATCACCATATGTTTAAGGAAAGGATGCAAGGCGAATCTAGGTTCTATTTAAATAGTGGACTCAAGTCGCAATTTGTCAAGTGTCAAATTATTTTCACTCAATTTCAATTTTATGATTTGTAGAATAATAATAATAATAATAATAATTACTACTAATAAATAAATATTATTAATAATAATAAATAAAAACTACTAATAAAAATAATAATATTAGGTACAATACAAGTTCTATGGCTGAGGGGTCAAGGTATGAAATCTTACTTTGCCCCACCTGAGAAAAAATCCTATGGGCACCCTTGATAATTTTACTGATCTGATATTACTATAGATAACGTTTAACTCAGAATAAAATGCATGTATTGTTCTAGGGTACAACCTATTGGAATCACCTGGTTACATACATTACGGATGTGAACAAATCATTTAGGTATTTCACAGAATATTTGCAATTCTATATTGGATCAGTAGAATCTCTTGTCAGTATCAGCAAACTTTATATCAATTTCAGTTAATTTAAGTAACTTTTATACTTATTGGATTAATCACAATGAAGGTAAAATTTTATATAAGTATTTTAGCAGTATTTACAAAAACTTCATATGGGTCCATCCCTAGTAAAGAGTATGCCAATTATCTGAACAGGAGTGTACACAAGATTTGGTTGATTGTAAGAAATAAAAGAAAATAAGGATGTCTATTTATCTTACCTGTGACTGCAATTCTGTTCGTTCCTGAAGTTTTGCCTGGATTTTACGAATAAACGAGACAGGAACACGTTCCTCAAAATCATCAGCTGGAGTGTACAGATTAAGTATTTTTATTATCTGGAAAAAAAAAAGAAGAAGATTAATGAAAAATTAAGAAAAGGAGAGACAAGTTGTTTATATCCCTTGCATTTTCTACTGGCACCTCACCTTTGGAGAAATTTTATCTGTCAGGAATCTTTAATTCAGTGTTTCCTGGTGCAAGGGGCAATCTCAGCTGCAAAGTGGATACTGTACAACAAACATCAGCTGTCCGAGACAAATAGTGCCCAGCATTGTTGTGTTTGTTCGTTAAAAGGAAGTATGATGAGCCAAGGTTTTTCAATTGCTGATTTTCCCACCGTGTTCACTCATAACAGGGCTCTTTGGAAACCCTCACATTAACAATCTTCCAAGGGAGGCAATATACCTTTTCTTTGTTCAAACACCTACTTTATTGCACTACTACAATATTGTTGAGACTTTTTCCACACAAACAGTAAATTTCTATGACATCTTCATGACTTTTCCAGAAAGCAAATTCCCTGACTGGCAGACACCCTGATTCTGAACTACATCACCTGACTTCATTACCCAGTTACATAGGTAATTTGCTTATTTTTGAGATGCAGGTAAAGAAATATGAATCCTGCTACAATTTGTTGTTAAAATTTGGTGGAAACAAATCTGGGAAAGTTGAAATTAAAATAGATAGAACCACTGGCGTAAGCATGATTTTTTTTCGGGGGGGGGGGGGGGAACTGAACTTGTGAACTTTGATGGTGCATTGGTGCGTTTGGAGGCATAGGAACGTTTTTCATCTGCGGTACAAAATTCGTCCTCCATACATATGTCTCCGAGGAATGGACAAATACAAGTCCTGGATGGTGGATAATGGGATCTTGCACCATTCTTCATGCAAAACATGGTCACAACCCTTCTCAGTGTCCTTCTGTCTCTGTCACTCAGTGTACATTTTCATCCACGCAGGTGTTTACACGTATCTGATGATGTCTTTCCGGACACACTATTATGCCATCATGATCTTGCATAGAGTCCCTCTCGATACGCCAAATAACATGGCTACTTTGGTAACAGAGGCACCTGCAAGGTGGGCACTAACAATTTGCCCTCTTTGAAACACTTGTCAGCTTGAACATGATTCAGTATCAACTGCACTGCATGCTATCTGCAGTGCAACTGTCGACTCCTTCCAAAGAAAACCGTAGTATGATAGTTGTACTTACTGGAAAATAGATTCTGTTATTTATTATCATGATTCCCATCATTCAGTAATTTTGATAGTGTTACTTCAGTTACTTATTTTCAATATAGTGTTGCAGAATAATGTACCAATGTAAGCAGCAGATCAATTCAAATTTGATATATGAGTATTGCAATTAGGATGACACAAAATTAATGATTATAACTATACACAAATACAATTTGGTAGAATTATTTACATTGTTCGAAACCAGTCTCGATTAGCTTATCTGTGCATAAAGTGGACTCAAAATAAAAACTAGGAAAGACGCCTGGAGGATGGGATCCTCCTGCTCCTGCATTCCCCACGCTGCTAATAGTCTTTCATCATTCTTCCTCATTCTCACAATTAGCTAAAAGTGGCCGAAAGCGACTCTAGATAAGAGAATTACTAAATAAAACATTCATCTTCATTGTCATGATTAGCAAAATAACAGAAAAGCGAAAGAGAAATATATTGAGAAAACTGATGTGTAAATCCGTATGTTCTAAACACATTGTAATTTGAAAAGTTGTGAACATAAATTATGACGAAAATAATTGTAATTCCAGAAAGTGTATGTCTATCGTTCCTGTAACAATAATTTCTTGCTGGTGAGATCCTATATCCTGACAAATGTTAATGCTGTTAACATACTGAGCCATTGATTGCTGGCACTATTGCTGTCATTCTAGTGGAATATGGATCGCTCGTTTTTGCACTGCAAGTTGTGTTTTACATAGTAATTAATGACATTTCGCTGCCTCTTTCACTAGGGATATCCACACTATATAAGTTCCAGGGGTGGCGAAAACAAGGTATTTTTTTCAGAGGTGCCACAAATGAGGAATTTCCCCAAAATCTCCAAAAAAAGTATCTGTTAGCTGGAATATATTCATATATGTCAGTTAGTTATCTGGATATTAGATACTAATGAAATAAATTTATGCGAATACCTATACTGTGATATCAAGATATTTATAATCTACATTATCCGTATTTCCATGTAATAGACTTTGTCTTTGTGAAACTCCTGCAAAAGTAAGAGTTATTGTCGATTTTTTTAATGCTGTTGCCACATTCAAAATTTACCTCAAAATGCTGAGAAGAAATTTAGCTGTAGCGACAATTTCGCTACAGCTCCAGGAATTTTGTAGCTTCGCTACAGCTACAAATTTTGTAGCTAGCTACAGTAGTGCCGCTACAAGTAGCAGCTACTTTCAACCACTGATTCTGTATAATGATAATGTATATATTGGGGCATAGAAAATTCCTTCTTAGAAGAGCACACACAGTTTTTCTGTTTTTCTAATCCAAAGTTTATGTAAATACATTTTATTTCTTCATTTTTTTTAGAATTTATGGTTATTTTAAAGACAAATAATTCAGAAACATTTAAAGCTCTAGACCTCGTTTTGGGCTCATTTCGAATATGATGGAATGAAAAATCAGATCTTTGTCATTGGAAAGTAGTGAACAAACATGCATCTATTCATTATAATGCAGGGTGCGATTTGAAGGATCAATAAGAGGTATAAAGCCCTTGTTTTGAACCATCAAATCTCTGGTTATGACTGACACATCTCAAGCAGGGATTATTATTTCCAACCCACTTGTAAACTACGAGGTGTGTAAATAAAGTAATGTGACTGATTCTTTTTACCTGTTTTATTCCAAGAACATTACAGTGCAACATTGTCTCCTTCAAAGTAATTGCCTTGGAAAGCTACACAGAGCTGGAGACTGTTCTTCCACTTCTCATAGCAGTGCTGGAACGTGGATACTGGAATAGCCTTCAGCTGGTCGGTTACAGCCTTTTGAATGTTGTCCACATCGTCAAACCGACGTCCCTTCAGGTGTGTCTTCAATCTCGGGAATAGGGAAAAGTCACAAGGACTCAAGTCGGGCAAATAAGGAGGCTGAGGAGCCACAGGAATGTTATTACTGGCCAAAAAAGTGTTTACTGAAATTGTTGTGTGACAAGGTGCATTGTCGTGATGCAACACCCAGTTCAGTTTGATGTTTGGTCGCACACGCATGACCCTTTTTCGCAGTCTTTCCAAAACCTGTTGGTAAAATTGTTGATTAACCCCTTGGCCTGGAGGCACAAACTCTATGTGAATGATTCCCTGGCTATCAAAGAAGCAAATCAGCATGCTTTTGATCTTTGATTTGGTTGTTCTTGCTTTTTTTGGCCTTGGTGAGCTTTGAGTGTGTCATTCCATGCTCTGGCACTTGGTTTCCTCGTCGTATTGAAACACCCAAGTCTCGTCACCCGTAATGACAAGTTCCAGAAAATGGGGATCATTTGCAATCACATCCAAAAAATCAACGCACCTGTTCCTCTGCATGTCCTTTTGCTCCTGCGTGAAGTTTTTCTGAACCAGTTTGGAGCAGATTTTTCGCATCCCCAATTCATTGGTCAACAGCTGATGAACGGTGGTGTGACTCAAATTCAACTCTGCTGCGATCATTTCGACTGTCAACCAATGATCAGCAAGCACAAGCTCCCAGACTCTGTCAACATTTGCATCAGTTCTTGCAACCGAAGGCCTTCCACTGCGAGGTTCATCTGCAATTGACTCTCTTCCTTCTGCACATGCCTTAAACCAACAAAACACCTGGGCCCTTGACAAAACACTGTCTCCGTAGGCCTGTTGCAGTTTTGCAAAAGTTTCCGTTGCACTGTGTCCAAGTCTGGAGCAAAACTTGATCGCATACCATTGCTCTATGTTCGTGTCACTCATTGTCCGAACGCACAAGCAAAACCTACTTCACTAAAACAATCGCTACGGACAACCACCGTGATGCTAGCAAGTTCCAACTTACACTGATGGTGTATCACATGTTCATCCACCTCCCCTCCAAGTCCCACGTCACCAGTGTCGCAGATTCGTGCGCAATGTTGCCAGTCTCATTACTTTATTTACACACCTAGTATATCGTACTTATGGTGTTTCAGTTCACCATACCTACATATGTTGCTTACGTTATGCAATTTATGGCGACTGTACAGTGACGCCAATTTACATAGGCTCATGGGGCCAGAGCCCATCCATTAATTCACGTGTTTGAGTACACCCAATGCTTTTGAAAAGTTGTCGCCCCTGGCTAAGATGCCATGTATTCAGTGTTTCTCAGACTTCTGGTGTTTCACAAGTACTTTTCCATCGATGGGCTGTGTTTTTGATATATGTTGGGTCGCTTCATCTTTTAATCCTATTCGAGCACTTGTTGAGATTTTCAGTGTTGTTGTGTCTTAAACAAGTGGAGATGGTCTCTGATCGAATCCTTGGAGGTTCAGGTTCGAAGGATTTGTAAAACATTTGACAAAGTAGTTATTTATGATGGAATTTGCTCTACTTTAATTCTCTGCAAGTACTGAATGCACTATCATTGCAGATGCAACACCAAATCCTTTGGTTCTTATAGCAAAGCAAAAATTGACATGGTTACTCTTGAAACATTGAAAACAACTGATTCACCGTGTAGGAGGTCCCCAGTTTCGAAGTTAGATTAAACGTTCGAAAGCAATTTTTTCAATCTTTGGTGGACAATATTAATAGCCGGTTTGAAGACTTAAGGTTTCTTTTCACATGTAGTCCTATTAAATGCACACACATGGCATTTAGATGATTAGAAACACGTGTTTGAAGTGACATGTTAGGTGAACTTTAATGTAAGCAGAAACATGTGTGCATCACTAGTTAAAGATGCTCACATCTACAAAGAAAATCCAAAACACATTTCCACCTCACTCAAGGATTATGTAAATTCAATTCAAAATTAATCAATATCTTCAGCTGAATGTGAACGTGGATTCAGTGCCATGAATCTAACCTTTACTGAACAGAGTGAGATTGGATATAGAATGCATCACCAAAAATCAATTTCGGCAATACCCCGTTGTTGGTGTTCCATTTTCATTAGAAATGAGCTGCAATTACCATTTCTAACCTTCGTTTTAAAAGTTATGCAAACACAAAATGGTTATTGGGGGGTCATTTTAAGGTCTTTTTTTTTTTCACTTCACTTGCCTTCATTTGATTTTTTATTTTCTAAAAATTTCGGGGGGGGGGGGAAGGGGCTGTAGGCCCTTCAGTCCCCCTGCATACACCAGTGGATAAAACATTAAGAGTAACAGGTTAACACTGCCATCATATTGCTTGCAACATGAACATAACATAACATTCATTCTTTAAATTCAACTGCTTCTTAATGTGTGATATACAGGTGGTGGTTTTCTCTTGGTTGATAAGAATAGGCTCAAATGGACAACTAGGGCCCGGGACTTTATAACATATTTTTTATTTGACATAAGATCAAATACTGGGATGAGATATTTAGATGAGATACTTATGTATCTGATGAAAATCAGCTGAAATAGACTAATTTGATAAGGCATATTTTGACATATTTTACCAATTTCACATTTTTACAACATATTTGTTCAATTTCCTCATAATAAAACATATTTCTGTATAATTTCGTAATTGTCTTGTATATAATAAGTTATTTCATAATTTATTCTTCATACCTGTAGCGCAACGAATAGTTTATATTATCAATGGCAGGATAAGGAAATTACGGACGAAGAAATTTAAAGCAGATGCAGTCTTTTCTTACCAACTAGTACAGAACAATAATAACCACTCTTTTTTTTATCCAGTCGACAATTTATAGCCGTGCGAACATTGAGGAAAAATATTTTCAGTCATTGTGCGTACACGAGAATCACTGGGCAGGAAGTACACAAGTTTCAATTGTTCTCATTTATTTAAAATTTTTCAGTTCTCGCAACAATCAGTCAAAAGTACAAATAACGTTCAGTGCATTACAGCCTCTACTCTATCAGCGATCAAGTATGGAAGTTTCAAAATCACTTGTCATTTGAGCCAGAAACGTATCAGTGTGGAGCACTGCGAATGCCTTCTGAAAGGCATCTTGGAAGAAAATTTTTGTGCTGCACTGCAATGCTTAAGAGTACAACTTCGAATATGAACAGGAACTTCTGCGGTAAGATTGTAAGTGCATTGTGGAACTGAAACAAATTTAGTTTAACGTGTTCTGACAAAAGTTTTAAAGGCTGTTTTCAAATTATATGTAGTTAAAATCTGCCTAAAAAGGTTATGTTTGTATTTATTGCCTAGATTTAGCAGCTGTAGCGAGCTGCCAATTATGCTTTAGTTTCCACAAAGGTGTAAATCTGAAAATGACATAATAGTATATGCAACAGAATAATTGCAGTGAACCTCACAATATTTTCGCAATTTTCTCACTACATTCTTTGGTTAAAAGGGATTCTCACTTCATTTAATACCCTACCCCAACTCTTCCCTGGAAGATACTGACTTCGCGTACAATGAGAAATTCGAATGTACTGTTGTGCATATGCTTTGGCTTTACTGGGAATATTTCTGCATTTTTTAAATTTTTTATGACATTTTAAAATTTTTATGACATACATATTTTACAGTTTTATGGGACAAAGTCCCGGGCCCTAGTAATGACTGCAATTAAACTGAGAGCACAAAGAATTTACAATATATATAGTGAAATGAATGCTTGAAAGTACCTGGAATGCTGACAATTTATCACACATGTCACAAACACTTTGTACATCTTCATCATTCTTCCTGGCCTGCAGAAGTTGAGCTGCTTGGACAACTGGATCCAACGTTGAGAGAACATTCTTGTCCTGAAAGAAAGAAAGATGTTTTTTTATTAATGAAATTTCAAATTACATTTATGCAGCACTTGCAAGTACACATTTATTACTAATTGTACTACAACTAATAATTGTCCATCGTTTCTGTTGTGTTTTTATGCATGAGAAGATTCTTGGATTCATCTTCAGAAGTTTGAGAGGGAACAGAGAGAAAGAGACAAGTTTGCATTAATTCATTCCCCTTCTTTTTCCTCCCTCACTTTTCTCTCGTGTTGTTCCTGAAAAACTAATAGTTGGCAGAACATGGACGAACACACATCAGAGAATTTTCCTTTAAAAATACCCAGTTTTTATCATGAAGTCCTACTAAATCAATACAATTTATGTACACTCACATGGCTATGAGAAATAGCATACACAGTTCTTGAAGGAGAACCTACCTGCATTTTATGGTCCCGTATCCATTGTTCCATGTGAGAGAGGTTATACCGAATCTGCATTCCTTTAGACCAATGGCACAAATCTTTTCTTAGCAACAAATTGTTAAGGGAAGCTGCACATATGAAGTAGAAAAGCTGAAACAAATTTAAAAATAACAGTTTTTACCATCTGGTTTTCAGTGTGAGAAAAGAAGTCACAAAAATTCCACATCTCTCATTTTCTTGAATCCTCACTAATATTATTAACACTACTACACTCAGAATGTAACTAAAGTAAGTACATTTAAATATAAATGATATTGCAGTGAAGCTAATTACATTTGCTAAGGATAACATTCAGATAAATAAATCATGCTCTAGTATGTAAAATCTAGGAAAATGATGAAAACAAAGATTCAAGACTAACTTGTGAGAATGAAGGGAAAATGAGAATGTTAGATCAAGTAAACTCTATAACTTGTCCATAGGTTGTCTAGTTCATAAAACAAGAAAAGCTTTTCATAATTTCTTGCTGCAAAATCTAAGACTTAATCTAGAATATGTTTTTCTCAATGCATTAGGTGTTGCACTTTAGACAATTGAGAAAAAGTAATATTGCTCTTCAATGGTTATGGAAATGGTATTACTAAACACCATCCTGTCCTTTAATGCACTGAGTAACATTTTCATTTGCAAGATAAGACAGCACAGCCGATTTCAGTTTATTTACATAAGCTACGAGACTAATCCATGTCTTATTGGTTGATAAAGACAGATTTATTTGTAAAATTGACAATTTACCAATCTGATACTTTATACATTGTCTGTTACTACTAAGTCCTCAGTATTAGAACTTGATAACCCACACTCCATTAACATTGGATCCAGTTTCTTCAGTAGCTGGTAATTGATAGAAATATACATCTAAGTAACCCATACACCACAATGAGATGTGGAAATTTTCATATGCAGGTTCCATTCTTTTATTACTTATCAAGTTTTACTCCCGTGCTGGTCAATTCACATATCTTGGTTGTGTAAAATAAATTTCTAATATATACTTTCCTTCTCTTTGCAAAACATATCAATCCTAAATTAATTAAGGAAATGAATAGTTATTCAGATTTTAAATTAAAGGTTTTCTACATTATATTGGTTTACGTACTTAGCTTTTCTGCCACTTTGGCTAATCACGAAGATGAGGATGAGTGGTGATATGATGAAATTGATGAAGGGAAAATTACAAAGAACACCCATGCCCATGCTGGGATTTGAACCTGGGATCCCTAGTGTCGTAGCATGCTGTGCTAACCACTACGCCATGGAGGCCAGCTCTACATTATATTGGATCAATACTGTTATAAGATATTGGTAAATTTTACATTGGTTCTTTATTATGGGTATTACATCTACCGTATTTACTCATGTATAATGCACACTTTTTTCCCAAATTTTTGCACCCAAAAACATTGGTGCGTATTATGCATGGAATATTTTTTTATGTTTACGGAACCCTATCATGTTATATATCATTGTAAAGCTTGAATTATGTAGTTTCTGAATATGGCAACAGTATTCTATTCAAGATGGCGAAACTAATGTGAATGCAGTTGAAATAAACTCATCACATGAAGGAATGTTCAGATTTTTGTGGTACATTGGATGAAAGAAAAGATAAGGAGAAAGGAAATGATAATTAAAATGTATTACTGGCCAAATAATCTGACATATATGGATTGTGTAAATATCTTAATGAAAGAAATCTTGTTCTGCTAACTGCTAGTTTGAGGGTCCTGAATGGGCCTCTTATAAATGTTACGTCAGTCATGGAAAAAGTATATGTTTTGAAGTTTTTTTTTTTATAAGAAAAAGTAAAGAGCAAATGAGCAAAACCATGAATAAAAGTTTAAAGGCCCTTTTCCTCGATTTTTTTACTTTGTAATATAATGTTCTGCGACACACGTTCTGGCAGACTTAGAGCATGCACCTCCCATCACATGGGATGTGTATCAGCGGTATTTGTTGGGTGAGAAATAACAGAAAATAACTTCCTGAGTACTGCAAATCCATAACGTAATATTACAGAATAAATAAGGTGGTTAAAGAGTGAAAGCTTTGGGATGCTAAACACAGTGGAGGGAGAGGGGGAGGTGGCTTGGGTTGGTGACTTACTGTTTACACATAGCAACAGATGACTCATTGAATAGGTATGATGTCACTAGCTCTTGATTGGCATAGCAACAGCTTTATGACCTATAACTAATGGCCGTGTGCACGAACGAAGATCAAATTTTAAACTCGGATCGGGAAAGGATCACTGGAAAATTCCATTGCACGAAGACGGTTCAACACTTGATCGCGATCTAGGAACATCAAAACGAGTTTATCTTCTGATCGGCCATTCACCACCGTTTTGGTGTCTGATCCTGGTTCACGATACTGACGCTTCGACTGCAGGCAGTTGTTTTTTAATATAAAAAGAGTGGAAAGTGATATCGAGGGCGTCCAAACGCTAGAGATGTTGGATGTACAATGCTGATAATTCGAGAAATGTGTAAAGTAAACTAAAAACTGCCAAAATAATAATAATAATTTGTGGTTCTGTGGTGCAAAGTCGAAATGTTTCTAAATACTGTATTTTCTATCCCAGACACAAAACATGTGCAAGTGCAAGGTAAATTAGAACAGAGCAATGTTACGATATTGCTACATGGTGTTGGAAATATGATTGTATACATTTACGAAAATACATGTTACTGGCTATTTACACGACACGACAATATAAATATATAAGAATTAAGAAATGAGAAATTCAAATACTTACCACAATACAGTAATAATAATAATAAAATATCTTTATTGAGCGGGCGAGGTTCAGCGTACGCTGTTCTCGCGCGAATGCATTTTGTAAGGCATTGAAGTCCCACAGAAGAAGGTTCCATGCTTTCTCCTTATCCTTTTGTCTTGTGCCGTCAGTTCTTTTTTAAGATTATTATTTCTTTACACCCTACTACATCCTTGTACTCGTCGACAAGGTTGATCAGTACATTTCTCAAATTCAGATAAATTTGCGGCCCGAATTACTTTCTTCTCCTTCACGTTGATACTTTAACACATCACACTACTCTGTGGGGTTCTTGATTGTCATTTGTTTTAGCCAACCAATCGGGTATAGCCTTACAAATTAATCTCGGATCAGTTGAACGGAATCTTGTGAACGTCGTTTTTCGTTGGTGCAATGCAAATCTTTAAACCAAGTTCGTATAGAGTGGATTACAATTGATCTCGTTCATCTGAACTTCGAAATAATCGGCGTTGGTGCACGCGGCCATAAGAAAGCCATTTCTTGAACCTGGATTATACTTACTGCACATTATACAAGAGATAAAATTTTTTGTCACTTTTCCCCATCAAAAACCAGGGTGCACATTATACACGTGTAAATACGGTATCTATGTCTAATTTATATGTAATTAAGCTTTTTTTTTAAAATATTAGCTACAGATATAGATCATTCAGATTATAATACTGATTTGTAGCAGTAACAAAATGCACACTCACCTGTCTGAACACTTGGAACACTAGTTCTGGATCCACACCATGGTAACCCAAAACCGTGTAGAAATTGTTGAGTTCTGCTAGCAACTGCTGCATAGCCTTTTGAGCACTTACTGGAGATTCCAGCTCTCTAGTTACCGATGCAGCTCTACCCCTCATGCCTCCAGGCTTCATTCCTGAGAGACCGGAGATCGCTTCGTGCTCCAGAATGGCTGGAACTATCATTTGTTGCACCTTCTCCTCCAAAAGCCTAATCACTCCCTGAAAGAAGGCATCACTTTTCATATACTCGTTTGCACCAAAAGTGGAAATAAATTCAGTTTTTGAAGGTCCAATTCTTAGAATGGTATTTGGACTTACAGGAAGTAGAGAAACATATGAGTAACAAAGAGCTGAACCACTTAATCTGTATTCACATTCAGATATTATTAGAATAAGTAAATCATTGAGAAGCTCATGTTGTATGAAAGAAGAGTTTGCAGGTTTCTTTGGAAAACAGATGATGAGAGACTACAGGAAGTTTCAGATGAAGTTGAAATTATAATGTTTAGGTTCACTAAGTAAATTCGTGATGGACAATATGGGACTGATCTTACCAACAATATATACAAATGAACAGTATGTGGTAGTGTGGCAATAAAACCAAGTTTATAAATGCCAGAGTCTTTGCTTTTTGATCTCAATTATAATTATGTAATACTCATCCAGAATGAACTTGCTGAAATGTTGACAATAGAAAATGGATATGTACTGTACATAATTTCTTTGAAGCAACCGAATATTTGACGAGAGCATAAGGTTAAAAAAAACAGGATAGTGTTAAATACAATATGCCCAGCTTCAAGTCTTGTTTCCCGCAAATAACATTTTCCTACCCAATTAAATATTATCCGAACAAACAGCACATGTTTAAAAAAAAGTTTAGACTGTTGAGAGGACAGGATAGAGAAACTCACCTGATAAATCCAGACTGCTATGTCACTGAGTACTTGCCTGTACTCTGATAGGTCAAAGTTTCGCAAACACTGTTCGTTCTGCTTTGGTGTATTTTCAGCTTGAAATGTCTGAAATATGAAACAAATATGCATGAATAGGATGGAATTAACTTTTATTATTGATATTGGCTGATAATTAAGTTGTAGAAATATGATTTCTACAACTTAATGTAAAATTCTGCTATTTTGTTACTTTTTAAATGAGTATATAGGTATTTGTGTACCTTTTTCTGAGGTGAAAATTATTTTAGTTACCTCGCTGCAGATGATGATGAAGAGGGCAAATAAACCATTCAGATTCTTCAAGAAACATTTCTAATTTTGCACAAGATCAGAAAGTTAGTATTGGAAAAATTTTATACTGGTTCATTCATCTTTATAACCATTCAGAATATTATTTCATTTAGCTAGTTCAGATAGATTTGGAACAACTTAATTTTTACAAGGATGGAGCAGACTGATCAGTATCTGCTGATATAAACATATCAGTGATCACTATAATTACCAATAATTTTACCACTCCAATGTATCTAAAATTAACCTGCAATTTAGTTCAAAACTGCCATGTTATCACAGAGCATATGAATTATACATGCGTAAATATGCAGTTTCTTTTTCAAATGCAAAACCAACTGCAGCCACCAGCATACATATTTTAATTAAGGATGTGAATAATTCATACTCTTCAGCCAGGGTGGACTGATCTAAATCAGGTTGATTTAAATTGCAATTTATTAAATCACAATTTAAATCACTACATAAATAATCTATAGAAAATGTACATAAGGATTCTCTAGATATCAGAAACACTTTTGGTGAAAGTACATTACTCTCATAATCATTTAATGGTGATTACTAGGTTCTAAGATAGGAAATTAAAGGAAATAAAATATATGTACTGATGGTGTGGAGCTCATATGAAAGGAAATGTATACACAGGATTTCTCTTGATATAAAATTCAATAATTTTATGGATAAAAATAGCAAAAATATACAAAATACTAATCATGTTAAACCATAAATAGTGTCAATATCATTAAACTGTAAATAAACATGGCAGCTGATAAAAATCTCCAAAATTCAGGTACAAAGACTATAAAAATATTAAAGTTTTTAAGTTACAACAATTATAGAGTACATCCAGGATGTTTTATTTTCACTGGAAGAAAAGTTACTGAAATAATTATTAGTTTCATTCACAAACTCAACAAACATTTCCATAGTAGTTACAGTATCAGAAACAGAAAAATATATGTTTACGTATATTTTTTATTTGCTTTAATCAAACTGTTCAAATATTTTACAGGGCCATTTACTAGAAAAAGTCTTTCTATACAAAACATATCTATGTGCATGGTGCCAAAAACCATGCAAGCATTTTTTTAAAGAATGTCTTCTAAAAAAACAATTAAAAAATAGATTTAAATAAAAAAAATACAAAAATATTTTTTTAAAATAAAAATCATTATTTTTATCCACCTTGCTCTTCACGGAACATTTTTTTTATATCTGTACTTATCAGTATTGGCAAAAATTGCACATCAGTCTCTCTACAATTTTTAATCTTGAAGAATCCTTAAGAGACATTATGACTAGTATCAGTTCAGCCCTAGAAAAGACTACAAGAAATGTTTATAAATTGCAGCTGATGCACAAACACCAAAACTTACCTTATCTCCACCATACTGTTTTAAGTTATGCAGTAACCTCAGTGTGTTGGCAAGCCACAAAACAGTTGTTTCCAAATCTTCGTGTCGCTTCTTGATGACACGCTTGATGCCATTGATAGTGGATGTCAAAAGAGAGCGGACCTTCTCGTCATCGTTCACAAAGTCCGTGTGCCTTATACACATGAAGAGTATGTATGCTGGTAAACCTGGCAACATTTGTACTGCTATCTTTGGCTTCAATTCTGTAAATTAGATACATTTCCAGTAGTAATAGCCAAAGAAAGCTTACAAAATAACAAGCTAATACAAATCCCTCAGCTAATCACATTAAATAAATCCTCGGGCTGCCCTCACAACCTTCACCCTTTGTAGAAAATTATGAATATGACCAATATTCTTGTAAAGTTTCAGGTTATGATAAACCGAGAGTATTAACGTTTAGCATACAGAATAATAACGTATAAGAAAAGCAGTGTTAAAGAAAAAATCACAAAGTCGCTTCTAGCATCAGCCCTATGGATGCTGGATGGACAAAATTTGCAGTGAAGCATGACAAAAGACCATCCATCGACTTAAAAAAAAAAATATATGCAACTAATTTTAGAAAATCATAATTTTTAGGGTAATTTTGGAAACTGCACATCTCCTACTGGACCCCTAATTGTCACATAGTATAAACAAGTTTTTTTTCTTTTCATTATTACACGTAAAAGTAAAAGATATCAGCAAAAAGCAGTGGTTGAAAAGTAATTACCCATTCATAAATTGCATAATTTTTGGCAGAAAAAAAAATAAGAAATTTCAAAATGAGTTTGTTAAAAATAGTAACCATAAATATATTATTTTGTCATTCCAGTATGTCATACCTTCATTTATAACAGATTATTTTGATGACTGCTTATTTCTTCCGAGAAGAAAGAGGTTAGAGAGATTAACGCCCCTCGGGGAAAATGAACTGTCCTTACTATGCTAAGACAAAGGGACAAAGAAAAACGCGGGGAAGTTTTTCGAGTAGTGTTTGTAGAGCCTTTGAGTGAAAGGCCGCGTTGATTCGCGCGTTGGCTGCAGAAGTTTACATGCAGCAGTTGGTGTCGAGATCTCTTTATATGGAGAATTCGCGAATTTGATAGTGCTATAGGCAGTAAGTTGCAGTTAGATATTCGGGGACTGTTTTTTTTAGATGTCGTTTGCCTAGTGGACAGTTAACAGTGATCTGTGTCCCGGAGATCTGAACGTTCGCGTGATTGGGAAAAGAGCGCGCGGAATTTTATTTAAATACAGACTGTTTTCTCGTGGCAACTTTTATAGCGCAAAAAGTGAAAAGAACACTGCAAGTGTGTAGTTGTGAACTGAGAATTGCTAATCGAGATGACGACGTAGATACCAAGTCCGACCTTTGAACTATGAATGCGACGGTGAATTACTTCGAGGGATAGACGTCAAAGATCTTCGAGGGAAAGAAGTCATCAAGGAGCTTCTGCCAATAGTGTCCCCCCCCCCCCTAGTGTCGAGAGCTCTCGAGATGTGTACTTTTATATCGGAAGTGTTGATTACAGTCAAAGTGAAAGCGCAGCGCTGAGTAAATTTCGTAAGTAGGTCGACCATATTCTTTTAATTGAGGTTAAAGTGTTTATTTTCTGTTTATTAATCTATGTTACTAACCTAAGATTAATCTAAAGCAACTGGAGGTAATCTTTGTATTAGTTTTAACTATGTAAAACAAAGCCCTCCAGCTTTCCAGGGCAAATTAAAAATTTATTAACAGCTAGTTTATTTTTAAAAGTTTGTAATAAATCAAAAAAAAAAGGAAAAAAATAGTAAAGAATCCTTGGGTTTTCTTAAGTAGTTCTAGCGTAAACGAAACTGCGACGTTAAAAGTCCAAAAACAACTTATAACGTTATATGGTGCCGGAACTACCGGGAACTGCTTTGGATTGTATTGCTGAGAAAATAATAATAATAATAATAATAATAGCGAGCATTGTTTGTAAACTGTCGAGTGTGTTTATTTGTAAACATTGATTTTTGTATAATGTAAGAAACACGGGAACGGCTATTACTTATTGGTTCAAAGAAAACATACACCCCTGTCCAGACATTCTGTCGTCAAGCGAAGTTGAGTCGCGTCAGCTGTTAGGCTTAAAGAAAAAAAAAAACAACAACTGACACCTCCTTGTTTTGTGTTATCGGAAAGGGGAGAAGTAGGTCGGCAGAAACGACAACATGAATCGTATAACAGTGTCACCTTATGAGAAGGATCAGGCCCCCGAAATTCCCTGGGATACCGTGTTAGATTGCTGCGGGAAAAGACTGGAAATTGATTGCGCTGTTGAATGTACATTGTGTAAGAAATGGTCGCACAGAAAATGCGAAGATATGAGTGAAGAGGAGTTTAAAAAATTTCAAGATAAGCCTGAGGAAATTTTTTCTTGTAAGCGTTGTCGAGATCAGCTGGAGAATGAAACGTCTAGAAAGGGAAAAGACAATGAAATTTCACAGGGTGTCTCGAAAGTAGTGGACAAATTTAAAGAAAAGGAAGATGTAGTTTTTGATGAGAGCTGTGATTTGAAATCTATTTTGTTAAGCATGAGAAAGGATCAGCTTAGATTTAGGGAAGAAGATAAGCTAGAGCGGAGTAGAGATAAACAGGAACTACTTAAAATTATGGAACAAAACAAGTTAGAACAGGATGAAAGATTTGATTTCCTATATCAGAGTATAGAGCAGACTAAACTCACTTTTCGGGAAATAAGCGACCGATTAGGAGAAAAAATAGAGAAATTAGAAGTTAGGGCACAAGAGAATGATCAGCAGAAAGTCAGTGCTTTGGGACGGTCTGCCAGTCCGCGGCGTAATGTGGTCGTTGTCAAAGACGAACCAATTCAAATAAAAGCGAGTTGCTGTGAAAATCAAAAGAATGCTGAAAAGATACAAGATCTTTGTAAACAAATAAGTGCGTTAGAAAGAAAGATGGCAGATAATCAGGCTAGAATGCAAAATGAATTAGAAGAGGCAATACGTAATGTTAAGGACGAACTAACCTTCAAATTGCAATTTAATAATAATTGTTTGAGCAACGAAAGGGCAAGCACAAGACGACAGGCGACGGGAATGCAGTCTTCTAGTTCAAGTGATATTGTGATGAGCTATAGACGACGACAAAATAAGAAATCGAAAGAAAAGGAGGAAAGGAAGAAAAAATTGATAGGCGGAAACAAGGAAACTGAAACTTCGTCATCAAGCAGTTCCGAGAGAGAGTTTTCACTGAAGGGTCGTAAGAAAAAGAAGCTGTACCGAAAGTATGTAGATTTTGAAAGTTCTGCAGGTAGGGAGAGGAAAATTTGTGAAAGAGAAAAAGACTTGAAATATCTTCAAGACACAAGTAGTAGACAACAGGTCGGCATTAAGTACAGTGAAGTGTCGAAGTTAACCAAGTTTACAGGAGAGACAGACGAAATGTTACCCACTGAATTTCTTCAGCATGTGGAAGACAGCTTGAATCTGATGGCCCTGAGCAAGCATCAGTACCTGAATGTGATACCTTTTGTGTTGGTAAAGACTGCTAAAATGTGGTATATAGAAAATAAGCAAAAGTTTACGAACTATGAAGTATTTAAGAAGGAATTTTTGGATGCTTTTGAGTCAGAAAATGTTAAGTCTGCCCGTTTAGCTCAAGTTCTAACACAGAAATTTGTGCCAGGTCAGGGAAGAAGTGTAGAAGAGTTCTATTGGGACAAGGCGAGGCAACTGAAGCTGCTAGAACCTGCCTTATCGGAAGAAAAGTGTGTCAGCCTAATAGCAAACTTACTCCCTTTTAGGCTTCGTGAAATGTTGTTAAACGTTAAAAGTAAAACCTTGTCTTCAGTTGCTGATCTGATAAGGAGTCATGAATTATTGTGGATAGAACAGAAGAATCGAGATTCTTCTAGAGGCCAGAAAAATGAGAGAAACGTTGGAGGTAGAGAGGAGCGACGATATAATGTTGGTAATGTCGGTGTTACTCCTACATCACCGAGAAAGGATAACTATAGACAGACATCAAGGGAAAGTTTCGAGAATCATGATGAAGGGAGGAACGATTCAAGATTCTATCGTCGGAATTTGCAGTTTGGAAGAGGAGGAAACAAAAATTTGAAGAGAAATGAAAGATCTGATGTATCTCCGTGGGATGAGCGAAGAAGAAGCAACTATTCACCTCGTTTTGAGAGAAAAATCTGGCAGAGTGAAAATTATGAAAGTTCTAGTCGGCCTCCTAGGAGGAATAGAAGCGAAGATGAGATCGTCGCCGCCGAAGTACATAACCAGGAGGATCCAAAAAACGAGTTACCGTTCCGCCACTAAAGAGTGGGCGGACCGAAAACCAAGATGTAAATATTAAAATGAATTTCAAGGATATTATTGAACCTGCAAGAAAGGATGAAGAACGAATAGAAGACGAACTTGAACAGTTAAACTCGGAGGAAAATGATTTGGGAAATTCTTCAAAATGTGAAATAAACAGAGATATTTATCTGAAGACACAAAAAGATGAAATAATTAGTACTCTTGAACGAATAAGCAGCAGAAGTCAGTATTCAGAGAAGAAAAATGGAAGTGCGAGTGAGGCACGAGAATCAAAAGTAGGGTCGAAGGTGAACCGTAAAAATGTTTTTGATGCTGATAAAAAGCATACTGATGTTGAAATAAATGCAGACTTACAGAATTCTGTGGCTAGTCTCAAGAATTATGTGCTGTTAGGAGATAGTTTGTTAAAAAGATTAGCGTCATATTGTAGAAGGCAATTTCCTGAATTAAACTGCATAGAAAGCGGTTGGGAAGAATTGTGTGTTAGTGGAAGTAGAGTCTCTGAGCTTGTTCATGCTTTGGAAGAAAAAGAAAGAAAGGAAGGTGCAAGTTGTAAATGGGAGAAAGTTCTAGTTCTTGTAGGGACCAATGATGTCATGAGATTGACTGAAAAGGAACATTTTGAGGAAATGTATTCCTACTTAGTGTCATATTTGAAAGAAAGAAGTAATGAAATTATTTTGTGTACTGTTCCACCTATTCCGGCTGTGGCTCATATTTCGGAATATGGACATTGGAAAAAAATGTTGTATTTTAATAAAGTAATCAAAAATCAAGAGTGTGATAAAGTGAAAGTTATTGATCTAGAAAAGATGTTTTATATGGAGAATGGGGAGATAGATTTAAGAAAATACGAACGTTATCTACTAAAGAGAGAAGGCAGACGTGAAGACTTAGTCCACTGGAATGAAATGGCTATGAAAGAATTTTTGACTCTTTTAGAATTGCAACCTGTATATATTTGTGAAGTAGATGTAAGGGAGTATGAAAATCTGGAAGTTGAAAACTTGAAATGTAATAATGAGATTTTGAACAGCGCGGAAAAGAGAAAATTAATTAAACATTCTATTTGCGTAGAAGTGGAAATGAATGGTAAAGCTGTAAACTGTTTACTGGATTCTGGCTCTCAGGTATCGCTAATTTCTGCTAATACATGGAAAAATATTACTTCTGACGTGACTAGGCCTTCTCTAGAAAAGGTAGATAATATTATGTTAATAGATTATAGTGGAAAAAACAAAACAAGAGTGATGGGGAAAACAGTAATACCGACTGTTCTGGCAAATGCTAGTTTGCTCATGGAATTTATTGTTGTTAGAGATTTGAATGTGTCTGCCATTCTGGGTAGCGATTTTTTATTTACCGTTGAAGCTACTCTTAATTTTCAAGAGAAAGAAATGTTATTTCAAACTAATGGTGGAAAAGT
This sequence comes from Lepisma saccharinum, assembly GCF_977018435.1. NCBI lineage: Eukaryota > Metazoa > Arthropoda > Insecta > Zygentoma > Lepismatidae > Lepisma > Lepisma saccharinum. Next base: position 117,682,004 of record NC_139229.1, read on the forward strand.
AGTTGTCGGATTTTTGCCAAGATGTGATTATGAAGAGAAGGGGAGAACTACGTCCGATTTGGTGACCGTAGCAGGTTTAGAAACTGGCGACGTTAGAGACGCGAGTATCGAAGACCTAAGAGCTCGCATGGAAATGTCTACTGCTCTGACGGTGGCGCAAAAAGAAGAAATGTTGAATAGAACTTCTCTTTTGTTAGATGTATTTTCGGATCGGCCTGGGACTTGCAATAAATTCACTTATAATATTAAACTGATTGATAATGAACCAGCTGTGGGAAAGTATTACCCTGTTCCGTTTGCTTTGAGAGAGGAAGTTAGAAAACAAATAGGTCAGTGGCAAGAAGATGATATTGTTGAGTTGGGACATTCTGCTTACCTCAACCCTTTGTTAGTGGTACCCAAGCCGCGTTCTGACGAGAAAAGGATAGTTGTGGATTTTCGTACTACTAACGCTAAAATCAGACTGGAGCATAATAGAGTGAAAAGTTTAGAAGAAATATTGGCGAGCTTTCATGGCAAGAGGTATTTTACATCGCTTGATTTATGTGCAGGGTATTTCCAAATACAGTTAACAGAAGAAAGTAGAGACTGTACTGCCTTCATTTTTGATGGTAAAATGTATAAGTTTAAGAAGCTGCCTTTTGGAATTTCGACTGGAGTATCGGCGTTTACTAGTGCAATGAATCATGTTTTGGGCAATGTATCTGATTTTTGTATTGTGTATGTTGATGATATTTTAATTTTTGATTCAGACTTTGATGATCATGTAAATCACGTGTGTTTGATTTTAAAACGCATAAGGGACGCTGGAATGACAGTGAAATTGAAGAAAACAGAGTTTGGAAAATCTGAAGTTATGTTTTTGGGACATATTATCTCTGCAGAAGGAATAAAAGTTAACCCCGATAAAGTCAGGAGTATAGTAGAGTTACCGACCCCCCGTAGCAGAAAGGAAGTACAGAGGATATTAGGAAGCTTCGTGTGGGTCAAAAGGTTCGTACCCAATTATTCGGAAGTGATAGCTCCACTTTCGGAACTTTTACAGAAAAATAAAAAATGGACTTGGGGAGAAAAGGAGCAGTCTAGCTTCGATGAAATGAAAACTCTTATAGCGCAGGAAACGCTTTTGTACCATCCAGATTTTTCCCAGACGTTTTACATCAGCTGTGATGCTTCTACTATAGCCTTGGGTGGATATTTGTTCCAGCTTGAAAATGGTGAACGGAGAATTATACACTATGCTAGTAGGAAACTAAATCAGGCTGAGAGAAAGTATACGATTACAGAATTAGAGTGCCTAGCTATACTATTCTGCATTAAAAAGTTTGAAGTATATGTCGCGGGCATGGAATTTGTTGTTTTGAGCGATCACAAAGCACTTCAGTGGCTGACTGCGGCCAAACATTGGAACCCTCGTTTATGTAGATGGTCGCTGGAATTGAGTAAATTTAATTTTCGAATTGAATACATAAAGGGCTCAGAAAATCATCTAGCTGACCTGTTGTCTCGTTTTCAGCCTGAAGTCGAAAAGGAGAAATTGTTTGTTAATGTAGTGGGAAATATATCTTTATCAGATTTAAATCTGAAAATAGAAGATTTAGTAATGGCACAAAGAAAGGATGAAGAAATGAGGAAAATAATTGATGCCTTAGAAACTAACGAAAATGTAGAAAATGTTAAGAGAAAAGGACCGCTACTAAAATATTACCAAGTTGAGTCTGGAGTGTTGATGATTAGAGATTTTCACTTTGAACAAGTGTGGAAAATATGTTTGCCTCGAAATTTGATTGGTAATGTGTTATTCGTTTATCACGATCAATCAGGACATTTTGGATTGAAGAAAACGTTTGATCGAATTTTGAAGACGTTTAGTTGGAGGAGAATGAGGCAAGATATCAAAGACTGGATTAATGACTGCGAGATTTGTGCCAGGAGTAAAGCTGACAAGCACCCTCCGAGGTCTAATTTGAGGCAACATCGCATAGAGAGAATGAGAGAACAAGTGTTCGTGGATTTGCAAGGACCTTTACCTAGAGGTTTCCGGAGAGAAAATTTTCTTCTAACAGTGTTGGATGGTTTTTCAAGATATTTAGTAGCATATGCTATGACAGCTGCAACAACTGAGAAGGTGCTGGAAAAACTTGTAAATAACTATTTTGTGCACCTAGGGATACCTAAGAGAATCACCTGTGATCGAGGACCTTGTTTTATTAGTAAAAAATTTAAGGAGAAAATGAATAGTTTTGGAGTAGAGGTTTATTACTGTAATAGCTACCATCCACAGACTAATCTCGTGGAGAGAATCCATCAAGAAATTAATAGATTAATGCGACTTCTTTGCAATGAAGCGCACGAAGATTGGCCTAAACAGGTGGCGAAAGTTGTAAATTTATTAAATTATTCTATCAATGACACTTTAGGGGAAGCGCCAGTCACAATTCATCTTAATGAGCAAATAGATAACCCACTGAAAGTTGCTTTAAAATTAGAAGAAATTCCAGAAGAATGGGAGAAACGACTGATAATGGTGGAAGCAAGGACCAGAACAATTAGGGAAAAGGATATGAAGAAGAAAGCAAATGAAGAGAAAGGTAGAAGGGAAATTCAAGAAGGGGACCTAGTGTTTCTGAAAGCTAGAAATCAGAGTTCTTTAATTAATAAAGTTATAGCTAAATATTGTTTACTTTATAAGGGTCCTTATTTGTGTAAAAGGCAAATTAATGCTGGAAGTTTTGATTTACTTGATTGTTGCTCTGGAGAGGTACTTGAATCACAACATGTGGAAAATTTAAAATTATGGAATTGTAGTAACTGTAAGAGAGAAATTTATGTAAGTCAGTTGAAAAAATTCGAAAACCTGCAAGACTAAATGTTATTGATTAATGTTACTTGTCCTGGATTGATAGACCGTATAGTGGTAATGATTGAAAGTTGATTTTATGTAAGGTATAAAGATAGGTGAAATGTTAATAGTGCTTAGATGAATGAATACACATGGTGCTTATGTGTGAATTCAAGAGTAAATATTTGATTTTTTTATTGTCGTGAATTCACGTGAAATCATTGTAATTAAAATATTATATACTCATTTGGTAACTGAAAATCATACCTTATAAATATTTTTGTGCTACATATAAAGGAATATCGATATAGTTATGTGTATTTAAAAAAAAAAAATGATAACTGTAATGTGAGTGTGAAAAATGTATACGAGGTCTGGTCAAAAAATTCAAGGAGATGAATAGACTCTAAAAGACATTAGCTCTTCTTGATCAGTCCACCTAATGTCTCTTCAGGGGAGGGGGCATTTATAACAGATTATTTTGATGACTGCTTATTTCTTCCGAGAAGAAAGAGGTTAGAGAGATTAACGCCCCTCGAGGAAAATGAACTGTCCTTACTATGCTAAGACAAAGGGACAAAGAAAAACGCGGGGAAGTTTTTCGAGTAGTGTTTGTAGAGCCTTTGAGTGAAAGGCCGCGTTGATTCGCGCGTTGGCTGCAGAAGTTTACATGCAGCAGTTGGTGTCGAGATCTCTTTATATGGAGAATTCGCGAATTTGATAGTGCTATAGGCAGTAAGTTGCAGTTAGATATTCGGGGACTGTTTTTTTTAGATGTCGTTTGCCTAGTGGACAGTTAACAGTGATCTGTGTCCCGGAGATCTGAACGTTCGCGTGATTGGGAAAAGAGCGCGCGGAATTTTATTTAAATACAGACTGTTTTCTCGTGGCAACTTTTATAGCGCAAAAAGTGAAAAGAACACTGCAAGTGTGTAGTTGTGAACTGAGAATTGCTAATCGAGATGACGACGTAGATACCAAGTCCGACCTTTGAACTATGAATGCGACGGTGAATTACTTCGAGGGATAGACGTCAAAGATCTTCGAGGGAAAGAAGTCATCAAGGAGCTTCTGCCAATAGTGTCCCCCCCCCCCCCCTAGTGTCGAGAGCTCTCGAGATGTGTACTTTTATATCGGAAGTGTTGATTACAGTCAAAGTGAAAGCGCAGCGCTGAGTAAATTTCGTAAGTAGGTCGACCATATTCTTTTAATTGAGGTTAAAGTGTTTATTTTCTGTTTATTAATCTATGTTACTAACCTAAGATTAATCTAAAGCAACTGGAGGTAATCTTTGTATTAGTTTTAACTATGTAAAACAAAGCCCTCCAGCTTTCCAGGGCAAATTAAAAATTTATTAACAGCTAGTTTATTTTTAAAAGTTTGTAATAAATCAAAAAAAAAAAAGGAAAAAAATAGTAAAGAATCCTTGGGTTTTCTTAAGTAGTTCTAGCGTAAACGAAACTGCGACGTTAAAAGTCCAAAAACAACTTATAACGTTATACATTCATGTATAAACAAACAAAAAAGAACTGAATTATCATCTGTAGTTTTCAAGAAATCACTTGTTAATTGCTGCCATCATTTGAAACCAGACATTCAGAAGTGCATAATTTGGATGGTTTCATTTGAAACCAGCCGCCTGTTACAGATTAAAACTGGCATTATCAGCCATCTCTTGCCTGCACTTATGTAGCTTTAGTAATACAACTGAGCTATTGCCGGCATCATAATACTGATGCATCCAAAAACACAATCACCATTTTATTCACATTGCATTCACTCACCGAAAATCAGGTGCTTTATTATTAGTGGCTCGTCCTCCTTTCTGTATGCAAACATTCCCATGTAATCTCTCTCCTTCTTCCTGACAGCTGGCAAGTTGGACTGTTGTTCCCTGCTGACTGCCTCCACAGGTTCCGGTGTTGTCTCGATTCCTGGGGATACCAAAATATCTAATTGCTAAATATTGTAATCTACATCTGCAAACAAAACATTATACAGTGGAACCTTGGTTTTACGTTTTCCAGTGGACCAAGTTGAAAAAACTTAAAATGTGGGGAAATTTAAAATCGAGAGAAATTTTAAAGCATTTTGCAATGTTCATTCAATTCAAATTGAATGTATAATGTTGGAAAATGTAAAATTGAGGAACGTAAAATCAGGGTTCCACTGTACATACCTAATGCAAGCGCCACATGATTCAAATTCATGATTTTATAACAATATGTGGACTGGATCAACAAGTCATTATGAATGTAACAGGACATTTTTGAACAGAATTTTATTTATAATAATGATACCAAAGACTGGTTTAAATTACTTACCTCCCATCTCTTTCAACTTCTTTGCATACAGCTTCACTTGCCTCTTCAATTTCTTTGCCTGCTCTGATACAGCATCATATTTCTCTTGGAGATCCTATGAAAAACAGAAAGTTATTTTAATATTTAAAGATAAAAATAATAATCTCCAAGTATTTGTAACCTCAGCATACATAACACTAATAAAAATCTTACAGCCTGTGATAAAAACAACACTTATTCATCATTTTAGGATCACTGATAAGAGTTGAAATATAGTACAAAAGTAAAAAAGCAAGCGACACTTGAGGAATCCAAAGCTGCAACAAAATCCATGGGGCTCAGGGCTTCAGGGCTCTTCACTCTATCATCTGTGAAGGGTACAACACAAATTGCTGTTCCTGCTCCTTTGTAGGTAAAACTTGAGCGAGGATCTCTCAGTATGACCTGATGCATTGTCCATGCAAATGCATGATGCCATTTGTTCTGAAAGTATGTGGAATTTACCTTTGCATTGTGGTCAACCTTATGAATTGCTAACTTCTCTACATAACAGTATGCAGAAACATTTATGAACACATTGTGCTGGCGAATAAAGTTACAATGTCTCCTTGGTTCACTACTGTGGGATGTTATGGCTCGAATTCTGCCACAGTTTGAAAGATAAATGTATGCCTCATCCAATATCACCACAAACTGCCGCTTGTGCCCTTCCAGATGACTGTCAAAGTTCATGGCAGTTTGTTCTCAGTTCATTCATGTGACATGGTTGATTATGATTATAATTTGATTTATTTTACTTCGCGTTTTGTGCCTCTTGGCTAATTTGCGAAGATAGGGATGAGGGATGAAATGATGAAATTGACGAATGGACATTTACAAACAACCAAGCCTGAGCAGGATTCGAACCCGGGACCCCTAGCATCTCAGCACGATGTGCTAACCACTCGGCATGTGACATGGTTGAAAGGTATGTATGCAGGACTTGCGAATGGTTTTCAACCACAAATGTTGACAAATTGCACCATTGACAGTTGACTGGGTCAATTTACCCCTTGAGCATTTCACAATGTATTGGTGAGAGAGAGGGGGGGGGGGGAGATAGAAATAGAGCAGGGTGGCCACTCTAGGGCCATGATGGAATTCAAGTATAATTCCCAGTTTCCAAGGTGAACTTTCCAAAAATTCAAGGGGAAAAGTAGATGTTTTCTCCATTTCAACTTTATGCATTACCGCCTTTCATCACTCACATGCACACACACACACAAATATATTTCCAATATAAAGTCTCTGTGTCCAACGTATCCAAAAATCCTGATTCAATTTAGATGAAAGATATACATAGAGGTGTGTAGTTTACATTTGACATTTGACATACTCAGACTGAAAATACATCTACAAAAATTTTTAATTGTACAAGAATTTCAATTTTAACTAGTTAACTTTAATCTTATCTTGCAATAATCTTCCGTCTGTCAGATAGATTGTACTGCAAAAGACACTAACAAAGCAAACTGACTGAGAGAATACTGTTGTATGTTTATTTTCCTTCCTTGATAAAAATAAAAGCTAAATTGTGAAACTTGCCTCAGGGCATTAATAAAATATGTATAAATTCAATGGGATTTGGATTAATGAAAGTTCCAATTTTTCACATCTCCAGAGAAAAAGTCAAACAGAATTCACGCATAAATCCCAGAGCCAATAATTCACGCATATAACCTGGAATATAAGGAATTCCCGGTGAGTAGCCACTCTGATAGAGATATAGAGACAGATAGAAATACAAATCTGCTAATTCACTGAACACAATTTCAATATACAACCTTGGTGACAATGAAGTTCGACCAGAAAGGAATACGTGATTAAATGCACAGAGGCATAGGCGGTGAAATGAGTGACCCGCTGACGCATGTGTGTAAGAGGAGGCGTGTGAGCAGGCAAGAATCGTGATCCCAGCATGTTGCACCCAAGGTCACGTAAAGAACGAAAATGGGGAAATATACGCGTGACATTGAAATTCGACCAGGCACCAGACCCATACGGAAAATTCCAGATAGTGGCACATTCGACGGAAGCATGACGTCACGGACACGATAAGGGAGTCCCCCGTATATAAGCGCGTGTTGTGCACCGAGGAACCGCAGTGCATCGTCACCATGGCCAGGGGCAAACCTATTGACAACACCGTGAGGAGAAGAGTGGTGGAGTTGCAACGGGATGGACTCAGTGAACAGGAAATAGGGTGCCAACTGAACTTACCCAAGTCAACCGTCCACTGCATCATCAAACACCACCAAAATACGGGTACTACAGAGCCAGGTAAGGCCCCCGGTCGAAAACGCCTGCTGAGCGTTCGTGACCTACGGATATTTAGGTGCTATATCCAGACCAACAATCATGTTTCTGTGGCCGAATTACGACTGTGGACTCGAGAACGCTTTCACATTGAAGTGTCAACCAGAACCATTCGCATTTACCTACAGCGATGCGGTTACCGAATGTACAAGGCGAAACGTAAACCCTTCCTTTCCATGTTGAACAAAGGCAATCGACTACGGTGGGCACGAATGTACCGGGGATGGACATTTCGGCAGTGGAACAGGGTTTTGTGGACGGACGAATCCATTTTCAATGTTGTGTACGGGAAAATACGGAAAACAGTCATTTGTCGAAAGGAGGAACAGAATGAAGCAAAATGTTATGCACGTCGGGTACAGAAACCTGCGTCGGAATGGTATGGGGATGCATGACGGCATCTGGGGTTGGCACACTACATCTGTGAGGGCATTGTGAATGCACATGCCTATACACGTATACTGGAGCGGCATCTTCCCACGGTGCGAAGGCACCTGTTCCACAGGCGGCGTCTCATCTTTCAACACGACAATGCCAGGCCTCATACAGCGCGGCTGACAAGAGAATGGTTGACTCGCCATCACATGCAAACTCTGCCATGGCCACCATCGAGTCCCGACCTCTCGCCCATTGAGAATGTGTGGCGTGTTCTTAAGCGACATGTGCAACAGAGGGGACCCACGACAGTGGCTGCTCTTATCGCCTGCCTGCAGGAGGAATGGCACCGCATCGATGTGGAATACCTTGAACGACTGGTCCGCAGCATGCCCAGACGCATTGCCACAGTTATTCGCCGATGGGGGCGGCTTCACACCATGGTAAACACGATCCCCTCTAACAGTGGTCGAACTTCAATGTCACGTGTAGATGGACGAAAATGTTTTATTTTGTGTGGACACCATACATTGCTGCGTTGCAGCGGAAATTTGTGTTTTCCTTTGTTCCGTGTAGCCTGCTGAATAAAATATGTTCAGCATATGCATGTGTTCTCCTTCTTTCACAACGCACTCCTATATTTGTGACTGGTCGAACTTCATTGTCACTAAGGTTGTATATACAAATAAAAATGGATGCTTACCAAGTTTTCAGCTGTTAGTCTGGTGATTTCATGTTGCATGAATGCTTCTGTCTGTGACTGAGGGCTCTTTGTAAGGTTCTGCGAAAGCAGTTTCTGCTGCCGGTCATTGTCTTCCTTCAACCTTTCAATCTCCAATTTGTATTCTTCTTCCATATTTTTGAATTTCTTTTTATCTTGTTGGTGCTCATCTTCCAATTGCCTGTTCAAGAATGCAATATGTACAGATATGCCTATTATTACCACAGTCTTACATATAATGAACTGCAAAACTTCACATTTATATGAGATAGAATACAAAGAACAGCAGTGAGTAGCATTAAATAAGGTTGTGCTGATATCTGTAGTGCAAACACTAGGCACTGCCTGTTCCGATATAGCAAAATGCAGGTATGCAAATTGTTGAAATTACAATTAAAGTGAAAAATGCAGGCTCAACCAGGACTCGAACCCTGGTCTCTGGCATATGCCATTTCTCTACCAACTGAGCTATTGAGCCAGCCCTCTTCACATTGCCCTTTTTTTTCCACTGCATTACCTTTGCAGAATTGTCTGTCAGTGATCCTGCAACAAGATCTGTTGCCTTTCAAACACTGATCATTTCAATGGAGTATATAACCTTAGGATTAGGTGCAGACAGGACCTTAGACCATGGACAAGACTAGGAAAAAAAGGTGGGATAGGCCAGGGACTTTTAACCTTTGTGAACTCTGTAAACCTGAGACTTCCTGTTTACTGTGAAAGAAGATGCCAACGCAACATTCTTGAGATTAAAAAATATCTCTAAATATCTGTTTTCCAGTTGCCTGATAAGCAAAGGAAGTAATATTCCATATTATTTTTACTTCTCGCATGTAGTGTTATGACACACCAGTTGCATCTTCATTCACAACAATGGCCTATGCTTTAATCTCTGCTGTTAAGTCTTGCATACAACCTCACCTAATGGTTTCCTTCAGAGTATTGCACACTTCAACAAGTTCCCCATCTTCATTTATGATGTCAACATCATGGCCATAATTGCTCCTTGCTATGCTCTTGAGGTTTTCAGTTTTGTTGGCAAGAATGCTCCTCAGCTGAATGCACTCCTCTCTCCTCCTGGACAGCTCTTCCTGCAGGGCATCAAACTGGGCTGTAATAGGCAACAAGAAAACATTCAGATAGACTGCCAACATGCTGAAACTAAATTTGGTAAAATTATGTTAAATAACTATTTATAAATACCATATAGCAAGGCATGTTATTTTTACTGTTAAAAATTTCAAATCATGCAATTCCTGAAACAATGTTTCTTGAAGTGAAAATATAGTGAGGAGACAGATTAAGTAGCTAATCAATATTGCTTTATATAGGCATGATATGTATATCCAATATTTCTACAAGTAGCCTGTATGCCCTAGTTTTGTAAAGTAGATACCTAAATATGAAGTTTTTTACAAAGCAAAATCTATTGGGAGTTGCCTTGAGGATGTTAATGAACAATTCACATTCTTCAAGGAATGATTCACATTTCTAGCATATAGGTAGAATTTTTATTATTGTTATTGGTAAATTTTATATTAGAACTTCATTGATATTGGCAAAGTTTTGTATTGGTCCATCCCTACTTCAAGTTATATACAGATTGCTGAATAAATACATTGAAAATGTATTCCGCTCATTAGGACATATTCACAGATTCAGTATGTTGTAGATACGGAATACACGAAATCATTAAGACAATGGCAGGGAGAAGGAAGTGAGTGAGAAATACCGTTAATACATAGGAGACTTTTACTTCTGTCTCCTTGCTATTAAGATAACCTCAGGTAGACACAGGGACTGATATTAATGACTTAGTCAAGGTTTTAATATGAGACCTAATCACTCAAACAAAAAACAGTCCAATAAAATATTAGTTTACTCAAGAATGAGAGAAGAAATGTATCCTATTCTGTAGTGTTGGAATGGGTTAAAATAGGCAATGGAAAATCTCCAATTACGACTGCACACTAACAAACAGATTGCATCCCTGTTTAACAAACAAAAATTCCAAACAGAACTTACAGAAAAGTTTTACACTATATCTTATTATTTTTGTTCATTACCTAGCATCATGATCAGAACATTGAATATAAACAAAACTTCATATTTGAATTCAAACTTCACCTTTTGATGTGCCAAAAATATTTTTTTAAAATTATATAAAACACATGTTAAGGAGTTTCTCTGTGATGAATTGATCATATTCACAATGGTTGCAGGTTTTAAGGCAGAATTTATTTCAGCTTGCAATTACAACAGGAAATTCTTCTTGAAGTAAGTCGCAATGATTATTTGGTAGTCCTGTTCAGAAAATGTGAAATATTTGGAGTACAATGTGTCAATGTGTAAATAAAACACCCTGATTTTACATTTTCCTGCATCCTACATTTAATCTTGATGATCCAACATACCAAAGTGTTAGAAAATTCCCACAATTTTACATTCTCCTGCATTTTAAGTTATTTCAACTTGGTCCACTGAGAAATGTAAAATGGAGTTTCCACTGTACACATTCAAGAATAAGGTACCAATTTATTTGCACTAGTAAATGAAGAAAATATGTAAAAACTTACTCATAAGTTCTTTTGAACTTTCCGAGGTGCTAACAGCAATGGATTCTCGTAACTGACTAATATTGTCTTTCAATTTAGCATTCTCCATCTCCAACTCTTGTAACTGGAAGAAAAACAAAAAAATCTGTTTTTATAACAATATACAAAGATGTAAACACATGTTCTAGAACCATTACATGGATATTTAGTCTTAGTCACATTTTATCAATGATTAAATGTAGGATGGAAAAAATTGAAGAGGGGGTAATGGTTCAAATTATCTCTTGTATGATAAGTATCACTACAATGCATCAAACTAATTCATTCACAATTTTCTTGTTTTTTATTAGCAAGTTAACATATGCCAGGGCACGGGTAGACAAAATTAAAAATAATTCAGGCACCAGTCCCTTTTTCGTGACTGGCTGTCACATTGATTCTTGTCTTAAATCCTGAAGAAGCAACCTGATGTGGCAAAAGTTTGGGTAACATAACTTAGTACATGCCAAAACTGGACCTTCTTAACTTCTGCTACTTATTGAAATGATGGCACGTGGTGTGATGCCCTTTATTTAACTTTTTTGTATACTAATCTTGTAAATTTGCAAATTTTTCCTGCATTAACATTAAGCTATGCTATATCAGTTAAGTTGGAGGACATGTGATCATCCTTCCCCTCAAGATGTAGAAATGTAACAATTTAATTTTATTTCAAAAGAAATTACTGTAAGAGTGAGATAAACCAAACACCTTCAGAGTTCCCTTCCCAGAGGCAGAGGTGCATGCCACCAAGTGTGTCCCCAGGTTACAGATAGGGAAACAGCCAGCAGATATATTGGCTAACTGGAAACAGCCATGGACAAGCAGCAGCAAGATTGGAGGATGCAGTTAGATGTGGTGTGGCAAGGTTCCAGAGAAAATTCTGTGATGTGGCAAGATGGAGCCACTACTAAATAAACCCAGCCTCTATTGCCTTGCAGGTGGGGGAAGGATTATCAGAGGCTATGTAAAGGAAAACTCGAACAGAAAACCGAAGGGCTGGGGGAGCTAATCTTCCTAAGGGCAATGACCCTATAAAACTCAACAAAGAAAGGCCCAACAGATTCATGGATGCTGAAAAAAAGCATGTGAAACAGACTAAGAATACATTACATATAGGAACTTTGAATGTAGTGACGCATCTGAAACCAGGAACTATGCAAGAATTGCCTGAACAAATAAAGAAAACAGGTCACTTACAATGCTAAACATTGCATGTAAAATACTGACTATAATACCATATGCGAGACTGATGGACGTCACTGAATGCAAATTTTATGAATCTCAAATTGGATTCCAAGCAAAGAGATCAACTATAGTAGGGATGGGACGTATTAACCCGTACTCTATTAGTATTGGCCGCTACAGGCAAATCGGTGTATTGTTTTATCAGTAAAAATACTGATAACTTTACTGATCTGATGCATCCATAAGTATCTTAAATATTCTGCCATTTTGTTATAATTTTTATTGATACAAACACAATCTACATGCTTTACTTTTTAAAAAAGTACATGTCTAAATATGCAGATTCATTTGCATTGCAGTCTCCCGATAACACAGATTTATTAATGAGGTCATCGAACCATTCACTTTGGTCAAGTACCATTTGCAATTTATGACTGATCAGTAGAATATCTGTTATTGGTATATTTTATAGGTGCAATGCAAAAGAAGTTGCATATTTATTATTTACTTTAAAAAAAAATGGGCCCAATCAAATTACAAATACATCAATTATGCCTATATTGGCAGATACAGAGAGTGTACCAATTATCTATCCGATCCCTAATATAAATATTAACAAGTTTAATGGATCACCTACCCGAATACTATCCTGCGCTCTGGTGATACCATCAGTTGGGCTGTCTTCTTTTTCCAGTTCTTCAACTCGTTTCTCCAACCGGCTCTTATCCTTCTCCAATTCCTTCACCTTCTGTTGAAGTTTCAAAACTAAACCAACATCCACATCAATCTGAAAGTTGATAACAAGATTAGATAACAATTGGCTGCTATATATGACATAATAATTATTTATTACCTTCAGTACTGTTATCTGATGTAGATAAAATCATCATTAATAAATACTTTGCACCAACATGTAACAGTCAGATTGTCACTGATCTTAAACTTCTTGTAGGTATGTATGCTTCACTATAAAGAAATAATTTATAAACTACATAATGATTTTGTAGATATCAGAATCACTTTTGGTGAAAGTACATAAATCTCATAATTGTGTTTATAAGGCTCTAAGGAAAAGAAAGAAACCAAAATTGATGGGGTGAAGCTCATACGAAAGGAAATGTAATATGTAAACTGTAAACACCCTTACATTTCTCTAGATTTAAAATTCAATAACATTTATAGGCAAAAATAGCAAACATTTTTATTTATTTATTTCCTTAAAGTTTCAGATACAGTGCTGAAATACTGTATAGGCTGTGTAGAATAATATACAAAATACTAATCATGTTAAAGAGCAAATAATGTCATTATCATTAAACTGCAAATAAACATGGCAGCTGTTATTTGGCAAACTATCATTAAAAAAAAAATCACCAAAATTCAGCTACAAACACTGCAAAAAAATATCTTCTATAAAACATATTTTAAGTTAGAATTATATATGTAGTACATCCAGAATGTTTTATTTTCACTGGAAGAAAAGTTACTGAAATTATTATAGTTTCATTTACACACTCAACAAAAAATTTCCAAGTAGGTTCATGTATAGAGTATCAGAAACAGACAACTGTATAATTATCTTTTTTTATTTGCTTTATCAATCTGTTCAAATAATTTACATGGCCATTTACCAGAACAAGCTTTTCTATAAAAAAAAACATATATCTAAATGTATGGTACTAAAAACCATACAAGCAATTTTAAACATGTTTTTTTAAAATAATTTAAAAAATCAATTTAAATAAAAAAAATCCAAAAATTATCTTTTAAAAAATAAAAATCATGACCCTGGTACAAAATACTACTTGCTGTTGAACAGCCAGGAGAATTTCTGAGGTGAGTAAAAATAAATGAAAGTTGAAAATTTTAAATCCAATAGCATGTAATAGATACTCTCGTGTTGCTTGAAATTCTTTATTTCTTTTTCTGAAAATTTCTTCCGCCTCCCCAAGAGAATTAAAATTTGGATTAAATATGGAATTTGGAATTATATATATAATTTATGTTCATGAATAAAAAATTACATCTCCACTGTGCAAAAGCAACCTATACAATACTTATGAACACTGTAAAATACCTTTGACTTCTTATAAATTCATCTGCTTTCCAAACATTATCGAATGTATTGAAAAATTCAATGTCTTATAGGCAATTGTTTCATATTTTTCACTCCACCCTAATAACCGCACAAAGTTAGTTTGAAAAAAACAAAACAACAACACATGTGAGTATGTAAAATATCATATGTACTCAGAAAGATTAAAATTATGCTCAAGTTGACTAGTACCAATACATTAGTACTGGAAAGTATAAGTTTGAATTTAATCACCAATATCAGCTGATTTTGCAAGCCCAGGTATCTTGTGAGATTGCAAGAATGTTGCATAATATTTTTGCATTAGTTTTCATTACTTTTGTAAAAATTGGGTGACAAAAATGAATATCATGATTAATATATAGGTACTTTAGAATTCTGATTATCTCACAAATATTTTAAGCAAAAGTCTATGCCATGCAGGGATCAAAACATTCACGCAGCAATATCTTTACAATTGACTATCTAAAGATCTTCCAAGAAAATCTGTACAATCAGTTCTTTTTTAAAGTAACTGTGCAGCTTAACTGCAATTAAATGCAATTGCAAGACAACAAAGCAAAACTTTGTTTTAAAACTGCAACAAGAATGAAGATAATGTGCAATGTGCAGTTATTATTCCATCCATGCTCACATTATTTGCTACTTAGAAGGGGTATATGGCTCATCTGAATTTTTCCATGTAATAAATAAAATTTTGTAAAACTTTGTACTATATGAAAAACAGAACGGTGATTATTATTATTATTAAAGTAGGTGATGTATTAGAACTTTATAAAGTGAACATGACAAACAAGTTTACACTAATAAACTTTTTATTTATCTGTGCCAATGTTTTATATTACAGTCATTGATAAAAAGAAGTATAGATAGTATGCTTTCAGGAGTCCCTGTTTCATATTAAATTTAATATTTTGCATTTAATGAAAATTGTGTCTTTGAAATTGCACAATTAAAATTACTAGTTCTTGCATTTTTTCCGAAAACAAACTTTTAGCATGACAATGCAAATGTATTATGAATTGTGGCCACACAATGGTAAAACAAACTGTTTGGCTAGAACAGTGGTTTCCAACTTCAAAAGGTCCGAGGGCCAAAATTATATCCAGCAGTTGATTGGCGGGCCGAATTTTTTCGGGGGGGGGGGGGGACTAAAAATTACAAAACTTGTAAGTACTGAACTGAAAATGTAGTACTTTCGCATGACCTAAATTTCTAAAATGAGGCAATAAAAACAATGGAATCACAAATCAAAATTGTATAATTACAATTTATTTCACAAAAACCCAATACTTATGGATGAATTGAAAGAAATGAAAAACACACCATACAAATAAGAATCCTTCATAGTAAGTGTTCAATGTGAAAATTGTGGTCGATGTGCTTCTTTTATTAAAGTTGGAATGTCCACTTCAATTTCTGTACTTGAAAGTCTCAGAAGGTGAAGCAGTGAAGAATCTGCGAGTCGGCTTCTGTAGCGATTCTTGATGAACTTCATTGAAGAAGAAACATTTTCACACGTGTATGTGCTGCCGAACATCGATGTCATTCTTTGCCCAAAACTACGAAGGTTTGGAAAGCTTTCGTTTGAAAGGTATTTGAAAAACTCTGGCCCCTTTTCTTGCCTAGTTTGAAGGAACTACATCGCCTTGCAAATCACGCAATTCAAATTGGAGAGAAGCTATTTTCATTTTCAATCTTACGTTTTTTGAAGATATTGCTCATTTCAATATTTGCACAAACTTGAACAATCAGTCGCAGTACAATCCGAGTTGGAACACTGGAAATCTCTTCGTACTTCGTGCGTAGTACAGCACCTTGTAGTGCGTAGTAAAACAGATCTCTATAGCGCCGCTCTGCAGTTTGTTTCTAAACACAAAGAGTGAATGAAGCATTCGCGGAAACTGTGGAGTTCATTCCACATAGCGAAGGGATGGAATGCATGGTGTGAAGAGAAAGTTACGCCACTTTAGATTCTTCTGATGATCATTATTGACTGCCAAATCAATTCTACCTGTGATATTGTCTTTCTTCACAGAGCTTTCGTTCCTTCAGTAAAAATAGAACGTATTTTAATAAAAATAAATTATATTAATGTTTTTTTGCAATCTGGCTTCGCGGGCCGCAAAAAAGGCAACGGGGGCCGCATGCGGCCCGCGGGCCGCCAGTTGGAAACCCCTGGGCTAGAACTTGAAAGGTTTACAAGGAATATCAATACTATATCCCTTTCCTTTCATACCTGATTTGTTACTTGTTTCCCTTCCGGGCTGGCACTTCCAGATTTCGTTTCCTGAAGCCACTCAATGGTGTCCACTCTGATGTGAGTGTTGGTAGAAGAGGCACTTGCTGTTGATCTGACTGAACCATAGCCAAAATCCTGTAGAAAGAGAGATGCCAGAACTGCAGTTCTCATTGTGCGTTACCTGTTGCTTACAAATACTCATTCATTTATTCATGTATCACAGGTGAAACATGAATAGTTGACAATCTTTAACAAGGCCGTTTTAGAGCGGAGGGGTGTTAGGGTTCAAACCCCTCCCGAAACGTCTGGTATTTTGCAAGTTCAGAAACTAAAATTGGGAACTCATTTTCAAATACTTATCCAAAGCTTTATAAAAATGCAACAAGGAGACAATGAGAGAATCCTTCTTAAGGACAATTGAGCCAAAAATGTTCTAACATTTGAAATTCGTGAAACTTGTGTAAAACAGGTATAATTCTTGCAATCTCAACCTACCTACAACCCCTCCACTCTCACTTCTGGCCATCTTCTTTCCAATGTTGCCCCTCTTCAAGCTGAAACTTGAAGGTCGAAACTTGCACCTTGGGCTTCATACCCCTCCACCACCTCCCACAGCACACACTAAGGTGCAATTGTGTGTAAACCCTCCCTGAAAGTTTTCTCTGTCTACAGCCATGACCGTTAAGGACTATTCTATGCATGATGATCACATTCACCATCACATATTTCAAGCTTGTTTATAAATGTATAAAATGTCAATATAAAGCAATGAATCACTGGGGGTGCTTTCCTACGCATGGGTATCCCAGAATATATTAATTATAATGGAAATTTAATATTAATTATTTGTATTACACTTTGCAGGTCATATTCTTTGTTTAATTTAGACTTCCAACCTACTTTAAAAGAGAAGTGATACAAAGTTATAACAAAAGAAACAAGTGCTGCTAAAACATGTATAAATGTATAGTACTTGTTTGAGTACACGTTTCACAATGTATTTCTCAGAAGCGACATACCAACACACACAGATAAGAAAATCTACTGCATTAACACATTCAGTGGAGAAAGGAGATCTGACCGAGGTGATGAGTTAAATGCTATAACTTATGGCATTATTGCTATCAGTTTGAATTTCAGACAGTTTAATCAACACCATTCTCTTGTTTTGATCTTTAATTTTCAGCTTAAAAGGTAGTTACTTGCAGTATTTGAAGTGAAAATTCAGCTGGAAGGATGTTTGGTCAAGCCTTGGGGGTAGCTAACAACAATGAGACAGCTTTGCAAAAATGTTAGCTAGGTGGGGGAAGGGGGATATCATCCCCTAATTTCAAGTACTTTTTACATGAATATTCCAAGATCTAATGCTCTACACACAGAATACATACATATGCACACATACATACAAAATGTTATACATTCACAGTGTATTCATTCATTCGAGCTGATTGATACAAGTTTGAACCTATGTTAATGCCGATTATCTTACCAGTTTCTTCTATTAACAGAAACAAATCATGCTTGGACACTGGAAAAATTAAAGATGTTCAGAATATTTATAATTATTAAATTATAAGGATGACATTGTAACTATAAAAGGGTTCTGCTTTAAAATGTTCATATTCACATGGGGAAAATCAGAATGTTAAAATAAGTTCCATTTAATCAAAATTCACCTTTGCCACCTATTTTGCATACTTTCCAGGATAGTTAAGACTCCACAAAAGAATGCAGCATATTGCGGATCCTTTCTGAAAAAGTATCTCTGAGTATTGTTGATTAAATGTGAATGATTAGTAAATACCAACAGATACTACAGCCAGATGAAGTAAAGCTACTCATGAAAAATTATGGTACCACAGATGTGTCGGGCAAAACTCTTGTATCTTTTCTCAGCTTTTCTATTGGTGGAATGTGCCTTCCATTCGAAAACAGAGAGAGAGAAAACAATCACTGAAACTTAAATTCATAACAGACTGATATACTCGTACCTCATCAGGTATTTCAGAAGTAGCACTCATAGCATCCTCCTGTGCATCTTGGGCACTGAGTGTGCTGGCATTGGAAAATGATCTCTCGTGAGACTTCTTGTTCACAGACACATGTCGTAATCTTGTCTCAAGGCTTTCCTTCTGCAGCTCCATCTTATTGTATTCTTTCAGTAGTTTCTGATATGCATTCCTATCTTGATCATGTTCCTGGATAAGCAACGCTTTCTCCTGTTCAATCTTGGTCTTCATATCCTCTGGAAAAGAAAAATACAATTACAACGATCTAGAATATTTGCTTTAAATAGAAATGCAATATCAAATCTTGTTACATTATTGGTTGATAAAACACACTGTGTGCACACACATCTAAATTACAGGCATTGATTGAAGATAACTGCATAATACATTTTCTATTTGAATATATGACAAACAAGTTGTCTGATATACAACTACAATTATTGCAAATTTGTATATAAAGGGTGATTCTTATCGAACCGGCCTGATGAATTTGCTAATGCTGCAGGTGATGCATATAACAGCTCATAATTACGACATAATCATCCGTGGACTGTGCAGAGTTGAATTAATTTGATGATCTGACAGGCAGCAACACTTATGTTGCAAGGCTAAAGGACACATGGTGGTGCACGTACGAACGTTTTTGCAGTGTCCAGGTGTCAGGCACCCAAGATCCCTTCAACCCTGCCAGCTCGGATTTTTTCTTGTGGAGTTTTCTGAAGGACAGGTTGTATGCAAACAAACCACGTATGTTACAAGCTTTAAAGGACAACATTTCGACTGAAATCAGGAACATCACCAAAGAAACACTGTGGCAAGTCACGGCAAATATGCAAACGTGGGTGGAGGCGTGCCTCCTTGAAAACAGCGGACGCTTTCAACACATACTCTGATCACAATGAACAACATACTATCCAAGGTACATCATGTATAAATTACGTTAATATCTCTAGGGTATATTTCATATTACAGCTCATTTTGTCGGGCCGGTTCTATAAGAATATCCCTGTATATCTGACCAGAAAAATCTGGAGTATATTTAATAACATTCATTTTCTTTTCTCTAAAACAATCCCGGTATACATGAAGCTGCATAATACGGAGAACAATAGACTTTAATATAAAGGATCTGATTCAAGTCTCTAGTTATATAACTGTACTATATTTTTACTATTTGAACTGTAGAATAAGTTTTTGATGTTTTACCAAAGGAACACATATACATACCTCATTTTTTCCCCAGCTTAATATTCCAATTGCAACTGATCTTCAGGTGACAGAAGACAAAACCTACCTTACATTGAACAATATGGGATCAGATATGAAGATATACGAGGATCTCTTAGGAAGAGAGATATGTTACTGTTACCATTTCTATTCCCTTATGAAAATTGAATAGTAGAGATGAAAAGCTTTTCAGGAATATATCTATATTTTGGTGATATAATATGTTGATTTTTTTGGTAAGATAAATGGTTCTTGTTTAAGTGCCATATTCCTTTTGCCAACATGTTGTTACTTTGTGCACTACGAGGTAATAATTTAGAAGTGACAGAAAGAAGTCCACTCTGGGAGTGGATTAAATTAAAAAACTAAGATTGTGCAGGTTACGTCGAAGATTGGAATTATGTGAAAAACATTTAAATTAGTAAAACATGTAAATAAATAAAAAATATTGCCAATACAATTTTATAAATTATAGTATTTTTCAACAATTCTTACAAAAGACATGAATCATTCCTTTGTACAAAACTACACACAGGCACCGACAATACACACACTGGCAACACTGGGAGAGAGGAAGCAAGACTTGAGGTGTATTGTGCAGGCCTGAAGTTCACTGTGTCAAGAGTGCTTGCCAGCTTGCACAAGAGCATATGAGTTGCCCAAGCCTGCTACACATGATATCATTAATAAAAATTTAAAATAAAATTGGTCCAGTATGATGATGACAATACTTGCAAATCTCTTGTAGTATTAATTTCTATACTGACCATTACAATGAACATTACAAGTTAAAAAATAATATATATAATATATATATATATTGTCATTTTACGAAGGTGTCTTCTATCGACCCGCAGGAGGCACTTGCCTCCCCCCTTGACAAATATATATATTTTAAAAATGAAACACATTTTTCCCTGATAGTAATATATTGGAACATTCAATTTGTATTGTTTGTTATTCCCTGCGAGGGGGAATGCCCCCGTTGGGGGCCATCGACTTTTCGATAAAAGCATGAGAAACTTAGTCTTGATCTTCCTCTCTTGACCATCAACCCCCCCCCCCTTCCCAGGTAGAAAAATGCGATAACAAAATAATGGTAGCCTCTTTAAGGAGATGAAAATTGTTTAAAATGATTGGTTTTACATCTTGTCTGCCTGGTACTTAATTGTATTGGCATGAGGAGAGGAATGTACTGAAATTTAGGTACCCGTAAAAAGAAGGTTTCTGCTTGATGAGGTTAGATGGCAGTGAAGGCAAAGTAGAAGGTTATCTTCTCAGGTCCTTCCCCTTTCACCCATTAAGATGCCAGTGGGAGGGGGGATTAATTCCGGTGGGGAGTATGCTGAAAAATTTGTTGTATTTCTGTGCTTATTAATTCTGACATTTCAACATTAGAGCTTGCTTCCACCTGAAAATTGTAACTTTCCTATATATATATATGCAACTTGCAAGATAAAAACCAGGAAACTGAAGGAAAATAATTGCTCTATAAACAACAATAAACCTGCTTACCTTGCGCTCCCTTTTCCCTTGCTTGTATCAGATCGTTAAGCTTTTCTATTTCACCCTTCAGGCTCAAATTGTGAGCATTCATCTGTTCCATCTCGCTGAGCTTCTCTTTCTCAAGCTTCTCCTTTTCATTTACAAGGTCCATCTTCTCATCTCTCTCCTCCTGCAACTTTCGCTTCAGAGTCTCCAACTCCTCCTCCAAGGTTCCGATATGGGTCACCGAAGTGCGATATTCTTTTTCAAAGGTCTTCAGCGCATCCACTTGGCGTCTCAGTTCATTGATTTCATTGTTGGCAGTCTTCAAGTTGTTATTTTCCTTCATCTAGAAGCAGTAAAATCAGAAATGTTATGTACAACGGTGAAGTAATTATATTTGTCTTTACAAATTTGTCATTAATTTTATAATTTATTACAAAATTATTGAAATAAAAATCTGAGTTGATACAGATTATTAACATCTACAAGTACAGGATGTGTTCAAATTATATATCCAATATTAACTTGTATCAAAATTTCCCTAAAAAGTAAGAAATAATTTAAAATATGAATACCAGTAAAATGAATGAGAATACTTGATTCATCAAACCAGACAAGACTACCAAGGAAAAGTTTAGATTAGTATTTTACTCTTCAGGATAATTTTAAAATGATAAAATATTAAAGTAGCAGAAAAAACCACTATGACAAGAAAATGAAAAAAAAAAAACTATTGTGCATTGCAGAAAAAGTGTATAATCTCAAACAGATAGAAAAGGAATTTAATTTGCTAATGAATAATGTGTTTAGTGAAGAGATGACACTTATGAGTTAGCCAAAACTGGGAGTTCCAGGTATGATTGATTTGATTAATTTGTTTTTACTTTTTTTTTCCTGCCACTTTTGGGTAATCGCGAAGATGAGGATTGATGGTGATAAGATGAAATGGATGAAGGGACAATGAACACACATGGACAGAACAGAACACAAAACCCACAGAGGATCATACTGGCTGCAAGTCTACATCAGTTACATTAGTTTGCAAAATGCAGTCCAAGGCATACTAAGTGGAAGTGAGGTTGACATTTGAGTGTCTCCAGAAAAGGTCACCCTAGATCCCTTGGTAACAAGATCATGAGTTATGCAGAAAAAAACACTACATATGCTGACCAAGACAGGCTGCATTTCAGTAAAAAAAAAAAGAAACAAAAAAAAAAAACATTATGTTTCAACCCTATATCTGGGTGGTCCTCAGACTTGAAACCAAACTAAAATTTAAGTGTTTTCTTTTTCATTGAAATATAGACTGCCTTGGTCAGCATATGTAGTTTTCTTTTTTCTGTCATGGAAACAAAGCTTAATCGTGTTACCATTGACTTATACAATGTGTGTTGCTGCCAAGGCAGCAAATCCATTTTAGAATAAATATTTTATTCATTTTTGTTATTTAGCATTATTTGCTGCTTTCGTGGCAAAAAGGATGAGTGATGGTTAGATGAAATTAAAGAATCCTCACAATCAAAACCCATGCCAAGGTTGGGGTTTGAACCTGGGAACTTCGGTGGAAAGATAAAAATTGGACTACGAAATGTACAGACACAAAGCCAGCTCACATTTTCGATTAAGGTTATTCAGATCATATTAATCTTTCTTATTGCAGTTATTCTTACAGGTATCAGAAATGGTTGGATTTATTTTATTATGGTTACTTTAGTTACAAAAAAAAAAAAAACACAAAATTAACAAATAACATACTGCATACTACTCGATTTAAATTTCATACACTTCAGAATTTATTTTAGCACCTAGAAAGATCTGTGGTGAATAGTGTAATCTATTTCATAAATTCAGCAACTGCTGAATGAAGAAATGAATACAGTATGCATTTGGCAGTAGGACACACTTACCAATTCCTCTATCTTCTGCTGCAGAGAAATGATCTTATTTTCCAATCCTTTGTTGAGTTTCTTGATATGCTCAACAGAGCGAGCTTCAAGTTTCAGTTTGCGCAGCTCTCTCCTAGCAAACCAGCGACGAGCTGTACATTGGACCAATATTAAGTTGCGTATGCTGCGTTTGTAAGCAAGTCTTGCCAACCAGCCTCGAACATGCTTTTGTATGAAGATAGCCTGTAAACAAATTAATGTATTATGATTTAATTTTATGCATAAAAATTGAAACATATTGAAAATGTTCTAGATTTACTCATATAACATGATCTAATCTTGTGGTTGTTGAGCTAGAAGGTAGTCAGGGAGAAACATACAATTTGGAACATACAACGTATGTAGGTGTGTGTGTGTGTGTGTGTGTGTGCATGTGAGTGAGGGAGAGAGATGAGATGAGGAGGGGGAGAGAGAGAGAAAGAGAGAGAGAAAGACAGAGAAAGAGAGAGAGAGAGACAAAGAGAAAGAGAGACAGAAAGAGAAAGAGAGACATAAAGAAAGAGAGACAGAAAGGAAGAGAGAGACAGAAAGGAAGAGAGAGACAGAAAGGAAGAGAGACAGAAAGAAAGAGAGACAGAAAGAAAGAAAGACAGAAAGAAAGAGAGAGACAGAAAGAAAGAGAGAGACAGAAAGAAAGAGAGAGACAGAGAGAGACAGAAAGACAGAGACAGACGTGCACACACGATGTTTAAGAGTCTTAATGAAAACTTTTGCTTGAACTCTTCTCTCCAATAAAGAGATTACTTCTATTAATTTTGTAATAACACATTTCCCTAAATATTATATGCTCAAAAATGTGATCCTCTTAAAATAATAACAGTGTATACTTTCCAAGTGAAACTCCCCACTTAGGATACCTTAAAGCAAAGTTAAAATTTTAGCAACATTTCAACAAGTGATATTAACAGAGGTGAATTTATAAAAATGAACAAAAGCTAATTTGGTCATGCACACAGCAGTAGAGCAGTAGCAAATACTTATTGTCTTTTCAAATGTGTTCAAAAAATAATCTTGAAAAATAAGTTCACTTTAATCTTAAGTGATTTTGAAATCAAGTGCATGAGTGACTATAAAGTAACTTGAGCTCATTAAAAAGAAACATGCATGATCATATTGTCAGCTCTATTTATTTTATTTTTCAAAAGATAAATCTACATCAATCTTTTTTCAAGTATCTGTAGAATCATGTAAAAAATATCTGCTTAGTCACATCACTAATGCAGACGTAATTGAAAAGTATTTAGATCCATGATATTTTTGTAAATTTCATATTCAATACCATATTTAGCACTGCACTTGCACATGAAAATGCTAATAATCTTGTCTATTCATTTTATTGTACAGTATCTACTAAAAAATACTTCACCTTCGCATTTCTTCGCATGTCCTGGTACCTCTGCCTTGCAAACTTCCCTCGTGCATATGCCTGGAGTCCCACCATGCACCTCTTTGTTCTGAGGTACTGCGTTTTTTTGACCCATCCTCGGACATACCTCTGGATTGTGGTTGCAGCTCTGGTCCTTCGAAAATGGTTTGCTCGTCTGAAATATTTTAATTTGGAATCCATAAATTGGTTACAAAAATTAGGTTTGTGAAAGCAGAATCATATGTTTCAAAATACAATCACATGTTTACACAACCTACTTAATTTCTTTCTTCTAGTTGCTTGTTCAACAAACATTGTGTGTACTATGCGTTCTTAAAGTATTAGTTCCATATATTACTGATAAAATATCTTATCATGATATGTCAGATTAATGCCACATTCCTACCATAGCATTACATTAATATCTTTTGTTTAGAGGATCAACAAATATAGAAAAAGATTATACATTACAAGTAGCAATCATAAGTTGACTTAAAATTTCTCATAAAATGACCTTCAACTTATAAAAAATGGCTTAAGTTGTTACATAAATTACCAGAAAATATGTGTGAATCTTTCATAAATGAGAAAACAGTAAGAGAACTTGAATAATTTGACAAAACGAGATGTTTAGATGTTTACACTACTGAAGCTACACGAAGGTGACAGTGACGTCAGCTGGGACTGCACTACACTACTAGTGTATCAGTGCACCAAGCATGGAACATTCTCCCAGTCACATTTGCATCTCAGACTCCGCAGAGAAAGCACACAGGAGGAACGGAACGTTTTTGTGTATAGTTGATCTGCAAGCAGAGAAATGCCAAGGCAAGGCTATGCTCTCTGGCTTTGCGCTAACGAAATACGAACAAGAAAAGATAAACAAATTACAAAGTTAAAAAATATATTTGGACTGAGAAACTACGGCCTTTTAATGTTTTGAATACATGTAATAAACGATGTACTGATATAAAGTAAACTTTGTTTTTACCAGTTTTCCACGAAAGCTACTGTTGATGTAATTTTTTTTTTCGAGGCAGATTATCGACGAACTGCATCCAAAATGCTGTGTCTACACTTTTTCTTGAACGAAACAACAAACAAGCACTTTTCACAAAACCATCTTCGCTTCCTTTGTACACAACAATAAACCTTCCTTTTTCACCTAAGGCTGAACACTGATCCCAGAAGGAAAGCATGCTGATGTGAAACAACTGTTGTGCACTCCCAATTTTTGTTTACAGAATGACCGACATTGTGTCTCATCCACGTAATCAAGATTTTTTTTCCCACGGCAGTCCTATATCGCTATATTGGTGGAGATATTGGAGGAGCCAAGCAACAATGTCATCTATGAATGCTTCCTTATCGTAAATACAAAACCCAGGTCATACAAAATATGCCTCATTGTTGATGTGCTTACGGTAGGCAAGTCAGGATCACAATCAATTGTGGCAGCCACTTTTCCCATTGTTGGAATTTTGTTTCTCCCATTCCTCCTATGCCCATAAACATTTTTGTGACAATTGAACTCACAGTTTCATCACAAGTACGTTGCAAATACATATACATTTAACACTTCTTTTTTATGCACAACTATTCAAAGTTTTCCCATTACATTGCGATTTTAAAATAACATGCAAGCAAGCGAAAAACCTGTACGGATTTCGCTTGCTGAGGATGCGTGATAACCAGCAGACAAATATAGGCTAGCCCCAAAGAATATAGGGCTCGCCCTTACCCTGTAATTAGCTCCGAGATTCGGCTCAACGAACCCACGAATAATTTTTTAGCTTTGACTTGCAGTAAAAGAATCATACCGAATACTCTTCATTTCAACAGGTTTTTCAGAATCTTATATCTGTTATACATTTCTATGTACTGTGCACTTTTTTCTTTCCCCACTTGATCCAAAATAAAAGCTGGATTTTTCATTCTAAAAGCTATTGTTCCAGATAGGATAATTGTTCAGTAAACCCCGCCTGCACTCTATACATTCACCAGGTTCAAGGAAACACTCCACCACCTAGGAATTTCTTCAAGCACCAATAAAAGGTAAAGGCACCCTTGTGCATGTGTACACATGTCATGAAGGCATATGATTCTTGATCTCGGCCATAGTTGGGGTGATGTGATCATTATCATACCCAACCACCTTTAACCCCCAAGGTTGCCGCTAAGTACCCATTGATACAAGGCTGGATGGCCTCAGAGCCATGCAGAAACAGGGAAATGAATGGAAAACCTATTGGTCCAGATCATCTGCCCCGGGATTCGAACCTGGGTCTTCCACATTGTAGCCAGATGCTCTACCAACTGAGATACCGCAGCCCAGTAGCACCAGTAAGAGTTTAAAAGAAATATTAAAAATTATGCTGCACTAACCTTCTTCCAAGGAGTCCCCTGCCATATTTCTGAATGCACAAGGCTGATCTTCGAATTTTGCGGTAACGGCAACGTGCAATGAAGCCTCGAACATGTTTCTGCACCATGATGCAACAGTTCCTAAGGCGATCAGCACGTAGTTTCTCAAGATATGCTACCTGGCCAGCTCTGAAAAATATCTTTGCTTTTCCGAACTGGAACTTATCTTCTTCCTGAAATTACAGGAAAGACTGTTTTACACAACTCAACTGATCAGTGTTTCTTCTTGTACTAGGGATGGGGCAGATTAATTTGTAATTTATTGGTATCAGCCAATATAATCATATTAAAGTATCAGACAAGTTTACTGATCTGATATATCCATAAATAACCTGTAACTTGGTTCAAAATTCTGCCATTTTATTATTGTTTTTATAATGTAAAGGGTAATTCATACACCCTGGTTTTGTAAAGTAATAGTCTAACTACAATGTTTCTTTATTCTACGGCAAAACACACTGTAATCACACTATGGCTTTCCAGCTGTTGGTACTTGTATTGTTTTATTGTCATGTATTCAGCTGGAAGGAAAGAATTTCATTGAACTGCATTTTGAAAAAAAAAAAAAAAAAAAATCTTGAATAAAACAAATACCAGACACGAAGTGTCCTCAAAGTTTGCAAACAACTTTTTTCTTCTTCAGCAGTGAGAATTAGGGTTTAAAGAGCATTAAAAAATTAGGTTTGTGTCTCAGGTACATATCTTTTCTATTCAACAATTTTTATCAATATTGAATTCAAGGGCATTAGTTTGAACTTTATAATTATGTATATATTCTGGCAGATGGAGCAGAATGAAGGTTGCTGGTAAATTCAATATTGTGCAATTGTAAGCAGCAAGCAAATTATTCATCTTATGTTTTGTTTTTAAGAAATAGAGCCATACTGCTGCTGAAGTTGAGGTATTGTTTTCTTTTGATTATTGATATTTTTCTATCAATTCTTGAACATGGCATTACAAAAACAGAGAGAATCAACATTGTGATCAACAACTTGCTTATCACTTTTGCTCTTGACTGTACCAGTCCAATATAAAAATGGCAAACATTTTATAATGCACCCGATTGACTCAATCACCTAAGTAGTGAATGGTTCGCATGGATTTTGCTTAGAAAATGAAGCTCCATATTAGACATTTAGTTTTACAGAACCAGGGTGCATGATCAAACTCTTAAATAACAGTAATAAAAAAATAGTAAGAACATAGTAAATAAAGCAAGAGAAGTGGCACAATTCTGCACCTAACTTAAAGCGTCCACACTGTCAAAATTTCAACTGCCACGTGTGTACCTCTTGACAGTCTATATTTAGACCACCAGCGTGCGGCAGCAATTAAAGTGCCTTTTCTTGAAAACTATACATGATATTTCAGTTGTCTTTTTTTTATCTTTAGTATACATATGAAGGTATGACACACTCAAATTACAAAACAATATATCCATTGTTACTACTATTACCAAGTGAAGTGTAAAAAAGGCATTTGTTTCCCTTCGCTACGGCCTTATTATTATGGGATAGATTTATAAGAATGGCTTAAACTCTAAAGTTACAGCATCTTTTTGCGGGGGCAAAGGCCAGATTGTCGAAATTTGACCAGAGGACGTGTTAGCATGTTAAGTTCTGTTCTTTTTTCATTAGTTTATGTCAAAAGGTATTGCATACATTGTAAGAGTGAGCAAAAAGTAACATTTTAAGTAACATCCGACAATTAAGGGTCCAGGAGGGATGCAGGGACGAAGGCCCATAATTCAAAATTTTTGTAATTATGCAAAATTTCTGAACCCCGTAATTTCAACTTGTTTTTCAAAGTTGTGGCACATGCATTACATATCCTCATAGAGTAATCTTTAGTCATGCTTCTCTCCAAATTTGGTTCATCCAGCGTCCATAGGGCTGATGCTAGAAGTGAAATGGCAGACATTGTCCAAAAGCTGGCAACACTGCCGCTTTATGTAATAATATTATTTTTTACTCAAGTATCAAGTCTGATTTCAACAAAACTTTGCATGGTTGTAGGAATGTACCACAGCTACATACTATGTTTTCTTCATTCACTTTGGTCTATTGAGGGTGCACAAGGGTAATTTTTTTTTAAAAAAAATTCAACTTTCTTCTTCTTCATTATCTTCCTTTAACACTAATTATTGGGAGGAACAATGTATAAATTTTATCTCCGCTAAAAGCCTTTAATGAAGAAAACAAAATCAAATTCATCTGTCTACGACAATGAGTTCTCGAGTTACGGTTTTCTGTTCTTTGCAGCAAGTTTGAAAAGTGGGCCGGCTTCAATGTGCGGGAACGGTCCTGCGTTTATTTACATAGAATTAACAATCTTAAAATTATTGAAAATGTTACCAACACATTCGCTGATATCAATACATTATTGATTAATCTGTTTCATCTCTGGATTTTTCTCCCAATAATTCAATGAAAAGGAAATTATGTAAATGATGGTGTACTTAATGAGACTGTACTTTGAATGTTTCCACACTCCACAGTATCCACAACAGTCTTCATCTGCCACATTGAATCCACAAGGCTATCACACTCTATATTCATGTACGTACATTACACTTTTTGTTCCTTGGGAGCTGATATGGATGGGGAGAGAAGGTGATGTATGTTTAAGGGTAGCATAGGTAAAAAATAAATACAAGTCAATGTACACACCTTGATGAAGTTATTTAGAATTTTCTCACATGTGCGTCTCATGTTGTGTCGAGAAATATCTTTGGATCTGCAAAGGACACGATACCTCTGGAAGAAATCCATGTAAGTCCATCTGGAGAAGTAAATGAAGTTACAGAATTATGTTTTGTAACAAATTCAATTTAACAAATCAAGTAAGCAAGATTTATATGACTTAGTTTTATTGACTAGTTTGCCAAGAAGCAGAAAATTTATATCTGCTTTCAGTTTTTTCATATTCACTCAATTTGCTGAAGATACTACGAAATTAATCACAATGCTATCTCGATTCTCGGAAACCTATTTCAAAAATATGTAATATTGACATTAGAGGCAATACTGTTCATAGGTGTAACTTGGCGGGGGCAAGAAGGGCACTTGTCAAAATTTTCAGGTTTAATAAAATTTACAAGTTAGGAACCTGAGGAGCGAATTAATAAAGTAATATTTGTGATTTCGCGAACATCACAGTTATTTAGCAAATAATCCTGGATTATATTTTTATGAGATTCAAAATTTTTCAAATCTCTTCAAGTTAAGCCACAGGGTTGACTTTACGTCCTCAAAATTAGACTCAAAGTCTTTTCCTGCCTCCTCAAAATTAGGCTCAAAGTCCGATCCTAACCCCTCAAAACTAGCCCCCACCCAAGTCTGATCCTGACCCCTCAAAACTAGCCCCCACCCAAGTCTGATCCAGACCCCTCAAAACTAGCCCCCCACCCAAGTCTGATCCAGACCCCTCAAAACTAGCCACCCACCCAAGTCTGATCCAGACCCCTCAAAACTAGCCCCCCACCCAAGTCTGATCCAGACCCCTCAAAACTAGCCCCCCACCCAAGTCTGATCCTGACCCCTCAAAACTAGCCCCCCACCCAAGTCTGATCCTGACCCCTCAAAACTAGCCCCCCCCACCCAAGTCTGATCCTGACCCCTCAAAACTAGCCCCCCCACCCAAGTCTGATCCTGACCCCTCAAAACTAGGCTGCCCCAAGTCTGATCCTGACCCCTCAAAACTAGGCTGCCCCAAGTCTGATCCTGACCCCTCAAAACTAGCCCCCCACCCAAGTCTGATCCTGACCCCTCAAAACTAGCCCCCCCACCCAAGTCTGATCCTGACCCCTCAAAACTAGCCCCCCCACCCAAGTCTGATCCTGACCCCTCAAAACTAGCCCCCCCCACCCAAGTCTGATCCTGACCCCTCAAAACTAGCCCCCCCCACCCAAGTCTGATCCTGACCCCTCAAAACTAGCCCCCCACCCAAGTCTGATCCTGACCCCTCAAAACTAGGCCGCCCCAAGTCTGATCCTGACCCCTCAAAACTAGGCTGCCCCAAGTCTGATCCTGACCCCTCAAAACTAGGCCGCCCCAAGTCTGATCCTGACCCCTCAAAACTAGGCCGCCCCAAGTCTGATCCTGACCCCTAAAAACTAGGCCGCCCCAAGTCTGATCCTGACCCCTCAAAACTAGGCCGCCCCAAGTCTGATCCTGACCCCTCAAAACTACCCCCCCCCCCCCGAGTCTGATCCTGACCCCTCAAAATTAGGACACAAGTGTGATTCTCACCCTCAAAATTAGGCTCTAAATTACGCCCATGGTACTGTTAATGTTACAATAATGTTAGCACAACAAGAAATGATAAAACCACATAACTACAAAGAATGTACCATGCAACATTCATCATTTGACAGCTATAGTGCTCTAAGATGCTTTTCATCACTACATCAATTCCATAACATTATCTGAATTCCTGACAATAAAGAAACAACTTACCTTGATGGATATCCTGCTGCACTTATTCTAATTGTCTCTAAAACACCACATGCCCTTAGCTGCTGAACAGCTCTTTCTGGATTGTAAATGAACTGCTGCTTCTCATCGTTGGGTTTAATACACCGCACATAATGTGGTGTAGTCTGATTAAGAGTTCCCATGAGCATATTCAGAGAGTCCCTGAACTGAGAGCCCACCTAAAAGAGAAGAAAGAAAATAAAAATTAGAAGCAAGAATAGTTAAAAGTTGGTTTCCTATATTGGATGATTGGATTACACAATCTGTTGTAACATTTTTTGGTTCATCTTGAACACTTGAATGAAAACAAACATTTCCATTACCTCACAAGAATTAAAAGAATTTTAATATTTATTAGAATGTCAATCGACAGCCTTCTGTGAATGACAAGAGTAAGTCACTGAAATTGGTACGCAAAGGAAACAAAGTTTTGTTCCGCAAATGTTACACACAATTATTATATATTTGTGTAAGCATATTCACGCTGATGATTTAACAGTTGGAAACTCCTATTATTATACATGATGGAAAGGAGGGGGGTTTGATCAGCCCTCCTGCATACTGCCACAGCTGTGTATTGAGCAGGGCAGAATTGATCGAGTTTTGGGATTTGTCTCAATCAAGTCTCATGAACTATCTGTATTGACAACACACTCATAGCTACCTGGACTAGTACTACCATGCACAGGATTGCAACACTTTATAAGAAAAAAAATATAACTTTCCATGGAATGATATACATAGATTGAATGTGAAAAAGAATTTAAATGAAGAGCAAGGCACCACAAATTGTGAGAACTTACAGTTTTCTTGTGCTGCTTGGATGCAGTGGGTGCCTTTGCAGCTGCTGATCTAACTTTCACACTTGGCACACTTAATTTTCTGCCATCATTGACTTCTGCAAATAGATGGGTAATCAGTTTGTTCTGGAAATGAAGAAAAAAAGAAAAACACATAGAATCTTTCCATAATGGCATACACACAGAAGACTATAACACAGTGAGCAGAACATTAAAATCAGGTTCAAGATGGTAAAGGTAAAAAACAAAATAAAAAAAATAAAAAACTAACCTAGGAATTAACCAGTGCTCCAATTAAGTTACACCTATGCTATAACAGACAGACATGTGTGTTAACATTACAATTTAATTTCTCTTCACAAAATTCAAATATTATACATGATAATTCAGAATGGAAAACACAAAATTTACTAGCAATGTCTCAAACAAATGTTGTAATTCATAGGCACAAGTTGGCATTGCAAAATTAAATACATTTTGTATTTCTCAATTTTCTACTTTGTGTGAGGAAGAATAATACCGGAGGGAGCAAACAAATAAAAGAAAAATGGCCATGATCTACTTTATGTTACTTTAAGTATAGCTGCTTCACCACAGATTCTGGATTTAAAATTAATAAGCTCATGTTTCTAATAACATTCTAATTTCTAACTTGCTCAACAAATTAGTAAAATCAAAACCCCATTGACAAGCATGTAATGGTTTTCATACAAGATTTTATGAATCCACTTGCGTACTGCTATTGAAATCAACATACCTGGCTGTTTCTAAGAACCTGGATCTGCTCTTCTATCACAGTATCCCTGTTCTTTTCCAGAAATCCCTCGCTTTCATATTGCACGTTGTCTGCAAAGTGATGAATGACAAAGGCAGAATTTCCAAACCGAGGTTTAACAAAATGCTTTGACCTTTTGCACTTGTCATACAGCTTCTCCACCCAGGACTGATCTGTGCCTTTTGGCATCTGAAAAGGCAAAATCCATGGCAATCATTTTGATGATAATCTGATGAATAGGATGATCAAAAAATAACCAAAATACATTTTTCATTTTGTATATTTATGACCTAGAGTTTCCATAAATATGTCATGGTAAAAACTTCTAACAACGCATATTTCTAATTAATCAATTGTGTTTTCTTCACAGTGTTATGAAGAATAAAAAAATGGGAAAAATCTGAAAACATGAAAATTTGAAAGGATGTACTTAAAATATCAGCACCATTTCTTGGAATATTTTCATATACTTCTTTTCAGTTCAATTTATGAGCACGAGTTGCAATGTACAATACTATCTTATGCAAATTTCTGACTAATTGTCAGACAACAAAGCCTTTTACCTACTTTGACTCACACATGACTAGCAAATTTAATCCACTCTGGAAATAGCAAAGTGTAAGAAGAAAATTCATTATAACTTCAAAAAAGAACAAAAACATGATGAACATGGCCAAAAAAATGTTTACAATATGCTTTATCATGTAGAAAATAGTCAAATATGCTTTCACATAGCAATTTATTTTAATTAGTTTTTCATAACTTAAATTTCTTAATATTTCAGGAACATATAATTCTTATCAATATACAGAATGTGCATGCAACACAGGCATGCGCAGACCCTCAGATTTCGGGGGGCAAAACCCTTAATAAAAGTTCAGTCCGGAAAGAAAAACCTAATTTTATCTCGCTGTTTTAGTTTCATTGGATTGATGGGTATATGTACGTACGTACACACACACACACACACACACACACTATATATATATAAACACAGGAATAGGATGATAAAAGGTGCCACAAGGGTGGATAAACACAAATGAAGGAGGAGACAGTAAACACTTACCACATTAAAGGAAAAAGTTTGATATTTCGTAGTCTAGGCCACATTTTCAACGGAGAAGAAAGAGGTTCACAGAATGACGAAGAGTAGGAGCACAGAATACTAGCTGTAGCGTGAAATCAGAGTTTTGGGTGGAGGAACTGTGATTATTGATCCTTAGATTCAAGGGGGTGGAGGTTTTGCCTGTATATATATATATTATATATATATATATATAACACAGGAATAGGATCAGAAAAGTTGCCAGAAGGGCGGATAAATATTAATGATGAAGGAGACAGTAAACACTTACCACCCGAAGAGAAATTATTCTATACTGCTGGACAAAAAAAAACCGGACACCTTAATATTTGACATCTGAATTGCAATTACTTATGAATTATGCTCTCAGTTAAGTATTGTACAATTGAACATTCATTATTGAACATTTTCCATAGTTTTTCCGTTTATTATTTATCTATTTATTTATTTATTTACTCGTATTTACTTATTTGGAACACCTAGTAGGCTCAAAATCAATTTCATGCAATTTTTTTTTAATTTATTGATTTTCAATTCCTGTTGATGTTATTTTGTTTAATGTCTAGAGAGCCATGAATTTTGGTTCATAGTAACCATAGTAACAGATAATATTGACATTGTCATTGCTGGTATTTTTCTTGCAAGTGTATTGTAAGTTTGCTAGCTTGAAAATGAGACGTGAAGAGGTAGTAAAAGCAGTAGCTCTTCGCGATGATGGTCGTAGTGTACACTATATTGCTAGGGTGCTAAATATAGCACGAAGTACTATCCATGAAGCTCTCAGACGGTATGATGCAACTGGTTCCTATGGTAGAAGACCGGGTTCTGGTCAGAAATGACGCACAACAGCACGGGAAGATTGTTTAATGCGTATCATAGTCTTAAGAGACCGTCGTACAACTTCAAATATTGTGGCACAGCATTTGAGAAATGTTCATAGAGCTTTGGTTTCTTCACGAACAGTTCATAGAAGACTGAATGAAAGTGGTTTATCATCTCGGAGGCCGGCTACAGGTCCCAGGTTGTTAGCACGTCACCGGAAGCGAAGACTGGAATTTGCTACAAAACACTTACATTGGAATGTGGAGCACTGGGAAAAGGTTTTATTCTCCGATGAGTCAAAATTCAACCTACGTTCATCAGACGGGCGTGAACATGTGTATAGAAGATCTAATGAGCATTATGCGCAATGTTATTTCGTTGAAATATCACCCTTTGGAGGCAGTGGTGCCATGGTCTGAGGAGGTATTTCTTTACAAGGACGTACAGAGTTGGTTCTTGTAGAGAATGGGGCAATGACAGCTTGCAGGTATATTACAGAATGTGTGGCAGATCATGTAGTACCATATGCACCATTCATAGGCCCGGACTTTGTTTTTATGCATGACAATGCGTGTCCTCACATTGCGAATATTGTCACGGAGTTCTTGGACGAAGTTGCGATTACGTGATTAGAATGGCCACCACAAAGTCCAGACCTAAATCTGATAGAGGACGTCTGGGATCAACTGAAACAACATATCAGAAACCGCGCAATAGTTCCAGAAACAATTGAAGAGCTAAGACTTGCTATTCAAGAAGAATGGGAGCAATTGGACCAAGAAGTGATTGCCAACCTTATTCGAAGTATGCCACAGCTGTTACAAGCTGTAATTGATGCCAGGGGAGGTAACACCCACTACTAGACAGCTTATATACCCCACCAGTACCAGTTAACAATATTAAAAAAAATATTGGTAAGATTTCCTTTTCTCTTTTTTTTTGGGTAGTTTTCTGTAACTTTCGTTTTTGTTCTAATTTATCTTATTAACAATAAATTTTAATTTGCCTTCTGTTGAATATATTCAGGTTTTCTTATTTCCAATAATTTCTGCAACCTTTAGTTAGCCTTCGAATCAGAATTTATGCGTTATCACAAAAAATGCAAGTGTCCGGTTTTTTTTGTCCAGCAGTGTATATTTCGAGATCTGTGTCGCATTTTCAAGTTGAAGGAGAAAGATCGGCGTTACTTAGAGAAGAGGCACAGAATACTGACCGTCGCGTCTCTACGATCAGTGTTGCCAGAAATAGTTGATAGAAGACGAGAAGTACTTTCACCAGTGTTTACTGTAAGGTGGGTGGGTAATTTTCGGGAGGAGAGGAAAGGGTTACTGGTTGGCTAGGTTGAGACTGGGGGGTATAGTGGCGTGCATGCCCGTTATGTAGGCCCTTTCCCATCGCCTGCGGAAAGATGTGTCAGCGCGGGGGGGTAAAAGATGGATGATGGCAACACGGAAGCAGTTATTGAAGGTTTGCTTACTCTGTTCTTCTTTTGTAGCTGCCTGTTTCTCTGTACCTCTGTCGATCACAGAAGGAGCCTCATTAAACTCAGCCACCACTGTTCTGATAGATCCCCCCCCCCACCTTTCCAGCATTGTAACTGCTCGGGTCACGTCAACCTCGCTCAGATGCTGCATGATGACTGACTAGTTGTACACACACCACAGAAACGTGTACACAAACATACGCCCCCTAGACTGTGCTTGACGTAAGGACCTTTCCTGTGCGGCCACTTTCATTTTGCTCTGTTCTTGCTATGTTTCTTTCTCCCTCAATCATGGTCGCACGAAAAATTTATTTGGTTGATGATTTATGTATACAAACCATGAACAATCAATGTGCAACATAGTTTCTATCTGTAACCATCTAATGTTATCTGATTTTTGCAATGACAATAGTGTCCCTCTAATTGTTTTGACTAGTGTGTGTATGTATATATATATATATATATATATATATATATATATATATATATAATTGATATTGAGGGGGTCAGTTGCCCTTCTGTGTATCCCTGCAGGTGCTCTTGGTTGCCTGGAAGAATTAATGAAAGAAGGATGTGAAAACTAATTCCATCTTGAGTATCCTTTTGTCTTCCTACCCTTAAATTCTATTAGTCTTGTTCTCTTTTACCTCAATGTTTGCCTATCCCCCCCTAGAATTGATTTTCGTCCAAGATTGGGGAGAGGCAATGCCCATTGCCCCCTGTAGTTGTGCCACTTCACCCCTTTTCCCTGTAGTTGCCTTGTACTTTATTTAGTCTGCTTCAAAATACTTTATTTTCTTTAGGACTATAATACCGTTGAATAACGGCAATAAGATTCCTCTATACTAAATTTCTAGGTGAAAGTATAATAATGTAGAGACATGGACATCTGGAAGGGTTAAAAGGATGGCCACACCTTACCCTTAGAAATTGAATGTCAACCTAAAAGTATCTATTTCACATATATAATTTGATTTCGGTCATAGTAATGCGATAATTTCAAATTCAAGCGGTGTTTTATGAGGGGGAACACTATTATCGGGGTAATATGCCCTATGGAAAAATACCCTGCTTGTCCCTCCGTGGAAAAAACCTGCAAACGTCCATGAGTGGGGAGGGGGGCAATTGTCCCCCCGTGCACATGCCTATGGTATGCAAACTAATGAAAAGTCCTAGTACTACTGATGACAAATCAAATTTATAAGAAAACTTATCTTTAAAAGAACATACCCTGCATTCTTCATCAAGAAGATCTAAGATGCCCAGCTTACTTTCTATGAGATCTATACATGGTTGATTGTCGTAGAAGTCAATGAATTTCCATTCAATTTCTTCTCTCAGGTACTCTTCTTGTTCAAGCTTGAACACATGCTGAAAGGCAAAACATGCTTCTGTTTAGCAAGAATGTTTAAACCTGTAACTTTTATTTTTATAATGCTCATGTTTAAAATCCTGAGATGTATTAATTTACTGAATGCATTTACACACAGACAGAGAAACAAAGTATAAACTTTCCAAATCTTATTGTAAGGACTGAAGCTGTGGTGGCCGCGGTGGCTCAGTCGGTAACGTGTCTGACTACCATGCTCAAGGTCCCGGGTTCGATCCCCGGCCGGTTCAAATCCGGGAACTTTTCTAACGATGGAAGCGGCCCCGGCACCTACCCAGCGTCGAATAACAATGGGTACCTGGGGGAAACCCTTGGGGGTAAAGGCGGTCAGGGGCGTGATGCTGATCACATCACCCCCACTCACGACCGGATCAAGAAAGTGTGGGGCGTTACCCCCACACCCCCTATACGCCTTCATGGCGTGGTGCTATGCACAGGGGAGCACTTTACCTTTTTTTTACCTGAAGCTGAAAGAAAAAAAAATAACTTGTTGAAAAGTTGGTGAACTGTGGGAGTTAGACAAGATTTAAACCTGTATTCTAAACTAGCTCTCTTACTAACCCAACTTCTGGCTTCTTAATAATTTCCACAACCTAGATTTCTGTGATGATTGTGAAGACTGAGGTTGGCTTAATAGTAGTAAGGAGGTAGGTAGGTAGACTCCTGAGAAAGTACACCAGACTACCAGGTTCAAACCCTGTACAAGAGTGAGTTTGCATTGATCATTTAAATCAATTCTTCTGAATACTCTGGGTGTCTTAAGTTATTTCTAGCTGCGTGTCTATAGCTATTTCAGTCCGGAATGAAATAAAAAGTTTAAACACAACTTTCAAGAGATACACATATCTAATTTTACCAGATGAATTGATTGACCATGCATACATACCTGATTAAACTGCTGCTGTAGCTTTTCGTTTGCGTAATTTATGCAGAATTGTTCAAAGCTATTAATTTCAAATGTTTCAAATCCATAGATGTCAAGGACACCAATAAATTTGTGTGTCTTTGAAGATGTTTGTAGCGATTTATTCACAACCAATACAATCCAGTTGAAGAGCTCAGCATATATATGCTTCGCCAAGGCATCTCTTGAAAACATAGCCTGTAAAGCACAAAATTAATTGTTACATATATGTGCATGTGAATTTTAAACACAACAAAATTTAATTCAATGTACATTTTTTAAAGTTCAGTGCAAATAATGCCAAATTTTTATTAATCATTACCTCTCCCTAGATCGAGAAAATTTTATATGGAGGGTTGTTTTCCATTCCTAGTAATGATTTGCAAGCATGATTGTGGAAGTGCTGAGTCAGCACATTGGGGTTATATGCAAGCCACTTGAGAGGATGTCTGCCCAGTATTTGTGGTGTGTCTAGCTGCAACTATGCCTAAGCAAACAACCAATTTGGGAAGGCTACATTACTGCCCTTTCCTAGTATGTTCTTGAGGCATGCAGTAAGATACGTATATCTTTCTAGATCAAAGAAACAGATTAGCAGTGTGCTGAATCAAAGACAAAGGCTCATCTGGGATTAATTCAAAAAGGAAAAGCAAATTTTGATTTTTACCAAATACAGTGGAACCTCCATTTTACAATTTCCCGCATTATACATTCATTCTTGATGGTCCCAATGTAGCAAAATATTATAAAAACTTTCCTAAATTTTACATTTTCACACATTTTCAGCTTGGTCCCATGAAAAATGTAAAATCGAGGTTCCACTGTATTTGCTACTGACTATTGCCTGCAGCTCAACGCTCAAGAGGTTAAAGTCTGGAAATAATACAAACTGGATCAACCTTTTAATGTGCAGTCATGAGATTGTGCGTGTACTTTGTTCACTTTTGCTTGACAAAGTTCTATGAAACAATGGCAAAATCAAACATCACCTCTACAGAATGAAATAGTGTTAGGAGAAAGTATAAGGATTGTATTGTAAATCCTTTCTTACCTCAGAGGCTGTCATTGGTTTAGTAAACACCTCTCTCATGCTTACAATTTTCCTATGGCACAGCCACTTGCTCATCTCATGCTGGTCGATTTCCAGTAACTTAGATAAGACATGTAAATGTCTATCATTTGGCTGAAATAACAGAAAAAAAGGACTAAAGAGATGGTTATTATTACAACAAGTTTACATTCTATAGCACAGAGCATTTTTAACTAATTTCTTGACAACCTCCACGTGGGATGTAGTCTTTGGATAATTTTATACTTTTTGTTTTTCTACATTTTAA
Organism: Lepisma saccharinum; assembly: GCF_977018435.1. NCBI lineage: Eukaryota > Metazoa > Arthropoda > Insecta > Zygentoma > Lepismatidae > Lepisma > Lepisma saccharinum. The sequence continues at coordinate 117,722,249 of NC_139229.1, forward strand.
AAATGAAAACTCAAAGTTTAGGCAAGAATTCTATTGAAATTGATCCTAGATAATTATTTCTAGCTTATGAAATTTTAAATAAAGTGAAGATCACCCACACCAACATACTTTGTCCATTAGTTGTATGATCAAAAGCTGAAGAATAATAATTCTGAATGTTTTTGTACATCCTACTTGTAAGCATTGGGGGAACAACAGTAAACACTATCGGAATCAGAATTCATTCAAATCTGCAATATTATACATTTGCATTAGTCTAAAGGAGCAAATGGCTAAATATCACTATACCTTAATTATGCTACCCTCCTCTTCGTTAGCTTTCCCATCTTGAGGAATTGCTTCGAGAATGTCTACGTTACCGAGATGAAGAACAGACGCCAAAATTCGAAACATGTTGATTTGTTCTCTCTCTGAAAAACCCAGTAAGGTCAAGGCATTTCTAGTCTCCTCGAATGCACGTTGGTCATCTATGCCATCTATTGTAGGACTTTCACCTTGATTTGTGTAGCGGAATTCTTCCTGGGAACCTTGAATAGTAGAAATAATGCTGTGTGAAAGGCAAACAGAAATAGACTTCTCATTAGGGATACTTTTATCCCCAATTACAATGAAACCAAGAAGTTTCAATTACTCCAAATAAAAACTTGTGTTACTTCCTGCATTTTTCAAGCATCTAATTTTGTGCAAAATATTTTATATTTTATGCATTTATAACATTGCAGCCTACTGCCAAATATTTGGAGGAAAGAAGAGTTTACAGAATTCTTGATAGGAAATCTGATGGTAAGAGATCTGTAGGAAGGCCAAGACGAAGATGGAGGGATAATGTTGAAATGGACCTAAATGAAACCAGTAAGGATAGAAAAGATTGGATTGATCTTGCCCAGGATAGACACAGATGGAAGGCTAAAGGCTTATGTTGTTGCAGGCATAAACCTTCAGGAAGGTAGGTAGGTAGGTAGTTAGCACATGTGTGTTATAAATATGTTTTATTATGTAGATACTGACAAGGGTTAGTTGGTAGAGCAGTCAATAGCTGAACCTCACCAATTGAATGAAGATATATTATTATTATTATTATTCATGTTTATACAGAAACACTAAGACCTAACAGTAACTTACATAAAAATGATTAAACTAGCTTTCCTGGATTATGAAAACTCATCTAAAATGGCTCCTTATTCAATGCAGAAAATTCTAAAATTAGTGAGTCAAGTCACAGAAAATATTTTTCTAGGTTAAAATATTTTTCTAGGTTATCAATTTTGGGAGAGTAAAAAAGTATAAGAAATTATGTCAGGTTCATAATTCAGAATTTTGCCACTGTTGATACGTTAATTTGTGATCATTAGTATCATGTGCAGTGCTTGATGGTTTCGGGAACTATGATTTTATAAGCATCATGAAAAAGTGGTATTTTAATCACAGTTGGCAACAGTAGCAGTTCAGTAAGAACTTACCATGACGACACACCCAAATCTTAAAATTTCAATTATTTAAGTACGAGATTCAATTAAACGGAATCACTTACGAAGATGCAATTCCTTTAATTCAGGAAGATTCCTTGATGAACACAGCTGGTAAAATATGTGGTAATTTCTTTCTTCTGGAGCTTGGAAGACAACACGTGACTTTTCTAGCAAGTAAGTTCTCATACTTGCGCCAATTATATGGTAATGTTTGTTAAAGTCTATTTCAATGAACTTTCCAAACCTAGAACTATTGTCATTCCGTGTTGTTTTAGCATTTCCTATTGCCTGAAATGAACAGAAAATACTATAAATTGGAAATGTAATTTTTCAAATTTATACTATGCAATCTTTTAATTTATTTAGTAATCATGATACTGATCATTTTCAATACTACATATAAATGCATGGTTCAATGACAAATCAATTGAAAGACAATAAGCTATATATTCTCTCATACCTCCATTATAGGGCTTGAAGCCAGGACTTTCTTCTCTATTTGAGTTTCTGTGGATGAGCCACCAACAGTTGCAAAATATCGCATTGCATATTTTGCAGAAACTGTCTTCCCTGCTCCAGACTCTCCAGAAACAATAATTGACTGGTCTTGATCCTCCCTGAAAATAATAACTTGGTACAAAAGACATGCAATATGACCTGACCATGCAATGTAATTTTGATAATTATGAATAATAATCATCTAAATCTTACGTTACCAAAGCCTGTATGAAAATTAAAGCTCTGCTAATACGAAAAGATTGGTATTTGTATTTCTCCTATTTAACACTGTTTATGTTTTTTTTGACACTTTCGGCTAATTTCAACAAAGATGATGAATTATGATTACATGAAAGTTATGAAGATGCATTTACAAAGAAACACCCATACCCAGCCAGAACTTGAATACATGTTACAGTAGAACTTCGATTTTGTATTTTACAGGGAAGCAAGGTGAAGAAACTTAAAATATGGAAAAATGTAAAATTAGGAAAAATATTATAGCATTTTGCTATATTGGGACCATCAAGATTGAATATAATGTGAAGGAATGTAAAATCTGGGTTCTAATGTATTTGTGTGCATAATCTATTTGCCAATAACCTCTATAACTTGTTTGGAATGTCCAGTCTCATATTACACTGTACTATCGCTAAGTCAACCTAGTCCACTTTGTGCAATTTGTTACATTTCCCGAACTTTATTGACAAATACATGCTTCAGTTTATTCAATTTCACAAAAACCATGTTACAACTTATACAAGCATTTGTAGTGCATCTGTATTATAACCAGAAATCAATGTGCTGGAATCATATGCAAGTTTTTTTCACTTCTAATTTTTGGCTGAATTATGCACAAATTCACAGTACCCTACATAGTATTTGGCTCTATACCCATGGATGCAATATGTTTTGATACATGCTCAAAGCATCCATGCATGAAAACAATGGGAATGGTGAGATCTTGCATAAACAAATTTCTTCATTTTTAGAGGAGAAAGTACTTACGGAATTGTGTTTCTATAGATTGTTGAAAGGCATTTTTTTTCCATCGTACAATATATTTGACCGCAAATAGATGTATATTTCAAGAAAACTATGCTTGCCTAACCTAACTGAACCTAACCTAATCTTGCCGGAAATCATTCGTGGGGCTATCCATCAATGGTTTTCGGGGCTATCCGTCAATGGTTTTTTGGGGTTCGAACCCGGGAAAAATCCAAAATCAGTAACACCAAAGTAGTACTGTTACTGTGATAAACTGAAGTTATTCTCTTCACAAGAGCAAAATCTCACCTTCAAAAACATTTCGCAATGCATAAGTACGATTGTTAAAAATGACGAAAGAAACGAGTGAAAAGTGTTTGTGCGAGATCGCACCAGTACCAAAACAACATTTTGGAGAGGGGGAGGGAATGCTAACAGTTATGGACATTAATTGAAGGGTTCAGGTGTAAAACATGGTAAGTGAAATTTTGGTCATTTCAGAGTTCATTAAGAAAAAGTTATTAGAAGCTATACTGTAGATAAATTGTTTTCGTGTTGTGTTTACCAATTTCAGAAGGCTTCACTGAGTCGAATGCAAATTGTATGACATGGCAATTTTGCTCGAAAATTGAAGGATGGCACATTTTACTTTGTAACTCAAAAATTACCAAAATGTCACTTACATGTTTTACACCAGAGCCCTTCAGTTATTAACTCTATAATTAGGTAAGAAATGCAAAACTATCCCCAGAGCATCTCAACATGCCATGAAGGCACATAAGAAGAGGGGGTTTACACACCACAATCACATACTATTCACATTCTCTGCAACTTACAAAGGTTAGGCAATCAGCACACATTTAACCACCATGGTTGCTCCTCTCATCATATTTGTAAAAGAATATGAACAGAATACCAATGTTTATGGTTGCTGACTGTTACCTTTCCAGTTTTGTGTAGGCCTCTTCTGCAACTGCAAATATGTGGGGATCAAGGTCTCCCATCGCTTGCCCCCTGTACGCCCACACTGTGTCACTGCCATATATAGGCAGCTCCTCATATGGATTAATTGCAACCAAAACAATGCCTGAAATTTCAAGAAAAATTCTTAGTTTTTGTCACATCAAACTGGTACTGGGGTGAAAAACAAATTTGCATAATTCTTCTTGTATGCATGTATTGCTTACATTGTACAATTTTTTCTACTTAATTACAGTTGTAACATGTCTTTTATGTAATATTTCAGAACACATGCTTCCTTCATCTGATATTTATTCATAATTTCATCATTAATAAATTAATTACAAATAATGAATGTCTGATACAGGGAGCATGTGTTTTCTCGAAAATGTAACATCGAAAAATGTGTTTACTTGATTGTAACAACTGAAAATTTGCACAAAGATTTAGTAAACAATAATAAACACTCCAAAATATAAATTTAAGGACTTCGCTAATAACATGACAAAAATTTACCAACATAGTAATTGTACAGATTAATGTATTTTTCCAGAGCGAAACTTTGATATGTTGGAATTAACAAATAAATGGAAAGGCATACATGTGTTTCGAATCATCATAGCACCTGCGCAGGGTTTATGGTGGCAAGGAAACCAAAATAAAGTAAATATTCAGGTAAAAACTATCTTCACTACATCTAATTTAACTCACAATGTGAATGAAAACTGTAGTTTGATATGGATATATGATATATATCTGATCATTTATTTACTCGATTATTTATAAAAATGTTATGATTAAAATATCCAACATGCACATGCAAAGATCAGAAGTTGAGAAAACTAATAGGAGAAAATATGTACGAGTGCTGCCACTGATTTGGTATAGAATACAGAAGGTTGATCAGTCTGTGTGTGTCCGATTTTGACGTCTCACCTACTTTAGGAAAAACCTTGGAACCACCAGCAGTTGCCCTCGATGTGAGCACCATGGGTCCTAGCAATAGCCCTGCACAGTACCTTCCATTGTAGGAGGCTCCGTTGAAGTACAGGAATGGGAATCTTGAGCCACTCCTCCTGGCAGACTTTCCAGAGGCCACGGACAGTGGTGACACGACGAAATGCAAGTGCTCTTTTCAATAAGCCAAACCCGCAAAAATCCATGGGACTGGCATCAGGTGACTTCACTGGTATGTCCTGGAAGGGAATAGCCTGGAGTTCTCTTTTCAATAAGCCAAACCCGCAAAAATCCATGGGACTGGCATCAGGTGACTTCACTGGTATGTCCTGGAAGGGAATAGCCTGGATGCCGGTGTCTGCCGCCATTTGTTGCAGAAATCTCTGTGATGAGGCCTTATCCATATGCACATGGACCTGATTTATTGCATTTCCATTCAAATGGGGCAGATTGTCTGTATAAATATAAATTGGTGTGAGGATATGTTGCTGATAAAATGTGGAGTTGATTTTGCAGTTTTTAGGCACCTGCCGAATCGTTAACTTCATAGCAGTATCCCGCGACAACCAGAAATCCTTTCGCGAAACTTGCTTCTTGTGGGGTGTACGTTACGGCTCAAATTTTGCTACAATCGGATAGATAAATAAATGCTTCATCGAGTGTGGCAACAAACTTCCACTTTTCCCCAGGTAGATGGCGTTTGTAGAGGCGCCTGCGGTAAGTCTTTCTCTCCCTCTGATGCACCGTAGTGAGGAAGTGTCCATGACTTTTAAACACCATCCGGAGCTTTAATTTGTCACGTAGGTTGCGGTTCACAGTTGACTGTGCCACGTGCACTCGTCTTGCCATCACATTTTGCGTAGGAGAGTTTTCCTGTAGGGCCATTCAGCGCAACTTCCGAGAAACAGGTGGATTCACCGCAGTACACGGCCGCTTTCTACTCCCCTTTGTGGGTGAACGAAGTGCTGGAACGTCGTGGTGTTTATGTCGATTAATTATGTTCTTGATGGTTGTTAACCCCAATGCACATCCATTTTCCCTGCACTGTTTTTGAATCTGTGTCTCGGAAAACTTGGCATGGAAAAGTGTTACGACGTAGCCTTCCCAAAACCAGTTCACCTTGGGAGCCATGATGCACACACCACACACGTGCAAACTTTGTGCGATACTAGAGGTCTTTGGCTTTCACCTGCTGTTTGAATAATTCAGATCGGTCGATTCTGTGAGCAGGGGTGATGGTTTAAAATCGGACACATATAGATGGATCAACCTTCTGTATAGTATAGGTTCAGCTAGGGGCATGCCTACAAGCATTGTGCAAATTAAGCATTTTACTTTGGGGGATGGGGGGGGGATACCCACTCAGTGGCAAATTCATGATTTTATTTCTGGAGGTAGGAGTTTTTTTTTTTTTTTAAGTATACAAATTTACCATTCAGTAAACTACACTACTGTCTTGTGATACCTTAGTTAATTGGTTCTAACCTAGGTCATTAGATCTTATGATAACATTTACACGTAATTTAGAAACACTTAGTACATATATATTCTAAGAAAAAACAAACTCTCACACACAAAAAAATAGGTATCGAACTAGTAACACCGAAAACTTGAGTAAATTTATATTGCCACATACATGTCCGTCTAATCTATATAAGTTTCTTGTAAACACTTCAATACTTGTAAAATATCAGCACTATGCCATGAAAACGTAAATGGAAAACAGGCTGCTGTTGCCTCAGGTCGGCAAGGTTAGTCAGTTTCTGAATCGTGTCAGTCTTTAATCTAAAAGGCTGCATATTCTTGGGCATTAATGGACATGAATGATTTTGTTTGAATGAGGTTGATGTTAGATTCTTATTATGAGCCACTAGAACAATTTACTTAATAGATAAGATATTAGACCACTATTATCCTGAGCATATAAGATTTGTTACAGTTATGAAATGGTATACTACATGCTCTTAATTACATTGTCCTTGAAGGGAATAAAAACATTCCTGGCAGGGATAAAAATAATTATATTTTGCCGGGGATACATTTTTGTATGGGGGGAAAATCCCTGGCATTCCCCCGTTAATTTGCACACCGCCTACAAGGATGATACAGAATATGGATTGTGTCTAGATATCCTGAAGTAAATAAATTAAACATTCTTTTATAACCAACAACTAAAATATTTGTAGCTAAAGTTTCAATTTTCGATTTTTCAAAATGTGAAATGTTATTATCTGGTTTATTGTCACTGGAAGGGTTAGAATTTTCAGGACCTTGCACAATTTTATTTTAGTGCAGGTGCTATGTTCCTGGAATATATAGAAATTCATGTTATGAAAAATTAATTCAATTCACTTTTAGCATGTGGGAACTCTGAACAGAGGGGTCCACTGGTGTTTCATGTAAGCTGTTGCACACAGGTGACTTAGGGTTAAGGCAAATTCCATAGGAGGAAGGCAGTGTTTACCAGTTTTCAGAAAACAAAACTAGGAATTTTTGGTTAAAACTTATAATTTTCTTCTAATTATGTTCGTTGGGAATGAGTACCAAAATGTACTTCCCACAAGAGCGTAAATTTTTAAAACAAAAACCCTGTTTATGATACATAGTTGTTCTGTGTTTGGTGCATCACTGCTCATTTGAAATGCACATGGTTGAAAGCTGTTCGTCCTCAGATGCTTACACACAGAAAGAGGTAAAACTGTGGAAGTCTACTGTCAGTCATTAATTAATTTGGTTTATTTTTCTTCGCTTTTCTGCTACTTTTGGCTATCGTGAAGCTGAGGATGAGTGATGATATGAAATTGATGAATAACACACATGTCCAGACCAGGATTCGAACACGGGACCCTTGGTGTCTTAGTACTAGCACTCGTGACAACAGCCAGTAGTTTCAGATTCGATTTTACATTCAATCTTCTTTAATCAGGAGCATAGACTGAAAGCAAAGTGCCCTAGTAAAATTAAAACGGCACATTTGCCAATACAATGAAAAAGGTGTTTTTGACTGATAGTAAAGTACTTTATTGGAAACTGTCCAAAGTAAGTTAACGAAAAAATGTTGTTTGAGTATATATTTTATAAAATATTGTTATTAGGGTAAACATTTTATGCTTTAGGACATATTTATGAAAATTTTAGGTCATAAAAACCTTAGCCCTGGTTACTGGTGTTCATTATGTTTCTACCTTACTGTAGGTTTATGAGCACAAAAACTGTTTCATATGATTGATTATTTATTTATTTATTGAGAAAATTCCAGATACAGCACAGGTGGCCATTTTACACTGAAATTGCCAACAATGAAAATGCAATAATAATAATAAGCAAAAAGATATTAAAAATAATAATTAAAAGTAACAAAATAACACAAAGACAATAGCAAAGTGACAAAAAAATAAGCAAAAGATGGCACTATTTGATATTATTTACAAACATTTCTTCTAATAGAAGACCAAAAGGCAAACTCTGAGGAAAATATTATATATAGATTCTTGATGGAAGGTCATTGTATTGTGTGGCAAGTCTGTAAAAGAGGGATCTTTTTTGAATTTGTAGTTTACGTTTCTTTGTATAAAATAATCTTGTGTTGCGAATTGTGCGTATAGGTACTCGAAATTGGAATTCCTCAAGGAGTGTGTTGCAGCGGATTTTGCCATTCACAATTTTGTATAACTAACTGAAATCATTCTGCAAACGTCGCTGATAAGCAGTTTGTAGGTTTAGAAAAGACAAGAGATGCGGAGATGAAAAATTGCATAATGAGGGAACCCTGTATCGAACTATAGCTAGGAAGAAGTGAAAAACAATTGATTCTAGAAAGTTGAGTGGAACATGCCATGGACCAGACAGGAGAGTATTATTCTATTATTGGGGAAATTAATGATTTGAAGTATAAGGTAAGGACTGAGATGTCAGTAATTTCAGTGAAACTATATAGTAAACCTAAGAGACGCATGGTCTTTTTTGTTGTGCCTGTTATATGTTGTTCAAATATGAGTTTTTGGTCGAAAACAATGCCTAGGTCTTTGTCTTTGTGAGAGGATACTGCTTGGATGTTATTGCCACACATGGAATAAGATGACTTTAACAGGTTCTTCTTGAAAGAGATGTTGAGAGTAGTACACTTTTCAGAATGTAATGTAAGGTCCCATGTTAGACACCAGGAAGTAAATGTTGTTATGTCATTCCGAAGAAGATTAGTAACGTCGAAAGTGGAGATTTGTCTGTCATCTGCAAAAAGAAGGTAATTGCTAGAGGGAGCTGTGAGATGGTCGGCAAGGTCGTCGATGAATAATACGAATAAGAGAGGTCCTAGAATACTACCCTGTGGAACTCCAGAGAGGACAGAAGAAAGTTAGATATGGTTCCTGGAAGAACGACAAGTTGTTGGCGATCGCTAAGGTAATCTCTGAGAAGGGTTAGAAATTTCCCATGAATGTTGAATCTATTGCATAATTTGTGAATCAGAAGACTGTGACTAACAGTATCAAAGGCTTTGGCCAGATCAAAGTATATTACATCTAATTGTGAATTAATTGAAATACATTTCATAGCATGTGAGAGAAAAACCGACAGGTTTGTAAGACAGGAGCTACCAGGAAGAAAACCATGTTGGTTTGAGCTTAAGTAAGGAGAAAGAAATTTATAGTCTGTCTTTGATTATTTTTTCACAGATGATGGACAGAGGAGAGAGTAAGGAGATTGGTCGGTACGAAGAAACAATATTTTTGTTGCCACCTTTGTGAATCGGTCTGATGTTTGCTTGTTTCCAAGCTTGAGGAATGATGCCTTCCGAGAAACATCTGTTCAAGAGAATGGAGAGGGGATAACAAGGATTACACGGTTTTCCTGAGGAACACTGAACACAATTATTAACAGTAAATTAAATCAAGATTTGCTTTTATAACCTTAAATCTTGATTATACAGAAACATAGTATAGATACTTACCACAATATGTGTAAATTGCATTTTGGTTGCAGAACCGGACCTTTAAATTATATAATACAGCAGGTTCATGTAGATACGACAATGACGTCAGGTCATTTTCTCCTATAAGGATGTCAGGATTTCTAAGTGGTGGTAAATCAGTATCCGATTTAATTTTCAAGACTGTTACCTGGAAAAGATGGTAGATCTGCATGTAAGTGTTGTTCCTATATACTTCTTGGCTTAACACATTGAACCCCAGAGTATTTAAATTGGCAAAAACTCCGAAATCCAGGCATTTTATGTGATTTTCAACAATGTGAAACAATTTATTTTTTGGTCTTGCTATACATGTGTTATACATCAAAATAAAGGCAATTATTTTGCCTACACGATAAAAAAGAAACAATTAGAATCTGTGTATTCTTGTGTGTGCTAGAGATGTTCAACATAGTCCTTGTTTTTCATATAATGAAAAAGTGCGTACTTCTAATACTAAAGAGTGGTGGCAATTGGGTTCCAAAACTAGGGGGGCAAGGTGCAAAACTAGGGGGAGCAAGAGCAATTGACTTTTCTTTGGTACATAAGGTATAACATAGAACGGGGACAAGGTGGCAAAAAGTGGGGGGCAACTGCCCCCCTCACCCCCCTAATAGCTGCCACTAACCCTTAGTATGAAACACAGGCGGTGTGCAAGTAAATAACTCATTACAAGTAAATAAATAAGTGTACCATTTCTTTCGATATTTCAAGTAAACACATGGGCACCCATAGGAGTTTTCTCGGGGGGGGGGGCTTTTCAAGATTCTCAGGGGGGGGGGCTCATCATAACTCCAAACATTCAAGTGATATTGCCCGTACTATGCACGTGCATGGGACACTCGCCATATTCAGGATGCTCGTGCATAGCATGAGCATGGGATTCAATGTGTTAATCTCAGAGGTTGAAAAACAAATTACATTAAATTACTTACTTATACAAGCAACTGAAATTGAAAATGTCTAACAGAATCATAATGTAGTACAATAAAACAAAGCATTCAGAAAATCTGCAAATATTCAATCCAGTTATGGAGGACTCCATCTTAAAAGCACTTATTTTTCTTTACTAATAAAAACACTAACTACAGAGAAGGGGGAGGGAGTAGTTGGCATCAGTAAGTATAGATTGAAATTTTTTCACCAATACCATTGTTACTGAGTGACTAAAAGCACAAGAGTAACTACTCGTCTATCAACATTTGTCTTTTTCAAAGGATCATTCACCCTTCCTTGTGACAGGTTGGGAGGCCAGCACAACAAGTTCAACATTGATTTTCCGAGAAATGCTGGATAAACATACACCCTCCTCGGAAGCAGATGACACGATCTGAGGCAAGTGAAAGCTGCACCCAAACTATACCTCGAAGGAATGTAACTGCATGGCAAATGCTGTTCGAAAAAAAACAAAAACATTTGTTGCCAATTCTTGCTCGCGGGGGTAAGAAAGCTGGATTTTTTAAACAAGACATTTGCTTGATTTCAACCAATTTGTGAAATACTCTCACGCCAGGCCAGGTGATTGCAGACATCTTACAAAGAGGGATGAAGGTAGCTCCGGAATTCTTAGTTTTATCTACATTCAAGCAGGCAGGGAGGGTCGTGGATTCAGAAATTTCTTCTTGTGCTCTTCCCTTCTGTGCAAGTCTTTTTTATGACTGCTGGTATCGGTCAATACCGATACTGCAGACTTGTTTTTACTGCAAATGACAGAGTACTGAGACAACCAAATGAGCATTATTCTAATAGCTGTATATATATTTACTTCAATTTTCACTCTCTTCAGGTTAACCCAAGAGACAAGAATGGGATATTGTTTACATGAAATTGAAAGAGTGACACTAAACAATCCACTGATTTTTTGGTGTAACTGCAATACTTCAAAAATTCTTGCAACATTTCAAAATCTTCAATTTTGTATCATTTTCTTGGTCTAGAAAGAAGCCCACATAAAAAAAAAAAAATGTCTAAAGACATTTTAAACTGGTATGTGAGAATAATTTAATTTAATGCCATTAAAGAAATGTGATATGATGTATTTGTATGAGTCAGTAACTAGCCTTTGTTACTTTAAACTGGAATTATGCAAGTATCGGTATAAAGCCGGAATCAATAAGAGTATCTTTATTGGAAATTATGGTAGGTTCAGCCCTATATACATATACGCTGATTTAGTAAACTAAATTACTCAATATGCGATATCTACAACAAAACTCATTTCAGTTACCACATTTAGGGTTTTCACAGAATATCTGACATTTAATGAATTGATAGAACGTAGGTCACCATTATCGGTAAAATTTGATATCAGTATTTCATGGGTATCTGCTTAAATTTTATATTGGCCATTCCCTATTAAAAATAACAATGATCTTACCTCTCCATCTTCACTTAAAACTTTCAACTGATTGGTTTTGTAATCTTCAAGTAGTTCTGCTCCTATCCATACTGTTTCTGGATGGTGAATCCAGACACGTGCACCCTGAAAGAGTATGACAAAAGGAAATTAATATATTTCTAAACAAACCTGTAAAATATAATTTAAATACAGAACAACATATTCATATATTTAAAGCTTATTCAAAAAATGTTTCTTTGGATGTCCTACCATAGAACAGCAGGATTGATTCATCATGTCAACAGTTTGTTAATCTTCTAATACGTTCTTCTGTGTTCCTTTTAGATCTCATATTTCTGCTATAAAATTAAACATGAGGCGAACTTAAAGAAAAGCATATTTACCCACCCTGAAAAGTGTGGATGAGGGAGAATGTGAAGAATTTGCAAGGAAGAAAATGACAACACAGGAAAAAAAATGGTTACCTGTAAAATAATTTAGTCCTCTAGCTATTTATTTATTTATTTATTGAGATAATTCCAGACAGCACAAATGGCCATTTTACACTGAAATTGTCAACAATGAGAAAAAAATTTAAAATAACACAAAAATATTAACAAAAGTAAGTCAAGATGGCACTATTTTATATATATATATATATATATATATATATATATATATATATATAAAAATAAATATAAATCTATATATAAAAATGTATGTATGTGTGTGGGTGTGTATCTTTGTTTGTTCCGGCATAACTCTCGAACGCCTGGAGCAATTTCAAGCAAACTTGGTACACCTATCACTTGCAATCTGGAAAGAATACTTTGGGGGTGATACACCCCTGACACCCATAGGGGTAGGGTGGGAAGGGGTGACATGTAAAAATAATCGAAAACGAAGGATATTAATTTCCGCACAGACAGACACCCGTGACTCTATGCAATCCCGTACAACGATAGTGTTTCTCGGGTTGTCTAACATTCAGGCTGATATGATTTTGTGTTGGGAAAACCAGTGGAATCCATAGTTTTCTTGACACTCCCAATGCGGTTCAACTTCATCACCTATCGGCATGGGGGGTGAAAAATAAAATGCCACAAATGATCGAGATTAGTGTCGAATCCATAGTTTTCGGAGTCGCTAAGCTAATTGGTGACATTCACGATCACATTTAAAATTAGTTACATTTTACACTATAGTTAGAATTCATTATTTTTCTGTCTAATACAAGATTGGGATAAATAAATACCCGGGCAATGCCGGGTAATCAGCTAGTACATTATATTATTTAAAGTATGTAATGAAATAAGATTCATAAACTTAAGGTTTTGGTTGGGGGGTCAAATTGTCTTAATGTCTAGTGACTTGTAGAATTAATTCACCAGTACACTGCATCCAGGGTAGTAATTTAAATTTTCGGGGGGGGGGGGGGGCAGTAACTTCTTTCAAAGCTTCATGGCATTATAGTACACAAAAAATTATCGACCACAAAGGCTAAAAATTTCAAACTAGAAGGAGGGTTGCAGTATCCAAACTAACTAACTCTCAAGTCTTCCATCTCCCTATCCTGGGCAAGATCAATCCAATCTTTTCCATCCTTACCGATTTCCTACAGCATCTCAGTATCCATAGGACAAATTTCCCTCGCACACCAGACACCACCCTGGTTCCATCCAATATATTCGTTAAAAATAATCATATTTGTTAAAAGGACTTAGCTGACGTGTAATTCAATGGAAGCTCAAGTGACTATGTTTCGTGCATTCTCCTAGTTTCAAACTCAACCAGAACCAAAATAAATTTCAAAATCAATATGTTCGAGAGGCCGACACTATAATGAATGATTGATTGGGTTCAAATATCACGTTTACATGACGTTCTGCGGAACGACAAAGTTTGAATGTTCAGTGCTGCGTTATCACTGCAAATGAATTACATTTAGGCGATAGTCAATGCGCTGTCAGGGTCACACACTGATTAATTTATGTTAAATATGTGCGGCTCTGTCGGCCGGGAGTGACACACAAAGTGACGGAGCGATCCAGTAAAAAGAAGTACATTCTTCATTTACCCTCTACCTCCATTTCAATGGAAAATACTTTTACAATGCTTAGCATCCAAGTCGACTTTATTTAATGAAAGGACGGGTAATTTAAACTTATAATTTCTCCATAGTTAGTGCTATACCTACTTTATAAAAGGCAAATAAGAGTTTGTAAGAGAGCAGTTAAGAAAATATACTGGGAAGTAAAACTTGGTAACACACAATCCGCCTGAAACAGAGTTAACATTGGATCCAATAGTAGACTAGGTTAATTCAGTAGCCGCAAGTATTTGTATTTTCGTTATTTTATGTTGTTTTTCTTTCACTTTTGGCTAATCGCGACGATGAAATTGAAGAAGAGACACTCACTCCCAAGCCAAAACTCGAACCTGGGAACTACGTGACAAGATATAAAGTCGACCACTTAATGCGTTCTGTCACAGAGCAGGCTATAGCCGGTAAGTGACAGCAACGTACGGAGCCATCGGAGTAACCCACAAGCCACAACGAAATGAACACGCTTTCGACTCTCTATTTCTCGATTCTATACTTTTGTGGGTTATTGAGTTTTACTACCGAGCCACTCAATTCTTTACTCACCCAATCAGACTTCCTTGCGTAAGGGCAAAAACAATTAATTGAATTAAGTTCCGGAGCGCGGCCCCTACACTAATGAGGCTACTTGCAACCTTTGGGTTATACGGTGGCGTACAATCACGTGTTCTGTGAGCGAAACAATCCTTTATGGGTACGAACGGGCAAGGAAGATCGATCAGAAATAAAAAAAATATAATATATAGGGGAGGGTAATGATTTCAACCCCTCCAACTGGTTTGGTACACATTTTGTGTAATAAACATCTCAAAATTGGTCAAAACACTACATTAGGTGAAAAGAATTTGCAAGTTCTATTAATATCACATACACAAATAGGTTTATAAATTTGATTTGTCATTTAGAATTGCTTTTCTGCCCCTTTTGACTAATCGCGACAATGAGGATGAGTAATGATATGGTGAAATTGATGAAAGGGCACTCACAAACAATATTCATGCCCAGGGCGGAATTCGAATTAGGAACCCCTGACGTCTCAGCACGCTGTGCAAACCACTTCGCCACAGAGGTCGGCAAATAAGTTTTTAAAAAACAAAAGCACTAGTTTAACAAAGAATGGAAAAACAATATTGTTATGTTTATTATAATTACTGTACGACAAGCTATTATCTATAACCAAATTGTTTAGATCTTTAAGAGAAATTTTCTACGTTATTAATAAGGAGAGTAGTAACCATTAAAACTATAAATATTAAAATTGTACCGCCCTTGGAATACAATAAGTCCCCACTCATTATTTGTGTATTGCAATGGATTTTTGTTTTCAAAGCCAAGCAGGCTGAAGCCGTTATCTTGTCTTAATATGGTAAGTAAATTGCGTCACTAGGAGAGTGGATTTAGCTAGTCAAGCAAAGCTCTCCCACGATCGATTCTAAAGATGCTCTTAACTGGAAGAGATCGATGCACAGCTGCTAGAGAAAGTGGGTTTAAAATTACACTAAAACAGTCACGCAGTGTAAATATATTTATACTGTGTTGGAAGCATTTCCAAGCACTCGTTAATGGCAGACTAAAACATTTGTTAATGGTCTTGCTTGGTCGAGTTGAAACCACTCCCAGAGAGGCATGACACTTAACGTGATTACAAGTTGAAACAGCATAAGACGTAAGAACGAGAACCAAGAGTTCAGACACTTACGAATTGTAAGGATCCCATTGAAAATCCATGGGCAGTGTGCGAATTAACGGGAAGGAGGGGTGCCGGGGATTCCTCCCCCCCCTCACAAAAAAAAAATATCTCGGGCAAAGGAAATTATTTTTATCCCTGCCAGAGATGTTTTTTTTACCCTCCCCCCTCAAAGAAAATGGAATTGAAACCAAATATTATAACATTTCTTAACTATGTAACAAACAATTTCAAAAGACTGCCATATGGATAGTTTTCTTTGTCTAAATATTTGAAAGTTTCTTGACGCCGTAAGTCTATTTTATAGGTATTAAAATTACGAAATATCTGTATATTGGTATATTGATATATTCCCTGTGAAGATTCTTTCTAAATTATGATTTGCAGGATTTAGTCCTTTGGTCCGAACTTTCCCCCTTTTGGTAATCCCTTTAAATACTACGACAGAAGCATGAAGCTGATGTTCGCGGAATCACGTTATTGGTAGCTAAACTCAAAAAGTTTATCTTGTCTACATTATCTTCCTATAAAAAAATCAAACCACCGTAAACATATTATGCTATATTGTGCTACTAGTTAACTCACTTTAGAGCTCAGAAAACTTTACGAGGAAGTAAAAACTGTTTAATATGAGTGCAAAACGATGGAACGAGTCTCAGGGATTTATCTGTTCCAGGAATTATGTGTGTTATATAATTTGATAATTTAATAAATGTATAATAATAATCCGTGGATCGACAGCCCTGGAAGGACCTTGGCCTGTCTCCCGACTGCCAGTCTACCTCCCATAATCCTACCTAGAGGTGTGGAGTTCTTCAACCGGGTAATGGGGTAACGTGGTGTCAGCACGTCGAACCCTCAGCCGTTACAAAATATTTCAGAGACCAGATTACGCTACTCGCTCGTAGCTCTCCAATTTCTTCACGATGGTGGGTTGCCACCGGTCCTATACACAGGCCGAGAACCCAGGGACTGAACCCAGGCGGACTCGAACCCATGCCGTCCCGAGGTCGGAGTCCAAAGGACAGCGCCTTAGACCGCACGGGCACGGAGGAACGTCTTAAAATAGTCAAACAAATTGAAAACAAAGAGTTCCAAATTATTTGGTAAATGTTTTTTTTTTTTACTGACAGTACAGGTTATGCAACTTTTATACTATATATATATATATATATATATATATATATATATATATATATATATATATATCTGTGTGTGTGTGGGTGTGTGTGTGGAGGGGGGTGAAGTTTGCACCCACCAAAATCAAAAACTTTCCTGCCTCACTGCTTATGACTGCATTACATGTTACCAGATTGCACCATAAAAAGATGACTAACGCGGCAATCTGATATGGGCTTCCTGCGCTTCAAGATGATGCGTGTTGATACAGCCATTAGTCTTCTGTTCCACGTGGTTACACAAGTAAGTAAGAATAAATCCACATTTCATCTCGTATCAAGGCACATTTCATCTCGTATCAAGGCAGTATACAGCACTAACGGTCGGACTCACCTTCGTATACAGAAACTTGTGATCAATGGCACCGTGCCACTGCCTGGATCTAAGATATCGTGCACGTATATTTTCCACTTCTCCTTGGTTAACGTCACGAACAGACCTTAGTTTAGGTGGAATATAATCCTTGTGAACAACTCGAATCATTGCAAAGTGCTGGAACCGCTAGTCCGTGTAGCATGAGGCATTCTTACGGGATGTATCGGTGTCTCAGATGGAACACGGTCGCACCACATCTACAGCCCACTTCGACAAACTTCTGCACGGTGGACAGGGTGCTGACATTTGCTTTCCTACGCAAGTACAAATAACGGAAGCACTGAAAAGCAGGCCCACATTCACGCACTCGACTCACTAGCGATTTCACCACCAAGGATCTTGAGATGCGGTAACACTGAGCATATCTTCAGGTTTTACAAACCGCTGCCATACTATTAAAGAAATCAATACGAAACAACGAATGTGTATTCGGGTGAAGACAAAGGAGAAAAGACGTACAAGAACCCCCCCCCCCAACAAATTTTCGAAGCAGCACTGCACGTGGCACTTTGCAGGCTTCAACTCAACGCCGCGACTCTCCCGAGAAAACTCGCTCAGCAAACGACGGCGCCTGGACTGCATCCAAGTTTCAGCAAGTTTCCTTACGGGGGAAAAGACTGCAGGACAACATCTGCACCACAACACACGATCCAACACTACGTCAATGAATACCACATAGCTACACTCTACCGCAACTTTTGCTTTGCATATCGGGTTGGTTTTTCCACCTGTCCGCCAGTGGCCTTGGACGAATCGCACCTTCCACCCCGATTGGCACTCGATCCGTATGCTGTAAATAAGATGTGACGGCACATATCCTGGTACCCCGATACTTTACTTACTCTGTGGTGTAATCAAGTTGGTGCTGTAGTAAACGAGCCATAGGCGTGCGCAGACTCTGATTAGGGGTGGGGGGGCAAAAGCCTAGATGAAAGTTCAGTTGAGAAAAAAAAACCTCATTATATCTCACGGTTTTAGTTTCATTGCATTGATGGGTTTATGCATATTATATATATATATATAAATAATGCAGCAACATACAGGCACCACAACGAATAAATAAATTGTCTCTGAAATGTGCCGTGCTCCATTTCCTCCAAACAATTGTGTTCATGCATTTAAGACAAAAACTGTTTCGCAGCAAGAGTCTGAAGCACGTAGTTAGTAGGGCTAGTTATAACTTCTCTCTCTGGAAATCCACAATGCATTACAGAAAACAAGAAAATTGCGAGCGAAGCGAGCAAGAAAATTTTTAGATCGAAATATTTGCAAACTGAACTAGACAAGACGGAAAAAAAAGCAGATATTGCGAACGAAGCGAGCAAGAAAATTCTACGAAATTTATTTTTATTTGAATAACATTTTATATCGAGGGGTGCAATTGCCCCTTTGTGCCCCCTGTAGATGCTTTTGACAGTCTAAGATGTAAAAACTAATTCCATCTTGAGTATCCTTTGGTCCTTGATTTCCATCCAAGGTTAGGGAGCGGCAATGTCTATAGCTCCCCTGTGGTTGCGCCACTGCGCCCCTAGTTGCTTTGAACTTTAATCGGCTTGAAAATACTTGATCTTCTTTATGAGTATAATATCGTTTAATAACGGCGATAAGATTCCTATTCACTAAATTTCTACGTGAAAGGACTATAATAATATAGGGACATAGACGTCTGGAAAGGATGGGGGGGGGCGCAAGGATGGCCACACCTCCCGTTTAGAAATCGAATGTCAACTAAAAGTATATATATTTCACATGTATAATTTGATTTCAGTCATAGTAATTTACATTAATGCGATAATTTCAAATTCAAGTGGTGTTTTTTTAAGGGGCAATAAGGGGCAACACTATTTTCGGGGTAATATGCTCCATGGAAAAATACCTTGCTTGTCCCTCTGGACGTCCTGATTAGGGGGAGCAATAGCCCCCCCCATTGCCCCCCCGTGCGCACGCCTATGAAATGAGCCATGTGGAAGATAAATTCAGTTCATTTCGCCTATGCCTTTCGTGATACTCTGAAACCAGAGGAGTGTTTATTGAATTAAATACAGAGTTATATCCATTCACCCCCTCTCTTTATTTTCTTTGCATTAGAATATTCTCTTACACCACTTTGTTTTCAAATGCTCTTAAATTCTCTTTTAATAAAGGGAGGCAAGCTTCATAACACGAAACTTAAAAATACAGTAGACCATATTTATCCCGAAAGGAGAGTATTACCTAAATTTGGTCTACTTTTAATTTTTTCCCTTAATGCACAATTAGAGAATGTGAGTTACCTTTCTTAAAGGTAAGGTATGTGAGACTAGCTTTACTGGGTTGATTAATTTAGCGAGTGTTTTCCCAAGGTTGCACAGTTTGCTGCAAGGGTTTCTCTCAGTTTTCTGTTAAATGCCCGACTTTTCTACGTTTTCTGGACATTCTGTAGAGAGTTTTAACCAACTTTAACTCTGCTTAGGTATATTTTTGGAGTAGAAATGCGGACGCAATGATTCCAGTTGCAAGGGAAAACATCAAGTTTTTACTTTTGTTTTACAAACACATCTTATAACAAATTAGGAATTACAAATTTGTGTAGTCCAACCCCGCATTTCGTTTGAAAGAACAATGTTGGTATTTTAAATTATATATTAAAAAAAATCCTCAGAGAATTCAGGAGTATCCTCGTGTTAATTGCATTCGATGTCTAGATATTTGTAATAGCCAAGAGCAGGGGCGGCCGTTCATAAGGACGATACGGACGCAGCACTGCCGTGTGTAATCGCAAGTGAACATACATTACATTAACATTTATATATTGCCTTTTACATTGTCTGAATTGCAAATATTCCGTTGCTTACAGATCGTTGGTTAGTCGGTTCTGTATTCATTCTTCCGCGACAATTGTGAAGTTTGCACCTCACCGTGCGGAGAATACGGAACTTCAAGAGAAATGTGGCGGGGAACCGTCTTCCCACCTTACGAGACGTAGAGCATTTTCAGGCGCAGCCGCGAGGGGTAAGAGGCGAGGGAACTGGCGGAATAACAAGCGCGGGATCTGTGAATGGGAGGACAGACGGTTTGTCGTCCGAAACCCACCCCGTAGGAGAAACTGGCCCTCTCTCCGGACAACGGTAAACAATAAAGAGTTGCCAGAAGCAACGAAGTTAACAGAAGATAGAAAATTACCAACCGTTGAAAAAAATAATTCTGTATTCCATAATCTTATTCACTTATGACAAGTGAGCAATAAATTACGCAATTTCCAATGAGGAAAGAAAATATCGGTAACTGAAAAAGTACACTCTTGCTTGATTTTTATTTATCGTCACTTTCTGCTATTTTTCGGTAATCCACCGATGAGGATGAGTGATAATATAATGAAATTGATGGAGGGGCACTCACAAAGAACACCTATGCCCATGCCGGAATTCGAACCCAGGAAACCTGGCTTTGTAATGCAGTATGCTAGCGACGGAAGTGGGCTACAGCTTCTTGTTACTGGCAAAATTAGATTTAATTACATGTTTTGATAAGCACGTTTTAAAAAAAGATCTTGATAGTGTGACAAAGCTTCACAATTTCTTTTCAAGCCGGCTGTTAAATACATTAGAAGCTCGTCATCTAAACTCACCAAGAGCCGCTACAAGAACCTCTGTGAACTACGAATTTCTGAAAATTTGGCAAAATTGTCTGGCAACCACGAGGCACTAAAACGACCGGATAGGAAGACGATAGTATTGACACCTTTTGTTTCTTCGTTTTCCATGGAGAAGTGAAGCTTTTTCGGCAGTGTGTGCTGTAGTTGTGCGTTTGTCGCGATGAGCAGTGTGGAGAACTTGTTGGTGCGAAGTTTTTCTACCAGAAGTCTGGATAAAAGAAATAAACATAAAAAAAGTAGGCCGAATTTGAATCTAGAACAAGCATGCCTGACGAAGATTTCTGGTAAATTTGAAGTTTTTTTCTGTAGAGCTTCTGGTAATGCAGCTATCACCGTTCCAGTGAGATATTTACATTGCTGCCCTATTTCACATATCAATTTGTCATGTTGGACTGGAATCTTTTTCTGTGTAACTTTTTTACTAGTAATTTTCGCGTTCAATGCACGTAAATATTCGTCATTGTGCTTATCAAGCTGTGTAAAAATTAATATTGCTTGATCTGAATTTTTCCCTCTTTTAAGTTAAAAAATGCTACAACTAAATCTGATAGAATTCTATTTCTTCTTCCATCTTTCGTAATCTTGGCATTACTGTTAATTTTTAATTTATCATAATATGTGCAAACGTGCAAAACATGATATTCGGTAAAGACGAATATATCAATTTCTTATCACGTTGGCTGTTATGTACGAAATTCACCATTTAAACTCGCATTACTAGTAGAACAAATTTGTGAGCTGTCGCCCCTCCACTTTGGTTCACCACGAGCCGCCACTGGAAGAGGTATACAGTGTCAAGAAACTATTACAAAAGCTGTATCTAGACAACTTCTTGATATGGGATGAGGTGCAGGCAAGCGCGACTCAGAGTTGAATTTCCGACACGAATCCAAATTTCCGGTATAGGCTACACGACATCCTCAAAACAAAAACCGGAGTGTTACTGGAATACGAAGTAGCGAACTGCGATCTCCAAAATAAGAAGAAAAAACTACGATGGACGATCGATGTGCTGACTATGCTTCGCTTACAGCTGCCTTACGGTTCGCTTTAAACTAACGCAAAGGCATTTAGCAGAATAGAAAAAACGGTATACATAATGGATCTGTATGAAACCGATAAAAAATTGTTCGAAGTATCGACGTCCTTTCACCACAACGCATGGGACGATTCGGAATTTTGTAAAGGTCCGAGTTTGACAGTGTCTTAATTCAAGGTGGCCACTGTAGGACCATGATAAAATTAAAGTATAATTCCCGGTTTTCAAGGCTAACTTTTAAAAATTTCAAGGCTACAAGCAGATGTTTTCTCTATATCAACCTTACGTATTACCGCCTCTCCCCACCCACCCACACAAACACACGCACACATTAACAATATAAAGGGTCTGTGTGATTCCAATGTATCCAAAACTTCTAATTCAATTCAATTAAAATATATATAATATAAATATTTAATTTAAGGTGCGGACTCCACATTTGTAATTTCACATATACTCAGACTTGAAATACATCTATAAACAAAAGTCACAGCTGTTACAGGTTATACTAATCTACGAAAAGTTCTTAACTGAATAAGAATTTCAAACTTCCAATTTACCTAATCAACTTCAATATATCTTATCTTGCAACACCAATCTTCCGTCTGTCAGTTTGTTCTACAAACGACACTAACAAAGTAAACAAACGGATTGAGAGAATTCTGCTTTATATTCCAAGCAGCTTCCTTTTCCTTCCCCGATAAAAATAAAAGCTAAACTATAGACAACTTGCCTCATGGCATTTATAAATATGTATAAATTCAATGGGACTTTGAGTAATAAAAGTTGCAATTTTTCACGTCTACGGAGAAAAATTCACGCAGAATTCCCGGTGAGTAGCCACCCTGTAATTACAAACGTTTGTAGGACACCTTTAGTTTGGTCTACGGATTTCGTAATGAGCGCTCAAAATTTTTTTTTTTTTTTGTATTAATGAGGTTAACTGCCTAACAGGCTAATATTTTCAAAACTCAGGACAAATAGCAAAATCTTTCTACGTCATCACATGAAAAATCCGGGAACAAACAAACAAATGTTTGAAATGAAAAGACCTATCAAACTCTGCATCTCTACAAAACTGCGACTTGTTCCACGCGTTTTAGTGAAATAACGCCGAGAGGTGAAGCATTTTATCAGTTTCAAAACTATCTGCCTGTTACGAAGTTCCATTCTGTATATGCTGGTAGCATGTAGGACCAGGTTTAGACCTAGACCGTGTATGAATTTGGGGAAACAAATTACCCCATCTTAAATGTAGATATTTAACTTTGCATATTTTCCCTTCACTGTATTTTCGTGAACAGTTTTATAGTGGCAGTGAATTTTATATTATTTTGTGTGGTTGCACGGTTGCGGCAAAAAAAACATCAGTGAACACTGCTCTCATAGGAGTCTTCATTGGTAAGTATGTGCACTGAAATTACTTTCTTTTTAGACTTACTTTCATAAAACCATTTTTGGGTTCCTGTATTCGGGTTTGCCGTTAAGGTTTTTTTATCTACATATGCCATTAGAACCAGTTAGAATTCGAATCGCAGTCGTCTTTCCATTCACTTGTTTGTATTTCAGAGATGCCCCCCTTCCCCAAAAAAAAAGTTTTAGGAAGGATTGGAAAACTGATTCTTCTAGTTTCAAACCATACGAAAATTACAGATTGCATGAACTGTATGTCCAAAGATTAGTTTCTCTTACAAATCCATCATTCTGGCTGCGACTTGTCCGTTGCTTCCTTCAGCCTCTCCGGGTAAAATGCTGCTATGGACCCTTTAACCAGGAGCGGGACACTTCCTTACACTGCTTGTCCCTTTTCTCCAAGAGTCATCGCATTTTCCAGTCGTCCAATGGTGCAGTCACGGACACTTTTGGGTTACAACGATCCCATTGGGAATGGGAATCTGTATAGTTGTTATAAGTCCAGAAGTGGTCCCGTCCCGTGACTGTATATATTAGCTACGCTATTAAATCAACCACTGAACTGATTCTTTAGCAATCCACATAATGCATTAAGCATTCAAAGAAAATGGTCCGTGGAGGATGGCATTCCCACGCTGGTCTACGGCCATCAACTAAATGTGGGCCTGGTAACATCTGGTGCGAAATACAATGAACCCCCGGGCAGTAAATACGAGTTCAGCCGGTGATTAATCTGGCCAATCAACAGCCATAATTTAATAAACGTGACCTCCGTACCACCCGCTAATTGGAGGAAGCAGGCGCAAGAGACTGAATTGCCAACGCACGAAAATCCGATCTACACACACAACCAAGCCTTTGACACTGGATGCCAAGGACGAACGAGGCTTTTAGGTGTCATATTGCGAAAATAAAAAGCAAGGAAAAATGTAGTCAGAGAAGTGTCAGCTTTCACGAACAAGTTTCAGTTGGTAGAAATGGAAGCGATACGTTGAAAGCAACGATTCGAGAAGAGATTAAATCATACTTATACAACTCTCAATTTTTCGACGTTGATTTCGAGTGTAGAGCGCGATTTGACAGAGTATAAAACAGTACAAGTTACACTTAAATTAACGAAATACTTTCTTTGCTATGCTGTTTTCTTGTTTCCTTAAAAGGTTTTTTTTTAGCACATTCCCAACTGACATCACATTTCTCTTAAATTCCATTATAAAATTCGTTGGTTCTTAAGGTCATGCGCGTTTATATGGAACTTGATAATTGCTTGTTTTTCCCTCTGTTTCTTTATATATGTGTACGTAGCTAATAGGACTGAACTCTTTAAAGAAAAGGAAAAAACAGGATAATCTGGAAAAGTGTTGGAGAAAAATGCAAATGAAAAGAGCCTGGTAAAACATGAAAAACAAGGAAAAAGACCGAACGAGTTTGCATGCTGGTCGTGGTTGAAATTCGCACGCTTCCCATTTCAGAGCTGCGATCACTGCATCATGGTTCAAAATAAACACCAAAAAAATTAGAAAGAAAAAGTATATCCAAAAGGTAAAAAAGGAGGGCAAAGAAGGATATGAAGTGAATAATATGTCAAATCTATTCATGGTGAACGCCAACATGGCACGCAGCATCACAACAAATTCGTTTCGTAACCGAGGGCAGTTGTGGAATTGTATCTTTCTCCCAACCTCTTGATCTCGTTAGACGGGGAGGAGAAATTGGTACTAGAGCAAAAACATCTCGTAGACGAATTGCTGCTGCTTCGGCAAGATTCTTCCACTTCCGCTGCGGCGATACCTTGTTAGAGGAACCGGCGCCAAGGGGCTATAGATATTACGGTCGTAATTGGATTGTTATCCGCTTCGCGGGACACTGCGAGCAGACGTGAACGCTAACTTCCACGATGCCAACAATCGCAGCCTATTTTGCACGGTCATTCTGCACGACGCAAACTAAATTAAAATAGTCAGCCTCTCTTGCGGATTAATTTGTGGTAAAGCGAATATTAACACATTCGTGTCCATTAAAGAGGAGATGTATGGATTCCCTCCCCAGTCGAGTTAAAAAACAGTTTCTATAAGATGCTCTTATACACAGGGATTTAATTTAAATCTTATTCAGAATCATTTTTAGTTTTTTTGGCGAATATGTTGTTCAAAAATCTGCCCAAGGCGAAGATTGAAAATACCGAGTTAAAAAATTCCAAAAACATTTCTTTAATACACTTGAGGTAATGTCATTAGGGAATAGGGAGATGTCAGAACGTATTTGAAAAATCCTGATAAGAATAAATCCATTTCATGTATCAATGTTAACAATGAAAAATTAAAATCAGCATTATGAACTCTTCAGCTGCTTGATGCATGTTCACAACAGGATTTGCATTGAGGTTTACGGCAATGTACTATGTCTAACATAGTTGATGCAAAAATTGGATCAATATTTGTTGCAAATATCAGGGATATCAACGGTTTGTTTTCCTTTGGAGGAAGAGCTGACGCTTGAAAAACGCAACTCTGCTTAAACGTTGCCATAACGTGTGCAGAATCCAACTCATCTCAACTACATTCTTGGGGGTTTATTTTTATATATTTGAAGTTTCGACAAGATTTGTTGCCATGTCTTCTTATTTGTTAATTTGGCCTTTTATCATGTCTTCTACTTTTCTTTACTGTTTTGGCACCATTATTCATTTTGCACAACTGTCGTGCAAAGTGAGCATATTACATTGTATCTATGGAGTATGTTTACTTATATATTGAACTAGGCTAGGTAGCTACTAGACCCCCGATCTACTTTTATTTTTAGAGAGAGAGAGGTGTGTGTACAGTGGTGGAAAAAAGTTCTTCCCCATAAGACTTTAATGGCAGTAAATAATGCCGGAAGGGTAGGCAACACACATTGCGCCATTAGGTGATCGGGTGATTCTGTCTGTCTCAAGAGCAACTCTTCTTTCATGCAAAAGCCAACAGGCACAGGAAATGTAGGAAAGTCACGTGACTTGTCAGGTGCAATGTTGTTCGTCAGAAAATCGCCTTTTCTCAAACCAGGTCGCAGAACCGACAAGAGCTACCCGTTATATCTCCGAAAATGATTCCCCTAAAAACGTTGAACGAAACGCTAAAACAATTCTTGCCTTAATTACTGTATGTGCCGCAGTAGCACAGTCGTTAGGGTGTTTTATTACCATCCGAGAGATCTGGGTTCGATCCTCGACGGGGGATAATCGGGATTTTGTCCACCTGTTCAAGCTGCTTCGGTGCCCACCCAGCGTCGTATAAAGTCGGTACCTGGAGGAAACTCTGGGGAAGGGGGGGGGGGGTATCACATCATTCCCACCTTCCGCCTGATGAAGAAAGCGTGGGGCCCTAACTCCACTAACTCCACACCCCTATACGCCTTCATGGCTTGGTGCAAAGCACAAGGTAGGACTTTGCATTTTGATTTACTATACATCCCAATTTTGTCGTAACAAAACTTCCCAATCTCTACGTGGGCTTTCTTCCAAGTTCCGTAGGGATGTGAATAGGCTCCAATATTTCTTGAGACAATTCATACATGTTATATTTCCTTATAAGAACAACAGCCGATATATATATTGTGTCTTTTTTTTGGCGGGGAGGTATAATCCAAACATGTGAGGTGATCCTTTTCCCACTACTCACTCCATTCTCAGAAATAAATCGCAATTCCAAACACTGAAAATGCAGCACTTTCTACATCTTAGCACGCAAATATCTACATAGTAGCAAAGTAATGTGTGGAAAGAGAAAAATTAACGATTTGTAACGGCACTCTGGAAATCTTTTACAAGTAATTTATTTTTTCCAATTTGAACTGACATTCATAACATTCATTAACGATTCCAATATTGACAAAATAGCAGCTTAGGCGTTCTGCTACTTTCAATTCTTCATTATCGTAGTCACCGTAACTCTCTCTCTCTCTCTCTCTCTCTCTCTCTCATCCTTCCCGATGGCGCTGTAGTAGAGGAGTCGCATTGTAATCAAGGAGTCCCCTGTTCTAAACCGGTGGAGACACAGTGGTTAGGATCCCACTTTAAACTGTAGATGCAGTCTCGATTAGCCTTTGTGTGCATAAAGTGGATTTAAATACCAAATGAAAATCAAAATCACCGTAACTCTCTACAAAGCCAGAGGATCCATTTTTGAAACCTGTTGAGGCTTAGATGTAGCATTGCATTCGTATCATTACCCATCATCTTCGTCGTCGCGATTATCGCAAGAGTTAAAAATGCGACACAAAATAACCCAAAGAGAAGCTTGGAATCAATCTGAATATTGGTTACGTTGGATACGTGGTAGAATTGTTTTAAATATCACTTCGTGTGATGTAATAAGGTTTTTGATTAAGGACCATTTGTATAATGCATATCGTTGATGCGAACAATAAGTAGTTTAACGTTCACCACACTCTTCGGTTGTTTAGAAATCGTAAGGAAGAAGGATCTTTAAATTTCCGCTTTCACATGTCCATGAAACTTTAAAATAAGTTCAGTGTAGGTCACAAAAGAGATTTACATATTGTTATGATATCTTTTAAACACCACGAAATCTAATTCCAATAGAATACGATACTACTCTTTACGTTCCTGTAAATGTTCACCATTAGTCTGGCGAAAGAAAGTAACAAAGATTTCCGTGTTTCCTTGAAGAAAGATAAGGCGCCTGCTTGTAGTTCTCATCACACATAGGGCTATCAGATCACTCGTCAGCGGAAAGTAGGAGAAATTGTCTCAAAATGTTGAACACGATCGTATTTGCAGTAAATATAATAGGTTACTAGGACATCTTAGCATATAACGAGAATATGACACATCTTCAGCTGAAAAATTAATGTTGAAGTGAACGGTTGAGTTCAAAATTCCTCAACTGCTAATTAATAGCACGGCTGTATGTGATTATAACTTGTGTATGTAAGACAGAACGTTGTTCGTCGATGTGGGGCCAGGAAGAGAAAACAATCCATGAATTCGGGAAGGAAAAAAATCACATTTTCGTAAACAAAGTCTGGAAGTTCTTGTTTATTAATATGTAAAAAAAACTACTATACACTGGGGAAAAACAGAATTGTGTGCCTTATTTCTCCAATAACGAGAAAAATTACTTGTTACTTCGAACAAATTACCGACACTTATATCGATAAAACTTCACAAAGTAAGCATTTTTATACATAAATCCGGACTTTTTCGGATCTAGAAAATCTTGAAGTTATTTCTGAGCTGGGATTGTAATTGTTTTTCCGAACATCCAGTAGCAACCATGCACACTCTTTGATTTAAGCATACTTCTCCAAGGAACCACGTTATCTTAGACTTCCCTCAGTTTTTCTGTTTCTCCATCTAATTTGAAGTTACCTGATGCTCAAAATACGTATAAGACATTTGAGATTTCTTTCAAATTCCTTCCGGAGGACAGACACAACTATAAAATGTAGGACACGTCCGGAAATAAGATTGATTCTTATAAGTATTTTTATTTTCTTATTTAGCGTCGTTTTTATTTCACCTCTTGCTAATCGCGACGACGAGGATGAGTGATATGATGAAATTGATGAAGGGGCACTCACAAAGAACACCCATACGCACGACGGGATTCGAACCCAGGACATCAGACATCGTAGCGCACTGTGCTAACCACTCCGTCACGGACGGAATTCTTATAGCCCTAATCGTTCCTCAAGCATATTTCCTATCTTTAACTACACACGAAACATAATGAACAATCTAAATAAACAGGTGCCAGTTCACACTCTAACCATAAAAAAACATATGCATGTGAAAATGCAAAATAATATTTATTTTTAGGTAGTTGTGACTTATTATTGTATATTAAAGAAATATATTAGTGATAAAATGACGGAAGTAGAGGAACATCTCCAATGAAACACTCATGCCTTATGGATATTTTTATTTCTTGCCGAACAAGGTTCCGAGTTCGAGTTCCGACCAAAATGGATTCATTGTGTATGTTCATTCATGTCTTTAATGTAATCATAAATCGTCGTCATGAATAATTTAACTTCAGAGGAAGAAAACTGAGGTAATTACTAATAAAAACAATAACAAAACAAATTTGATCTTAAAGCCCTGGCTTTGCGCTACATATTCCATTACGGGGATCATAGGCGTGCGCCCATGGGGCCAGGGAGAGGGCAAATGCACCCCTAATCATGGACGTCTGCAGATTTTTTCCACGAAGAGATAAGCAAGGTATTTTTCCATGGGGCATATTACCCCGATAATAGTGTTGCATTATCGCATTCCTGCATCCTCATTATAATAATTAATGTAAATTATTATGACTGAAATCAAATTATACATGTGAAAACGTACTTTTTGGTTGACATTCGTTTTCTAAGGGGAAGATGTGGCAATCCTTGCCCCCCTTTCAGACATCTATGCCCCTATATTATTATATTTTCACCTAGAAATTTAGGATAGATGAATCCTATCGCCGTTATTAAATTATATTATACTCTTAAAGAAAATTAAGTATTTTCAAGCCGATGAAAGTTCAAGGCAACTAGTGTTGCCCACGGGACGAGACAGGACAGGCTTTTAAAAATTCGAGACGAGACGAGATTGATCATGTGTCCCGAGACAAACGAATATTTTCGAGACGAGACAGCATTTCACAGCATTTCCACGAGACGAGACAGGCCAAAGTCTCGTCTCGTGGGCAACACTAAAGGCAACTACGGGGGAAGGGGGTGCAGTGGCGAAACCACAGCCCCCCACAACCTTGAACCGAAATCAATTTTAGGGGGCAAACATGGAAGTAAAGGAAAGCAAGAGTAGCAGAATCTAAGAGTAGCAGGACAAAAGGTTACTCAAGATGGATTTTGTTTTCACGTCTTTCTTGCATTATTTCTTCTTGACTGCCAAGAGCACCTGCGGGGGGGGGGGGGATGGGGAGGAGGGACAGAGCTGCAATTGCCCCCTTGATTTCAAATTTTATACAAATATAAATACCTTTTGTAAACTGTAACTCGCTTCGCTCGCAATGTCTGCTTTTCTTGCAGTCTAGTCAAGTTCAGAGCCGTAGCTAGGGGTCGGCGGGAGTTAACCCTGGACGCCAAACGATCTAAATGAAAAAAATTGTAAAAGAGAATAATATGGCGCTCCATGAATTTTTTCCCATATTAAATCGACATTGTTTTCATTTTGCAAAAATTTGGATCTGAAAATTTATTGGTCTCTTTGCTCGCAATTTGTTTTCTGTAATGCATTTTATATTACCGAGGAGAGAAGTACTGCTGCTAAAAGGTTTTCTCTTAAGTGCATGAACAATTGTTTGGAGGAAAAGAAACGCGCAGATTTGAGAGAATTTATATGATTTTTACTGTTGGTATGTGTGTGTGTGTTGTATATATATATATGTATGTATGTATTTATGTGTGTGTGTGGGGCGGTGGGAGGGGTGTATATATAAATACACCCATCAATGCAATAAAATTTAAACAAGTGAGATGAAATTACGTTATTCTTTTCCGGCCTGAAATATAATCAAGGCTATCCCCCTCTAATCAGAGGGTCTGCGGACGCCTTTACGTAGGTGTAGACACGCTTCGTACAATTTGATGATATCGCGATTACGTAATGGATGTGCAGCAACTTTACTGAAGCCCCCAAAATTCACATTTTATTACTAAATTGTAAATTAGCATAATATCACATAGTTTGCCTATTCATAATATGCGCCGCTTTGGTGCACTTTGTGGATTGTGCATTAATCAACATCAGGTTAATCGCGGCAGGCAAAGTGGAGGGAAAATGACAATGAAGCACAACGAGGGGGCCCTTGGTTCCCGATTAATGAAACTTTGTCTACATGCAACCGAGTCGCTGCGTGAAATCGCTGAAAATGTCATTTATTAATTTCTTAATTTTGCTTATTTTATATTACTTTTCTAGCACTTGGCGTCAACAAGGGCGATGAGGATGATTAATGCAGTTATGAAATGGATGATAGGACATGATGATCCATGTCTTACACAAAATTCTAAGTTGGGACTAATGAATATCGATTCGTCTTATCATTTGTCAAGTAGTTGTTTTTAACTCCAATCTTTTTCAAGGACTTCTGGGTTGACAGCATGTGTGTTGCGCGATGATGATTCGACGAAAACCACCATTTCAGTGAACTTTCTTGACAATGACTCTAATATCAGTAAAGAGAACATTTTCTTACGAATAGCTGTTGTTAAGAAACCAATTCCTGAAACGTTTTCTGGTGGTCTCACGGCACCCAGCTGTTGTTTGTTGTGGCTGGGCCTGGGGGTATGACTCACGCTGCTGTCAATACTCAATCATTCCCGAGAATCCAGGTCCGCCAGGCAAACCCAAGCGACAATTTTGTTATTTGGGTTGCATAGACAACAGGCTTTAAGATGTTGATATCGTAGGTCTCGTGGCCCAAGAACTATTTTCCATGACTGTACATATATATATATATATATATATATATATATATATATATATGGTCACCAGTACAGTGATTGATTTTTGTTGCTTAATTAGCTTGCTTCCACAACCATCTTGTTCTTTCGATATTTAAACGGCAATTTTACTTAATTAATTCGAATTCTAAACGAATCCCGTTATCCTATAGTAGGATTAAGGTGATGTTTATAAAATCTCATCATAAAATTACATAACGTTTCCGATCTAACATTTCCCAGATTTGTGTATTGGAAACATATCTATCAGCATTGGCTATTATTCTTAAGGTTTTGTTTTGTATACTTTCTATTCTTGGTCTATATTATAAAGGTAGAACATAAGCAATTTAATCTAAATACCACTAAGATTACAATATTGTGGGTGTGTCAACGGTCCTCTCGGGATACACTCCATAAGAACAAGCTTCCAGCGGATCAAACTGAACGAAATATGTGCCCGCAACGATAGCTGTTTATAGGGTGTTACGCAAGGTATTGAAATCCAAGGTCGATTTCGAGATAAGGGGTTCAAAGAGCTACCCACGAAAGTAACTACTAATTTAGCGAGTGCTCTACGTTGTGGGATCGAAAATGTTAATTTCATGGGTGCTAGATGAGAAAATTATCCTACAGATTATACAACCGAACATACATTGAAGTTAAAAGCGTCTCAATTTGAGTGATGGTTTTCACTTCTTAGCCAAATATGTTCTTTCATGTGAACTAAGAGATTATTGTTGTACTGGGGCGTTAGGTCCTGTTAAATCACAGACCAGGGGGGAGGGGTGCTCCTCTGAAACTTCCACGTGTACCACAAATTTTCCGTGGCTTGATACATATAACTTAATGTCACAAACTGCATGTACTACGGAATGAATATTTTTCACATAAGAAAATTATATATAAAATTTGGCACCTGTAAACATCAAACTATGGCTATGTTCCTGGCAATCACCAAGCACAGGTTCACAATTGCCACTAATGGATTTATTGACTTTACAATTTCTGCAAACGAAATATGACTTATCTGTAAATAATCATATAGATATCCGCTTGGTATGGCTCAAGAAGTCACATAGTACATTTAGTTTAGGAATTTTTTTGAAATCATACCATCGTCAGTATCGAACGCGTCTCGACTTTACAGAGGTATATCTCGTTCTTGTCCTGATTTTCGAGACAAGACAGACATGCCTCGGAACCGCCCCTACTTCCGAGGCGGGAATAGTTGCGTTAATTGAACCCTTAATTATCATGAAAACTGCGTCAGGACGCACACCTGAAGGAATAAATACGGGAACAGAAACTTAAGGCCGAAGCAAACGGAACTGGATTACCAGCAGGAATACCCTAATTGGTGCTGGACTGGCTACCTGGCTGGAAATAATGGCTGTCAGGCTGGCTGCTAGACTGCTTTTGACGACTAGACCGTGTTCTAATTGCAGCTGGCTTTCTCTGCTAGTCTCTGTGGAACAGCCAATCAGAGGGAAAGTTTGGTCATGTGAAGGTAATCTGTGAGCTTGCGAAGAAAAATAGTTATATTTTTTTTTCTGTTGTTTCTGTGTGTTGGTTGTTTTTGTTCGCTGCTCCGTGGAGGAAAAAGAGAGATGAGGTGCATTCGTGTTCAATAATATTTACGAATGTATCCAAAGCGACGACATTTGTACACGACAGCTGTAATTAGCCGATAATAAAAACCCATATTATTACCAATGTATTAAAAGTTTGACATATCTAGTTCAACAAAATATTTTTTTATGAATGAATCCTGCGAATTACATGTACGAATATATACGTATCAGAGTTCATTAAAAAGCTTGTTCAATATACCTTGATTACCATATTTTCTTCCGAGCCAATTTCTAGCCCATTCTTTTCTTTAAATTTTAAATAGTAACAGCTGTGGCTATTCTCCTACGATGCTCTTCCTCAAGTTGCTCGTTCATCCTTTAGCCTGTCTGCACAATGGCTTGTGGGAACAAAAGTATACCAACAAGCACGGCATCTTGTGAGGAGAAAACTAGCTAGCACGTGGGCAAGTACTACACAACTAGTCCAACTGGAAAATTCAGCAGGAAATCTAGCCTCGTGTGATTCAGGCATTAATCTTCACTTCTCTATTTGAACCCAAAGAATGGCGGAGACGATGGGTGTGGCAGTTAACGGAGAAGCAGGGGATTTGCCTCTCTCTATTGCTCGCCTGCTCTCAGTCTTTAGGACCAATTCACAAATCCGCTCTCCGCATAAAGGAGGTTCTACATCATTCGACAAAACCGCTTCATTTCCAGTTTGCAAAACATCTGGCAATTACCCCACGGAGCAACACAGCCCTCCCAGAAACCAACGCGAATTCTACGGCCGAGCCTTCTTTGCATAAGAGGCATTAGCCCCGGGGGAGGGGACACACAAGCCAATCTGCGAAGGAACGAGCACAAGAAAGGGTGAGCCACTAATGTGGGGATGTTGGCTCTCTTCATTTAGGGAGGCGTCTACATAACAACACAGTTTACATAACCATTGTCTGAGAATGCACACAAATTTGGTTTAGGTCCATCAGAAGGGCGTAGGGGAAGTAGTAGGGAGCAGAATGAACCAGAATCGTCAGCAGAGATTCTGCTCAATTTGAGACATGTTTCTCCAAATACCAAACTCGTTCCAGTCTATATGTTCCTAATACTCACCTAACCATCGTGATTGTGTTCGGCCTTCAATAACTTCCTGACCAGTGCCCCAAGGTACTGTAGACAGTAGAGCAAGAGTGACGTAAAACACGATCCAAGAGATGCACAGCAGCCACTTTCAGCATATCCTATAACTAAGTGGCTGTTCCTAATGTTTTCCGAATGTGCAACCTCGCCGGGGCCAATTTTATTTGCCATACCCTGTACAAACTGAAGCTGTTCCAGCCCAGCCCACGATCATCGTAAAACAAATGGAAACGGTTCCAGCCCACGATCCTCGTAAAGTAAACTGAAGCGGTTCCAGTCCATGATTATCCTAATAAAAATGGAAGCGGGTTCCAGTTTAAGATTCTCCTAATACGAAAAGAAGTGGTCTAAGGTTGAGGGCCATGCTTTTGGTTTCAACAGTAGCTTGAATCTGTACATACCAATAATTCTAAGATTGATCTGAGACTTTTGCTTTACATTTTCCTGGCCTATTCACGAAAGTTAGTATTGTTCCATTTTTCTACAATGAATTATTATCGATTATGTTTCCACACAAGGAGAAAAAAAGGAACTTTCAAAACAGCGTTCTTGTTCGTATATAAAAGAACTAAGTTTAACATATATTTTCCATCTAGGACTACTAAACGCTTCTCTGTTCAGTTCTTGGCTAAAACAACGAGTTGCAAAGCCCCTCCTACAATTTTCTTCGTTCAGACTCTGCACGTGACCTTTCCGGGAATGCGGCAAGTTATAGAGGAAGAATGATTAATATTTGGTCACCAGGCGGATAAAACGAAGGAAGGGGAAGAGAACAGAGAGGGATAGAGCTGCGACCAGCGTGCGTGTCTCTTCTACATTTTCTTAAATTTAAATTTGTTTTTTTTTACTACTCCAGCGATACAACGAAAGAGCAAAAAGTTATTTCTTTATGGGAGGTGATCGTGACAATCCTCAACAACGCAGTCGAAAATCACGCAGATTTTTTTTTCGTTACATATACCTAGGTACATGTCGCGTGCAAATACTGCGGCCTTGCAGTTGAATTGCTTGCACTTCAAAATGCAAAACTCTCTACATGTAATGCACTAAAATTGTGCAGGGACTTCTCACCGCACGCAGGTTGAAAGTTCATTCCATCTTTTGAGAGAGAGAGAGAGAGAGAGAGAGAGAGAGAGAGAGAGAGAGAGAGAGAGAGAGAGAGAGAGAGAGAGAGAGAGAGAGAGAGACACACACACATCTATAAAAAGGTGATTATCCTCATTTGACTTTAAAATATTATATTTTGTAAAGCACTTTGTAACAAGTACTGCAAACAAGAACGTATTTAAAGGGTCCGGACCCCCCCCCCCCCAAAGACTTATCAAATACTAAAAATAAATAATGAAAATATACTCGTTTAGCATTTGTTGTATAATTTCCTGTGAACTTATTGGAACACAAGGATTATATTGGGATCATACGGCTTTGAAGGACAGGAAGGACGTATTTAGGGGGGTCCAGGGGTCACCCCATCCCTCGAGAGACTTGCCAAGTACTAAAATTAAGTAACGAAAATATTAGCATTTGTTGCATAATCGATGGTTACTAATTTCCTCTGAACTTTTTAGAAGACAAGGATTATATTGGTATCATTCGGCTTTGAATGACATTACAAAGATTTACGTACACTACTAGTACTCAAAATAATATGCATAAAATATTAGTAATCAGAAACTTACCTTTCTCCAACTACACGTAACAGCATTTTTGTTATTCCATAAATATTCAATTATTCATCTACTCGACATTAATTTCATTGCCAGGTCACTTGCTTTTATGTAAATTATTCCGATCTTAACTACAGGTAAGCTACGTAATGAATATGCGCTGTTATATCTATTCTTATACAGTCTTTTTACCTATTCGTGTAATAATAATATAATATTAATTTATGTATTGTAATTAGTATTAATTTGATTTAATATAATTATTTTAAATTAATTATTATTATTATTCCTGAGATACTTTGTTCGGACCCCCCGAAACATATTTTAGATACGTGCCTGACTGTAAATTAAAACCACAATGCATTCGTGAAATATGCAGGTGGAAACCAAAAATAAAGGGAAGGGGGGGGTCTCCCCGATATGAAATCCTCTCATCCTGCCTGAATTAGAGAAGGCTGCAACTATAACGTGAGGATAGTGTTGAATTTTGGTTGCCACAGTAAGATGAAAATATTACTTTTATTAATAGTTTAATATTAGCATAATTTATATGATAGAGTTTCAAAATTTTAAAATTAACGTGTTCATTGTGTAGAACTTACATAATATAAAATTGCCTTTTAAGGTAAACTGTTCACAGTATGTAAAGAAAAACACTATAAACTCGAACTTACGTTCATTTCTACAGTAAAATAAGTTTTTGATTTGGTGAACGTTGACCTCCATAATCAGCCTTCAAACATTTCCATTTAAAGTTCCCTTATCCAGCCTCTATCATCATCTTCCTTCCGCACGAGTATTTATTGTATTTTCTCCTTATTGCATAGTTAATCTCCAGATATTATTTTGATCAACCAATCTTCTGCTATCCCTCCTTCTCATGTGTCCTTGTTACAGACTTCCTTGAGCTTTCTTATACCTAATTGTACAGGGTCCGGCGGAATGAATAGCCTGATTTGAGTCACGTAGTACGGCGTCGTTGTTCCGCCTGCGCAACGACGTGTGTGCGCGCTGCATTGAGGAAGGACTGCCATTTGTAAGTATGGCCTTGTGGAGTTCGGAATATCGAGCATTCGCCGTTGAGGCGTATTTAAAAAATAACGAGTCTCCAATCACCGTGCAGCGACTCTTTCGTCGCCATTTCCAGGTGGGCCGACATCAGAACGTCCAGGATCATAGGACGATTGTACGGTGGGCGCAACAATTCAGGACTACTGCATCGTGTGCAGAAAAGAAAAGCCCGGGGCGACCAAAGACACAACGGACCCAGGGGCGAGTGGAGGAGGCCCCTCAAGCACTGATCCGAAGTCCTCGGCGTTCTGCTGCCAGACATGCCTTGGCGCTAGGAATGTCAGATCGTTCCCTGCGGCGCATCATCCATGAAGACCTCCACTTCCACCCCTACAAAATGCAGGTCGCACAGATACTAACCGAACAAGATAAACATGCCCGACGAACCTTTTTGTTTTGCGTTGCTTGGAACTTTTAGCAGCCGAGCCGCAGATGCGAAACAACATACTGATGTCGGATGAGGCTCATTTTGATCTGCACGGTGGTGTCAATAAACAGAATTACAGATACTGGGGACTATTTAATCCTCGTTGGCTGGATGAGCAACCCCTGCACAGTGAACGTGTGACGGTGTGGTGCGGTGTGGCATCGTTTGGCATCATCGGTCCATATTTTTTTAAGGATCTTCATGGACGTGCGGTAACGGTTAATAGCGATCGCTATGTCCAAATGTTACATGACTTTCTCCTTCCAAGGATGAACAGAGACATATGGTTCCAACAGGACGGGGCAACAGCCCACACGGCCCGCCGGTCCATGACTGTCTTGCGGCGTCATTATCCTCGTCGATTGATTTCCCGATTTGGGGACATTCATTGGCCATCACGGTCGCCCGATTTGACTGCCCCTGGCTTCTTCTTGTGGAGCTACCTGAAAAGTCAAGTGTACGCTACACGTCCTCATACCGAGGCTGAACTGAAGGCAGTACAGCTGTGGAGGCGATCCCATTGGACATGTTGGAGCGGGTGATGCGAGCTTTTGTTCGCCGCCTGCAAGAATGCGCTGAACGTAATGGCGACCATCTGTCGGGCGTTATCTTCAAAACAAAGTAAAATGGCATATATGGTATGTAATGGCATCTATTATTCTTTGTTTTCAATGTGTGTTTCAATAAATTATTCGATTTGTTTCGACGTTCTATCCTTTTTATATCCTACTATTCATTCTGCCAGACCCTGTATAATTTCTTCCGCTTTAATCTACCATGTTTCTGATTTATAACCGATGACATCGCGAGAGTTTTGCATATTGTACGCGTAGTAATTTTTCTTCCATTTAAAACTGCTCTTCAAATAACCGCATGGAAATCATACCATCGCTTTTATGCTTTTGCTAACACCATGTATAACCTACAGAGTATTTAAAACTTAATATAATATAGAAAATTTAAAAAATAATAGTTTCAGTTTCTTCATCTTTATGTTAACAGCCTAAAAAGCTGATAACTTGGGTGCGGCTTTTAGGCACTAAAAAACTCTCAAAAAGGCACCAAATATGATTGAAATAGGCACTTACAAAGGCGCTATAAAATAAGAAAAGGCACCGAAATAGGCACTTAAAAAGCAACCTAAATTAAAAAATATATAACTTGGAGGGGGAAGGACAGTTTGCTTCTCGCGGTAGACAAAGCTTAGCCACAGTGCGTGGGCTAAAGTAGCAAAAAGTGGGGCCACTTTTACCTGGGATCGAATCCCAGCCTAGGCACAGGCGGATCAACGCGGAGGGCGATGGGGGCGATCACTCCTCCCAACTGGTTTTTGTATATATTATAATACCTAACATTTTTCAAGACTCAATACAACCAAGTTTAAGAGGGTCGAGATTTTTTTAGTTTGATTTAAGCTCACTTTTGCTTGACATATGCTAATCGGAACTGGATCTATAGTTTAAATTTGGATCCGAACCATTCAGACTCAAAAGGGGATGGAACTAAAGATCCCTGAAGAGAATGGGTTTTGGTTTATCTGTTTATATATTTTATTCCTTGTATCTGATCGTACAGTGTACCGTGACAATAGAATTATGATAATAACGGCATATAATTTAAAAAAAAAAAAAAATTATCTTCAGCCCTAGTCCCTATTTTTGATTGATTCTCGGTGAGGTGAGGTAATCGACTGAAATTCGCCCCTCCCATCTGTAACTTCTGGATCCGCCACTGCCTAGGCATGAGTGTTCTTTGTGAGTGTACCTTCATCAATTTCATCGTCACTCATTATCATCACTGCGATGAGCCAAACGTGGAGAAAAGCGACGCTAAATAACAATCCAATTTGCCGTCAGAGGTAAAACAAGCTTCTGCAGCAATCATCTTTTTTAACTGATACACTTCTGGCCACCTTGTGCATTGGCATTTTGAAACTTATCTCCACAGATAACTACCTACTTCCTTTCACACACAATAAAGTAAATGATTACTGATTGACTCATAC
This sequence comes from Lepisma saccharinum, assembly GCF_977018435.1. Taxonomy (NCBI): domain Eukaryota; kingdom Metazoa; phylum Arthropoda; class Insecta; order Zygentoma; family Lepismatidae; genus Lepisma; species Lepisma saccharinum. Next base: position 117,762,190 of record NC_139229.1, read on the forward strand.
AAGCTTTCAGGTGGGGAAAAAAGGGGAGGTGGAGTCGTTTTGTCCAAGTATGAGTCACCAACCAGCTGTCCAGTTTGCTTACCCTAATTCAACGAAATTTGGAATTTCCAAAGATCTGACATCCCTTGAGTCCCTCAAATCTCGCGAATATCAGATTTCTGTCAGTTCAACATAAACAAAGGGACAAAGGCTTACCTTCAATGTAGAGAAAAGCAAAGGCGCGTTAAAAAAGCTGAAGTAAGCAAAAATAGCAGCATAGGCATTTTTAGGCACGATTACGCAAAATAGGCGCTAACCCTCAAAACCGGCATTTATAGGTACTATAAAAATGCGTTTTCTAACTAGGAACACCATGAAACGAACCTTAAACATTAAAGCCTACGTTTGACTAGAAAGGAATTAAAAAGGCAAATAGGCAAAAATCCGCACCCTACTGATAACGAATACACCACGATGAAACGCCTGCAATTGCGAAACAATTTCATGACACACATTGAAAAATTATCAGAAACTACAACCAAAAGGCGATCGTCAAGTACCAGTGCGATAATGTATCAATACGATAAGAGCTTATACATTGTTATCTGTGAAATAGTTTTTGAAATAGATTAACAATCATGTTCTGAGACATTAAAAGCTGCTTTAAAATATTTACAGCCCACGGCGCTACTGGAGTTCACGTTCCACGACTGAAATATATTGCGTGAGAGTGAGCAAATGAATGTGTAATACTTACATTTACATACCAACAGGGACGTTGTTACTCGCTTGCTCCCCACCCCCCCACACACACACACACTTTACTCCGCACTCGAGGTTCGATGCACTTCGTACTCAGCTTAGATTTATCTAGGGGTACCTTTCTTTGTACGACAATGCACGTGAGTTGCTACAAGTCAACATAATTTTATAATTAACTACAAGAGACAACGGATAACCTTTGCGAAACCTTATTGCTATAGGGGGATAAATTAACTTGCCCAGCATATGTGAAATTAAAAACGGAAATTTTGGATATTTTCTATAGTTTAATTAACGTAAAATTTGAAGTATATACAAGTCGTATCCGAACGTTCATTTCTCTAATTATCGGGCCAAAACTCTAATTTTGAAGTTGAAAATCTCTATTGTTTGTACCTAGATGCTTTACATTTCATGAATTACATCTGGAGTACGCTTGTCACAAGGTAGACTCGCGTTACTCCAAGAAACGTCTGAACAGGCGCGAGGTCGCCCGACGTGTACATTTCTCAACCTCCACGGTGACAAGGCACTAGGCTGCCCGGCGCACCGTAATTACTTCAAAATAACATCCAGGACAAACTACCCTTTTACCTGTAAACTGGACACCAAGGCACTAGCTTGCTCGGCAATCCAATCTCTTACAGCATCCGTTTCGGGAGACCTGTCCTCCGGTCCTAGCTGACCGAAGCAAGAAAACCCTCTGCCTTCCAAGTCTCAGTTCCAACAGCCGACCTCCCCCACTCTCATCTGAGAGTTTATATAAGTTTCGTTGGCGTCTGTTGCCAACGGCCTTTCTTTCAAAATTTTTAATCTTTAACAGCTAAACTGCCCGCCTTTCTTTTGAACGTTCCAAACACGAAGAAGAACAGAGAGCTACAAGGTATTTATACATGGAATAATATGAACCTAAAAATGCATAATAAATTGATTTACACTAATCACTAGAGCCCGGAAGTTTGGCAAAATGCCTCTTTTTTATCTACTGCATATATTGATAAAATCTTTCCGGATATACGTTTCTTATGTTGTTTCGAATGTTTTAGAAGCCTTTTCATTTTGCCTATTTGGGACCCCACTGCCTATTTTTAATTATAATGCCTTTCTTTGCCTTTTTCAATGAAATTTGACAATTTTTTTTAAAAAATGTGTATATAAATTATTTTTCTCCAAAAAAAACGTTGTTGGCATTTATTTTTCTTCCGTTTATTATGTGAGTAATTTTCGTCTTATTTAAGTAATATTGAACTCATGCATGTTTGAACATTGCTGAAGGAGAAAAGTGTGAGAAAAATGTATTTCATGCTCAGTTAAGATATTGCCTTTCGGTTAACATTTCCTTGTGCATGATTCACTGCTGAAGTGGACAGGTTGATTTCGAACACAAAGAAGATATTTCTGAAATCTCCCTCTCGAACCCGAAAATTTAAGGAAGTTGCGATTGAGCTTAGTTTACCTTCGCAACCAGTCTTGACCAGATGGGGAACCTGGATATCAGCAGCTATATATTGCTAACGACCTTGAAAAAATCAGTTAGGTGATAGATGCTCTTCCAGAAAATGAAGCTGCTTCAGTGGAAAAACTCCTGTGCTATTCAAGTTTATTTTTGCACATTATGGTGCATTGCCAGAGACAATTACAATTATATCATCCATGAAAATCTACGAGGAATCTATGCAGCATATGATGGAAGTGCCAGGAGAAAAGGGGTCAGCTGTTGCGGAAAAGTGCTAACGGGTAGTGAGTGCAAATGAGGACTTGAAACAATTGAAAACAATTTGTGATATTCTGAAAGGTGAAAATACTGTTACCGAAATGAGTCCAGCTACATTAGCTTGTTTTATGTATGCTCCAATAACTTCTGTCGAAGTAGAAAGATCATTTTCTATTATGAAAAACATTCTCTGTGACAGACCACTATCAATGAATGTTGAGAACGTAAACAAAAACCACCTTGTAGTTATGTGCAATCAAGACGGAGAAAATTGAAATGCTCTTCCCAATGTAGATTTTAACATTTTGCCAGAAATTATAGATAAAAGTAAGTGACTTCCAAATGTGCCTTTTTCGGTTTATTTTGCCTTTTTTTTCATTTTTAGTGCCTATTTTCCACATTATAAATGCCTTTTTGCCTGCCTATTTTAACGAAAATAAATGCCTGAACTTCCGGGCTCTACTAATCACATGTATAGGTTTATACACTTGATTACCCAATTTAACATATTAATAAATAGTTCAATAAAGAAAAGAAACACTGTTGCCCTGACACGGGGGCAGGGTAACAACGTCGGAACTTGTTTTGGAGTGGGGGGGGGGGGCAGGTTTCCAAATCTATCAACTACTATTTACAATCTCATCCCCCATACATTAAATATATACATATAATATATATATATATATATATATATATATATATATATATATATATATAATAGCTTATTTTATTTTATTGTTATATATATATTTATTACATAAATAATAAATATATACTTATTGAATATATGAATATCCACAGTGGCGAAGCCTCATAAGAGAGGGTCCAGGTACCTATATATTACGGAATATTTTAATACTTATAATTCCATTAAACGGCGCTTAATACATGAAAACTAAAATTTTAGGTCTTACAATAATTACAGCAAATTTCCACCCCTGCCTGGTACTCGATCTTCGCATGCAGTGAAACATGATGGTATTGAGGCATTCCTTTAATGATTAGTAACATAACTGAAAACGAAATACTTCTAAAAGGGTGCGAAGTAAACGTGCAAACGTATTGAGAAAATCCATGTTTCCGAAGCTTTCTGGTCGATGTGTTGACCGTGGCCGTGTTCTCATTTACCATTTCATCATTTTATAAATTTTAGTATAATTTTAACAAAAACGTCGCATACTAAAGAAGAATTATATGAATGAAAGAGTTAAAAGGAAATAATTTATTGATGGATTTAGTTTATTTTACTTCACTTTCCTACCATTTTTGGCTGATCGCGAAGGCAGTCGATGAGATTGGGGCAATATGGTATATTTTATTTGGTATTCAGAGATTAAGATTAAGAAATGAAACTATCAGTAATTTTAGAGTATTTCTAGGCTAAAGTTTTGCAACGAAAGCTTTTAAATATAGTGAATAGATGGAGGGGGCCGAGGTGTCAAATATGGGGCAAGTCGCCACGCTACGCCAACAGCTTTAAAATTAGATATTTTGATATGTAAATATTCGTAGCAGCTAGGTTTGAATGAAATCAGTCTGAGCTTTACATGTATTTTCAGATCAATGGCCCCTTTTAGATGTCCCCGAGAAGTCTATAATCATTCTTTAGATCTAATGATCATTCCTTGACCTTGCCACCTAAAACTAACCTCCCAACGTAAAAATAGATCACCCATGAACATAGGAATAAACGGCTTTACCTCTCTCTGGGGTCTAAAACTAAGCCATCAGCCCTAAACTTGAATTTTAAAATAAAACCGTAAACATTTAATAAATCTAAAATGGCCAAGAAATAAAAGTTCCTCCCTACCACGAGAGGAGGTGGTTCATACACTCCAAAGTTTGCAGCGTTAAAACCAGAAAGGGCAAAGAACTGGTGGTGTATCGGAACGATACTTGTGTCTCTAGTCTCGTCCTTTTATGTACGTAAGGAGAGAAGTAAAACTTACCAATCTCTTGATTCTATATCAGACGACTAATTGCAGTGCACTGATGCGCGATCTTGCAGTCTGTCGACTTTCTGCAAATGATTTAAATGTATATAAACTATATATGCACAGATATATCGCTTGGTGTGGAAGGAAATCCAAACTCATCACTACAATTTGCAGAGTAAATGCCGAAACACGCCTTCTGCAGTTATTCTACTCTGAACAATGACCGGGTCATCTGACCAAGTCTAAATATGGAAAGGGAAGAGGAGAATAGCCTAGGCTTGAATTTGCATGAACTTACAAGGTGCATCTTTTCTCATGGCGGATGACCTTTTTGACAGCAAGGGGTCTCTAAAGCAAGCTCGTGTTCGGAAAGAACACCGGAAGATTGAAAGTTAAGCTGTCATCTGTGCCCCTCCCCGGTGCATTGTTATATGGCAGCGCACTTGTAGGTACAAAACCTGCAAACAAAATTAGAAACAGAAGCAGCGAATTCCTACGGGGATACTTGATTTGCAGACCTCTGACCGCGATGTCACGTGCTTCTTGTTGTTAACGGAAACTTGAGTGCACGTTCACAAATCTAGTGCAAAAATATATTTTCAAATATTCTTCACAACCAAGATTAGTGTTGCCCACGCGACGAGACGGGACGGGACAGGCTTTTAAAAATTCGAGACGAGACGAGATTGATCATGTGTCCCTTTGACAAACGAATATTTTCGAGACGAAACAGCATTTCACAGCATTTCCACGAGACGAGACAGGCCAAAGTCTCGTCTTGTGGGCAACACTAACCAAGATAAGCTGAAATATATGTAGTCTCATTTTTTAGGGCGTGACTAAGGGGAGGGGGAGCAAAAAAACAATCTTGCTCCTCCTCTGTGGCTTCTTAACATCAGGCAATACTGAAAGCACTTGTGGGTATAGGCGGAACAAACATTCTCTTTGCAACCAAGGCAGGAACTTTCATTTCTTTTTTCTTATTATTATTATGATTTTTTTATTTTACTTCGCTTTTTGTGCCACTTTTGGCTAATTTGCGAAGATGGGGATGAGTGATGATATGAAATCGATGACTGGACACTCATAAGCATCCATGCCCAGGCCAGGATTCGAACCCGGGACCCCTGGCGTCGTAGCCCGATGTGCAAACCACTCCGCCACGGGGGTAGGCACTTTAATTTCTTAGTCATTTAGATTTATTAAAAATTTACTGTTTGTTTTAACCGTCATGTTCAGAGCTGATGGCTTAGTTTTAGACCTGAGAGAGAGGTATAATAACACTATTCACTCTCATGTTCACATGTGATTTTGTTTTTTAACCCGTGCTAATAGCACCGTGTCATGTAGGCACATTTAAGGGATGTGGGGGTAGGGCCCACAAATTTTTGATCTCTGACATTTTGGAGGTGATTTGATCAGCACCATGCTTCGGTCGCATTTACCCCCCCAGGTACCCATTCATTTTAGACTGGGTGAGCCCGGGAGCCGCTTTTTGCGGGGATAAGGCTGGAAAAATTCCGACCCCAGATCACCCACCACGGAAATTGAACCCGAGTCTCCGCGTGGAAGTCACCACGTCGCCTCGGTTTTTTTCCCCACCTTCACATTTTTACCTAGAAGGCTCAAGCTCTCCACCTGCCCCCCCCCCCCCCTGGTTCGGAGCCCTTGCATCCATGGAATGTAGTTGCAGATGGAAAAGAAGAGATTTAAAATTAGGCTGCTCTCTGCCCCCTTCCCATCGGGGTACGCCAGATTTATTGTTTCATACCGACCGCGTCTGTCCGTAAAACCGAAGCGGCGAATTTCTAAGGGGTCCACCTTACACTTGATTTGCGGAGACGTGGCTGCGATTCTTACCTGCACATGAATCTTTCTGTCACTTACTTCTTGCTGGTATCGAAACTTGAGTCCACGTTCATTTAACTAGTGTACAAATATTTTTCCATTTTTTCAAAACGAAACGCAAGTTGGAAAAAATATACTCTCATTTTTAGGACGCGACGGGGGGGGGGGGGGGGGGGGGGCAAAAATAGTTTTTTGCCCCCCCCCCTCGATGATGAGTGGGGGCAAGTCGCCCCCCGGTTCTGACGTCCCTGCATACCAAAAAATTAAAAATAAACAGAGTGCAGAATATGCAGAGGTCATTATTCTATGGTAAAAATTTTAAATTGATGTAAAAAATAGTAGAAATATCCTTTGTAGGCTTTGCAGTGTTACACGATGTTCAATTTTTTACCTGTTAGATAAAGAAACTTGCAAATACGAACAGAAAATATGACAGGTTGCAAATTCAATTAATAAAACGAACGATATTTTGTGTGTTCATTTATATATGGCACAGGGTACATTTTTTGGTCGTATACTCGTAGCTTCCTCCTCCCAGGTGACCTCCAGGTACCCGTTGAGTAGAGGATGGGTTATCTTCGAGGCCGTTTTATGTAGGAAGATGTAAAATTTCCAACTAACATCCCTCATCCCTGGAATCGAACCTAGATCTCCCACATTACAGTCGGACGGCACGTTGGCCGAACCTCCGCTGCTCAAAGTCTCTCTTCTTCATCGTTCCCGTGATTTGCGATATATCTTTCTAAAAAAAGACAATCACACATGCGAATGAAAATTATAGAGGTGAAAATTATTGAGGAAAAGCACATGTGACTACGTCGAAGGGGGGAATAGAAGCAGAATGTAATTGAAACCGAAGTCTCAGCAACATTATTATAACGGAAAAGCTGCATACTGGCACAATAACTACTTCCTTGCATGCATTTCAATTTTCAAAGGCCGTGAGGACCTTCAAGGAAAGACACGGAATGGGTGGACGAATGCAACGCTTGCACATTTTTTCCTTCCATCCAGGAACTGGAAGATTTCGAATAGAACATTCCAGCAAAACAGATTCCTGTAATTCTTCGAAACTTACAAGTTACAGTGCAATACATCACGTGCTTGTTTCAATTAAACTCTGTTCGAATATTTACTTAAAATGTGTCTAGAACCAATCAGATTATGTGTGCATTGCATAATAAAGTAAACTTAAAACAAACTTGTCGAACAAACAATTGTACAAAGCCAATTAAGACATTCCATAAATTATGAACGAAGAGTGATTTCCGCTGCACCCAAATTTGAATCACAATGCATCTTTGAATACACTAGTTGCATGTTGTCCTAAGACAACTCCTACTCAAACTTCATATCCGTGCAGCTCTTCTATAAGAATGCCTCATCACATAAATAATGCACAAAGTGCAGCAAATTATATAGTTATTCTCGGCCGATAATCGTCGAAAACACAATGGAAGTTATAATCTAATATACTAGAAGATCGAATACTTGTTAGCATGTCTACAAGTACTCTTTCTGGCTGCTGCCCTTTCCTTTGTCAGTTGCCCCCTACTTTTCGCCACTTTTGCCCCGCACTAGTGTTGTCCATGGGACGAGACGGGACAGGCTTTTAAAAATTCGAGACGAGACGAGATTGACTATGTGTCATGAGACAAACGAATATTTTCGAGACGAGACAGCATTTCCACGAGACGAGACAGGCCAAAGTCTCGTCTCGTGGGCAACACTACCCCGTACTATGCTAAACCTTATGTACAAAGGGAAAGATACTGTTATTGCCCCCCAGTTTTGGCACCTTGCCCCCCCCCCCGGATTTGGAACCCAATCGCCGCCACTGCTCGTCTACGATAAAAAGTTCAATCTCTTCCCCATTGTTGAGAACTGTAAACACGCGTATCAGATTTTCCAAGTGCATCTCGACATTACACAGCGCTGACTATGGTTTCGAAATTCTCAGGTCCTGTCTTAGATTTACGTACGTATAAACAATCTCGTTCCTCCTCGTGCTACGAATGGCCCTCAGCCTTGAGAAAAAAAGAAGAAAAAAAAACACCGATAGTGTTAAGTATTTGTAGGGTCGGCACCATAAAGTTGAGTGAGTAGGCAGGATGTGTATACATTGATATAAAAAAATCAGAATGGTGGAATCGGTAGAGTGGAATGTAAATGAGAATATTGTAAAAGATAACATACATTCACTCCTCTATCTTAGTTTCCTTCAAGTCTGTCTCGCTCAGTAGCGTACGCAGGATTTCATCAAGGGGGGGGGGGGGGTTATTTCGAAAACTTTCTACAAATTCACATTACCATTGTTTTATTATACTTTAATTAATTAATAATACTTACAATTAATTAAATTAGTTTAATTACTACTACTAATGCAACTTCTGTTACTACTTATATCACTACTATTATTAAGTAGTAGAGATCTTCATAAATATATTTATGAAAGCAATAGAACAAAATTACATTTTTTTTGTTTCTTTGTTACGAAATAATTGTCTAGTCAACTGTTATTTGTATATGATAGGTGAGACATTCTAAGTGTGAAGAAATTCCATAAAAACAAGCAAATATATTAAATTTATTGAAATAATCAAAATATGAAACTCATTCAAGGGTCCGCGGTGGTCTAGTCTGACAATCTCGTGGGAGATCCGGGTTCGATTCCAGGAATTGGTTGGAATTTATCCAGCCTTGTCTCCGCACCCAGCCTCATATCAATGGGTACCTGAGAGCAACCCTGGGGGATAAAGGCTGCCGGAGCATGGTGCTGATCACATCCCTGCAGAATGGCCGAGATCGAGAATGTGGGCCCCAGCACACCACTACATGTGCCTTCATGGCACGGGGAAATTTACAATACATTTACCTATGGAACTCACCCAGGATGATGATGAGGCGCGAGAATACATGTTGCCAAATTCCACTGAGTCTATGTTTTCGTTCAAAAGTAAGTTTATAGACATTCCAACACATTTATCACTTCTACGTGATTCACAAAGCACTTCTTCAACATTATTTAATGATGTTGATGTAGACTCAGCATCACTTGAGAGTTCACAAGGGGATGCAAAATCAGTACCGGGAAGAACGTTTGCAATAACGTCGGCACACTGCGACGAAGCAAGAATTTTCACAATTCTCGCGAGAGACTGTGCGACTTTTTGCAAAAGAATTGGAAAATTGAACTTTGTGGCCACTTAGATTGTGTTTGGAATGTTGTTTTTCTCCATGCTGCATTGGAATAATAATTCAAATTATGATTATTATCACTATCGCAGATCTTTGACTGTGATAAGTTAGCCATTTTTAATTTTTTCTACAACATTTTCCATAATATTTGAAAAGCTCAAGGGGGGGTTTAAACCCGGTAACCCCCCCTTGCGTACGCCACTGGTCTCGCTACGTATCTAACTACTTCTGCTTTCCTATCTCTTTTCTCAAGACTCTATATTTCTCTATCTTCTCCCCTGTCTTCCTACGTTTGTCTTGCTTAAATGGTATGTGTTCTATTTACACGACTTGATACGGTTCTCTCGCCTAATATTTACATTAAAACAGCGCCAAAGAACATTATTTGGAATGAGAATGTGTGGATATTTCTATATAGTTTCTGCCATATTCATAAAAAATACGCATAGAATTTAAACCAAATAGGCTTATACTAATTCATAGAAGCGTATTTTCTCGGAAAAGCAAATATATATTTTGATGCTGTGCGTGCCGTACAGGGGGTCATTAAAAATGGCGCCCGCGGTCTACAGACACTTAGAGAAGGCATCACACAGAAACTTAGAGAAGGCATCAACTGGTCTACCATTTTTGTCTGAGTAGTTTCGACGCTTAGAATGTTCAAAAGGGCTAGACTGCAAAATCGACCCTTGCGTTTTACAGTTTGAAAGTAAAGAAAAATATTGTGCGCCAATATTACGTATTTGACACTTCGAATTGCCACTGTGCATTTCTCAATTTGAAGTTACATTCTATGAAATAATAATAAAAAAATACTACATTACTAGCCATAGTTAATTTCCTTGAACCTAATCCATGTTAGTAGTATAAATTTGTGACTCCCACCGCAACTCTGATTTCTTGACCAAACGACCGTAAAAAGTTGAAAAACTCACTTTCTCTCCCCGTTCCGCGCCTCATTTATTACGCTGACGATGTTTCACGGGCGCAAAAAGGCAGTGATGAGCGAAAGATGAGCTCTCATCCCCTCATCCTCTCATCTTTCTCATTCTCTTTTTATTCTCTCATCTTCCTCTCATCCTCCTCTCATTCTCCCATCTTTCTCTTATCCTCTTATTTTTTTATTTTCTTATTTTCTTATTTTTTGAAAGATGAGTGCATCTTATCGTAATTTTCCAAGTCTGGGACCAAATGTTTATATATCGTGACCTACGTAAACCTCTTTTCTCATTCTCTCATTCTCTCATTCTCTTATTTTTTGAAGGATGAGTGCACTTTATCGTAATTTTCCAAGTTTGGGACCAAATGTTTATATATCGTGATCTTCGTAAACCTCTCTTCTCATCCTCTTATTCTCTCATCCTCTCATTCTCTCATTCTCTCATTCTCTCATTCTCTCTACCTTTAGAATATTGTCGTCAACATTAGAGATGAAGTTGGAGTGCTGGAATCAACGGGGCCAAATGTTTATATATATAGTGATCTTCGTAAACTTCTCTCTCGGGGGGGGGACGATGTGGCATATACACACATGCGCGCTCTCATCTTCTCATTTTCTTATTCTCTCATTCTCTTATTCTCTTATTCTCTTATTTTTGAAAGATGAGTGTATTTTATCGTAATTTTCCAAGTCCGGGACCAAATGTTTATATATTGCGACCTACGTAAACCTCTCCTCTCATCTTCTCATCTTCTCATTTTTGAAAAATGAGTGCATCTTATCGTAATTTTCCAAGTCCGGAGCCAAATGTTTATATATATCGTGACCTTCGTAAACCTCTCCTCTCATCCTTTTATTTTTGAAAGATGAGTGTATTTTATCGTAATTTTCCAAGTCCGGGGCCAAATGTTTATATATTGCGACCTACGTAAACCTCTCTCTCGGGGAGGGAACGATGTGCCACACACATACGTGCGCGCGCGCGTATGCCTCTTATTATTTTTCGTATTGTAACGCAAGCAAACAAACAAAATAATAATTGTTGTTTTTAGGATGCCTGGCCCCTATAACCTCGCCGGGGGGGGGGGTGCATGGTGGCGACGAAATCATCACGAGTTTAGATTTATACTGCGAATATTATCAAAAATTTAATCAATATTGTTTATTCTCGATGCTAGAATCTTACATAAATTATTCTCTAAAAACGAAAATCGATAATCCTATGCCAAGCCCCCAAAACATTCAGGCAATTTCTAATGTTCGCGTGGATAGCCACGCTCGGTAGAATTTTTCCCGTTCTCGTGGAGAAATTGTGTTTCGTCGCCCAATGTAACATTTTCATCACGGACCAAACTATCCACAGCAACCCCTCCCCGAACCCATTCACCTTGCATCCTCTTTCGCCCGAAGAGATTCTATTTTTTTCAGCTTTCCCACGGTTCTGAATGAAGAATCCATCACATCCCCGATAACAATAGAATCAGAGGGGGATGTGGCGGAAGCAAACACAGCACCATCTTCCGCTTTTTGAGTTTTATACTGGGAATCGTTTGTTTCACACACCACACCCTGACGGGGCGTGGAATAGAGGCCGAGGGGAAATGATCGACAATACATACATGGGTGGAACTATCAACGTCCTGTTTATTGTTATTTGTCCCCCACAGGATATTGTGCGCATCACAAAAGTTTTTGTTGAAAAAAAATATAGCATGAGCGCTATAGTCAACAAGGGTTTTATTTGCTAGGACATTGACTATAGCGCTCATTGTGTTTTCACCAAAGAGAGTCGCGTGGAGTAGGAAGGAGAGAAGGAGAAAAAAGGAGAGGAGTTCCTATATAACGTATCAGTTTCTTTTTTGTACGTCATTATCATAGTGAACGTCAATCGTGGCAGTTCAGTATTTTTTAATTTGTTTGTCTGGGAGTATACATATATATCATCGTGGAAGTTTTAGTGAGCTACAAGTTTTATTTTGAAGTTTCTCTATCTCTCTTGAAAGGTGAACGTCAATCGTGGCAGTTCAGTATTCTTAATTGTTTATCTAGCAGTATACATATATATCATCGTGGAAGTTTTAGTGAGCTACAAGTTTTTATTTTGAAGTGTCTCTCTCTATCTCTGTTGAAAGGTAAGTTTTTATTTTTTCATGATATATTAATATTTTTTGTTTTGCGTCTGACACACACATATTCAAAGGAGTCATAAAAAATTGACACACACTTACATGTCGTATATTTTTAACCCCCTACAACAGTGCACACACACATACATACATACATACATACTGTTTGCGTCTAATATATATGTGGAAGGAAAAAATATCTAGCATTTTTCAACTTTTTTTCCTTCTGTTTCAGTGTGCTTTCCACTACCATCACCACAACCCCCCCAAAAACTTTCTCTGTGTATATATATATAAATAACAGAAGGAAAAAATGGAATCGCAACCAGGGTCCCTCCGGTCTTTGCAGGAAAGTGGCATGTCGCAACTGTGGAATATTAATTTCTAAACCTAATATTGCTAGGCATTTGAAAAAATGTCGTCGACCGGATCATGATGTTGTAGCCCCGCCGGCAAAAAAATCTCGCATTGATGCGCATGAAGACGGTGCTTTGAATAAAAGTGCACGCATCATGACCTATAAATCTGGAAGCGATGAAAAGTGTGACTCGAGCATCTTCCTCAACAATGTGAAATCTCTGGTAGTCGATAAATTACGTGATTGCCTCGTCAATGTTGCAATTAAAATTCATCTCGTCTTGACCCTGCTGTATGAGAAAGTTGTCTCGTCCGAGTCAAGCACTTTCAGCTTTTACGTAGGGTGTGAAAGCTTACACGATGACAATAACGAGAATCTTGACGAGATAGTGACACGGCTATTTGAGCACTTGACACAAAAACAAGAAGAGTTTGAAGGTAGAGGAAGTGGGTGGAGTCTTTGCGGTCACAACCACATGTTAGAACTTCGAGTCTGCAATTTCAAACCATTACGCAGCGCTCAAAAAAAAACAAAAAAACAAAAAAAGCAAAATGCAGTGTTGAACATACAAAGTAATGATCAGAAGAGTTTCCTATGGTCTGTCATCGCCGCATTACACCCAGCAAATAATAATGACCCCCAACGTCTGTCCAATTACAGAGGATATGAGGGGAGATACGAGAATATGATGAGAGGAATTTCCTATCCTGTGCCCCTGAATAAGATCAATCAATTTTTAAAAAACTATAGGGAGGAAAAAGGAGAAGATATCGATATTTCTGTGTTTGGGGTTGACGATTCCGGCAATATTCGTGTGTTAAGACCTGCGAGAAGGCAGAATAATGTAATTCGACTCTTGCTTGTAGATGGCCGTTACAGTTTGATACGGAATTTCTCAGGATTAGTAGGAAGGCAGATCAGCAAGAATCGCGGTAAGATCGAAATTTGCGATCGATGCTTGAGAATTTTTCGCGGGGGTAAGAAGATGAAAGAACAGCACAAGTGTTTTGGCTCTGTGAATGCAGAACCTGAAGATGTCATGCCGGAACCCGGAACCAAGATGAAATTTCAGAAACACCAGGCTCTTCTCCACCATCCCGTCGTCCTTTATGCCGACTTTGAAAGCTTCCAAGTTCCCATGACGTCTTGCGACCCTGATCCCTCTACCTCAAGCACGACCCAAATTTTTCACCACGAGCCTTGCAGTTTCTCCATCTACGGAGAAAAATTGAATGATGTCATCTTGTATTGCGGACCCGATACGGCAAAACATTTTGTTGAGAAGATAGCGGAATGCGCGAGAGAACTTGCACCCGGCCTGAAAGGCTCTTACGTTTCTCCACCTGCTCTCACAACAGAACAACAACAGAGACATGACGCGGCGACAAGATGCGAGGAGTGTAACCAGGCTTTCACCCCCGAAAATTACAAGGTCGTCCACCATAACCACCAGAATGGATTATTTCTAAGCACCATCTGTAATTCGTGCAATCTTAAAATTAAGGAGTTGCATTTTGTTGCCGTGTTTCTACACTACACGGAGAAGTACGACACACATCTCTTCGTCAAAGAGCTCCACAACATAACTCCTCGAATCAACATCATTCCGAGAACGAGTGAGAAGTATATTACAGTGAGAGTGTGGATCCCTCTCGAAGAAGGAGGAAGTGTGGAAGTGCGAATCCTGGACTCTTACAATTTCCTGTCCTCCAGCCTCGCAAGCCTTGCATCTCAACTTGGCGACGAAGATCTTGTGGCCACCAAGCAAAAATGTTTTTCGGGGAGAGATGAGAATTTGAATCTGTTGCGTCGCAAGGGTGTCTACCCCTACGAGTACGTCAACGATTTCGACAAATTTGATGAGACGGAACTTCCACCCCGGAAGGCATTTTATTCTTCTCTCACGGAGGACGTCTGTTCCGAAGAGGACTACGAACACGCTCGTAGTGTATGGACGGCATTCAATTGCCAAACTTTTCGCGATTATCACGATCTCTATCTGAAATTGGACGTGACACTTCTGATGGATATTTTCGAATCGTTTCGTAAGAGATGCATCGCGATATACAAGTTGGATCCTGCGTATTTCTTCACGACGCCGGGATTGACTTGGGAATCGATGATGAAATACACCAATGTGGAACTGGGCCTCATCGCAGAGAAGGAACAGTATGCTTTCATGGAGAGTGCGATACGTGGTGGCATCGTCCAATGTCCCCGACGCCATGCTCAGGCAAACAATCCTCATACGCCTGGTTACGATGCATCGAAGCCCAACACCTACATTGTCTACTGGGATGTCAACAACCTGTACGGCCACTCCATGTCCCAGTGTCTTCCCATCAGCGACTACGCGTGGATGACCGAAGAGGAACTCTCCTGCGAGGATTTTCTCAACTGGAGCGAAGATAATGAATGGGGTTGTTTCTTGGAAGTGGATCTCGATTATCCCGAAACACTTCACGAGAAACATCATGGATTGGCCCTGGCCCCCTCCAAAAAGAAGCCACCTGGAGGATCGGAGCCAAAACTCATACTAAGCATGGAGAACAAGTGGAATTACGTTCTGCACTACCGACTCCTCCAATTTTACATAAGTCACGGCTTGCAGTTGAAGAAAGTTCATAGAGGATTGAAGTTCCGACAGAGCAAGTGGCTGGAACCCTACATAACCGAGAACACGCGCCGCAGAGCGCAATCGACATCGCCTGCAGACAAGGATCTGTACAAACTGTTCAATAACGCCATCTATGGCAAGACGATGGAGAACGTGCGTAATTACATCGACGCAACGTTGGTCACGGACGAAAAGAAATTTGAAAAGATCGTCGCGTCCCCCTACTTCAAAAACTTCACCATTTTCGACGAGAATCTAGTATTCGTCGAGAGGAACAAGAAGCAAGTGATGCTCAACAAGCCGATTGCCATAGGTGCCACTGTCCTTGAACTATCAAAATTGCACATGTACCAATCGTACTACGATCAGTTTCAACCTTTTTATGGAGATAACATCCAAATATGTTACATTGACACGGATAGCTTCATTTTTCTAATCCAAACACCAAGCCTCGAACATGATCTGACTAAGATGAAGCATCTGTTTGATTTTAGCAACTTACCATCAGGCCATCACTTACATTCGGCAGAAAACAAAATGACGATTGGAAAGTTCAAAGATGAAGTTGGCGGGGAGTACATCAGCGAATTTGCGGGGCTTCGTGCCAAAATGTACTGTGTAAAGATTGCAGAAGAAAAAGAGATCAAGAAAGCGAAGGGGGTGGGAAAAATAAGTACCAGCAAATTTAGCATGCAAGACTACAAGGAATGCCTTTTTCATGGTAAAAGGCAACTCAGCACCGATCATCGCATTGCAAGTAAATTGCATGATTTGTACACGACGCGCGTAACCAAAGTAGCATTGGATGCAACGGACAATAAGTTACGTGTTCTCGATTGTAAAATCCACACGCGAGAGTGGGGGCACTACAGTGGAAGCGATAAATGTGACGTGTGTTAACTGTAACCCCATAGCCATGAAGTCCGCTGTGTCTTTTCCTCTTCAAAGCAGGCGGAGGAAAAGAATGAAAGGGGGAGCCCTCGGGCGATTAAGAGTTGAATTTAATGAGGCTTGGTTTGGAGCGGGCTTAACAACATAATAACAGGTTGCAACTTTTCATCGCCCGAGGGCTCCCCCTTTCATTCTTTTCCTCCGTATATTTTGAAGAATAGCAAAGGCACGTGTTAAATACCTAACAAGGACAATGAATCTCTTTGGTTTTCGCAAACAAAGCAACATGGACACTGCATTACCAAATTCCAATAACCTCTTACCTTCCGTGTTATCTAAACTCAATGGTCTACTAATTGTACATCTTAATAGTATATGGACGGAAATAAATAACGATGTGGGCAAGATGTTTTATGTTTTTAATAACAATTTACATTTCTATGAAATTCCGATCGACGGGAAACTTCAAATCACCGTGAATCCGGAGAACACAGGCGAAATCAAAATTTCTACCGGCAAGAACATTTTTCGAATGAAGCACGACAAGATACTTTCTAACATGTCGTACGATGTGTCTGCAGGAGATTATCTTTACGTGGAACTCCTAGGAGATTACGACAAACTTATTCCTCTCTTCGTAGAATTACGAATCGTCTATCCTATTATAAATAACCGTTAACCAAAAATGCCTAACGACATTTTCGGCAACACCAAGCGTGTAGACCATGCAGAAGAGATTCTCATGCTGGACGTTCGAGTTAAGAAGTTGAGGACCGATTTGATCGCTTTGCAGGAGACCTTAAACAAAAGTTTAGAGTCTGAGATCGCTACGCTCCAAACGCAATGTCTCGATCCCATTCTGAAAATCGATTCCGAACTGAAAACACTGATAAAAAATTATGTCGACGTACCTTCTTACGACAACATTCAAAATATACAGTTGAGCATGGATTCGCTTCAAAATGATTTGGCCAAATTACAGCAATTTCAATCGAAAAATAAAGATTTGGAAAAATTGAAACTCGAAATCGAAGAGCGAACTTCCGCAATAGAAAAGAATTTCTCTGAACTTCAAACAGTGGTGAATGATATTGATATAGAACGCTT
Organism: Lepisma saccharinum; assembly: GCF_977018435.1. Classification (NCBI taxonomy): domain Eukaryota; kingdom Metazoa; phylum Arthropoda; class Insecta; order Zygentoma; family Lepismatidae; genus Lepisma; species Lepisma saccharinum. The sequence continues at coordinate 117,779,667 of NC_139229.1, forward strand.
GCAGGTCGTTGTTTCTAAATTACAAGAATTCACCGGCACGTTGGAAGAAATCAAATCCAAGTTGCAGACTTTGGAAGATACCATGACGAACCTACCATCGTCGGACGAACTGCAGGTCATCGGTAAAAGCGTCGCGAACATAAAAATTCAATTGGAGGCCTATCAAGATTTCGAACACATTCAAACCACCATCGCTACGCTTCAGGCGTCCTTGGAATTGATCAACGAAGAAATTAAAAATATTCACGCTGAAGCAAGTGTGTTGACGAGTATTCAGGACACGTTGAGCACGGTTCAGCAGAAGATCCAATATTTGGAAAATTTGAACGTCGAATCCAATCTTACTCATTTTCATCACGTACTGGACAACATACAGGGTGACTTGGAATCGTTACGAACGAGCGTGCCTTCGAGCGAAGATTTGGAAAAATTGAAAACGGCGGTGACGGCACTATCAGATTCGAGTGACATCAAAAGTTCGTTGAGCGATCTCGAGAGTAAAGTGGCCAATCTCCCCACCTCCAAAGAATTACATGCTTTGAAAAGGAACATATCACGCATGCTGAAACGACTGGAAACGGAAACGGCGAACGTGGAACAGATTCGAGACGAACTTGCCTCGCTGGTGTCGACGCTGCCCACTTCGCAGAGCGTCGCCGACCTTCACACGCAGTTTACAGACATGCGAATCATCGTGAACGATCTTACCGAGAAGAGCTCGAAATTGAATCAAATTGAGAACCTTCAGAACATTGTCGTCAACATCAGAGATCAAGTTGGAGTGCTGGAATCAACGCAGGAATCAACGCTGACCTCTTTCGGTGCCAAGTTGCAAGAACTCAACGAAAGCTACAAGCAGTTGAACGTGGAAGTGAAAATCAAACCGTCATTTTCTACCGTAACGGATACCATAGTCGAACATTTGTTGCCCGTACAAAACACACTGGGTCAGCTTCACAGCAACCTCGTTAGCGTCGACACTAAATTCGCTAAACTGCATTCTTTGCAAGCCATCGAAATCAACAGCGTACCCAATCAACAGAGAATCTCCACGTTCGTCGAAGGTAACAAACTGTACATGCTACATCCTTATCATCCGTACTACAAGTTTCTCCTCGATGGCACGATTCAGATAAACGAATTTTCGTACTGGTCTCACGGCAGAAAAGCTAGCGTTCCCACCATGACTTTGATATCGAATCGTGGTGTCCAGAAAGCAGGAAACATTCCTCTGGCACGTTGGAACGAAACGCGCAACATATATGAAATACACGAAGACGAAGATCTCACCGTTTTCGACGTGAGTGCCGGCGATAAGCTGATCATTCAAAACACGAGCGAAGTGCCACCCTCTTTGAATCCCATCACGCTTGTGCTTCTCTTGAAACGTAATCTCTAAGAAAAAATGTCAAGGCAGGCCATCGTCCAAGAATTGCATAAACCTGCACGCCGTAACTACGAACGTTTGGCTGTGGTAACCAAGGGAATCGATGACCTCTGGGAAAGCGACCTCGTCGAAATGAGTAGCGGCAAGTTAAAAAACGTGCATAAATTGAACAAGGGCAACAAGTACCTCCTCACCGTCATAGACACATTTTCGAAATTCGCATGGGCTCTACCTTTGAAGGCAAAAACAGGAACGTGCGTCACGGAAGCATTCAAGACAATTTTTTGCGAAAGCGGCGGCAGACGACCTCGGTTTCTGCACACGGACAAAGGGAAGGAATTTTACAATGCCGTATTCCAAAAGTTTATTCGGAAACACAACGTTCAACATTACTCGACCTTCAGCGACGTCAAGGCCAGCATCGTGGAAAGATTCAATCGCACTCTGAAATCGCGCATGTGGTCACGCTTCACGCTTCAGGGAAGCTACAAGTGGGTCACTATTCTTCCCGAACTTGTTAACGACTATAATCACACACGGCACGCAACGATAGGCATGAAGCCAGCTGACGTTACCAGGTCTGACGAGCAACGTTTAATTTCTAGCGTTTACTGTCCAAAGTACACGCCCACGACAAAAAAGGCTAAATACAAAATTGGAGAACAGGTGAGGGTTAGTAAATTGAAGCGAACGTTCGACAGGGGTTTTACACGAAACTGGAGTACTGAACTTTTTACCGTGGTTCGAGTTCTACCCGGGAACCGTCACACGTATATAATAAAAGACAGTGGCGGTGAAATTTTATTGGGGCGCTTCTACGAGGAGGAACTCTCTAAAACTAAATACCCCGACACGTACCTTATCGAAAAAGTTTTGCGCAAGAGAGGCAACAAACTTTTGGTGAAATGGCTGGGACTTCCGGAAACAAGTTGGATCGATTCAAACGAAGTGATTCTATGAGTACGTGGAATGTTGTGAAACGTTTACCTAATTCGGAAAGTCAAACGAAGAAAAAGAACGGCGAATTGCTTCCCGACAGCATCCGCTGTCTGATCGTAGGTCCTTCGGGGTGTGGGAAAACGACACTGCTCGTGGACAATTTTCTCCTCGCACCGAATTGGCTAGATTGGAAGAACAGGCACCTGTACGTGTTCTCGAAAAGTTTGGAGCAATCCAAATACCAGCAACTGATGAAACTGTACGATGGTCTGGACATTGCAACGTTCGCCTCGGAAATAAAACCACTTGACGATTGTCGTGAAAATTCAGTCGTTGTGTTCGACGACGCCATCCTGGAAAATCAAAATGAAATTCGCAACTTTTTCACGCAAGGTCGTCACAAAGGAATGGATTGCTTCTACCTAGCTCAAACGTTTTCCAAAATTCCAAAACAGTTAGTACGCGACAATGCTAATTTCATATGTTTGTTTCGTCAAGATCACACCAACCTCAAGCACGCATACGATGACTACGTAGGCGGAGACATGAACTACAATCAATTTTCGGAAGGCTGCTGCTCTTCTTGCTGGAACGCTGACGATTTCGGATTCGTGACGATCGACATGACGAGGAAACCCAACGACGGAAAATACAGAAACAAAATCAACGACTTTCTAAACGTTGCAACGTTGTGAGAAACGACGTATATAAATAACGTCATGACGAAACGAAAAATTGAAGACGAAAATCTCAAGCTTCGCGATTACCTCGCGAAACGCTTCAAAGGTTGGAAATCCGAGAATCGCGGATTCTACGAAGAGAAGAAACGTCAGGATCAACCTGTGATCGATGCCATCAGCGGTCTAGGTAAAGAAATTAAAAGTGTCACGGAACAAAATAAAAATTTGATTAATGAACTCGTACCGCTCGCAGCTAAAAGTTACGCCGTACCCACGCCCATTTCGAGCATTCCTTCGACGCCATTCGAACTGAAGGATGCACCGGCACGACGTCGAGCTATTGGTAGCACCTCGTCGTCTTCGGATAAAATCGAGTTGGGGCCTTTGGCACGAGACTACCTGAGCACGGGGAAGTTCGACAAGGATGAAGTGTTCGGATTGTATCCTAGCATGGAAACCAGCGAAGGCGGCGGTGTGGTGTGGAAGATTGGGAAATCGAAGGTGACCTTCGAAGGCAACGACATTAAAGTCAATTTAGGCGACAAGGATAGTTGGACCAGGTATCCGGGTACGGTGGGACTGTGGGAACTCGTCGCGAAAAAGCAGCCGAAAGATTACACCGACGAAGATTACCAAAGTTACAAGGAAATTCTGATCATGACGGATGCCTTGTACCAAAACAACGACGCCTCGCAGAATAGGGTGAAATCGAGCAGCGGCGAGAAGTACAGGAATCTCATCAAACCGATTTGGAACCAGGTCAAAACAGGCAGCGGGGTCAAACGCTACAACACGTTACCCAAAGAATTCGTTTGGGTGGACGACGTTAGGAAACTCGTGGACCGATTGTTGGTGATAGCCGGCGAAGAGAATGCAGGCAACCGTAATTTCTACAACGAGAAGGTTGGTATCGTGGACATGATTAGCACGAAACTTTCCAACTTCATCGTTAACGACGACAAGGGCATAGGTTACCTGATCAAAATCATCAACACGCTGCCTCCGAAATTCTGGAACGTGGCCGAAGGAAAGGGACTCGTGAACGACATCATCAACAAGTTACCTTTCGAGATGCATTTACCTGGCTACCAGTACTGCGGACCGGGTACCAAACTCGAGAAAAGATTGGAGAGAGGAGACAAGGGTGTGAATCCGTTGGACGCCGCATGCAAAGATCACGACATCGCCTACAACACCACGCAGACGGATCTGAATGCACGTCACGAAGCAGACAGAAAGTTAGAGCATGCAGCTTTCGAAAGGTTCGTGAGCAGAGACGCATCGCTGGGTGAACGGGTCGCCGCACTAGGCACCACCATCGCCATGAACACGAAACAAAAATTGGGGTGGGGTATATAAATAACATACAGTAAAAAAAACAACATGGCTTGCATAACTGATTTGCCACCCGAGCTACTATCTAAAATATTCAAAAAGGTAGTTAACGGAGATGTTAATAAACTTGTAAGCATAGCAAGAACAATGCCGGAATTTCGCATCCCTTGTGAAATGGTTCTCAAGGACCTTCTTCGGGAGATCAGCGGCCTGAGGTGCGGTGATCTCAACATTCTGCTTTCGGCTGCAGGGGAAAAATTGAACGAGAGGTCGGACGAACTGTACGAGGCAATGCAGGGAAGAAGATGGTATACTGATGATTGGTACAAGTCTATGCAGGAGAAGGAAGATATCTTTACGCACATCCTCGCGTTTTCCGAAGCACGAACTTTCTTCCTCCGTTAAAAAAATAATAATATATACGTGTCAAAAAAACTTGATATATAAATAACACACATCGTGAAAAAAATAATCTTCGGTATATATAAATAACTCACATCGTGAAAAAAAAACAATTAAATTTCTCTAACATACACACACTGAAAATTTTCTCTTCTTCGATATGACAACTGAAAAAATGAGTGATCTCCAAGCATTAAAACAAATGCTAAATTTGTCAGTCGAGTATGTAAAAATTCGGGAATTGGAAGTCGACAAACCTTACACGATAACTTCCGGTTCAATCGTTTCTACCCAGTATGGTCCCAAGGTACGCCTGTTGCTCAACGCACAATACAGTCTATTTTTACCAGATCGATACGCTAACATGTTATCCGACGAGAAGCTATCTATTTTAATCGAGAACAAAACTCGAATCGTGTACAAGGGGACAAAGGAACTTCTTGGCAAGAAAACGAAGCACGTAATAGAATTTGTGTAGCGACTGCGAGGCCTTGAAAATATATAAATAACATACCGTAAAAAACTACACAAGAAAAAAATCTCAGAATATATATAAATAACATACCGTGAAAATAACACATAGAGCATCAACATGAAGCCCAAGGGTGTCGTGTACCAGATACCATACTCAAATCTTAAAAATCTAGGTGCCCTCGATGGGTTACTCACCAAGAAACAACGCGAGAAGAAACGTTCTTGCTTGTCGAAAGGACACGGAATGAAATTACTGCTCAGCACACCTCAATTGAAAAGATTGCAGCGTTCGCGGAAACAGCAAAAGATCGGAGGTTTCATATTCAGCATCCCGGCCATCCTAGCAGCATTGGGGGCCGTTGGAAGTTTGGCCGGCGGAAGTGCCGCCATCGCGAAAACCGTCATCGACTCGAAGAAGAACAAAGCGGAATTGGAAGAACAGAAACGTCACAACCTGGCCATGGAGAAGAAAGGAGGAAAGGGCGTGATGAAGAAGTTTAAAAAAAAGAAACAGAAGCACTCACCAACCGAGACATTGAATCTCTGATCGAACCGTTACAAATCAAACACTTCAGAGGAGTTTTTATGTCCGACTCGTTACCTTCAAGCGTGAAAAGAAGAGAATGCGGAGTAGTCAACTTGGACGGTCAAGAAAATCCAGGCACGCATTGGATATGTTACCACAAAAATGATGATAAAGCATTCGTTTTCGATTCTTTCGGAGGTGTTCCACCTACAAATTTAATTCATTATCTGAAAACGAGCGAAACCTCTATATACTACAACGACGAACGCATTCAAGATTTCGGAGACGTGAACTGCGGTCATCTCTGCCTCTCCGTGCTTGCGTTTCTCTCTAAAATAAATAACCCTACGGTCGAAGATTTCCAGAAAGTACTGTGGAACCTGAAACAGCATCACTAGGATGGGCGTGTTCCATCTCACGAGCGAATCTTCAATCTTGAAACTCACGCTGCACGACGATATTGTCTATCCTAAATCCGTGGCTCTGCGTGCATTCTACAGCATGTACCTCATACCTAACGTCACCCACCACAACAACAAAATTAGCGTCGGAAGCGAACACATCGTCGTCACGCCAGGACAATACAATCTTTCCACTTTGCAAGCTCAATTACCCAAAGGCACATATCTTTCTCAAAATTCGGTCACGCACAGAGTGGAAATCCTGTCGGCGACGGAGAACGTGGACCTGGGCACCATAGGAGAACTTTTAGGTTTCGAGAACGACACCAAACTCGAAGCTGGCATCAAGCATGTAGCAACCAACATTCCTAAATTCTTGGCCATAGAGACTTTGAACGTACACTGTAACGTGGCGGAAGGAATGATCACGAAATCCTCGGACGGATTATTAGGAAGTCACAAGCAGACGGGAATCATAGCCACTTTCAAACCAAGTTCCGAGTTCATGGAACCGATCATCTACACGCCCTCTTCGCCGATCTATTTTCCAGTATGTCGCAACCGCATAGACGACATAGAGTTGGTGGTGACGAACGAGAAAGGAGACGTGGTGGATTTCGCAGGTGCCACTACGACGGCCATCGTGGAAATCAACGTATAATAAATAACCATACATGTAAAATGGAGGAAATCGAAAGTTACGAATTGCAATCTTTCCCTCCCAACCGTCGCACGTTCGCCAATCTGAACGAAGCGAACAGGGAGATCGAATACGACGTGGACGTAGGCGATGGGTTCATTCATCCTCACAGAGCGGACCTCTACCTTCAATTCGACGTGGTGAAGAAAGAAAGCGGAGACGCGTTTCCCGCAGCAGCAAACTTGATACTCGTGGACAACTTCGTGCCTCACCTGTTCTCGCAGGTGGAGGTGAGGAAACATAACACCGTCATCGACAGAATAGACTATCCAGGCATCACGTCGACGGCAGTGGGAACCTTGAAATTATCCAAAACGGACGCAGCATACTATCAAGCGGGAGGATTCGAAGCCGGGACCAAAATATCGACGAGAAGTCACACGGTGCTCTTTCCCATGCGTCTGCTGCCGGGTTTCTTCTCAGACTACAAGGAGATCATGTGGAAGGGAGGACTGAGGGTCACGTTTCGAAGAGCGGCCAACGACAACGACGCACTGATGCGATACACCAACTTGAATGCCGACGGCACGCCGATAGCCAACACTCTACCCGAAGCAGCGAAAGGCGTCATCCAAAGCATGGAATTGAGAATGCCGGTGGTGGAATACGAAACGAACTACGCCCTCAAGTACAAAGCGGAGATCTTGAAAAGTCCGCAGGTGCCGATTCACTTTCACGGTTACCAGTGCGTGCAGAAGATGGCGTCCGGAAGTCACATGGAATTCGACGTGACGACGCAGTTCAACAACATACAGTTCGACATGCCAGATTTCGTCGTAGTGCTTTTTCAGACCGGGAGGGACAAGAATCAGGAAAAAGATTCCAGCAAGTTCGACGACTGCAAGATCAAGAACGTTTATCTGAAGAATGGCAGGAACGAAGTGTTCCCGCGCGAGAATTACAACCTCGACATGACCAAAAACAATTACCTCAAACTTTACGAAGCGTTTTCGGCTTACAAACGCGTGACCGAGGGAAGCGTGGACATGTACTACACGCCCAGCGAATTCAAAGCACGGAGACCCATGACCGTCATCAACACATCTAAGAGAAAGAAGGTTGTGGTCAACGATCGAACCAACATCAAGGTCGTCTGCGAGTTCCACGATGCCTTGCCCGAGGATACCCTATGCAGTGTCATCCTGATTGCAGAGAAGTCCTTCGCCTACGACGTGAAGAACGAGAGGGTCACAGAGCAGTTTTAACAAGTTTTTAACATCTATTTTCTTGCACAATAAGAAATTTTTTGTACTAGCACAATCAGTTACAATGGCACAATACGAATTTCACTAGTTCAGATCAGTTACAAATGTCAATTTCATTAGCCATCAGCTACAATATCTTTTTACTCTATAGCACGAGACAATCAGAAAATTTGCACAAAAAAATTGTTGTTGTTTTTACACGTGAAAATTAACAATAAATTTTTTTTTATCGTTTCAGATGCTGTCGAAACATCAAAAACATATACACACACACTAGAAAAAAGCATGCAACTTTATTTGTAACACACGCACATACATTCTCCATCTTCATCAAGAAAATATTATAATAAACATAATTATTTTTATCTATATCTCACAATAAAACTCTATATCCAAAAAATATCACAACATCAAAATAATACTAGAGTCGTTAGTACACGTTGCATGCATTACGGAGGTCCTCTGTAGGGTTTCATGGAAGTTTGGGGGGAAAAAAAAACACGTGAAACTCTACAGAGGTGCGGTAATCTATAACCGCAGCCATTAGAAAACTTTTACATTTTTGGTTGGGCACCACGCACCCTGGCGAGGTTATAGGGGCCAGGCATCCTAAAAACAACAATTATTATTTGTTTGTTTGTTTGTGTTACAATACATAAGCGCGCGCACGTATGTGTGTGGCACATCGTTCCCTCCCCGAGAGAGAGGTTTACGTAGGTCGCAATATATAAACATTTGGCCCCGGACTTGGAAAATTACGATAAAATACACTCATCTTTCAAAAATAAAAGGATGAGAGGAGAGGTTTACGAAGGTCACGATATATATAAACATTTGGCTCCGGACTTGGAAAATTACGATAAGATGCACTCATTTTTCAAAAATGAGAAGATGAGAAGATGAGAGGAGAGGTTTACGTAGGTCGCAATATATAAACATTTGGTCCCGGACTTGGAAAATTACGATAAAATACACTCATCTTTCAAAAATAAGAGAATAAGAGAATAAGAGAATGAGAGAATAAGAAAATGAGAAGATGAGAGCGCGCATGTGTGTATATGCCACATCGTCCCCCCCCCGAGAGAGAAGTTTACGAAGATCACTATATATATAAACATTTGGCCCCGTTGATTCCAGCACTCCAACTTCATCTCTAATGTTGACGACAATATTCTAAAGGTAGAGAGAATGAGAGAATGAGAGAATGAGAGAATGAGAGGATGAGAGAATAAGAGGATGAGAAGAGAGGTTTACGAAGATCACGATATATAAACATTTGGTCCCAAACTTGGAAAATTACGATAAAGTGCACTCATCCTTCAAAAAATAAGAGAATGAGAGAATGAGAGAATGAGAAAAGAGGTTTACGTAGGTCACGATATATAAACATTTGGTCCCAGACTTGGAAAATTACGATAAGATGCACTCATCTTTCAAAAAATAAGAAAATAAGAAAATAAAAAAATAAGAGGATAAGAGAAAGATGGGAGAATGAGAGGAGGATGAGAGGAAGATGAGAGAATAAAAAGAGAATGAGAAAGATGAGAGGATGAGGGGATGAGAGCTCATCTTTCGCTCATCACTGCCTTTTTGCGCCCGTGAAACATCGTCAGCGTAATAAATGAGGCGCGGAACGGGGAGAGAAAGTGAGTTTTTCAACTTTTTACGGTCGTTTGGTCAAGAAATCAGAGTTGCGGTGGGAGTCACAAATTTATACTACTCATGTTGTAAACCCACAGTATTGTCAGATCGAACTTTGGTTTTCAACGGGAATATATATGCGAATTTCCAGTAGGATTAAACTTTTTTTTAAATCATGTTTTCATTCGAATTTCTTCATGTTTTCATTCAAAGGGACTCTATAGAAAAAGGCGGGACCGCGGTAGCGGTAGGTCAATTACCCCAGGGGTGGAGCCCGGAATCGGGGGGCAATTAATACTACTTTTTCTCCACTTCCAATTGTTTCCTCACCTTAAATTTTACATTTCTGGAATCCTTGATTCATACCCTTTTCAACGATGTATCAAACATATTACTATTAAGAAGGGTCGATTCGACATCCTTGCCTTCGAAAGAAACCGTTTTGCCGCATGTTTGCTTGCAAGCTAACATAACATTTGATCCCATCTGTGAAGTTCCTTCCTGCTGTGAAACTGCGAGTGCCAGTGTTGCAAGGAACATACAGTTTGCGAGAAATTACGGTGCTAACTACGTCTGGCGTTGTAAAAAGTAGCGAGGAAAGAGTCCAGCAACCCAATGAGAATTAAACTTAACGATACGGAAATGAGTTCAACCACGAATGCATCATATTTTGTTCATTCTACGTCACTTTTGCATTTCTTTAGGTTGATTGCGAGGACTAGGGTCTATAGTATATATTGGTCTAAAATTAAAATAATGGAAAACTGTTAGGTTAGGCCTATAGAAACGGAAAGTCCTTTGGAAAATAATAGAACTGAATAATTCACTACTGCTTCTATATGTACAGACAGTTTATGGGTATTATATGCTATTCACGATATTTTTTTGTCAGATAAGTTAATTTTCAGTTACTGAATTATGATTTGTTATTTAGGTTTACATTGCTTTCTCACTAGTTTTATATTTTTAAGCCCTTCAGGCATATTGTTACAATAAAGCTATTACCGAATATTAGACTATTTTCTGTGACTTTGATACCTACAAATTACGGCTTAATTATTTATATAACTACTACTACAGCATTAACAGTTGTATTACCTAAATCTGATAGGTTATTGGACCGCTTTTGGGTTGTCCCTTCACGTGCTATTACTTAAATTGCACTAGTCTAAAAAAGTAAAGAACGCAGGAAAACAAGCAAAATAAGTTAACGGTATATTTCATTGTTGCAATTAACCTTACGAAAAGGAGAAAGTAAAAACAGTAACAAAATCATATAGATCGGTACGTGTGTAAATTTTGAGGTCAATTAAAAAAAAAAAACACTTCTTCCTTTCTACAATACGGCCTCGCAGCCGATAACAAAAATAAGGTGGGGGAGAAGAGTTGTAACTCATACCATAGTGGAAAACATACACCTCCCGTTCAGTACGCATACCCAACTCGCACTTTTACTTCGGAACTTCTACTTGAATGAGAGCTTTCAACACAAAGACCCACTAACCCGCTACCACGGAGAAATTCCGCGAGGGGGGAGCAGGAAAGGGACAGGAAGGGGGTTGTGCCGATCAATATATGAGCCACGCTTGTGAAAGTGGAGCACCGTGGCTCAGAGGGAACGGCAAGGGCAAACAGTAAACGAAAACCAAGGCAGTTTAGAGGCAACTGCCCCGCTTAGCCAGTAAGCATATGCAGTACTGCTGTGCATAGTTTCAATGAGATTATAAAAGAAGACAGTCAGTCCACCGGACGATTATTTTGGTACAGAGGTAAAATGCAACGATCTAGCACAATTTCCCCAAATCAAATTTTAAGGCAAAAATGCAAGGTTCCAACTAATTTTGAGAAGTCTTACATTTCAACTCCATTCTGTCAGGGTGCGAAATCCCGGAGGAGGGGACTGTTCTGAAATTTCCCCCCACCAAACTTTTCCGGGGGGAGAGTTCTTGTTCTAACAACAAACAAACAAACAATTGGTTTGGGAGTAGATTATACTTCACTGGAATAATTTCGAAAACATACACAAAGAAAGGACAACAAAGAGCCTCATCTCTAAGGACACCCAACTCAGCAATCCCCAGAACTCAGAAATTCGTCCTTGTTATTTCTTCTCCATTTCTCAACGCCTTTCGTCAGCTATCCCAAAGTATATAAATATATTAATAAAACACGTAATAGCATTCAGATGTGAATTGTGTGTAGGAAACTATTATCTTCTTAATGTCTCTTATTTTTTGCCCCTCCCTCCTTAGCCACGCAAATCATTCTTCATGTTCACAGTAATAAATCCAAATCTTCAATTTAGAATTGAATTTTAAATGGACAGTCGATATATTGTGTATTTTATAACATAATTTTCGTTACCCAGTGGAGGCACATAGTGGTTCCGATCCCACTTTAAACTAAAGTAGATTTAAAACTCCAATTCAATCAATCAATTATAATATAATTTGATTATTTAATAATTGATTTAATTATTTAATGATAAAACTGTGTGTGTGTCTGCTCCTCCCCCCCCCCCCCCACCAATCTGCAGTGATTTCGCACCCTGCATTCTGTACTGTCCAAACTATATTTTGTTTAGTTATATTTTGGGGGTGGAAATATGAAAACAATATTTTAAAGTATTTTTACTTAAGACCACGTGGTGTATCATTCTACAAATATGTGAAAAATCCATATTCACTGCAAATACAACTATCGTGTCCTAGCCTTTTCAGTTTTTTAGCATTTTTATTAAATTTAATAACCTATTTGAAAGACTTAGATCGATTTCTTCACTTTTTCGTGTTTTCCTGGTTAGTGGGAATCCTACCATGTTGGCTCGTGCTACTTCCCCTGTTTTAACACAAGAAAAATGTCTTGGATCCTTATACTGATTAAGAACCTTCAACCTTCAGATTTTTTTAAGAGGAGGGGGGGGGGAGAGTACCAGGACATCCAGCTTTTCATATTTGTGACAACAAATCCTATAATTATTATCTTATAATTCATGGAAATCACGATCAGCAGGGTTGACACGATCACATCAAATATTTCTAGCTATAACAGTTACTTCTGCCAATTGTATCAGGGAAGAGGAATCATTTTATCAGTAGCAATATATGAAAATACACTCGCTCTCAGTCGCTACAGAATCATGTGAAAAAGAAGTCCCCGAAGTGCACGACCGGAGAGAAATTTCGGAATATGTTTGAAGAGATTTTACAGGTAACCTAACTCGCGAACGAAAAACCGCCCTTTACAGAGTGGGATGGGATAGAAGATGATTTAGTTTTCAACCGAGAAAAGGTGGGAAATCTGAAGCCCTCCCACAAAGAAAGATAAAGTACCTCTAATTAGAGATTTTACAAAAATATTCACATCTGTCACAGAAGTCACAGCAATCCCTCCCTTATTGATATAAGAGATTAAACCAAAAGCTTCGTATATACTTTTGCAGTGGATGTAAATTGAAAATTATGATGTGTGATGACTACAAGCGGGAGACTTTTACCAACAAAAAAAAGGGGGGGATAGTGAAAAATTAACCTCGAAGATAGAGAGCTGACATTCTTGACGTTTCCGAACCCATGTATCAGAAGACAACCATTGATAGTTACTCTCTTCAGCAACAGAAATGTCCTAATTGGAAATCAAATGACGCAAAGAAGTTCCTGTATGGATTTCAACACAAGAGTTGCTAACGGAACAAGGAAGGGCGTATTCATGTAACAATGTGAAGGCCACGGTCACGATTCACGGAAAGAAACTTTTATTGTTAACCTTCCAACGCAATTAGTTTTGAAAGTATAATTTCCGTGGAGCAAAATGTGTGCAATGTGTCAGTTTGTTGGTAAAAACAAATAAACTGGAGGCGATTATGAAATATTTTCACACTTTCTCCTACGCAAATTGAATAATTACGTGATTACACAATATATGAAAGTTAACTTTCAGCAATCACGAATAAAAGAAGGCAAATATTCATCAGTCACTTATGTTGATCTTATTACAATAGAAAACTGAAATAAACAATAGTGGAACTTATTTGTAAAACATACCTTAAGAATGGTGATTATTCATATACAAGGATTAAGAAATTCTCAGAAATTTTCATTTTAAAAAATAATTTTTCAGACATTTATTTTATTTCCTATCACTTAAAAAAAATATTAGAAAAACATTAGAACAGCAATCGCATCTCTTGAGTTTTAACACTGCGCGATCCTTGTAGGGGAAGTATAGCCTTTTGGAGATGTGAAATCTGGGCAACAGCAATACAAGAAAAGCTAATACAGTAAACGTTCCAAATGTGAGTCTTCTGTACAATGATTATCGTGCGGGAGGGCGTAGGAGGAAGCAAAAATGAACTCCTACGGACGAAAGAAAAAAAGAATGATGTGGCGGCACATTCAGCAAAGAAGATGAAAAAAAAATGACATGGCTCATTTCTTGTTACCATTATCTTTCAAAACGCATTCCAGAAGATGCCAGTGATGATGGAAGGAATGCAGGAAGACGGAAAGTACAAGCCGGGGCAAATAAAAGTGGCCCCTTGATGAAAAGCAGCAGAACATTCGTGCGAGGATTGAGGGTATCTATCACACCACCACAATTTCGTTAATAACCTGCTGACCAGGGACCGAAAGTACAAAGAGATGAACGGCAGACACTTTCAACTATCTCATATAACGAGGTAAGTGTTCCTCGTGTTCTCCAACTATGGGCCGGTGCCACTATAGACACGAATCATGGAAAATCAATACAAATGATTCGCAGACGTGAATAAAATAGCGCGATATATAAATCTGCAAGGGAGGGGGGGGGGGGGCTGTCAGACAGAGACCCATCGTAAGTTCGATGGTTATGTAATGATAATGAAGGTACCCTTACCTAGTTGTAGTGAAGAGTAACGCGATCCTAAAGTTAAATACTGGGTAAAGCAACGTTTCATTATGCTAGTTTCCTCGCCTATTTCATCTATATATTTTGTGATTTAGAAAGGTTACTCCAAACAAAACAAACGTACTATTATTTAGATACTATATAAACTAGAATTTAATAACCGTTATTTCGCAATGCCCGCAGTGTTTCTGGAAAAAATATTATATATAAAATTTCATGCAGGCTTGTTATGTGCATCAGAATATTGCTTATTGTTTTATCTGATTTATTTCACTTACAGGAGCTTTTCTTTTACTACCTACTTATATGCATTGTACGCTTCACGCCACACCGAACAAATAAGCCTGAATTTCACATTTGCTTATATCAAAATTATTCGGAACATTATCTGCTCAAATGCTGTGAAGAACAAAGCAATTCACGAAATATTTCATTCCGCAGTCAGTTCTTGTCAACATTAAATATGTATGCGCACACACATTATTATATCTCTATCTTCGCTTTTCCATGGCAAACGCGCACGTAGGTGATTTGCTGATAAGCTCATTGGGGGCGTTGTAAACATGTTTATCCCGCATATAATTCCTTACAACGTGTACCATCATACCCCCATTAGGTACATACATGCATACATGAGGAAAATTTGTGGTACAAGAAGGAAAGTCTGTAAAAAAATCTTTTGGAGATGGACACATACATTATTTATTCAGAAATTGCATATGTATCCTGACACTGGGACATATCACACTGAAAAGTCTCACCCAATAAAGAAATATAACAACAGCGACCAGAACGGCCGACCCCCTTCGATTGCTTCTTGCAACATAGTTTGTGAAAAATGAGAAAAAGCATGTAACACAAAGTTTTATCTCTGTGTACGAAAATTTACCATTTGTCTGACTGGTGTGTAATGACCATAACAAATATATAATAAAAATAATATTAATAGTGACTTATGTTTGGACAGACAATATCTACAATGTATTGGAATTATACTTCTTTGCAATAATTACCTTGCATTACAATTTATCTCTTTACATATTTTTCTACAGATTCTCAGCAAACACTACCTACTTTGAGAAATTATTATCCATATTATATATCTACTTTCTTTGAAGCATTTTCTGGAGTGTACCTAACTCTTTGAGTGTTAATAGTAGTATTTTACGGAAGGTGCAGTTTTCATCTGTATCTTCGTTCTGCCATGGTACAAGACGACTTAGGAACGCTCGTACAGTCATAATTTGATACCAATAGTGATTTATAAAAATCAAGTGTGGTCAAACTTGCTTAATGTACGAACAACATAACATTTGATAAATCGGAAGTACTAGAGAGCTGCAAAACATGAATAATTATTGTGTTTTTCTGTAACAAGCAAATTTTGTTTTAGAATATTTCATAGGTATTTTAAAATGTGCGTACATACTAATATTAGTTCCTGTCTGTATTTTCAAAGGCTTATTGTTACAGGTTTCAAAGTGTCAAAGCACACAAGGCAAAATGTTGGCTGGTTTTACATACATTCAGTATTTAATTAACATGTTATTAAGCTACTGTAATGTCTAACAAAAACGAGGGAACTTAAATTTTATTAATAGAATTTATCTTCGTAAATATCTGATCAAAAAATTATAATTCCGTATTTCGATCAGATATCAGACAATCCAGTGGATTCTTAAACGTATATCGAATAGATAGTATTTATAAACCTTGACTTTTTACTTCTATTAATCTGCACCGTGTGCAAAATAATAGCTATCATATCTGCATAGGTTGTAAAAAAAAAAACGCACTTGACCATATCTGGTATAAACATTGCCCAAGAAGATTGTTTGCGCAATTCGCTACAGACGCATCAATATGTAAATTTTAGGGGAACGTTCACGTAAATCTCTCATTGAGACAATGCCGATATATCCAACGTGAGAAACAACTTTCTCCTCTTGACAGCGAATGTTCCTTTGCGTTTCTACAACACTACCGCTTCCGTTTTCAGTCGACGGTCGAACAAAGGATACTGCAGAGTTCACACACTGCTGACTTCGGCTTACTTTCTTGGCGAGTTAGGCCTACTTTGTTTTGAAGATTGGCGCTGCTTGGGCAAATTCTTCGTGAATAAGGCAAACTTTCAAACTGAATGTCATTCAAGCTCTCAGTTAATTTCGTACGTTATAATTTTAGATCGAATTACTAATTTCCGAGAAGATGCCATGCAAAGAGTCGGATGTTGTATAGTCATCCGTAATATAAATAGGACACGTATATCCTGAAACACTAGCTTCCCTCCAACTACTCTACAACATCTGCCATCGTCGTAGTTAGGCAACACACAGCACACTGCAGAGACAGATATATTGAGATTTAAGTGTCCAATTTTCATTGCAGGTGACTGTATACTGGGTGGTTTTCTGGTAGTTACATTCTATTCACTTGCTCTCCATTGCTCAGATTTCCAATTATTTCACACACACACGTGCCAGTTCTGACGACACAATGAGAAATGCAAGGAAGAAATGTTTCCCGAGAGCGATGATAGATGGCAGCACGCCATATAAAGAAGAGCAGAGTTCATTGTAGAAACTAGGAGCGGAGAGGAGCGATTATATATATTATAGTAAATGAAAAATATATAAAGGAAGAGTATAAAAATTACAGAAGGACTGAATAAAATGTTGTATATACCAAATTAAGATAATTAAGAACATGCTCATATATGAATCAATTAGGAAAGTTAATAAGTGAGCAAATGAATTCAGAAATGTATCTACCTCTCTTTTTGATTCTCTGACGAAGAGAATATCGTCAGCTTTTGTATTTGTCCGTCCCTCGGTGGCGCTGTGTCCAAATTAGACGCCCCGAAGCACTTACGGTTGCGCTTCTTATTAGACGCACTGGGCCATAGGCAGCGCTTTGCTGTTAGCGATCCTGGGCTATTCCCCTTTGGTCGTTACATAGGAGGTGGCGCTATTGTCAGTTAAGTCGACCATACTCTTTCTATAAGTATAGCTTGTATAGTTTGCCAAAGAAGCGGGGAAAGCGAGCGCATATATATAATAAATAAGATTACGCTTTAAAAAGAAAGACAATAAATTAGAAGAAGGAAAAGAAGAAGAAGCCTTTTCCTAAAATAGAAGGAAGAAAAGAAGAAGAAGCCTATACTATAATCAAAGAAGAAAAGAAGAAACCTTTTCCATAATCAAAGAAGAAGAAGAAGCCTATTCTATAACCAAAAAAGAAAAGAAGAAGAAGCCTTTTCCATAATCAAAGAAGAAGAAGCCTTTTTCCAAAAATAGAAAGAAGAAAAGAAAATGAAGCCTTTTCCCAGAAATTACGAGAAGAAAGAAGATTTCGTTTCAAGAAGAATATAACCGACGTAAATTTGGAATCAGCATATATATATACAAGTTTCGCTATATATTTTCTCTGTATTTTGTATAGTTCTCAGAATATAGATCCGCATTTAACTATATCCTCTTGGCTATAAAACTCTTTCTTATTTGGAATTCTCGAATAAAGAACCTATCCCCTGAGATTAAGATATATCTGTAGCCGTGGTAAATAACATTTTAAGAAGTGCACTAGAGGGATGTTGCAGAGAGTGAGAGAGAGAGAGTGAGAGAGTGTGTGAGAGGTGTCCAAATCAAGTCTTATATGTAAAAAAAGGTAAAGTGTTCCCCTGTGCTTAGAACCACGCCCCACACTTTCTTGATTCGGTCGTGAGTGGGGGTGATGTGATCAGCACCACGCTCCTGACCGCCTTTACCCCCCAGGGTTTCCCCCAGGTACCCATGTTATTCAACGCTGGGTGGGCGCCGGAGCCGCTTTCAACGTTAGAAAAGTTCCCGGATTTGAACCGGCCGAGGATCGAACCCGGGACCTTTAGCATGGTAGTCAGAGGCGTTACCGACTGAGCCACCGCGGCCACCAGTCTTATATGTAGTAAAGAGTATAATTAATAACTAAAAAGAGATCAATCTATCCAATAATAGTAATAAACTGAGTAAATTGATTATTTTTACATGCACTGGTAAAAAGATGATATAATAATAGAGATATAACAGCACGTATCCATTATGCACACGTAGGTTATTATACACGTAGCTACGTAATCCTAGTTAAGATCACAAAGAAAGCATAAAAAAAGAGTTGTTCTTTGAAATAAATTGCCAAAAAATGTTTTCAATGGATAATTTATTATTAAAACCAAAAAGGTTGTTAGGTCCAGCTGATGACAAGTCCCTTATTATCTTTATGTGTATTACCTGTATTATTAGTAGCGGCACGCATAAATTTTTGCAGGCAAGGTCAACGTAAATAACTGTATAAACGCAATCTAATCTTTTCCATTCCTTCTTTTCCTTCTTCCTATCGTTACTCTACAGGTAGGAATGCACAACATGAAATAAGCGGATTAAACAGGAAAGAGTGAATTCAGCAGCGTTAAAAATATTGAAAATGTAATCTTTCAAATGAAGCAAAGACAAAAATATTATTATTTAAAAAAAATATCAATTAGGAGAACAGGAAACTATATTTCGATTGGTCTTCATGGAAGCTAATAATACTATTAGTAATACAAAGAACAATATCAAGAAAATTGTTTCATGACGACTTTCCGAAGGTAACGGCAAGTAGCATACACAATCAATTTATAAAATAAATTCATGGTGTATGCTATAAATACGTGTACCAGGCAAAACAATCCGGTAGTGTTCAGAAAATTTTAACCAAACTCCATTAAACGAAAATTGTTTTCAAGAACAGACTGCTTAATCCATATTTAACCAGTGCTTGAAATGGGAGTTGTATGATGGGGGATGTTTGCATTTACTAGAGTCTTGCGGCCAATTTGAATATATCTCAACTCGAGCATTGGTAACGAAATGTTGGATTATTCAATGTAAAGTGTGTTGTCATTCCAATGATAGAACGTAGTTACGTGTTTTGTTTTTCTTTGGAATCAATACTGAGATAAAGGAGAATATTCTTCTTTGCCTCAATACTCTCTAGCCTATCTATGATAAGATGACATTCATTTCAGTACTTTAATTCTGAGCATGTGGTAAAACTATTAAAATCGAGGTTACGAAATGTTTGAAATGAACTTTTAAAAATATATATCTATCTTTACTTCTTTGGGGGGAAAGGTCAAGGTTATACATAACTTACCAGGGATGCGGATAATTTCTGAAGCACCAAATAACCTCCAGAACTGAAATGTGGCTAAAATCGCGTCGGTTAGTCTCTGTCTCCGTACGCAAGTATTGCATGTGTTCGAGGTGTACACAATGATCTCGTATTAAGTTTGTTTTATTTCTTTGTATTTCAGATTCTACGTCGATCTTCTACTTCTTGGGTTAATCGTGACGACGTTTGTTTAGAAAAGGTATAACATCTCAATTTTCCAATAGAACTGTAGTACAGCAAGCAAAAAATAACAGTCTTTAATAAAACCAATGTGGTGGAGGGGGCTTCCTTTCTCAAACAAGTAGAAAAGCGAATTTAAATACGATTTACCATTGCTTGTGATAAAAGGAAAGGCTGAGTAAGGATCTCATCAAATGTAACCTAAGGTCAAAGCTAAAAACCTGGCTGTGGTTCCAGGTGATATGCCTCGTTAGCCTAATAGAAGTAAATTTCCAGTATGTATTGTGATTGATTTGTTTTAAGTCCACTTTATGCACGGATATGCAAATCGGGACTGGACTTACAGTATAAAGTGGGATCCGAACAACTATGTGCCTCCACCGGGTATCGAACCAAGGACCCCTTCATTACAAGGGGGCGACGCTACCACTGCGCCATCAAGGAGGCCAGTATGCATTGCGAGAAAGACAACTTTTTATTTGAGCTTTTTCCTAAAAACAAATAGCGCCTTATACCATAGTTATTTATTTCACAAAGAAGATCATGAAAATGATGTTAGCAATGCTGACTACTCCTCTAGGTCCTAACAACACATGATAATTGATTTGTCTTCAGAATCTCGCACAATAGCTTCTGTGAATGCAGCACTTGCGCCTATGTTAGTGTTGTTTTTTTTTCTGAGAAAATCCTTCTCTCATAATGAAAAAACAACGAGAGGAAGTTACATCCACCATTCAGACAATGCAATAGCTCCAAAGACCCATGAAGGCAACAAGCCTCTTATCTCTTCCTCCACGGAATCTCATAACGTCGCAGACAACTTTCACTATACCGGCCTGTCTTGTATTACACGAAATTGCTGGAGCATGACACGCAGTTGTGTCACGGTTCTAAGATCTGTTTGCATGCTGTCTCGCTTATATATCATAAGGAAGCGTTGAAAATTGAAGCTGGAGAGAATTGTGTCGGCGAGCATAACCACTGTATCCATTAGCACTAAAATAATTTGTTCGGCGTTTTGTGGATGGAGAATTGTAAAGGAATGATGTGCAGTCCTTGTACGGTTGAGGCTCATATTCTTTCTCCTGCGTAGGTATTTTCCTGTCGCGTTTCAAGTGTACATCATGATATTATCTAGCTCTAGATTCGTAGCGATTACGAAAATGAACGAGCAATTCATTAAACATCCGTCAGAATCAGTGTGACGAACTGCTCAGCGTGCGTGTTCAAGTCACGGAAGTTCATGCTGTGTTTCTCTCCCATAACCCATTTCATCTCTGTCGCGATTAACCCAAAATATACAAAAGCGACGCAAAGCAATCAAAATATAAACAGAAAAGGATGAAACACCCATGTTATTTCTTTGAATCTGAATCCAAAACACAATATTTACGCCAAAAGCTACACCACGGACATTAGACGCTAATCCTTATTTTTTTCCCTTACTTTTAATAATCTACGTGCCTAAACAATAAGATGGCCTAATCTTCGAGAAAATAAACAACTTAAGTACATTTGAATTTATCCAGAATGTTTAATATGAAAGTTCTACTTTTTTTATGAAAGTTCTACTTTTTTTTATGAAAGTACTACTTTTTTTAAGGACTGGTGCATAAATGAATGATCAAAATAGTCAAATTGAACTTTAAATTTATTTTATAAACAGTAAACATGGTGTAGCAGATATTGTAGAAGACTGGTGTTAAGGATGTAGCTGTAGATAGACAGGCCAGTGATAGCGATATCAGCTTTAACACGTCCGTGCGGATCGAACACCGAGTGGTGACTAAGTCTTGTACAAAGACTTGGTCTGTTTCATGTTCCTCTTGTAGCTGGTAATCAATAGACACAATTACACAAATAAAAACAAGACAAACTGATTTCTGATTAGCAACATGCCCTCAAAACATCAAGTTTGTTTTCCTCCCTTACAAAATTCCTTCCACGTTATCAAATAGGAAATGCAATTTTGTATCTAAAACTCAGTCATGAAATTTTTAAATGCATACATGTTGGTAACTAAGCTTGTAAAACAACCTGTATTACATTGGATAGGTTATATTTTTATTATATTGTAGCAGTAGCGTAACTAACACACTCTGCGCACCCCCGCAAATTTCAGTTGTGCGCCCCTACTGGTTTTATTTTTTTAAAAAAGCTTTCTTTTCTACAATATTAATTCACGCCCACATTTATTTTAGGTACATAAAAATGCATACATGTAATTTGAATCAGTGAAAAACTGGTACTAAAGGTTAATACAACAAAAATAGTACACTATAATTATATAAGAAAATACACTTACTATAAAATTACGATAATTCCAAATGCCCATTATCAGTCATCTGCGTTTTTTTGAGGGAAACAAATTCTTGTGCTACTTTGGTCAGGTTCAGTTTTCGAGCCCGATCGCTTTGGTGCTTCTCAAGTAATTTTTGATCAATTTTAGCTTGGAAAACGACCTTTCGGCTGATGACGTCACAGTTTGGGTCAAATACAGCATATAAGCAGTGATACGTCAGGAATGCTACTAGTCAGAATTTTATTTTCTATCAAGAGGAATTCTGCAACTTCGCTGACGTTCGACATGTTTCTTCTCTTGATTTCAGTTAACACTAGCTACATTCCGAAAACAATTTCTGTAGCTATAGAGAAATATACATCTTCTTGATATATCTCCCAGAAATTAGTAGTGAATTCCAGCAACTGTCTGTCGTTGTTAGGGCGGAGGGGCTTAAAAATGTGAAGCAATTCAATGGGTCGAGAAAGCAAACATCTCTCTCAGTTCGTCGAAAAAGTTTTTAAATTTTCCTTTCAGTTTAGTAGAAATTGAAGTTTCTATTTGCCACCTTCTGGCCATTTCATTAGATTCATTTTATAACACCTCAAAATTATTCCGAAGCTCATTAAGACCACATACAGACTTTTCTAGAAGGCTGCATGCCTCATCAAAGAATATGCTGGGATTTTGTGAAGTTTTGGAAACAACATTTACACGTTCCAAGATTTACTTTCGAGTACAAGCATTAACACGAAGTCGAATGAAGACAATTTTCTTTCGTTAATCACATGCTTCGACTACTTCTGCATTTTCCTTTGAAGTTACGATGATTTTTGACAAGCAGTTTAAGATTGAATGGAAATTGAGTTGAATTGTCAACAAGGAATCAAATCTGGACGACCATCTAATAGGGCATAGTCTCTTACTTGCCTGTCGTCTACTCTTCGGCGACGTAATCAATGGCTTGAACTATTCAGCTAATGAAGGTTTTCTTCTAATCTCGTAATTCACTTTCTAGTTTTCTAGTGATTAATATTTTCTGTTTGTAGTTGTAGGGGCATAAAAATATTATATGTTTGGTTGAAAATATATTTTAACGCCAAGAGGAAAACTTAGAGTAAAAGGGATGTTCGCCATGCTGGGAGTTTCGCCGTACTTGTGGTTTTTGTAATCGTAGATAGAAACTATAGGTTGGAAACACTCACTGATGCCTGTAAAAAATCAAGTAACATGTGCCTTGTTTCCACTGAAAACTGCAGTGTGGTGAGCGAACTAGCAAGCAAGCAGTACAGTTTGGAATGTGCAGTTGCGTCTATACAGAAGACACAGAAAGGTGCGGAATTTCAATACTACGTTGGAAATTGTCATTTCGTGGCAGATAAGAATTATTTTTCTTCCTTTTAATTATTGATATCGTAACCTCAAACTGTAAGAATGTTGTGAAGATTTGCTTTGGAAAGCGTGCATGTACCGTACAAGTAAACATAAGTTGTTTTCTTTCAACTATGCATTTGCTGGTAAATTCGCCAGAGTAACAGAAAATGTGTCGAATTTCCCTTCTTACAGGCGATCTTTCGCACACAACTTGTTCATAATGCATATGAACATTTACGCCTATGTTTCTTAAACATGTTTGTATTTATAATTTTAAGCAGTTTTGTATTGTCATTTGTAGGTCTTTTACACTTTGTTGTCTGACTTATTGGCAACAACTTGGTATTTCATACACTTAAACTGACGATAAAATGATAAGTAAGTTATATGGCGAATTTCCCAGCATGTGGCGGGAATTTCGCCACTTTCTCTCATTTTAGTATTTTTAATATTACGTCATAAGTAAAAGTAACAGTATTTATGTTATATTCGTCATAATTCACAATTACTACTTTTTGTATCGTATAAATTTTGTCCTGCCCCAATTCGTTTACAAGAAAAAAAATAAAAGCATTTTGGTGGCGAACTTCCCCTCCTTTACCCTATGTTTATTATCGGTCTTTCTTAATTTATTATTTTTACTGCGACCCCTAAGCTCGTGCGCCCCCCTCCCCGCGGTACGAGGGAATTGCGGGGGTGCTATATACGCCCCTGTATTGTAGTCAGAAATGTTTGTATTGTTGACATCTACGCAAAAGAGTTACTCGACTAGAACTCTGGAAATATAGATATATTCATTTGACTGTCATTCAATAGATTTAAAGATTCCGTCAATTTATATGCGCATGGGGTGTGCAAATATTGTACAGTTGCTGCATAAATAATACCAAACTGCACATTGCTTTTCCATTATCTTTTCTATTACATCCTTACGTGTTCTCCAAGGGTGGAATCATAACAGATGCTGGCGCAGATGTAGTTAACTGCTCCATTTGACGATTTATTTCGATTCTTGAACCATGTTGCGTTGAACAATTGGCTTGGTAATATTTATAAATCTTGCTCTACTTAGTATTCCTGTTAATATCGTTAATGTTAAGTGATTTATAGAAAATGGTCAACCTAAATATCTTTCCTGAACCTCTCTCTCTCGTTCTAAACAAAGAAAATAAAAATGGACGAAAAATCGATGAAACGATCACAAAAAAGCATCCACACTATACAAGTACACGTAATTCGAGCTCAGGACCTTTGGATGGTTGCTCATCACGCTCATCTGTATACTTCAAGAACATTACGTAATATTTACGTAATATTATAGTGGGTGGGTTCAGGTTAGACACACCCAGATTAGCGAATGACAGAGATTGAGAGCGGCTACGCCCTGACTCCTGCTAAGAAGAACTATGTTCAACATACGAGTATTGCAATGCCTTACAATATGGACACACTGCAAGACAGCGATTCACACTTTAACGGCAACATGAAACCTTAAAAAAAAATCAACGTTTTTGTTTAAAAAAAGTCACACAACGATCAAGACAAGATTAAAAGAAGACATTGAAATCTGTATAATATACTTTTATCTACACAAAAAGTGGGACTGAACTGTTAAACATAACTGTAACCTCAATTTCCAACACAATGGGATCCATCTGCGGTGGGTGTCGAGTGATGCTGGAGTAAACGTTAAGAACTCCTCGTATTCCGCGGAGTGTGACGTCTTATTGTTCCACACACAGAACAATGCGTTAACATCCCTTCATCAATTCTTCTGTTGGACAAGTATGAAATATGCAACTTCCTTTGCTGTCACGTCTAGCCCAGTGGATTAGTCATTTTCGTTCTGAACAAACCGTGCGGAAACGAATCTGGGTGGAGTTCAGATCAAAGTTTGTTAAGTTGCTGAGAAAATAGCGTATAGCTTTGTATTTGGGTTATTTTACGTCCCTTAGGTTCATCTCAATGAAAAATCAAAGTGCACTAATGACAAATTTAGCACAGAAATGACCATACAAATCAGGTTTCTTGAAACCATGCCGTGTGGCGGCGATAACGTCTTTTCCAAGACTTAACATTTTAATATTTAATGTCATGTCGGGATACTATAATCAAAGCTTCACATATCCACGGACCAGAAAAGTGATATGTAAAAATTATTAAAATGTAGGTAAATGGAATGCTTTTACTTACAAAAAAATCAATTTTGACATACGTACTGTGTATGGATTTCACCAAATTTCAAGAGGATGGCAACACTGGAGTATGCAAATAAAATTATACTAATTTCAGAGTGTGTTCAAGTTTCTTTTGTTAAAACGAATGTCCCAGATTGCTAATAAAATGGGCTTCACATGTTAACGTCCCTAAAATTATAGTTACTAAAAGAACTTTGTATGCACCGTGAGATTCATCTACGTTTTTAATTAATCTGCAAAGTTGACAAATAATCTATATGCATGGAATAATGTAAAAACAGGGTGGGGGAAAGCTCAATTGTTCCTCATACTGCCTTGGATGCAATATATGATCAAAACACTTCATAATGAGGCTAAGAACGATTAATCGGTTCTCTAAGAAAAGATAAAGGGAAAAAAAATACAAATTGGGAGTTACCTTTTGTGTATACAAGATACTCAGTTATTTTTACAAAACAGGGAACGAGAGTCAAATAATTTTATGGGGCTCTAATAGACAATGAATTTTGCAACCAAAAGAGAATGAAACATTTTAAAGTGTAGTTTGAGGCTTTTGTCTGGGATAGGGAGGAATGGGACTAAATCGACTTTGTCGTAATAACTGTCTCCACAGATAAGTTAATGTGTAATTTCTATTTGTTCCACAGCAGTATGTTTTATACAGTGCGAGAAGAAAGACATGCATGGGAACTTTCAGTATCAATCGCACTAATACAATTGTTTGCAACGCCATCTTTCCACAGAAAAATACACGATGGGAATAAGGTAAGTCGGATTTACATAAAATTGTCAATGTGTAAGCAACACTTTCCCACATTTCTTATGCGAAAGTCATTCGTCCTACTATAACCAACACATGCTGGAGGAAGAAACACGCACTGTAAACAGCTTTCGATTTCAACATTCTGTAAATTTTCTTCCACGTTTGCAACTGAATAAATCTAGAAAAAAAATCTCGTCAGCAGGTTTGATCCTGTCCCAGAAAACATAGGAAGGTTATGTCGACTTAGTGTCAACGACACGCCAAACTACAAGTAGAATTACGAAAATCATTAAGTCGAACTGATGATTCGGCAAACATGAATTTGTATATTGTATTTTCAATGACTTCAGCCTAGCTGCAGAAATCCATTCTGCACATGAACCAACAGAATGCTTGTTGAGCAATTACGATAATTAGAATGGAATGCAAAGTACGGAAAGTTTCTGTTGCTTAGACAGAACCTGGAAAAGGTTTGGAGATTAGCAATCTGTCATAATTAGGGCAACCGAGGAGGCACTTGAAAACAATTGTAGCCAAACAACTTAAGTTAATTGCAAGGCTCTGGCTCTGTTGCTGCGCCACGGGTTTCGTTTTAAGGGTGCGGTCTAAGGCGCTGTGCTTTGGGTTCCGACTGCGGGATGGCATAGGTTCGAGTCCGCCTGGGTTCAGCCTCTGGGTTCTCGGTCTGTCTATAGGATCGGTGGCAAACCACCATTGTGAGGAAATTGGGGAGCTACGAGCGAGTAGCGTAACCCGGTCACGGATATCTCGTATAACGGCTGGGGGGTTCGACGTGCTGATCCCACGTCACCCCATTACTGGCTGAATATCTCCACGGATACTGGCAGTCGGGAGATAGGCCAAGGCCCTTACGGGCTGTAGTGTAATGGTATTATTATTATTTTAATAAGTTTTTTTTTGCCCTGCATATTTTTTCCTTTAAAGGGCGTTTTCCAAAACTATTTTGGGATACAGTAGTAATGCTAACATACACTTCAATTTTTAAAATGTTTATTTTTTTTTTTAATATACTCGCTATAAATTCATCCTGTACGTCAACATTACACCTTAAAAATGAACTAACGCAAGTTGTAGCAGCTGAAAAACAGCAGAAAAGCGTCAGTCAACCATAAATGCCCACGGGTTGGTACATTCCAGCGAGTAATTTGCATACGATCACGAAACACCAATGGGTCCGAGAAGGAAATGAGCATTTTTGTTCTGCAGTATGTCCATATTAGTTGATATAATGATCACAAGGATAATACAGTTTATGGTCTTCACTTATTCATCTCAAACTTTTTATTTGTTGTTCTGCTCGAAGACTAGCTACTTGGAAGGCACCGAAAGCTCAAAAATGTGGTGAAAAGTTCTAGTTACATTCGGCATAAGTTTATTCAGAACTTTGTACCTGGGTGTAAGAAGATTGCAAATAAAAAAAAATAATAGCAACCATATTACCATTAACTTAGGCTCACGTGCAAAATCGTACGTTGGAAGGAGATGGCGTAAAAATAAGGAGTGTGTTCGTTGCAGCACGGATTTCAGGCAAAAAACAGATTAACGCAGAAATTATAACTCTCATTCTCAACGACACGGTATAAAACAGCAGTTCAAAAGCAAGTGGTGTACCAATTGATCTCAAAATTTCGGTTCAAGGATATGACTAAATAGACACATGAGCAAAGATAACATTTTACAGTCTGTCTGCTTGCTAGTCGACATGAAGCAATCAAGAGGAATGTAATGAGAATTCAGTGCTTTTCTGGATTACAATTTAGAGTGGCGAAGAATAATGGTTCGTTACAACGTAGACAAAATTCTGTTTCAACCCAATTAACACCTCCAGAAATATCCCAGCGGAGGCTTGGTAGGTTGAGATTTATTACTTAAAAGGGTCTTCTCATTCGTCCGTCGTGACGATGCATCAAATCAGGCTTATGTAACTGCAAAGTGGTTGCTTTACTTCCTCTTAATGGAACTGAGAATCAACATGAAACCAGCTTGAGAATCGGAAGACACAGGCCCAACCACGAATTTTTGTCGGGATACCAGAAAAATCGTGGCAATAATAATAATATTATTAGTGGTGGTGGTGGTAGTAGTAGTTGTAGTAGTATCAAAGACGTTATCATCCTCGTAAATCACGCAAAATGAGTATAGAAGTCTGTGGTAAAGCACTTGTATTGGAACAAACTATTTGAAATATGTTTTCAACACGTTCAATTTCACTTTCACATTGAAACAATTTTTGAAAGACAGAAAATGCATGACGAATATAATTTTCTTCGTACATATGATATGCATAACTTTCATGTACAATATATGTCTTACACATATGCAACATGGAGCGACGTAAAATACGAAAATACATATGCTATGCAACATGTTAAAACTAAATTGTGTACGTATTCAAAGTATCTAATTCTATATACGTTTGTATGTAACATTATTTAAATAAATTACATGATAAATTCATTCGCCTCATAACAAACCCCCGGCGGAGGCACATAGTGGTTCAGATCACACTTTAAACTTTAGGTCCAGTCCCGATTAGCCTTACTGTGCATAAAGTGGACTTAAAACACAAACTCATGACAAACCAACAACAAAAATAATATAAATTTTCTCTCAAATGTGTGCGCTCCTTTCTCTCCAAACAATTGTTCATGCATTTGAGACAAAACGGTTTAGCAGCAACAGTCTTAAGTACATAATTGCTCTTACTCCTCTCTCTGGTAATTTACAATACATTGCAGAAAAGAATGAGATTGCGAGCGAGACCAGCAAGAAAATTTTTAGATCAAAGCTTTTGAAAACTGAAAACAATATTGATTTCACTGGGCGCCATGACATTCTCTTTTACAATTTTTTTCATTCAGATCGTTCGGGCTTCTAGGACCGACTTCCGCTTAGCTAAGGATCTGAACTTGACGAGACTGTAAGGAAAGCAGACATTGCGAGCAAAGCGAGCAAGAAAATTTCACGTAATTTATTTTTATTTGCACAAAATTTGAAATAGGAGGGGGCCCCTTAGAGGTGCCCTTGGTCGCCTGGGAGACAAAATGCAAGAAATATGTGAAAATTAATTTCATATTGAGTATCCTTTTGTCCTGCTACTCTTAGATTCCGATAATCTTGCTTTTTCCTACGTCAATTTTTGCCCCCCCCCCTTTGAATTGACTTCCGTCCAAGGTTGGGGGGGGGGGGCTGTGGTTGCTCCACTGTTAGAAGAATGAAAAACTAAATATGCTGACCAAGGCAGTAATTTATTTTATTAAAAACATAAACTAACGTAACGTTTCAACCTTCTAGCAAGGTCTTCTTCAGACTCTGTATCAAGCACTACAAAAGTAACCAGATACGACAAGAAGGGTAATATATATACACAAACATTACTCCTTCCAGACTATTTAGAAAGTTGTTTGGAACTTTCTAGCAGATGACTTTCACTTTCCAACTTTACTTTCACCTAAAAGGCTAAACACAATTACTTCCATATAGAATGTGGTTGGACTTTTTAATCTCACGCTCTTTTCCCTTCATTTTTCTTCCTTCTCCTCTTTTCTTTTTCTCTTGTCCTTTCCACTCTTTCCAATGGGACAATAAATTATAGGAGAATGGGATAGTGAAACGGTAGTGAAGGCGCTGGAAACCATTTGGAATAACGGTTACAGTATAATGGGAGATAAAATAATGTTAATGAGTGAAGGACTAAATATAGGTTCCAGTCTAAGCCCAGCATTGGCTGAATTGGTTATGAATGAATGGGAAAAGAAAGTGATAGAAAAGGGAGGTGACAAAATGATTCTGTTTTGCAGATATGTGGACGACTGTTTTGGCATATGGAAGGGAACGAAGAGGCAGCTTGACATTTTTGCCAAAGAAATTCAAGATGAAGAAAGAGGGATATTATTGGAACTTGAAATAGAAGAAGACAAGTTAAGCTATCTAGATATATTGATGAAAAGGAAAAGAGGACAAGAAATTGAAACCGCTTGGCATCAGAAGAAGTGTGCAGCAGGGGTATTCTGCCACAAAAGAAGTGATGTAAGTGAGGTGACAAAAAGAAATTTTATAAAGAATATGGAGGACAGAATCAAGAAAATATGCATGAAAGAATGTGAAAAAGAAGGCAAAATAAATAGCCTATGGAAACAGCTGGAAAAGAATGGCTATGAGAAGCAGGATAGACTGGACATAAACAGAAGAAGTAAGAAAACGGGCAGGGGAGAATTGGAAGAGAAAGAAAAAGAGGAGAGAAGGTTTGGAATAAGGAGTATGGGGAAGACCACAGAAAAGATATGCAAAGTGCTTAGGAAAGCAGGAATTAAAACTTACAGGAAGGGAGGGAGAAGCATCTTAGGAATAGCGAGGAATGCTAACAAGAAAAAGGAAAACAGAGAAGAGGAAGAAGAAGGGATTATCTACGAAGTAAAATGTAAAGAATGTCAGAGTGTGTACATAGGAGAAACGAAAAAAAGGCTGAAAGACAGGTTGAAACAACATAGGGATGATGTACGACTTAAGAGAGAGAGAAATGCAATATTTAAACACACGAGAGAAACAGAACATGACATAGAGTGGGATGAGGCTAAGCAAATAGGAAGGGAGAAGAGAATGCTAGTGAGAAAATGGAAGGAAGCCAAGGAAATAGAGAAGAAAGGCGAAGAAGACACAATGAACTGGAATGGGGGACTGAAGTTAAACAAAGAATGGAAGAAGATGTTGGAAAGAGTGGAAAGGACAAGAGAAAAAGAGGAGAGGAGAAGGAAGAAAAATGAAGGGAAAAGAGCGTGATATTAAAAAGTCCAACCACATTCTATATGGAAGTAATTGTGTTTAGCCTTTTAGGTGAAAGTAAAGTTGGAAAGTGAAAGTCATCTGCTAGAAAGTTCCAAACAACTTTCTAAATAGTCTGGAGGGAGTAATGTTTGTGTATATATATTACCCTTCTTGTCGTATCTGGTTACTTTTGTACTTGATACAGAGTCTGAAGAAGACCTTGCTAGAAGATTGAAACGTTACGTTAGTTTATGTTTTTAATAAAATAAATTACTGCCTTGGTCAGCATATTTAGTTTTTCATAATCATGGAAACAAGGCTTAATGGAGTTATGTTAGAAGAAGTGATTAGGGATACAAGTGGTTACATAAACTGGCGATTTATTCAGTGTTGGGAACACTGGAAGTATAATATGTTGGGTATTTTGCAATCATAACTGCAGTTGCGTTACTACTTCTTGTTGAAATGAATGCTTTATTTACCAAAATGTAGTCGATATTCATCACAAGCATTGTCGGTTCTAGGTGGGGGTAACACGAGCACTCGCCCGTGGTCCCGCGCCTAAGTAATTGTTTGTGTACGGTTTATTGCGAATTAATGGGAAGCTTGTGCTTCCAATTAAACAATTAATCTGAATTTTTCCCGACTTCATGGTTTGTTTTGACACTTAAAAATATCCAAAATTACTGAAATTATATTCTAAAAAAAGAAATACACAAAAATTATGTTCAAATGTTTAAATTAAAAATAGTTCATATGCACTACCAGTTTAATCATGAAGTGAAAATATTTTTATATGAAAATTTAAATTCACTACAGCGTCAAAATTCAATCCAAGAAAACAAAGAGAATTATGATAGAGAATGTTATTTGTTTTGATTAAAAATTGCCACTTTGATAGGTAAAATAATAGTTTGATATTGAACAATCTAGTTTTGTAATTAAATATGATGAACGTCGAATGAGTGGCACTTCGGAAATGAAAACAATTGTTTAGAAACTTTCATTAGCCTCCCACGATTCTTGGTTTTAACAGGTAATAATACGAAATACATAAATGCTACGCCACTGGGCGTGTTCCTGTCCCCCTTCATCAATTTCATCTGCACACCATCCATTCTCAATGTCACGGTTATCCTAAAAAGGCAGAAAAGTGACAAAATACTTTTTTTCTGTAATACGAAATATAAAATATTAAGTTCACAAGTCTCCTATATTTTCTACATTTTCTTCAATTCAAACATTGCTCATCCCTTCCTTTCCCCCGAGAATTTGGAGTCTTCACTGCAGTCATACGGTGAGAGACTTGGCAGCCTGCATGCAATGCAATTTAGCATTCCAACTGCATCTTGTGACAATTTCCTGGCTCACAGCACTCCGTCTTCGGCGAAACTTTGCCGGGAGAAAAAGGAAAGAATCCTCACCTCTGTACGCGCGAGTATTCTTGAGGAAGGAAATAAAACAATGAACTCCATGTCACGATAACGGTTCATGGTCGGGGGCCGGGCCTCTCTTCCTCGCATTCCGTCATCTTTGTGGCAGCAGTCATGGCAGTGCGAGAGTCGCACTCGCTCATGCGAAATGCCAACAGCTGTTCGCGAAAATAAAAGAGAGTCGGTCTGGATTCACGTGACTCGCATGACCTTGCCTGGACATCATGTGCCCAAACAAGAAGACCCCGTTACTCTTCCGAGTAGCACAGAAACTCCCACGAGGTGTGTGGAAGGTGGATGACCTCCCGCATGTGCAGATCAAACAAAACCCCGCTCACGCAAAGACATTTCTCAGTACACGGAACTACGTAGAATGTGATGCCGGCAAAGGAAAAAAAAAAGAAAAGAAAAAATTTCGTTTCAAGGTACTTCCACGAAAAGGTAATAAAGGTAGCCGAACGTTCAATTTCGCGAATCCTTCATGATGAAGTGATGGTAAAAATATAACCATGGGTGACACGAACGTCAGGCCATTTGGTTAATATATCCCCCCTCCTCAATTGGAAATTTCAGTTCAGAAACGTGTAAAAAAAAAATTACATTCATAGTAGATAACAGAAATAAAGTTTAGTTAATTCGTATTCCAACAAAATAACCGGAGTATAGATACGTTACATCTAAAAACTAAAATATTGAGACCAAGTTTTCACACTCTACCAATAACTCCAAAGGATTAACTTTCCACGAGTTTTCAAAATTTCAAATTGAGACTTTCTTGCGGGGGCGGCGGGGAGGCACACAACGTAAAACTTGGTGACAAAGTTTCCCTAACTTTCAAAGATTTTTCTTGAACGATGAGTCTAAAAGATAATAAAATACAATAACTATGCATTTCAGTATATCGCTGTACGAAATTTAAAATATAAAGAAAAACAGTTGTGTCAGACATTCAGTCATCTGGTGAATCGAGCACAAGATATAATAATACAATGGCAATAGTTTATTATTATGTGTTTATAATAATTGTCATTATTAGGGAACGGATTTTAAGGTGCAGCACCTTTCCAAAAAATATAGCTGTTTTCATACCGATCGTTTGAGATATGTATTTTAAAAGATGAAATCAAGTAAAATGAACAGTTTGTTGCACCTTTTCGTGACATACAAACTTCAACAAAACTTATTATAACATTATATACAGAAGGCACAGATAAAGAGAGCATTGAATAAAGGAATTTTATCAGCACTTTTTTTTTTTTTTGCACCATTCTGAAAACATTTTCAGAACATTTTTTCCCCGTTTTTAGACCATAATTTTGCACCTTAAAATCCCTTCCCTAGTCATTAATAGTAATTCTACTATTCAAATTTTATGTCAACGGCCTGGCCGTCCCGACAAAAATAATTTATCCCCATCAGGGGTGTACGGATGGTTTGGGCTGGGAAAGGCCATGATCCTTCAGGGTAACTTCACATACTATACATTCATTTAATTTCACCGGCAATAATTTGTATTAATAGAAGTAAGCGAAATATAAAAATATGGATAGAAGCTCATTGCAAGAACTTCATACAAGCAGTACTTGGAGGGCGCAGCAGAAGAGTATTCCAAAACATTATAAAAGGTATAGTTCAGTGTAAATAAAGTACTCCGCTAAATCACAAAATAAAGGCACCGAATTTGGGATAGCAATATATTCGGTAACGCCGCCATTATGTTAAAACAGGATCGTCAGCTGTCAAGCTATTTGTAGTCAATACTCAATATCCATTGTTCTACAATGGTTATTGTGTACTGAATTCTACAGAATTCAATATTGCCACCAAAGGTTCCGGGTTAGAGTCCTGATCTGGGCATTCCTTTGAGAGCTTATATTCTTTTCCACAAAATATTGTTTTCAAGTTCACATTAGGTACTTGTAGGCTGATCAGGAGTTGACCTACAGTTTTAAATGGGGCATTCAGCGGGACCCTTTAATACAATTCAACAACGATACCACTTAACCATCGGAGAGGCGCGTTTCGTTCCGAGTCTCTCTTCATCAATTTCATCTAATTATAATTTCATCATCATCGTAACAATTGGTTTGAAGAGAAACAAAACAGACGTAAAATAAGAAAAATACAAAATCTAAAACTGAACAACCAATGCTATTCTGCATAAATCTAAATCCATTACTGAAACCTTTTCAATACACACGATTCTAACCGCGAAGCGATGTTATTCGGGGGGGGGGGGGGGGGGGAGAAGTATTTCCAAGTATAAACATACATCCGCATTAAATGCTAGACAAATTATGCCATATTTATGTCCATACTGCTGCACATTGTCCACTGTTACTTCCATTCTAATTAATAATATTCCCAAAGGGAGAAATTGTACTGCCCGTTGAAACGTTGTCCCCGGCTTCATTGGGGCATTAGTACTCGTTGCATAAACAAATCACAAATCAAATAACATAGTAATGGACAATTCGTCTATTACTGCATTTGCCGCCAGCTGACAAAATAAATTTTCATTTGTCAGAGGGATATATTTATAGAAAAAATTTTGCAAGTCTATACTTTTACAGTTTGGAGAAAACGAGCGTTTTTTTAAAAAAAAAATTATCTCCTATTGTTGTGCTTTGAAACTTAATAGCATGTATGATCATCCACACAACCACGTATCAAAAACCCCAAACGTAATGAATTCGGAAGCACAAATTTCATTTCGTACGCGGACCTCACTTGTGTTCCTGTCTATACACGTGCTGACATGACTCATTAAATTCTTTGGGGAGCGTTTCGCTGAATGCCCCAGACAAATATCTCACCTATACAAAATTTTCGGCAAAAAGGGAATTCCAGAAAATTTTACCTAGGTGGAACATCTGATATAATGCGCCTCTGGGCCATCTGGCGAAACGGGATTTGGGAAGGCAAGCTGCGCTGCAACCATAGCAAGGGACTGGTTCAATTGTTCGACATGAACGGTCCCAGCACGAACCTCGATAAGAGGTCTTACACGAGGCATACACCTCTGAACAAGAACAAAGGGCAATTTGCATCAGAAAGAAAAAAAGCGTTCCCAGACGCGTTTGAAATCTAAATTACGAGATAATGACCCTGCTTCGTGTCAAAAGTCGACCTACATTGACAACCAGGGGAACGCGCTTTGTGAAGCCGTCGAAAATGCACTAAGTATATCATTAATGACTGAAACGACTAGCTCGCCTGACCTTTACAAACATTCCTACGCATTAGGAAGCAAACATCCTAATTACGTCTGGAGACAATAGACTGGGAAATGCGTCAAAATAATCTCCTGTATGAAGATGCAACCCCTCGATAAACGAGCAGGCTGAGTAGTTTGTTGTTGATCTCGTCATCGAAGGTTCCGGGTTCCCGTTCCTGGTCTAGGAGTTCCCTTCATCAAATTATCACAACCTCATCGTCAAAAACAGAAGAAAAGCGTCTTAGAGAAAGAAAATTACAAATTTATGAGCACGCAGATGGCTATCCATGAGAGAAAGACCCCCCCCCTCCAAAAGATTCTCAAAATAATATCACGCAGTCAATCAGAGCTTTGCACGTTACTAAAATCCACAATCAATACACACACATTATACACAATACATGTGCGAGTGTGTGGAATTACGGCAGTTCGAGGTGAGTGTAAGAAACGCTTGTGCCTTACAAGGGATTCTAACCCAAGGTCCCTGCGCTCGCAGCGCTTATCACTATATAGATGTGGGCTGCTGTATGGTATAACGTCCGATTTTTTAAGGCTACATACGGAGATTCATTGTAGGATATGGGATGGTATGAACTACATAAGCGCTGCAGCATTTCGGCTATTAGGTCGGGTGACGGTTAGTTGCACCCCGAGAATACCTAAATGGGCGAGATGCACCACTAAACTCTTCGAACCAAGGAGTCAGTTGCACCGCTAAACCCTTCGAACCAAGGAGTACCCTTTCTCCGCTAATTTTCCCTTCACACTTTTCACAGGCTTAGGACTGTCGTGGCTAAAAGCTCATGGCATGTTTAAAATTTGCGGATGAGTTTCTTTTGTCCTTCTTTGAACTGTAGTAGGAAATAGCCTTTAAGAAATCAAATCATGTTAGTTCTATATTCTTATATTTCTGCTTCATTTTTTCCATATTTTCAATTCTCTGTTTCAGAAATTTACTATGTTTCTTTGTGACATTTGCACTATTTTTTTAAAGCATATAAATCAAGCTGGGTGTGCTTAATCACTTCAATAAAAGCATAAATATTTGGATTAGGTGCACTGAAATTGGAATTGAATTTCGCGTGAAACGATTCACAAACATTAGTTGTTCTTTCTCCGTCTACTTTATCTGAAGCCCATAGTATTGGTGGAAATTTGGCATCTTCCGAAATGTATGCATCTACCAAGTAATCGGTGTATTTTTCCAACTTTTCATCCTGAGGAATTTCCGACATGAAATCCTCTACAAAACAATCAGCAACATCCTCATGATTGAAATATAGCAGACCGAATGATCAACGTAGCCACTTACCAATATCAGAATCCTTATCTTTATAATCTTTTGCCAAACCTAGTTCCTGGATTTTTCTCCACCATGACTCAGATGTATTTAAACGACATCCTATGATGTTGCTTGTAGGCCAGATCTTCTTAATTGCTGAATAAATGCCAATTTCAAAATCAGCGACAATAGTCTTCGGCTCGAATTTCAATTTTATTTCTTCACAACGCTTTGACAGCAACAAACATATCTACGTAAATGCAGGCACTTTTGTTTGACAAAAGAAAGTGAGCAAGTGGTATGTAGTGACCATTTTCTTTGGCATGCAAGGAAAACATTGAACCGGTGCAACTCGCTTGTTTGGTCACGAGGAAGTCGGGTGCAATTTGATTGACATGTTATGCTAGCGGTGCAATCGACCCTTGTGCATTAGGTCAATTGCCCAAGTACCAAATAACTTTCCTATGAAACTAGTGACACAAACATGAATCACTTGTCAAAAACTAGAGAGATGTTTCATTTAGTCTCCAAGGGTATGTTTAATGTCAAATTTCAGAATAAAAATTCAATTTTATTTATTTATTATACATATGTAGAGATACGTTAAAGTGAGGGATAGAATGCATCTTGACAAGGGCAAATCCCTGGCACCTTGAGGAAACGCTGTCCAATTCTTGGGACCTCGTTAAGTGATGAAGTTCAGAATTTCGTTAATGAAAATATTCTCTCGGGCTATCGACCAGGTGAGTTGTGGAAAGGATTCCAAGCTTTCGAGAGCTAACGTCACTCAACTTCAGGGTAGAAATTCAAGACACTTCAATTTTATTACAATTCCAATAAGCAAAACGGTGGTATTTTAAATATATCGAGATAACCTGGTCTCCTAGCCAAAAACCAGTCCAGAATATAATGACCTGATAAGGGCAGTTAACAGTACCATATGCGTACTTCAGGGACTGCAGCAATCTCAACTCCCATCTTCCAATTACATTGGCGGCGCCTCTACGGAAAATCGCTGACATGCCAAGTGAAGGAATATCGAACACGGAAAAAAAAACTCTTCCCCCAAAGTAAGCATCGGGAAAGCATGCTTCGGCAAGCGTGCGTGATTTTGATGCCAATCGGAACTCTCTGCTTGCGATCTTCTCCTGACTTCCTGTGACAAGTGGATCGATGCCAAGACACGGTATGGGGTCGCCTACACGATCCCAAACATTTCGTCAGAGATTCATGGCTTCCCATGGGCTGGAAGAAACGACTACTTGAACGAAACACCAGGCATCGTACCGACACCGTACTACTCTTCCTCGTAGTGTTAGGTTTAGTTTCATTAGACTTAAAAGAATGGTTCTCAGACTAACACAAATGAGTTCCCCTGCTCGGAGACAGCAAAACCTAAATAAATGCGCTCCACTGCTCTGAGAGAGCATGGCGAATTTTCCGATGTACTTATAGACGATTAGCACACTTAAACCAAAAGCCCTTGCAGCAGGAGTCAACCTTTCCAAGCAAATTTCCAGCACGTTAACGTATTTATAGGGGTTAATTCAGCGTAAAAACATAATGTCTACACGGATGCCGCTAATACCGCAGAACGTGGATCCTTCATGACAAGGTCCCTATTTATTCTCTTGGGTTGCCGTTAAAGTCTAATATCGTCAACGCAGCGTGACACCCTCATGAATATTGCAAATGACCTTCTGATGACGCATCCACCATAATAAGGCAAAATTTTAAACAACTTGGGAGTTATATCGCCATGCAAAATAAGTTACTTCACAACAATCTTTTCTACATAGTGAAAAAAATGCTTGTTCTTTTTACATCTTCCAGGGAAAACATGATTCTCGATATTTAGTTCTTGTGGCTGGCATCCATTTCCCATTTTACCTCGTATATTTATACTGTTTTAAGCTCACCTCGACAATGGGCTGAATTATGATAATGAGACCAAAGAAAATAACTCTTACATTATCCTAGTGCAGTGGGATACGCTAATCGCTACAGCAAGGATGCCAGCTCGAACCTTCTCTTACTAACAAAGACATGCAGTGAAATTGTGGGTAACACGAAATTTAGGGCTTATTTACCGACGCGACACCACCTGAGGTCTGAATTATCCTGAGAGTTATGCAAATCACGGAAAATTGATTAAATCTGTTGTAAATATTTGAGAACAGTGGCGTAGCGGCCGCCCCCGCAATGCGCTCCTGAAATAATATATAATCGCAGATTTCCACAGATAGTGTCGCTTATAAAAAAATCGATTTACGAAAGGAAACACTTTGGTTCCCAGTAACATCTTATGACGACGTCTGCGATAATAAGCAGTGGCTGATTGTCTCAGCCGGAGGGGCCCGGGTAACTTGTCATTTGGGTCCCCTCCGAAATGTAGAATTATCTTACTTGCTCCGCAGATAGCAATCCATAGGAAAATATCCCTAATCTCATACCTTTATAGCTACGAAGTTTGTCGTAAACGTAGTGTAGTGTGTCAATTGTCTACAGTTATGAATCCAGCAGAAATATTCAGTTGCTCAACCAGTCGATGTCTTATTACTACACAATAAAGATCAAACTTGGTAATTCATGACGTTTTAAAGCTAATATTAGTGTCATACGGGATATTTAAAATGTAAATTCACACTAAATATTATCAAGGGGGCCCAAGTCATTTCATATTGATATAAAAGCTGAAATGAATTTCCCACATTATACACCTATTACGTTTTACTTCAAAGGGGCCCACAAACTCAGTAGAAGGTGGAGCCCAGGTGCAATTACCCCCTTGCCCTAAGAGTCATCCTTTACTCTGCCACGCAGGGTACACCGTATGTTAAAGGTGGCCATTATTTTGTGTAATTTTGTAAGTTCTTACTTTGTAAGTAGCTATTTAAATTTTGTGGACTAGCTAACTATTGTACGAGTACGTCCGTCCCACTCTGGCATCGTAATTTTTTTTGTCACTAAGGGGGCCCCCAATATTTTACTTGCAGGGGGGCCCCGGAGAACTGCGCTACGCCACTGTTTGAGAAGAAAAAGTGTACTCCTTTACACAGGAATAAATTTACGACTCTCATAACCATATAAATATGCTATTAGAAGTGAAATGTTAATTTTGTGTAATAAGTATAGTTTTTAAATCAAATTTGGGTTTTTATTCACCATTATAACGCCTAAATACCATCTTACATATGCCCAGTTTTTGAACTTCTATTCACCATAATTGTGGGGCTCTAGTTATTACTATCCTGACGTCAACCATCGTCTCCTACAACCGAGAGGCGTTAATCCGCCACTGTGTGTGGCAACATACTGCCCGGTATGAAGCACGTGAAAAACACCTCACCACTGCTAGTCAATCAATGCGAGTTAACTGCTGTGCGCAGGATTCTGTAATCCCTCTGACCTACAGGAGAATAGAAAGTATCCGCAACAATTATTAATAGAGGGCGCTATTGTGCGCAAAGCCTGCATTTTCCTTCAGTCAGGAAGAACGGCCGGTTCGGTTATTGCCCCGTAAAATCGAGTGTTTGCTTTGCGTGCGACAATGCTTCCCTGCAGCGAAGTTCGAGGAACGAGGAAGGCATTGAAGCAGGGACGGCGCCACACAAAACATTTAGCGGGTGGGCAAGAGGCATATATTGATAAATTGAGAAGGTGGGCAGGTACGAAAGTAGGCTTTGCATCATTTTTACGCAATCAGTCGGGAGGGGGGATGACTCAATTTTAGTTGTCAATAATCTTCAATGAAGGTTTACTTTCTGTTTTATAAGTGGGGGATCGCTCCTAGGTTTTCATTCAACCTATTTCCCTCCATGTCTCCTTTTCTATTATCTCTCCCTGTTTTGCTGTCTATCTCCTTGGGTATACTTTATCTTCCATCTCGCTCACACACATTCTTTCTATTAACACATCCTGCATTCCATTGTATACTCTTATTTTACGTCGCATTCTGTCTTTTTCGCTAATCGCGAGTGAGGATGAATGATGAAATCAACGAAGGGGCATCAGTATAAGAACATCCATTACCATATAAGACCGTCGGTGAAGAGAACGCGAGTCCAGCATTGATCGCGCTTTGCCATAGCAAAGGCTCTTGAAATACTACATTTCCGTATCACTTCAACTTTAATTTCTTTCTGTTCAAATTTAGTTCTTTACCTGAAGAGATAAGACAAATAGAAGCGATAGAAACGCGTGATATCGAAAGAAACTTCGAAATAGATTCCATTTAACAGGCGAAATTGTGTACGGGGCACCTTCCAATAACTAGGATGCGAAATAAAAAATAAAAATACCATTATCACCAGCATTCTTGGTCAGAAATTTTTGATTGTCCTATTCAGGTTAGTTGTGGCGAGAGAGAGGCACCTACTGTGACCAATTTCAGACATAAATAAATTGCTCTTTAAATCACTTGAAGTAACTTATTTTCAGAGCACAAGAAAATATTGGTGTTCCGTGCCCCGACGACGAGAGATTGAACAATATAAACCCTCAATTAGCTTCAAATGCCTCAAAATAGTTCAATTCAAGTTCCGATCGCGTTCCTTGGTTATACAATTAAACGTTGATATTGAAAGCATTGGGTATACGGGTGGGAAATAACCTTTTCCTAGGGGTCTGCAGGAAAAAGTAACAACAATTAAGAAATTATGGTAATACCAAATGTTTACTACGACAATTGTGGTTACAAAAACAAAATTAAAAGTTAGTTCACGACAAAGCACCTTGTCTCAAGGTAAATGCTAAAACCAAAGACCTTCTTCGGCGAAGTGGCATTGACTTCTTCAGCAGTTCTGAATGGCCGGGTGCATCACCGGACCTGAATGCAGCGGAGCATTTTGGGTCTATTCTGAAGGACGCAGTTGAGTCCTTGATGATAGTGGAACGCGGACCGGACCAATATTCCCGGCCAACAGTCCTTGCACATCTGGAACAAGTCCTCCGTGACATGGAATGGAATACGGACTGTTTGCGAATCTTCTGAGCTCTTACCCTGATCGTCTTCGTGCTGTGAGAGAAGCAAACGGCGGACATACTAACTTTTAATTTTGTTTTTGTAACCACAATTGTCGTAGTAAACATTTGGTATTACCATAATTTCTTAATTGTTGTTACTTTTTACTGTGGACCCCTAGCAAAAGGTTATTTCCCACCCTGTAGGTTTCATTTATACCCTCCCATAATTTCGAAGTTCAAAAGACAGAAATAAAGAACGTATGCCCACACCGATCAGAAACAACAAAAAATAAAAATGCACACGTTAAACAACTCACGTAATATGTACAGAATATAATAATTAACAGGTAGATAAAATATACGTATGACGTACTTTGTAATGTAAAATTAGTACACCAATGAAAAAAAGTTTTAACATCACAAATTTTCCTTATCTCTCCGACCTCTCCAATTTGTCAAGAAAATTGTATTAACAATGTATACTTTCATGACTGTCTTGTAAACTTTGTGATGGTGGTTTTAAATTACTTTGTAGCTGACTAGGTGTTATTTATGTAAATGCAACGGAAGATACATAAAATCTCCTTTTTGCATTCAACTCTTCGGGCTGAACTGCAGATCTTGTGCAAGAAAGTTCCAATAAGAAAGAAGCCCGTGCCTGACGTATAGCGTGCTTTGCTGAAAACGCGATAGAACGTACTCCTTGGATCGATATCAATCGTCACTCTGCCTTCAATAACGTATGACGTTAGTAACGAACTAGGACACGCTTTACGTTAAAGTATTATTTCACTAGGCTTTAAAAAAAACACTGAAACACGAGATTTTTCCGCAGAATAGAAAAGAAGGGAGGCAGAAATAACATACAGAGATATAATGACAAGTTGTGAAGTGCACCTATAATTTTATTACATGTTCCAATTATGTCTGAAGCTGAGCAAATTTGTTTCAGCATCCTGCAGCAGGGTTGCATACTTTAGAGGCGAAGGAGGGGAAGGGTTGACTTTCGCAGTCAACCTCTTTCCCCTCATATACAGCCTGGTGCCTGGACCCACAGTCAGTATAATTCTCGGGGTAGTTTATGTTCTCCGTTTTGCTCTTTACATTTTTGTTGTCTCCTCAATTTAATCTTCACATAAATAATAAATGTAACTGAAGAAGAGCAATGCAGTGATTGCAGATTTGTGAATAAGCACTTATTTGTGTATAAACTATCATACTGTCTACAATCATACCAGTAGGTACAGGGTCACCAGAGTTTCTATTACAATATATTTTAAGCTTCCCAATTACACTCATGATTAACATGTAATGTTAATTGGACATTATCTATTGTCTATTACTGTTAACTAATAAACACACACACACACTTTACTTTAACTATACTTACGAGGGTCACTATTTATATTTTGAGCCTTCGCAACACTGATTGAAGTTAGGCGCGATTTGACGTTTGCACGGAATCGTCTGGCATTATTGACCATAACGTACTTCAAATGTTTTGTCAATAGCTTCATTTGTGTTGTTTATGTTGCCTTGGAGATTGCACGACAACAAT
This sequence comes from Lepisma saccharinum, assembly GCF_977018435.1. Taxonomy (NCBI): domain Eukaryota; kingdom Metazoa; phylum Arthropoda; class Insecta; order Zygentoma; family Lepismatidae; genus Lepisma; species Lepisma saccharinum. The sequence goes on from NC_139229.1 coordinate 117,823,470, forward strand.
AAAATTGAATTAACTCGTGAACATTTTCGTGCGATGATTTTTTACGATTTTCGACGTGGATTATCAAGACAAGAGTGCATCGATCAACTTACTTCCACATTTGGCGATGAAGCCCCATCCTTTGCCACTGTGAAACGCTGGTATAACGAATTTAATCGTGGCCGCCATTCGCTCACCGACGAGATTCGCGAAGGTCGTCCAAAATCAGTTGTTGTTCAAGAAAACATTGATGCTGTGCAAAACCTAATACTGCAAGATCGTCATGTGACATACTGTGAGATTGAGGCAACCATAGGCATTAGTTCCACCAGCATATATAAAATATTACATGATCATTTAGCTGTGAGAAAGGTATGTTCTCGTTAGATCCCACACAATTTGACAAAAACTGAAAAAGACGCTCGCGTCAATTGATGCAAACAAATGCTCAATAAATACAAGCGTGGTGCTTCAAAAGACGTATATAAGATTGTAACAGGTGACGAATCATGGATATATGCATATGAGCCGGAACGTAAACAGCAGTCGACTGTATGGGTGTTTCAAGATGAACCCAATCCAACAAAAGTTGTTCGCGCTCGAAGCACATCGAAACAAATGGTCGCCTGTTTTTTTTCGGGAAAACTGGTCATGTGGCAACTGTGCCTTTAGAGGAACGTAGAACCATCAACTCTGAATGGTACACAACAATTTGTTTGCCAGAGGTCTTCGGTCAAATACGGAAAACAAACAAACGCCGTCGGATCATTCTTCATCAAGACAATGCCAGCTGTCACACATCTCGCCTAACAACCGACTTTATGAACAGTCAAAAAATCGAATTGATGGGTCATCCGCCGTACAGTCCTGATTTGGCACCTAATGACTTCTTCTTGTTCCCGAATGTCAAGAATAAATTGCGTGGACAACGATTTTCGTCGGCGGAAGACGCCGTTGAAGCGTTCAAAAAGCATATTATGGAGGTGTCTCAAGAAGATTGGAAAAACTGCTTTGACAAATGGTTCGAACGAATGCAAAAGTGTATTGACCATAAAGGAGAATACTTCGAAAAACAATAAAGCAGTTTTCAATGCCAAATTCCTGTTTTTTCATTGTTAGGCTCAAAATATAAATAGTGACCCTCGTATTCTAACACTGTTTCTCCAGTCTTCAGGTGAACAAATATCTTGTCACTGGTGGAGTCTTGAACCTACGACAGACCTATGATTTTACTACGCACACAGTGTGATATCCAACTACACCACAGCGGCCCGTTTATAATTATAGTTAAAAGCACTAGATGATTGATAATATTCCAATAACATTGCATGCTAATGTACACTCACATTCAGAGAATTATTACACTCATATTGGACCCAATTTTATGGTTTCTTCTGGGGATCAAATCTAATCTTGCGATAAAAATACTTATTACAATTCTACTGATTTCATGTTTAAAACAAAATCTAATATCCAGGACCTGTGACCATGAATTTTTAACATAATTTAGATCCGAGATTCCTGATGTAGACAAATCTGCTCATTTTAGTTTAAATTGTAGATATTTGTTAGTGGCAAAAATAATATCAGTGTCTAAATAAATTAAATACTGGTTCAAAAGGTAGTGAATACGTTTGATGTTCAGCATTAATATATATTAATATATTAATCCATCAAATGTTAGTTTGGAAGCACCCATTCCAAACTCCTCTGGCTTACGCAGAGGATTCTATAACAAGAGTTCCACTGACCAAATTATACACACACACACACATATATATATTAGGTTATCTGCACCCTGTTGGTATCAGCTGATGATTTTACCAATACATCTATCCCTCTATTACAATCCAGATTTAACATGCATCGTAAACTTCTATCTTTGCCTGCATGCACGAGAGGAATGTGATATCCTTTCCGGCTCCTCTTCCAGCTTTCAACCTGTCCTGTCTAGTGTCCCCCAGGGGAGTGTCTTAGGCAAACTTCTGTTCCTTCTTTACATGGATGATCTCCCAGACAGTGTCTCTTCTCTCCCCAGAAATGTACTTCTCTTTGACTGTAAACTCTTCAAAGAAATTTCATCTGAACGCGATTCACTAATCCTACAACAAGCTCTTACAGAACAACTTGTGTAGCGTCGCCAGTGGAAACTTTAATTGAACCCTCAGAAATGCTCCTAACTCACCATTTCCTTAAAAAGGAAGAAAGTGCTTTCTCTATGTACTCTCAAAAACAGTCCCATCAAAAAGGTTTCTTCTCAAAAAGATCTTGGTGTTATCATCGACGAGAAATTAAATTTCAATGAGCACATTACATATACTACTAAACGAGCCATGTGTCTCCTTGGTCTTCTATACAGGTTCCTTGAAATCCAAAACCAATCATCCATTAGCATATTTTTCAATCCCTTATCTTCCCCATTCTTGAATACTGTTCCCCCAACTGGACTATGGCTTCTAAAACTAATCTTTCCAGGATTGATTCTATCCTCAGCTTTTTCGTCACCATAGAATACCTTCTCTCTCAGACACCTACATAAAACAGATATGTCCATTTTGAATATCCAGTCACCACACACCAGTCACAAACTAGCAGACCTGAAATCTTTGCATAAAATCATCAATGGGAAAATTAAAACCGAATTCCTAGTCAACCAATTTCATCTACGAGTACACACACAGCCAAACCACAACGTAAAACTCTTTCGCATTCCCACTACAAGGCTGTCCCTTCTACAGCGGTCTCTCTACTATAGGCTCCCCCACTTATTAATAACCTCCCTGCAAATATTGATATTTTCTTGTCAGATAGCAGTTTCCGACAACTACTAAGAATATACGTGTAAGATTTATTTTTCTCTGCCATCCTGTATTGTCTTGTCCTACAGTTTCAGTATAAAATGGTCTTTCAGTACTATAGTATCTGGTCTTTCTATCTGAACCTTTAAGTAAATAAATAAATAGCCTATTTCAGTGTACATTTCTGCTCCAGAGTTGAAATTTTTTAAATATAAAAGCATAATTCTCTGCCCTGGTTACATGTAACAAATAGATATGTTAATGAATAATTTATGGAACATTTAGAATTTTACATCGGGTCTGTAGTATATTGGTATTGGTAAATTATATAGAAATGTTCATCAGTAGGTTAATTTACAGTGGATCTGTAATATATATATACACAGTGCTCGAAATATCTTCTTCAGAGCTAGCTCTGAAAATCAGGCACCAGGAAACCACCAACTAGCAATTGTGCATACTATAAGAAGCTGAGCCGGAATGGTTATCACATCGCGCTACGACGTCAGGGGTCCCAGGTTTGAATCCTGGCCTGGGCATGGGAGTTTGTGAGTGTCCATTCATCAATTTCATCATATCATCACTTATCTCCATCTTCACAAATTAGCCAAAAGTGGCACAAAAAGCGAAGTAAAATAAAGCAAATCAATCAATCTATAAGAAGCTGAGCATCACCATATTCAAAACATCGCTAAATCATGTGAGAAAGCGGGAAATGGGGGTTAGGGGACAAAGAGTAAGAAATTGTTACCGATTCTATGAAATGCTCACAACGTTAATAGAAAAACAACTTACGCTGTACTGCAATTTGAACTTAGAATCATCAAAATTTCATACATGAAACTTAAAAAAACAACAATATTACAGCAAAAGATCACAGTCGCCAGGCTGAATTTTTAGTCGCCATGGCCACCTGGCGAGCGGGATTTTTCGAGCCCTGTGTGTGTGTGTGTGTGTGTGTGTGTGCCCCCCCCCCACACACACACACGGGTTGGACCAAATAATATGAACACCCGATTAAATGAGCTCCATTTTCGGAGTTGTGTGCTGATTGCACAGGCACGCACCTTTTGTTTTCTCCGTGTCCTATGATCCCTCTGCTAGAGGTATGAGCCACCAGTAAGCCTGTGAACAGCTTAGTGTTGTGTTGCGCTACCATTATGTCTGACCTTACAGACTTCCAATGAGGGCAAATTGTTGGTGCATCCATAACAACAGTCACAAAGTTAGTATGGGTATCGCAAGCTACTATATCTACCAACATGATACAAAGTGCAGGGGAAAACGACGTCCGCGAAATGTAATAATCGCAGAAAGACAAAACTGACCAAGAGAGACAGGAGGGCATTAAGGAGGATTGCTGGCTCTCAGAGGAAGACCACCACAACCAAAGTGATTGCTGAGCTCAATATGCATGTTGAGAATGCAGTGTGAACAAAAACAGTGCACCAAGAACTGCATAAACAGAATATCCATGGCAGAGCCGCTATTGCCAAACCTCTTGTAACATAGGACAATGCCAAACGGAGACGTCAGTGGCATCAGGAGCACAAACCTGGACTACCGACCAATGGAAACATGTCATGTGGTCCGATGAATCAACCTTCACATTATTCCCCACCAGTGAACATGTTTACGTATGGGGAACACCGATGCCTTTTGGATACCTTTTTTCATATGTTTGACTGTTTTTGTCTCCACAACATTACAATAATGAAAAATTTGATGATTTTTGGCAGCCTGAATAACCACCCAGACGAAACAAAATAAATAATTTCATTCTGACGAATTCCTTTGTTCAGTATTAACCACAGCATTCAGTTGTTTTTTTTTTGTTGTTTTTTTAAGCAAAACATAAAACTGAAAGTATGGACCCAATAGAGTTGGAATTTTTCCAACAATTCCAAAATAAAATAACCATTGTGTTAGGTTAGGAGTGTCAGTTTGGCCCAAGTTCCTTTTGTTTTATTGAGATTTCGGCAACAGTTTGTTATATCGGAGACACATTAAAATTAGATATTTTGTGTTTCGCATGGCTCGTAATTACCAATTGTGTATTAAGGAACATAGTTCAAGGTGCTATTATGCTTTTAAACTAAAACAAACACAATTTTTCACATAGAGTATTTTTTATTCCTTTTTTCGCTTCCCTAATACACAATATGGCAGGCACAGGTTGACTACCATCCTTGGTATTCAGTGTTTCCAACCTTCTTCACCGAAAAATACCTAGTATCATGTTCGTCACATGCAAATTGTAAATTATGCACGGGTAGCTGACTGATAGCCCCACGAACCATTCACAGATAGCCCCACAAACAATTCCCGATAAGGTTAGGTTTTGTTAGGTTAGGCAAGCATAGTTAAAAAAAAAAAGGGAATTGGAAACACTAACAGGGGGTTACGCCATCAAATGTATGGAGCATCTGGTTCACGTAGGAAAGCAATGGTAATTGTGCGTCGGCTTGCAAAATACACGATTTCCCGGTCAAATAGATTCCACGATGAAAGAAAATACCTCGACGAACGTTAGAAACCTTAGAGAAAATAGTTTCCGTAAGTAATTTCTTGTGTAAAAATGAAGAAATATCTCCAATATAATGAACTGTTAGAGATTTCATCATGCTACGAATGCAATTATAACATAGTTCGATTTCGATTTACTTCTGTTAACACATAGACTACTACGGAGTTTTAGCTATTACTTCAGATTTTGTCCAATATATATGATTTCGTAGTTAGGTTAGGCAGGCCAGGTTTGGTTCTCTTAGAATTAAAATAAAGTCCCTAAATACATTCTACTAAGGTTCCGATTTACATCTACATTAATTCCCACTAGTCTACGATACTTACAGTCGCTTGTCGATGAAAAATACATCGTCCATGGGAAGCGCGCATTCGTGTGTAAGGTAAATTTTAAGTTGTTTTCTTCGACAAAAATAACTTTTTTCGAAATCCAAACAGTACTCAAAACTTTTAAGGAATATGACAATGATTGCCAAAATTCTACGATAATTATTCTTCCTGCTAGGAGAATTTGAAAAAAAAATAATCAGAAAACAATCTGAACCGTTACCGCTGGTAATAATAATAATCCTTTACGCAACAGCTCTGAAGAGTTGGTATTAGCATTTGTAAATCTTTATTTCGCTTTCTGAGTGTGCATACAAAAACTGGAAAGTGGTCCGAGATAGGTCTTCTACTTACGCGGGCCATACGTTGGAATCAAATATCCATTATTGATGGTTTGCGAGCCCTGAAACAAATTTTGGCATAAAATAGCTATCTATAAAAAGAGTATATTAAAAAAAAATTGACGTCATTCTCGAAGGGGTACAATTGGTCAAGGGTCCCACTTGTTTCTTTAATAAAATCATATCAGTTTGCATTTACTGCCTTAATTCGCCTTAAATGCAAAAAAATTACGTAATTAACCACGTCTACAAATCACCTGTACAACATAGATATTTAAATGACTTTCAACCTTACCTTTGTATAAAGTTCTTTAGTCGTCATCTTCTTTTCGGTTGGACACCTTTGTTATTATGGAAACAACAAAACCACGAAGACGGTAATTTATAATCCAATATTTTTTTCCTGATTTTCTAATTCACTTCTAGGTGTGATGTGCTAAAGCACGAAGATAACGACCCGATTCTACGTGTCGAGTCCACCTTTGCCGGTGCTGACATTATCTAGCAGAAACACCATGATCACTGTTCACTGACACCATTATAACTTGTTGAACAGAAATATCACAGACACAACGATAATTTCACTTAGAATTCCACTTTACCATCGAAATCACTATACACCTTTGAGTTACGTTCAACACTGGCCAGCTGTCAAATGATCTCTTGCGCCCAACGTTACACAAACCTTCCCCCTTTCCCACAAGCAGTTCACATAATCGGACATCTGCAACCTCTGCGCCATCTATGAGAGTCAAATGTAACTTCTTCCTGTCGGAAGGGGCGATTCGCAAGTTATTTTACATCTGTGATCTACGGACGGTCTCTTTTACTTTGTATTTTACCCTTCCACAGCGGTCTACATTCTACACGTTCTGTGTTTGTGTATGACATCCAAGTTCAAAAAAAGGAAATAGAGATACCAAATCTGTGTTTTGACGTCTTCGAGAAGCAGAAGGAAAAGACAGTGGGCATTTACGTATACTTAAAACATCTTAAGAGATATCGGCAATCCTTTTTCTGTGTCGGAAATATCTTCATAGTAATTTGGCACTGAATATGAGGTACCAAGGATTGATCAAAATTGTGGAACTTCATTTCCCCAATAAAAGGATTAGTTCTCTGAACCTCCTGTGATCCAAGTTAGTAATAATAATAATTACCCATATCTTGCACTGATTCACTATCACACAAACAGATTTCTGCATTTTTACAGAAGAAACTACTTACGGTAATAAGTTCCTGTAGCATGGAAGGTGTTGTCTGTCATGTGGGAATGTATCATAGCGGAAATTCATGTTTTTTGTTGAAAATTAATTCTCCGACGGACAATAGCCTTTGTCGCGTACACCTTCGTAGATCATCGCGCGTCGTGCTTGTGTTTTGTCGATGTTCATTGGGTATGCAGTGTTTCCAACCTTCTGTATTTCCAACCAAAAATACAAACATAGTTAAAATCCGTTGAATCATTCACGATAGCCCCAAGAAACATTACGTAAGGTTAGGTTTAGTTAGGTTAGGTACCAGTTTCATAGATCGGAGACACATCCAAATCGGTATAATTTAACAATACAGGGAATTTCTCCAATGTCTTTGAATTTTCGGTTACTTACTAATTTGGGTCTCCTAATGACGAATCTGCACTTAAAATTTGGCGCTCACGTATAGAAATTCCTCTTATTTGGGGGCAGGTGAATCCGGCCAATTTCTAACATGCCCTTAACAGGGAATGTATAGATATAGGCGGGGCCGCGATAGCGGTTGGGGGCGGTAAGTCGATTACCCCAGGGGCGGAGCCCGAAACCGGCGGGAAATTTGGAAATCGAGGGTGTGGAAATAAGAAATTAATTTAGATTATTTTGCTATTTCGACGTGTGAGCGCCAAATTTTGACTGCAGATTCGTGATTAGGGGGCCAAAATTAGTGAGTATGCCGAATTTCAAACAAAATGGAGAAATTCCCGGTATTGTAAAATCGCTCCAAAAAGGGTATTGGAAACACTGACATGATTTCCCAGTCAAATAGATACCACGATGAAAGAAAATACCTCGACTAACGGAAACCTTGGAGAAACTCACTTCCGTAAGTGATTTCTTCTGTAAAAGTGAAGAGATGTGTCTCCGATGTATGAAACTGTTCCCGTTAGGTTAGGCAAGCATAGTTAAATGAATACCTAACCTAACATTACGTAATGTGTCTTGAGGCTATCGACAATGGTTCAACGCGTTTTAACTATGTTTGTATTTTTTCGGTTAAGAAGGTTGGTTGCATACCCAATGAAAATCGACAAAACACAAGCACAACGTGCGATGATCTACGAAGGTGTACGCGCCATATTGTGTCTTACGGAAGCGAAAAAATGAAAAGAAAGAAGTACTCGTAATGTGAAAAATTGAAATTACTTTGATCAAAAATCGTAACACCTTAAATAATGTTCCGGGAAGCAGATAGGTAAGTACGAAAGTTAAAAATGATGAAACAAAGAACTTACATGTGTTTGTGGAATAGTACATTTTTACCAAAAGTACTCGTAATGTGAAAAATTGCAATTACTTTGATCAAAAAAATGTTAATACACCTTAAGGAATGTTCCGCGAAGCAGATACGTAAGTACGAATGTCAAAAATTGACGAAACGAAAAAAAATTATAGGTGTCTGAAGGATAGTAAACTTTTACCAATTTCTCCAAGTATCGAACCTACTCCCACGATCATTTCCAGTTTTGTAAACACTTCCTAATCCTCCTATAAAACTTGCGAAAAATCATGAAACATTCGGAACTGTTACCTAGGGCTTCCTCTGATTTAAAAACAGCAATTTCATCTTCTGCAAACCATAAATAATAACACTCAATTTGAATCTTATACATCCTTTGTTATCATCCCATAAGCCATGCAAAAATCGTAAATTATACGGAAGTCAAGCCCCAACAGTGCACAGTTTGGTTTTGTATGAACGTACTTGCAGGCAGACGGATGAGCAGAAGCAGCACAAATTTAAGTGACAGAAAACATGTGCATAGGTTATCAATGACTGTAAGGGAACAAAAGAAAATGGAGCAGAAAAAATAGTGAAAACATTTCTGAAAATAAATTAAAACTCTTGATACTTAAGGTTGTTAAATCATACAAAATCATGTATCCAAAATGTTCACAATACAAGCACCACTCATCATAGCAGTCTATATATTTTTGCCAGTTTTGTACAATCGTGATGTTGTTTTTTTATTTTTTTTATTTATCCAAGCCATTCCATTCACCTTCTTAATTGTTAACGTGGACTTCCATGAAGTCTCATGAGAGCTATTTTTCTTTTTAATGCAGTGCTCAAGATTTGTGTGAAATATAGTTTTACATAAATTTATTAAGCATTTACTTAATTTATAAAGTAAATTCACAGCACAATAATTATGCATTTATCATGAAATAATTTTGATCTTCATCATGCATTAATACAAATTGTATCTTACAGCAGGTATTATGTACACATTGTATACTTATGGCATAGTGTAGATAGAGCATGTATTATCTGCTAGCACTAAACAGTACACTGTACTGACACTAACACAAAAACACATGATAATAATAATAATATTTTTTTATTGTAGAAACATATGAGAACATCACATGTATTACAATCGTCAGAAATATAACCTAGCTTTATACTAATAAAGTATATATAAATCTTACAAACAAACATCCCAACAGCATTTTAGAAACATAACACCACTTACATAAATTTAGTAGTTAACATTATTATCTTACAAGCATAACTATTTTACCTAACAAAATTCATTTCAAAAAATTCTTCTACCCTATATATACAATTGCAGTTTTCTTTTGAATTTTAAAAAGGGCAGTTTCCTTAAAGACAGAGGGAGAGCATTGTGAAACTTAACTGACATGTAGTAAAAGGTTTTTTGTGTCTTCTTGTAATTACATCTAAACAATCCCTATTTCTGGTTTGATAGGTATGTGAACACCCTAACTCCTCATAAATGTGAATGTTTTCTTTTATATAGAGCAGGAATTGGAATACAAAGATAGTCTAACAAAACTTGACTTACAGTGGCCACAGCTTGGAAGACCACATATTAATCTTACACATCTCTTTTGCACTTTTAATAACCTTTTTATGGGGGTTATTCCTGAGTAAACAAAAAATAATCGATCACACAATTCGATTATCGATTGCAGGGAAACAATTTCTGGTTTGGCCAATTTTCCAATGTAAACAAGTGGAATACAGATCGTCACCGAGCTTATTTTGTTACAAGAGATCGGATACAAACTGGATCACTTGAAATTTTTAAGTAAGATGGATAAACAAAGGTACCTCGAAGAAATTGGCAAGTTCCCGGAGCTTTTGGTTGAAGATTTATGGAACAATAGTTTTCCGAGACAATGTTGACCTTCTACCAGCGGTGTCGTCAGGAACTTTACTTTTCATCAACTGGATCTAAAATTCTTCTTTTGTTATTCAATAAATATTCAATTCTTTATTAATTTTCTTAATTTTGGCGATCTATACTACATGTTTTGTAAGCTATAAAGAATATGTGCAGTTATATTTCTTTTTTTTATACAGTCTTTTTACCTATTAATGTAAATAATTTTTATAAATAAAACTTATAATAATGTAATAAAAAATAAAAATTATTATTATTATTATCAGACACTTCGCTCGGACCCCCCCCCCCCCCGAAATATATTTCTAGATATGTGCTATGTATATATATTTATGTATGCATGCACAGGTGTATGTAAATATATATATATGTGTGTGTGTGTGTGTGTGTGTGTATGTAATTAATAACATTGAAATACTTTGATTGCAAGTAAAATGGATAACTTTCGAAATTGTGTATTCAAACATAGCCACCATACTTTTAACGTCTTCGAGATTGCTTAGTTCCACCACTGGTTCTAACAGGCAGAGTATTGTGCTTCTACCACGGCTAATAACTTGCCTGACATTATAACAGTAACATCTTTTAAATTTGTTACATCAACATATTCGCGTTAATTTTAAAACACAAAATATTTCTAATTACCGGCGATGAAGTGAGGACTACCTCGTTTTGGTTCCCAGTCTTTTCGCTTTACTGCCTGAATCCACTGATTTTTCCGTATCGGGTCTGTCAGAAAACGATGTATAGAAACTGGAGAGGAAATATTCGTCCCCGACCTCATGCTGCAACCAACAGCCATGCAATTCTTGTTGCCTTTTCTGTAATACCTTACCCTTACCTCTGAAATCCATGTTGTTTTTTCAGAACCGGAAGTGAAGTTCCCGCCTGCACCAAGGAAGCACAGAAATGTAAACATCCGGTGAATAGCCCCCATTGAAGACTGATGACCCCAAAGTAAGGTACCATAGCTTAAGTGACTGTATCTGTGCATAATAAACAGTTTTTAGAACCTTCAACCTTACACACAATCTTAACCCACGCATTAAATAAACCCCTTTGCTAACTCTGGATTCAACTCTACTGATATGATCCTCCCATTCCAAGTGATGATCTATTAAGAATCCCAAAAAGGTGGCAGAATTCTTTTCATGCTCTGTATTATGATTATTACTATTATATGCAAGTTCCAAGTTTTGGATCTTATCACTGTTTATACAAAGCAAGTTAGCAGTACATCAGTCCTGAACAATATCGGAAGTTGATTTTTATGAGAATCTTAAAAGATTATTAGAATCGAGTTCAAACAGATATTGATATCATCAGCAAATAGGTAACTACTGACCAAGGGTGTTGAAATGTTATATGGCAAATAATTTATGTAAATAATAAAAAGAATAAGACCCAGAATAGATCCTTGAGGCACTCCATGTTCAACAGGTAACAAATTTGACTCCTATTCTTCAAAAAATACTCTCTGACATCTCCCACTTAAATATGATTGCAAAAGTGACACCGCTCCATCCTCAAAACCATAAAATCTTAACTTTTTTAGCAGAAGAGAGAGAGATACAGTATCGAATGCTTTGGACAAATCGTAGAGTTTCACATTAACAACTTTCTTACTGTCTAACCCTAATATACAATTTTTCAAAAATGAGACCCCAGCCTTAACAGTACCTAGCCCAGTTCTATAGCCAAATTGAGAGTTACTAAATAACTTATTTTGTTCAAAATAATCAACAATCTGATTATTTAGGACAATCTCCAAAACTTTTGATACGACTGGAACCAACGACATAGGTCTGTAACTATCAGGAAAAGACTTATTACCCTTTTAAAATATGGATATCACTTTTACAAGCTTGAAATCTTCAGGGAAAACACACCCAATAATACATGAATTGATAATATGAGTTAAAGGTTCCTTTATAAAATTTACTCCATATTTCAATATGATGGAGCTTAAGTTATAACTATCCTCACATCTACTACTACTCATTTTAATGATTGCTCTTTCAATGTCTTTTACTTCAACAAGATGAAAATTAAAAGTAGTGGTAGGTTTTAATAATCCATTTAACTAAAAACTTGAATCATTTTTGCTTGGGCAGGATTAAACTTTGTTCAGGATTTCTTCAACTTGATTAATAAAAAAAATTGTTGAGTTCAGACGTGCTAAGTTGGTTATTAAAATCTTTTGTGTTCACATGTATGGAATTACTCTCTTTTTTTACAATATCCCACATTGCTTTTGACTTATTACTAGAGTTGTTTATAAAATTATCATTAACTTTAATCCTAGTTTCCCTAACTAATTTATATAATTTCTTCTTACTATTTATATACAGATTTTTCATGCCATTTGAACCATTACTAATATAATAGTCATAAAAATGTTCACATTCTCCTTTGAGTTTGTCAATTTCTTTACTTCTAACCCTTGTAGGTTTGGGTTTAGTAAGTTTGCCTACAACATACTTTAGAGGAAATGCCCTTTCAGCTGAATTAGACATTTCAGACATTAAAAATTTCACTTTGCCATTTATATTATTTACAGAACGACAGATAATTTTCCAGTTAACAAGTAATAATTCATCGTGAAATTTAAAAAATTTTCCTTTTTCATTAGTCCCACCCTTTACTTGCAGTTTTAGATGTGATTTTAAGAAAGTTAACCTGAGACTTAAGTAAAACTGCCCAATGATCAGATACAACAGTTTTAACAATTGAGCTTTTAATTAACCCATCCATAACAGTAACTATGTTATCAAGGCAACTTCCACCTCGGAGTTTGGGCCTAGTAATCTCAGTTGTAGTTATAGCTAAATTGAACGAGGAAAATAGGTTATTTAACATAACACCTTCTAGATTCTTTACTAACCTAAAGTCAATATTGAAATCTCCACATAAAATAATCTTAGCATTAAATGTACACAAATGTTCTAAGAGGTTGTGCATTCTATCAATAAATAATTTAAAATCTTTACACTCAACATTCGGCCTATATACCACAACTAAAATAGTGTTTATGTTTACAAGAAAAGATGCCATAACCTCAAATACCATTTCAATAGACATGCTGTTTACACTGTGGATAGGCCTATGATGAAAATAGCACATCCTCCATGTTTTCTGGTGGGTCTACAATAACTACTACTCAAGTTGTAGCCCTTAAAACCGTAAAGATCAATTTCACTGGGACGTAGCCTTGCTCAATTATACATAAGAAATCGGCATTCAGTGTAGAGACATAGTCTTCAACAATGGTATATTTATTTGAGAAGCCTTGGATATTCCAGAGAAGAGTTACAATTTCATTAGGCTTATATTGATTATTAAAGCTACTACTCACAACTTCCACAAGCTGATTTTTGAATTTATTGGATGATCTTCAAGGGTATTAGACATAGGCCTACATTGATTATTAAATCTACTAACACTACTAATAACAACTTCTACCGGCCTGACTTCTGAATTATTTTGATGATCTTTCGGAGTATTGGACATAGGCCTACCTAAAGATCTAAAAAAGTGTCAGTATTGAAACTGAAACTTAGAGGGAAAATCTCAGAAGGAGCACACTTATTTGCTAATTCCAATATCTTATGACTAACAAAATATTTACCTAATCTATTAAGATGCAGACCGTGGGGGCAGTATGAAACCTATTTCCTAGATTACTTATGTCTATGTAAAGAACGTTTCTAAAACTCTTACATATCTTGTACATTTCACTATTTGCTTTGTCTACTTCTCTGTTGATGATGGACCACTGCGGCAGATCATGTCGTCGGGGCACGGAGAAGACACACACTTGCCTGGCACTTCGAAGTTCCTGAAGTTTACTTCTTAGGGAAAACAGAAGATCCTTGGTTTCATTTCTGGCAACATCGTTTGTTCCTGCTAACAGAACTGGAATGTCAACTGAGCTGTTTACTAATGCCTCGGCTGTAGCATCACAGAATTTTGCCCCGGGCTTTACAATACTTGTAATTTTATGATGACTATCTCTTAAGATATTGGAATAAACACCTCTTCCCTGACTATCGGAATATATGCAAATGTTCATAGGCCTAGTTTTGTTCTTAGACTGTACTCCGTTTTTTTCACTCAGAGATTGTTGTTCACTTTTTTCTTCTTCCTCTATATCAGTGAGCAAATCTGATAGAGGCTCAAATCTCATGTAAACATTTAGAGTTTGTTGTTATGATTGTGTGTTCATTACCATACGTAAGCTATAATTTTTTAATTTTCTCAGGTTCCAAGTTCATTCCGGCTTTCCTGGGATCCTGACTCAAGAGTATTAATGTAAGGCATGGTATGGGATTTGGTCTTGGGAAGTGTATTGTACATAAAGCTTCTCAGTTCAAATCCTGTATCGGCCAGCATAAATCATCTTTCCAATAAAATTGAAGGAAGTATTCAATATTTCGTGGTTTGCTGTGCAAAGTGGATATTAAGTATGTTTCATAAACTTGTACAGAATTTTATATCATACAAGAAAGTCCTGTGATACTCCTAACAGGTTTGTTTATTACAAGAAATACACGTGCAGGAGCGTAGCAAGGAGTGGGCCACCACCCGGGGCCTCACACTCCCAGGTTTATACGAAAAAATATATAATAATTAGAAGTGAGAAAAATATGTGAAAAAGTGATATTGTTTGCCCGGCAATAAAAGTAATACTGAATATGTTACATGTTTAGTATTTGAGAAGTCACGTCTCTATAAACAAACTAAGAATAAAAGAATTTTCCGTTTTATCAATTCTCTGTCTATTATTCATTCATTTTATGCGCTTGGAAGCAGTGTTGGAAACCTTTGAACATAAAACAGGCAGGTTTCTGTCTCCGACGGTATGCTTGGTTTAAGCTTGACGAAAGAATTTTAAACACACACACACACATAGGGTTACTAAAAATTTAAATTCACGAGAGATTTAACGGCAGTGTGTTATATATTTATCTGAATTCTGATATCATGAAACTCAAAACAAAAGAATAGTCTTACTTATTGTTACAAACTTGTGACCTACAGCGGTAGATTCCAGGATACTCAGGATTCCAACAATTTTTCTATGTTTTGGAGTTCTGTTAAACACAAGCGTTATTGCGATTGTTGTAACTGTAAGATTCACTGCTGACATATTTTGAAGCCTTGAAGCCAGACACAGCAATGCACACAGAATGTTGTGCACGGTAACAAGCGGTTCTTAGCTTTGCTCGCTTTATTAACTCTCCACCGTGTTTAGTGTTCTGTAGTGATATTACAGTAATCTCAGGTAGAGATCGCGATGTGGGAAGAAAATTCCCGTCTGGTGCGTCTAAGAGAAAAAGAAAAGCTTAAAAGTTCATTTAGTTCACTGATGAAATATCTGAAAACAAATGCAGAAATGACAACCCTCGAGTTTCTGTTTTCCCTGGTTGTATGGTATGATATCCTGTCTCGAGTTAACAGAGTGAGTAAATTTTGGCAAAGTGTTGAAATTCATTTACATAACGCTCAAGCTCATCTTCGTGATTTCTGTGCTTGGATTGAAGACTGGATTTCAGTCTGCATTAACAGAAGCTCAAGAATGTGCAAAAAAGAGTGACTACGACATTCACTTGACATTCAAAGACAGAAGAATTGCTCGCAAGAAAAAACTGTTTGGTTATGAAAATGCTGATGATCCATTGATATGTAAATGTTAAAGACCGCTTCAGAATAGAATATTTAATGATGTGTCTGCTTTGAGAACAATGACTAAGGACACACTTGTACAACATTGCCTAGATTTGAAAAATGTGTTGTCTGTTGGTGATGATTGTGATGTTGACTGTTACGGACTGTTTGAAGAATTGCAATTGCTTGTTGCTGTAGTTCCTCCAAACATATCCGACATAAAAGAACTGTTTACATATATTGTGTGACGAAAACTTTGTGAGGTGTATCCGAATATTTGTATTTTGCTTAGAATCATTTTGACTGTTCCTCTAACCACTGCATCCGCTGAAAGAAGCTTTTCCAGGTTGAAGTTAATAAAAACTTACCTCCGAACTACCATGTCACAAGAACGACTGTCAGGACTCGCCATACTATCGATAGAGAATGATATCGCCTCAACTCTGGACTATTCAGAAATTGTGAGCGAATTCAGCTCCAGGAAGAGCAGAGAACAACATTTTTAGGGTGAGTAAAATAAAATTATAATATTTTCACTATCATAAGTTTATTATTATTATTATTGTTAAAATTTTGCTAACATATGACTGGAGATTTTGTATCGAACAACACTGTGTTTGAAATTTAGAAAATGGAAGGGGGCCTTGCATTTTAATCTCGCCCAGGGCCTCGCGATATGTTGCTACGCCACTGTACACATGTGTCTTAGTCTTTGAAGAAGTCTGCATAGAATATGTACAAAGATTGGAGTTGCACTAGTGCATGCATAGTAATGATTCGGGAAGTTCAAATATTATGTTAAGTTGTTGAGTACAGAGACTAGAAATGAATTATCTTAATTTTGTAAAAAATAGTTTATTTTTCATTATGCTGATTGATTTTCATTAAAATGCGCTAGCAGGTCACCAGTTATAACGTGGGAAAAGGATAGTATTCTTTTACTTACGTAACATAGATTTTAGAATATAATTATTTGCAATTGGGCTGGTATCTGAAAATGTATGCATCAGATTCACTTGCTTATATGTACTACCTAACAAGAACTGATACCATATGTTCTTACCAGACCCAACTTTACAATTTAATTTGAATAACCAAAATCATTCATAATGTTAATGCAGATCATCCAGCCACTGTGCCACGGCCAACCTATTAAAACAAAAACGTAATTTTTGAGCCTTCCACAGAATCATAGAAACTTGCCTCGATCTTCAGCATTGCACAATTAAAATATGTATGAACAAAGTTATCTTACAACCTAAGAGGAAGATAAAAAATTGACTAATCAGTGCAATTTTCTGTACAATACAAATCACATGATATTTCATTTCATATTAAAGCAGTGACAGGACAAATGAAAACTTCGTATAATCAATGAATATCAGCATTTTTGGTTCAGCCAAGGGAGCATTGGTTTTTCGATGCTTGCAAAACAATATTAAAAAAGCATTATGTTTCCTCTATTGGCAACCCCTCAGCGCATTCATAGGATGATATTTAATTATGTGACATTACTTGCTTTTTAATGGTTAAAAATTTGTAGATAGCCTTTAAAATAGTCAATATAAGAGAAGAAATTGTATTTGAACATGAATTTTTTACATATTAATTTGTTGCACGATAACAGAACATGTAAGGCACATTATTGTACAGAGTTGCAGTGCATGCACCACAGTATGCACCAATGCATTCTAGTGTAAAACTACATAGGTAAAATAAAGAGGTTAGCAAAGTATTGTACAATGCTAGGAGTTCAGGATTTGAATCCTGGCCATGACATGGATGTTATTGAGAGTGTCCTTTGATCAATTTCATCATATCATCAGTCATCCCCATATTCATGATTGCAGTTGTTCCCCCAAAGAAGCAGGCTGGTTTATTAATAACACAGGATAATAATAATAATAGAATTCACAATTTCATCGAGGCTATCTTCACTGAAAAAGGATGTACTGAATGAAACAGCAACATTAGCATGTCGACTTACTTTTTCTGGTTACTTTTATGATTACAGACATTAGTTAATTCTCAAACTATTTTCATCTTCGCACTTATCAACTTGCATCTGTTCCAAATTTCATACATAATAATAATACATTGTTTATCTGGATGCATTCTTCGCAATTTCCTTGCCGCATTTCAATGTTATCCCTCATGCCAATCTTCTATCAATCAATTCTGGTTTCTCTCATTTATTTACAAATTTCATTCTGTTGATTCCATGGGGGTGGAAACACATGTATACTTTTCACTTGTCCTGACCCACAAAACGTTTTAGAGCAAAAAACTGAACAGTAAACATTACTCTTTCGAACATTTCCCATGCTTTGAACGACTTAACACAACATAGTATCCTACATAGAGTAGTTCTGGAAAATCCCACCAGATGTCATTTCAGATAATTTTAATCGCCAATTGTCATCAAGGTTATTCTTGGAGAGGTGCTTCCATCTAAGTCAGAGATTCCATGTCATCCCGACTTGACTAGCCATAGAGTTTTGGGGAAAAGATGCAGCTTGGAAAAGTATGGGCAAGGCAATTCGGCACGGCACGTGGCCGCAGCAGCCTGCGTTAGGCGACAGTTCTAGGTCATGGGAGGTTTAAGAAAAATTCTGAGATGTCTACAACTAAATATTGATTGATTGAGTTGGTGTTTTAAGTCCGCCGGCCCTCATGGCAGAGTGTTTAGTACATCGCACTACGATGCCAGGGGTCCTGGGTTCGAATCCTGCCCTGGACATGGATGTTTGGGAGTGTCCATTCATCAATTTCATCATATCATCACTCATCCCCATCTTCGCAAATTAGCCAAAAGTGGCAAAAAAGGCGAAGTAAAATAAAGCAAATCAATCAAGTTTAAGTCCACTTTATGCTCAGTAAAGCTAATCAGGACTGAAGCTATAGTTTAAAGTGGGATCTGAAGCACTATGTGCCTCCACCGGGTATCTAACCCATGACCCCAGCTACTAAGAGTAAATATTTATATAGCTTGTGAAAGTTCAAAAGAGTGTGTATTCAGGGGGAAATTGCCAAAGGATTATGTTTTTATTGGAAGTTTTCAAACAGAATAAAGTAGCTGTCTGGAAATTGCAAAAGTAATGGGAAAATTGCATTTTGGAGAAAAAGAACAAACACTGAAAATGTGTTTACATAAGAAATTTATTTGCTTTCTACACAAACATGCTTCTTATTAGACAATTGGCTGAAGTCATATCAGTTTGTTCCAAACTGCTCACACAGCTCTAAGAGCTACATCTAGGAAAAAGGCAAGTATTTAAAGGGTGATCCATAAAGAACGCCGGATTTGAAGTTGCTATAAATGTAATTTATTTTTGGAAAAAAAGCACAAAACACATACCATTCTCTTCAGGAGATATTAAGGTTTAAACATGGAAAACAATATCAGGCATATGACCCCCCCCCTCTACTAGCCCTACACGCAATCACTCGGTCCATGAAATTCACCATGAGCATATCACACATTTCCCCATCAAGTGTGTTGAGGACACGTCGAATTTCTTGCTTAAGTTCCAACAAATTTCGGGGTTTGTTCTGGTAAACTTGTGACTTGGTGTACCCCCACAAGAAAAAGTCACATGGTGTCAAGTCACAAGATCGTGGTGGTAAGGTTTGGTCTCCTTGCACCGAGATTATTCTGTCCGGAAACTTCTCACGCAGCAGATTGATTGTTTCTTCTGAAGTGTGGCAAGTTGCACCGTGTTGTTGGAACCATACATTTTCGATGTTCATTTGATTCAAACGAGGCCAAACAAAATCAGTTAGCATTGCACGGTAACGAATTCCATTCACTGTCAGAGCATTTCCTTCTTTGTCTTCAAAAAAGTAAGGACCGACCAAACCCCCATTCCAAATCCCACACCAAACCGTAACTCTCTGAGGATGCATTTCCTTTTCCTGAATCACTCTTGAGTTCTCAGATCCCCATATTCGGCAATTCTGCTTGTTTATGAACCCGTTTAAATGAAAATGAGCTTCATCGCTGAAAATGATGCACTTTGCGAAACCCTCGTTCTCTCGTTCCCTTTCAAGGATCCAGTCAACAAATTGCCGTCGTTTTCCATGATCCGCTGGTTTCAGTTCCTGCGTTAACTGCACTTTGTACGCGTGCAAGTGCAGATCTTTCATCAAGATTCTTTGCATTGTTGTTGGCGCCATATGCAGTTCTTGAGCACGACGGCGATACGATGTTGCAGGACTCACAGCAACAGAATCACGCACAACAGCAACGTTTGCTTCACTCCGGCGATTTCGAGGGCATCCAGGGCTTTTGATGTCTTCTGTTGATCCAGTTTCTTCAAATTTCTTGATCAACCTACGAACAGTTGATTCGTGCATAAAGATGACCAAGTATCGTACAGAGTTTCCGAACAGTCACCGCGAAACTTTCACCATTCTTGTAGTGCATTTTGACAATCAAAACTTGCTGTTTCTTACTGTACCTTTCCATGGCGTTAGCAACACACACAAACAGTAGAACAACTGAAACGCTTCTCAACACAAAACCTCAATGATAACTGATAACAACAATCACACCAACAATGCTGCCAACCAAACAAAAAAAATATGGCGTCCTTTTCAAATCTGGCGTTCTTTATGGATCACCCTTTATTATACACTCCCAAACTTCCCACCTATATAAATTAGATAGGATAGGAATAAAACACCAATGCAGGCATGCAAGTAAAACATAAGCAGGAGTCTGACAACTTCAAATTTTCTGGAAATTTAGACACACACACAGTTTAGATGTTTTTCATAAAATTTCCCTTTTCACAGAAAATTGGACCTGGATTCCCTTCACCAAGTAAAATTTCCCTTCATATAGAGTTACTCACAATGTTGTTCGTACAGGTGAAGTGTGAGAAGTAAATGAAAGCGAAATTTACAATAAGCCTTAGTGCATTAGGTATTCTCCCTATATGTAGTTATAACACATATGGTGATTTAATTACAACCGTTTCTTCCCCCATAAACTTTATTAATAACGAAAAACACACATTTTAGAACAAACATGCTACTTTGATGTTATATTTCTGTTCGTACAGTTGCTATGAAAACAGAAAAACAAACATAAAAATGTTACAAAATGAGATAGTTTATTAGCCAGATGCATAAGACCTTGGGTCTTGCAGATGTCTGGGCCGATTCCTTCACTCTAAACCTACGGCCCTCTTCAGATCTTCTTTTGAGTTGCACTCATGTTTATGGACATGTTTCAAATGCTCAATCCAGTGGCTCAACCACAGGGGGGGAGGGGGAGTGGCAGAAATGAGTTATAGGGGGGGCAAACATTGACGGCCAAGTGTACCTGCAGGGGCAATTACCGCCCAGAACTTCAAATTTTATACAAATAATAATACTTTTCGGTTTTTGCCCGCTTCGCTCACAATGCCTGCTTTCCATAGTCTTATCAAGTTCAGAACCATAGCAAGGGGAAGGTGGGAGACGGTCCTGGGTGCCAAACGATGTAAATCAAAAAAAGTTGTAAAATTGATTTATTGATTTGTGTTTTTTTTAAGTCTACTTTATGCACAGAAAGGCTAATTGAAACTGGACCTACAGTTTAAATTGGTTTCCGAACCACTAAGTGCCTCCAACAGGACCCCTTGATTACAAGGCGACGATGTTACCACTACACCATCGGGGAGGCACAAAAGTTGTAAATGATATAATGCCATGCCGTTCCATGAATTTATTTGCACCCTATTCAATTAATATTGATTTCTGCCTGCAAAAAAAAAAAAAAATGAACCCAAAAATTTTCTTGCTTGGTTCGCTCACAATTTCTGTTTGTTTGCTTAAATGCATTGTAAATCACCAGACAGAGAAATAAGACTTGTCTTCATTGATTTTGTTTTAAATGCATGAACAATTGTTTTGAGGAAAGGGAGCGTGCACATTTCAGAGAAAATTTATGTCATTTTTGCTGCTGGTTTATTGTGAGATGGATAAATAAAGGTAAAGGTAAAGTGTTCCCCTGTGCTTAGCACCACGCCATGAAGGCATATAGGGGGTGTGGGGGGTAACGCCCCACACTTTCACACTTTCTTATGTGAAAATAAGTTTTTCACACAAGACACACACACACTCACTCACTCACTCTCTCTCTCTCTCTCTCTCTCTCTATCCCTCTCTCTCTCTCTCTCTCTCTCTCTCACTCACTCTCACTCTCTTTGAGATGGATGAATTTGTTGTGTAATGTATTTAAATAATATATGCTGTATATAATATTTATTAAAGAAACTTTGAATACGTACACAGTTTTGTGTCCACGTCACTCCACGTTGCATATAATGTGAAACATATATCGTCCATGAAAGTTATGTTAATGTAATAAAGAATTATACTTGGAATGCATTTATCAAGCATATTGTGTCTTTCAAAAATAGTTTATGTTCTTGTTTTCCATTACACTGTTCTACAAAGGTTTTATTTCTTATGTGAAAATAAGTTTTTCACACAAAAGAGAGAGAGAGAGAGAGAGAGAGAGAGAGAGAGAGACAGACAGACAGACAGACAGACAGACAGACAGACAGACAGACAGACAGACACTCGCTCACTCACTCACTCACTCACTCACTCACTCACTCACTCACTCACTCTCTCTCTCTCTCTCTCTCTCTCTCTCTCTCACTCTCACTCACTCACTCACTCTCTCTTTGATAATTATGCATGAATGATGTAAAAAAGATGATTTTAGAATCATGCTAAATTATACAATTTCATTTGATTTGGTTATTAAAATTTATGGGTGCATCAACACTGAAGTTATTTGCGTGATAACTTTGCTTAATACAGAGACTTAAGCTCTTGAATAAAACTACATGCTGATTTGGAAATTAGTCCACTTATCAGGAACATTGAAAATTTAAAACTAAAATTGCTGAGGTTCTACAGAGACTGAGGCACTCAGAACAGACATGGAACAGGACAACCAACCAATCCTACAGAGGATTATTCTGTAGGTCCAGACACCTTTACCCTGCAACAATGTTATTTCCGCAGTGTACTAACAAGACAAATGTCCAAAAGTTCGTTAAGTCCATTTAGGCTAAGATAGGCTGACCTACAGTTTAAAGTGGGATCTAACCATGAAGAAATATGCATCCACATGGGAATCGAACCTGAAACCTCTTGATTGTAGTGTCGATATTTTCACTGCACCATTAGGAAGTCCTGTACTAAGTGGAAGAGAGGCTAATGGGTGCCTTCCAAAAAATCTTACCAATAATTTGTGCTTATATTTTCAGGGTCTACAAGGAAATGGACCAGTCGTTCATGTTGTTCTACCCAGTCTATATCGTGTCTAAAATGAATGGTGTTATGCCACTATGTATAACAAAGGAAAACAGTAGCATGAAACTTTCTTGGTCTTGGTTCTCTGCATTCCACAGCCTTAGTGTAATAGCTGTGTGCATTGCTGGTATAGTGATCTTTCACGACTGTGTTCCAGACTGTTTACTCTTAAGAGACGGGACAAAAATTAGTCATTGGTCGCAGGTGGGATATTATTCAATTCTTCTTGGATTTGGTGCACTCTCAATCTTCATTAACATGTTAAAGCTCACATCTGTTCCTAAACTGCTAGAAGACCTCCTTTATGTCGAAGCAAGCATAAGGAAATACAAATGTTTTGCCCATACCAGATTAGGTTTTTGGATGAAAATTCACTACGGTACAATATTGTGCTTTTTCGTTTATTTTGTGTTGATGGATTTCTTGAAGCATCATAGTCCTGTAGCGACAATCATGAAATGCATTATTCTATGCAATATTTGCATGATGGCACAATATACTGCACTTTGTTCTCTTTCATACATACAATTCCTCTCTCTCAATTCTGATAAAATCAACCAATGAAAATCTGGAAGAATCAGCAATATTTTTACGAAGAAGAGAATCAAAGAGAAGTTCAATTACAGTGAATAGGTTTGATCAGCTATTACAGTCCCTTCGTTCATCACATGACACACTCTGTGATTGTATTGTGAATATTACAGAAGTATATGAGGTACAGATAGTACTGTTCACAATCATTGTGTTTATGGAATTATTAATTGATTTCTACTGAAGCATATTAGGTTTGTGGCGAGGATTTTTACCATTTGCACTGTTCATGATTATGGGATATGTTCCTATTGCATTCATCAGCATAAAGACTTCGAACGAGGTATGATATATCATATGGCCCCAATGTCTCCTAAGTTTACAAACTGCCAGTGGCAAGTGTAAGTGAGTGAGTGAGTGAGTGTGAGTGTGTGTGTATGTATATATATATATATATGTATGTATGTATTACACCAGCACACTGACACCTCTACCCGCAGGCAATGGGAAAGGGTCTACGAAAGATGTGTCAGATGGGGGGGGGGGGGGTAAAAGATTGATGATGGCAACACGGAAGCAGTTATTGAAGGTGGTGTTATGGCTGTTGGTGTGGATGGCAACTGTGAAATCGGAGTTTTGGGTGGAGGAAAGGTGATTATTGATCCTTAGGTTCAAGGGGGTGGAGGTTTCGCCTAAGTAGAAATTGCCGCAGATTTGCCCTCATCTGACAAATTTGAATCTGAAACACTCCCACCCCTTTCACACCACTCCCCCCAGCACACAGGTGCAACAAACCCAGATGCAAGACCTGCCCCATACTTATCACCTCCCCCACCCTCCTGATCCCCACAGCGGCAGGTGAGTTCACCCTTCACCCTAAGGGCACCTGCCACTCATCCAACCTAATTTACACCCTCATCTGCCAAATCTGTTTTATATATAGTTATAGTTATTTAGCATAGATTTTCTTCCACTTTTGGCTAATTGCACTGCGATGGTGAGGATGAGTGATGATTAGATGAAACTGGCATGCATGCTTGGGCCAGAACTCAAATCTGGGAACTTTGGTTGCAAGATCGCCACTAGCCAGTCAGCTGCCAAAGGTAATTGTCTTTGGTGCATTACTGCTGTGCAAGTGTTGATATAAATTAGTGCTGAACCGATACCTATGTCGATATATCTGTATCAGCCAATACCAGTGGTATTGGTATTGGAAAGTATCAGTTGTATATTATTTACCAATTCAGACATTTTGGTCTTTTGCAGGTTCCCAAAAATGACATGCAACACTTTAGCAGACTTTAATCATCCTGGAAATTATGCAAAATTCGAAGTTTCCAATATTGTGCAAAAAACTATTTTGTGATTACATAACAAATATTTTAATATTCTAATGTAATTCTTGAATAGTTTGAAGCAAAACTCTGATAAATTGATGCTTATAATTATAGTGGAATACTCATCTACTAATATTAATCAGTATTTTGAAAACTTTTGTTAGTATCAGTGGAAATCAGTAAGAGTATCCAAATGGTATCGGCTTAGCCCCATAAATAGTATACTTGTGAATATATTGGAAGTTAATATCAAAAAGTTATTAAATCAGAATGTTCTTTATGCTTTATTTAACTTAGTACATAACTTGATACATATATTTACTTTAAACCCCTACTGTGCAAGAAACTTACACTAAAATGATTAGAGGCATACTGATAGTTTAAATTATTATGTAGGTCCACCTTTTCAGATTTTTATTCAAGTGGAATAAAAGAGGATTATAATTTATGCAAGTAATCCACTGTGCTTACATAACTCTACATTTTGTTGATGGTGGTTGACATTTTAAATGTGTAAATTGATGGTAAACTTTAGGTTGGCATATTAAAGTTTAGTTCCATTCATGGATTATTTCAAGGAAGATCCAATTCGAAGTTTGTCAAAAGTTAAAAGTTCAAGTCCATTTTTGCTCAGATAGGCTGGCACTGGACCTATGGTTTATAGTGTTTTCCAAACCACTGTACAATGTGCCTCAATAGGGAATGAACCTGGGTGACATGATGCCACTATCTACACTCATGTGCATAAGTTAGGGATAATTTGGTTTAAGGTATTTATCACAGGAGGAAAATGGAGAACCACCCATATATAGATTGCAGGTTGAATTGCAAATGGTATCAGACTGAAAACAGTGTGAGAAAAGGTACAGAATGGGCAACAGGGACGAAAATGCAAAGGGGTGTGAAAATCAGGAAATGTACCCATGTGTTAGTTCAGGAAACAGGGTGTAGCACAGGGACATCAATAGTGTGTGTGATCTCCCCACACTGCAAGACATGCACCACAATGCGAGTGCATGCTGAGGATGAGGTTATCAAGAAGTGGCTGGGCTAAGCTTGCCATTCTTGGACCAGTGCCTCCCTGAGTTCGGGAATGGACCTTGGAGCCATTTGACGACGCACAATTTGCCTGTCCCATGCATGCTCTATTGTATTCAAGTCTGGTGAGCGACTGGGCCAATCGAATCGTCTGAGGTCTTTAGTCTCAAGGTACACATTCACTATGCCAGCTCGATGGGGACGAGCATTATCATCCATCAGAATGAATTCAGAGCCCACTGCACCCCGAAACAGATGAACATAGTGGTCCAGGATGACATCCCGATACACTGCACCTGTGATGGTACCCTGCAGGAAGACATGCAGGGGTGTGCGAGACTGAACCTGGATTCATCTGTGAACAAAACATGACTCCATTGCTTCTGGGTCCATGTGTGATGTTCCCTGGACCAATTCAAATGGGCTCTTCATTGCACTGGGTTCAATGGAACACACCTTGCTGGTCTTCTGGCATACAGGTGTCCCTCAGCTAACCGTCTGTACACTGTACACCTTGAAACGGTGGTCCCTGTAGCAGCTGCAAGATCTCTACCAAGATCCGAGGCGGTGCTGTGTCTATTACACCTGGCTGTTAGGCGGCGTAAGAAATGATCCTCTTGGACGGTGGTACTCCTTGGATGGCCTCTGCCAAACCTCCGAGTGACGTTTTCACCCTGTTGGAATCGTCGCCAGACCCTTGAGATGACACTCTGGGGGACATCCAGTTCCCGCGACACTTCCATCTGCGTCTGACCTCTCTCCAGTCGTCAGACGATTCTTCCACGCATGAAATCATCCATATGGTGTCTCTGTGCCATTCTGCTACACGTGCACTGACAATCTGGCCAACAACACTGCGTGTACGCTGTCTGTGATGTATCGAACACAACTACTGGTGTGTTGAAACAGAGCTCGGCACATACCCGACTGCAACGGGTGTATACAGTGCCACTAAGCAGTAACTTCAGTAATCACGTGTGGCACACAGTCAAGGACTCGTACTAGGAAACACTACACACATTTACCATTGTTTCTCAACGTTTTCTATGTAATTTCACATTATTCTTAAGTTTTGCACATGAGTGTACATTCAATTTAAGTATGAGTGTATATAAATTAATCTTTGAACTGCAAACTCAAGAAAAATAGTTATGTACTTTTACAACAACATATATATATATATAGTTCATTAGCTTACACATATTTTTGTCTTTTTCTACCTTCAGGCCCATAGAAGTGCAAATCTGTTGCTGAAAGTTTCAGACACTGCACTCAATGCAGCTGTTAAAGGAGAGGTATGCTTTCCAGCATTCACATTAAGTGCATTTTGAAAGAAAAAGTACAAGAATGATACAGTATTTCCATTAATTCAACGTTAGTCCTGCACCTTGGCCATGCAGTGAAGGCATCAGTCTGGGCTCGGATTACGGAATGCACGCTGGTTCAAGTCTCCTGGCAAAAGCATAACTACTTTTCTCCTGAGATTTCAGCCAGTGTATGGGAATGGTGGCCACCCACCATTGTGACAAAATTGGGAAGCTATGAATGAGTAGCCTAACCCTGTTATTTGTCATGGAAACTTACAGCAATGACTGGAGGTTTGTCGTGCTGACTACATGTTACCCTGCAACTGGTTGGATGTTCACCCACCTCTGGTCTGGCAGTCATTAGGTAGGCACTGGCCCTCATGGGCTGTTGCACCATGGGTTATTATTATTAATTCAATATGTTAACATACTTGGTGACCCTAATTAATTTCTACATATACAGGGGATGGACAAAAATATGGAAACACCTGTGAAGAAAAGCCTAGCTAATAAGGTGCAGGACCGCCTTTAGCTTCCAAAACGGCCTGCAGTCTCCGAGGAATGGACAAATACAAGTCCTGGATGGTGGATAATGGGATCTTGCACCATTCTTCATGCAAAACATGGTCACAATCCTTCTCAGTGTCCTTCTGTCTCTGTCACTCAGTGTACATTTTCATCCACGCAGGTGTTTATCTGATGATGTCTTTCCGTACACACTATTATGCCATCATGATCTTGCATAGAGTCCCTCTCGATATGCCAAATAACATGGCTACTTTGGTAACAGAAGCACCTGGAAGGTGGGCACTAACAATTTGCCCTCTTTGAAACACTTGTCAGCTTGGACATGATTCAGTATCAACTGCACTGCACACACTGTGCAGTGCAACTGTCGACTCCTACCAGTCAGACAGGGTCCTATCTCACGGCGCAAAACAAGAGAATGTTGCACCACGTCCGATTTCAAGTGGAAAAATTGCGTTAATATCACCCGTTCAGATGTCGTGGTGTTTCCATATTTTTGCCCATCCCCTGCATGTCTCAGCCAGCAGTTGGGAGGTTTGAAATTAACATGTCATTCAGCTTCTGGAATAACTACTTGCCATTTTATAGCAGTATTGGTATCAAAGCAAAATTTTCATATTATCGCATCACTAATGGAAATATTATTGATGACTTTTTCTGTCTTAGATAAAATTATTCTGCACTCAACTAATGCATTCTACCACCAAGTTTGTTGTCTGTGGATTCTTTTCACTGGATCTTCAATTCTTACATTCAGTAAGTTTACCTTCTTTCTTCATATTCTAGCTTCATTGTTTCACTACGTAAGTAAACATACTGTATTTCTTTGAATTCAAGACACCATCAAATGTAAGACACACCTCATTATTGCTTAAGCATTTCGAGAAAGAAAAACTTCTAATTTAAGGGTAAAGGTATACATACCAGTAATTTATTAGAACAAAACCAACTAGTGTTATATTTACATCCTTACATTTACCATTAAGAAAATTTCATTAGGGGTGATTTTTATCAATACCCGCATTTCGGTAAAACATCGAGGAAAAACCTCGTGTATTGAAATTGGCAAATACGCCATTCTACATTACACTAATATTGTAGTATATTTAAACATATGAACTTGGATACAAGGCAACATAATCCAAGGTGCATCTAAGTTAACAACATGCCAAAAAAAAATAAAAGATACACCTTACATTCCAAGAAATATCGTATGCCATGCACAGCTGCCTCATTAAAATTAATTTCTCATTTTTGTTTTGTATTTTTAATGTCAACTTCCATTTTTTCAGGTTATTCATCACACAAGTATGAATAATGTTTATACCCATGCTCTGGCTGGGATTTGAACCCACAACCTTTGGCTGTAAGATTCTTAGTCCAAAATCAATAGACTTCTCAGAAATAGAATTTATGATAAGGCCAGTGTCTTGCATGGTAGTTCAGTAGAGTAGTGCTGTGGCATGGAATGTCCAAGGTTCAAACCATGGTTGGATTACAAATTTAAATAACCTTTTAAATATTGATCACCAGTTTATTTTACAAAATGATGTTTTACTAATTTACATTGTGAAGACTGAACATTTTGCATTTATTTTTATTTCAGATGGCTGCAGCCCTGACAACTTACTTGGTCATCCTGGTACAGATGGGGAGGTCTTCCTTTAATGAGAGTTAGTTAAGTCCAAAGAACTTCCTGCAAGTGGACCATTATTTCATTTTGCATTTATCCTAACGTAATGAACATCAAATACATATATTTCTACTTTTGTTTTTCTACAGTAGGTGGTGTAAATGTCAATTATACCACTGCCTTTTATTTCTGGCAATGAGCTCACATATTACTTCTGTGATACGTTGATAAGCCAAGGGATTTAAGCTTAACCCCCAAAATTTAAGAAAATTGACATTATTTTATCGACTCTTCCATTCACCATTATTGGCAGAATCAAGGAAGATCAGATCCTAAGTCCTAGTGGCCAGTAACTGGATTCCAATCCAAAACCAGACAGTGGCTGACCAGACGAAACCATCAGCATCTGATTATTTCTGTATGCCTTATGGAGGTAGCTGTTTTGTTTTGTTCATGGTTCCAAACAAAAACACGAAGTTCTTCATATGTAACAGTTGGGCTGAAAAGTTCGTAGGCTAACATAGCAAAAAATATTTTTTTGACAAAATTCGATTTTATTATTCAATATAGTTGCCTTTGAGGGCGATACAACGATTATAGCGGTCATACAATTTTTCGATGCCATTTTTATAGTACGATTTCTCTTTAGCCTCAAAATAGGCCTCAGTTTCGGCGATTACCTCTTCATCAGTGCTAAATTTCTTTCCAGGGAGCATTCTTTTAAGGTCTGCAAACAGGAAAAAGTCACTGGGGGCCAGATCTGGAGAATATGGTGGATGGGGAAGCAATTCGTAGTCTAATTCATATAATTTTGCCATCGTTTTCATTGATTTGTGACACGGTGCATTGTCTTGATGAAACAGCACTTTTTTCTTCTTCAAATGGGGCCGTTTTTTCGTGATTTCATCCTTTAAACGCTCCAACAACGCTATGTAATAATCGCTGTTGATGGTCTGGCCCTTTTTGAGGTAATCGATGAATATAATACCATGCGCATCCCAGAATACTGATGCCATAACCTTGCCAGCCGACTGTTGCGTCTTTCCACGCTTTGGATTCGGTTCATCACGTGCAGTCCACTCGGCTGACTGTCGATTGGACTCTGGAGTGTAGTTATGGAGCCATGTTTCATCCATTGTAATATTTCGACGGAAAAATTCGTGTTTATTACGGTTGAATATCGCTAAACATTGCTCCGAATCATCAAGACGTTGTTGCTTTTGATCGATTATGAGCACGCGCGGCACCCATTTTGCACACAGCTTTCGCATGTTCAAATATTCATGCACAATATGTCCAACACGTTCCTTTGATATTTTTAAAGTCTCAGCTATCTCGATCAACTTCACTTTACGATCATTTAAAATTATTTTGTGGACTTTTTTGATGTTTTCGTCGGTAACAGCCTCTTTGGGGCGTCCACTGCGTGCATCGTCTTCGATGCTCATTTCGCCTCGTTTAAATTTAGCAAACCACTTCTCAACGGTTGATTTTCCTGGTGCAGAGTCCGAATAATGTTTATCAAGCAAAGCCTTGGCTTCAACAGTATTTTTTTTTCGCAAAAAGCAATGCTTTATTAACACACGAAATGCTTTTTTATCCATTTTTTCACAATAACAAAAGCTGCTTCACTCACAATGCTATATCTCACGAACTAATTATCCGGCAGTTGTGAAATTTATACACGTATCTTTTGAAGGTTAGTACTAAGTAAAAATCACATGGATTTAATTCTAGTAACGCCATCTATGAGTCAGCCTATGAACTTTTCAGCCCAACTGTTACATAGTTTCAAAGGTTGCTTATTCATGCTTTGAAATAAATATTTTCACAGACTTGATTTTTCCTTTGATATTTTGTTTATGTTCATGGATTCTTCTTCTGCAGTTGAGGTAATACCACTTTAAATACTCGGGCCAATTCCAACTGTATCAATACCAATACTTGAACATTTTAATAATTTAAAGTTAACTAACTAACTCTCTAGCCTTCTTAAACCTGAAGGTTCATGGCTGCAGCAACACAGGCCTTCGATCTGTCTCTATCTTGAGCAAGATCTATATACTCTTTTCCATCCCTACTGATTTCCTTTAGGTCCATCTCAACGTTGTCCCTCCATCTTCGTCTTGGCCTTCCTACAGGTCTCTTACCATCAGGTTTCCCAACAAGAATCCTGTAAACTCTTCTTTCCTCTCCCATTCGTGCCACATGGCCTGCCCACCTAAGTCTTCTTAGGTTTAAAGTTACTCACAATATTAATAAATGTACTCCATTGCAACTATACCATACCAATATTAAGTTTTCCCCTAGTTTCACATGAGATAATCAGAATATTAAAACAGTTATCATTTATCAAACAAAGTTGGTGCAAAATTAATGAAAGTTGCTAATTTTCTACAATTTCTAGGACATTTAGATATAAAGATGCATTTGATAAATAACTGGAAAAGTAGTATCAAAAATATAAAATACGACTGTGATTGTTATAGATTTGTTATTTTGTGAAGGCATGTAAGCTATTCATAGCTGGGGCTGGCACGTCTGCCTCGTGCACGAGATGCTGGGAAACAGTTACACTACACAAGATGGTGGCACCATTACTGGAGTGCTCCAAGCTGGAGCAGCAAAGTATCGTGAGATTTTTGTTGAGTGAAGGCGTGAAACTGATATAAATTCATTGCCGCATGACAGTTCAGTACGGTGACAACTGTATGAGTCGATCACAAGTGTATGAGTGGGCTGAGAAGTTCAAACAGGGCATAACCAGTGTTGAAGATTCTCCACGTCCAGGTCGCTCTGTCACTGCATTCATGGAAAGCAACATTGCTCAAGTGGAGGACTTGATACGGTAGAACCGGCATATTACTGTCAGTGAAATTGCTTCCCAGATGGAAAAAAGTGTAGGATCAGCTCACTATATCAGTCATGACATACTGAGGTTCAGGAAATTGTGTGCGAGGTGGGTTCTGAAACGTTCGACACCGGAAGTGGAGAAGACACGTGTTGATGTGTGCAGGGAGCTTTTGCGCCATTATGAAGCTGACAGCGTATTGTCACTGGAGATGAAAGTTGGGTTCATTTCTATGAACCAGAATGTAAGAGGACAATCATGCAATTGCAACATCCTTCCTTCGTCTCCCAGACCGAAGAAGGTGCGTGCTCAACAGAGTGCTGGAAAGGTTATGTTAACTTTGTTTTGGGACCACAAGGGGCCAATTCTTGAACATTACATGCCCAGAGGACATAATGTAAACAGTGCCACCTACTCCAACCTTTTGCGCAAAAAACTCAGGTTTCAGAAAATAACATAAAATCTAGTAGTACAGAAAGAAATGTCCAGGAATATTGATTTTTACACATAATTATAATAATATATTATGACTGTAATTTTTTTTTTTGGAATAACTTTATTAACAATTAAAGTTTTTTATCATAATACATGAAAAGCTATGGTACATCAACCCTTTTCTCAAAACATACAAAGTATAAACTCTCTCTATTCACAAAAATAGTAATTATTCTTCCACATAGAACCTTACTCGTAAGAATCAAAGTTGGTCGTCAATGTCTCATCCTCTGCTCTTCTCACATTCAAGAAAAATTACACAAAGGGTGCTATGTTTATTTAAATGTTGCTTTCAGTATACGTATGCTACAAATTCACATTTGGACTATTTTCTATTGACTAATCAAATTTAGAAGACAATATAACAGAGAACACAAATAGCAACAAATGAGAAAATATCACAATAGCAGGGACTTCTCAGGTAGACCTTCAAAATTGGAAGCATACTTCAAAGAATGTATACCTGAAAATTAGCAAATGTGCATTAACAAATGAGTAAATTTCCTTCTTTATAAATTTTCCATTCCCTACATAAAGCAGAGTTCCAGATGCGAAATAACTATTTGAGCTATCAAGGAAAAATACTATTTTTGTAAATAAGGATATAGTTTGGCAAAAATACACACAGCCAACTTTGTGCTTGTGGGATAAGTTCCAATTGTAATTAATGTTGTCCCTATTTCCTCAATAAAAGGTCCAATTACAACTTTTTTCAGGAGTTTCTAATCGGTGGCCACATCATCAATATTTTCAATAATGTATGTACCACAACAAGTAATACAAATAATGACAATTTAAATGCACAAAGTGATATAAACATTTAAAAAAATAATTTTAGTGTCACTGTCAACTCAATTGCTAACTACTTTTGCAACATGTATACTAGCATCAATGACTGATTATTTTCTTACAGAAAATATTTACTATAATTGGAAAATATATATTAAAAAATCGGTACTATATCCTAGCTTACCTGTTGCAAGCACTTGTCCATGAAAATAAACTAAAATGAATAGTAATGTCTGGTAAATTCAATGTAAATTTTCACTGTGTGCTCATGCATTTAAACATCTAAACAGAATAAAACTGAGTTGCAGCTGATGACTGGAGCTCTATCTGCCCCATCTTAAACTGAAGTCTTTGAAGCCAGCGTAACAGGACAGGGTTGCTCACATGCTGACTGGTTGAAGATGATGTTACAGTGGAAGGTGGATAGTTTCGACATCCTTGCAAACGAACTTGCAGATTTCCAGGAAGCTGGAGCAAACAAGAAAACATACTTAGAGAAAAGAAACAAAACCATAAGATACACATCAAATAACATTTCTTCAGTTAATGTTTGTGCCCATTACATATAAATTTTGAGAAAGAGGGCACTCCCACTTTGTTCCTACACTCATAAAAACAAAGGTAGTATTTGAGTGTGGTATGTGGGGTATTTCACTCCTCCAAGATTATGAGTAGATAAAAAGCATTTATCTACTATCAAAACTGCAGTATTTATTGTAAATTTTAACTTAGAAAACTTTTAAGAATCTATGTCTTTTTCAAATAATTGCTCATGCAGCCTGTGTAATATCTCCACAAAATACAAAAAACATTTTTGGTCTCCTCCACCTCTCCCCCCACCCAAAAGTTGAAGGAGAAAAGTAACCAACTTGCAGATTGAATTTGTACAATTAGTGGCAATTTTATGAATGAATCAGACAATACCAGTAGGTTATATGCAAGAGGTCTGGGTGCTTGCAGTGAGAATTTTTCCATTAATATTCCTGCATAAGCAGCCCTGGGGTTTATCCAGCCTCCTGAAATTGAGTAAATATGGTCATAGTAATGTTGATCATAACTCAATTATGGTTGAGATCATGAATGTGTAGAGCTTGGCCTCCAATATTTCCTGTGCACCTACATGACATAGTGCAATGTGCAGTGAAACCTTTATTTTATTTTTAAAGTAAAGTACATCTATTTAGAATTGAAACTATAATTACAAATGCAAAAGATGGCTATAATTTTGAGATATCAATATTTTGAAAACTGAAAGGAAGTTTTCATAACATGTACGCTAATATCTTAAAATAATTACAGCATTGCCCAGGGTCATCATCGTAACTATTCTTGGTCAAAAAATAAATTATAGTACTTACCTGGGTATGGAAAGCAAATAGTACTGGACTCCACACTGGTAATAATCTGCTAAGAACAGTGGAATTGCACTCCAGCAAAGCTTCCAGTAAACTAAGAAAATGCAGATTAACCATCTCTGCTAACTGCAAAAGTAGGAAGACAGAGAAAATATTAAAGATAACTCAACTGGACTTCTTGTATTTGAAGCTGCAAAACCTACGTTGAGTATGTATGAGCACATGTAGGCATTCTGTTGTTTTTAGTTCCATCACACCTGTCAGGCGGTAGGCATTAGTGTACACAAAATGGCAGAGGTAAGATTTTTTCTTTTCTCGAACAACGTAAGAGATGTCAAATATTCACTCACATCTCCTGATTTAACACTGTTAGATTTCAGCCTGTGGAGAACAATGCTGCATAGCCACAGACACAGCCCTTCCTGTGCAAACCATATGTGCTGTTGTTGATTTGTCAATCTGTTCTACAGTGTTGCAGACGATGTATTGCTGCAAATGGTGGTCATTTTTTGAACATCTATAACTTTAGTATGCAACATCAAAAAGTATTCATACTTGCTATTATTAGTACTCCTGTTATTACGTTCAAAGAGTGTAAACACTATTTTGGGACACCCTGCAGTTAAACATTTACATTATAATTGCAATAAATTATTATAATAGGGACGGTCATGGACATGTAGATACATTTTTTAGCTGATACGAATAAAATACCAATACCACATGATATAAAACCGTAAGGGTTCCATGCCACACATGCCACACCTTTGCAAATAATATTATGTGCTCAGAACAGAAGTTGTGTTACCAATAGCGGTACTGCAAGAGCAGCTAGCAAAAAATCTGCAAAGTCAATCCTCCTACATTCGAATACTTTGTCAAGCATGGATCTTCCTTCATATTTGCACCTTCAATTCATTATTCATTGCCATGATTAACCTAGAGATGCAGACAACAAAGTAA
This sequence comes from Lepisma saccharinum, assembly GCF_977018435.1. Lineage (NCBI taxonomy): Eukaryota > Metazoa > Arthropoda > Insecta > Zygentoma > Lepismatidae > Lepisma > Lepisma saccharinum. The sequence goes on from NC_139229.1 coordinate 117,859,657, forward strand.
AAATCATCAAAATACAATACACTGAAATACTAAAAGTTGAAATGCACAAAAATAGTCCACACCTGATTTGTGATAAGCTGATAACCAATTTCAGATACTGGCACTGTTAAACATGCTACCATTAACATTTTAATTACACTAACCGCTGACATAAATACAACATTTATCATAAATTTGCATTGGAAGAATCTATAGTAACAGTTTCAGATAAATAGAGAAATGAACATGCAAACTTGATTTCAATTGCATGAGTAAACAATTGTATTTTAAATTAATACTTGCCACTTTTGAATGGGAAACCAATTGCAATATGCATGGTGTAACTTTTCCCCAGAAATCTGACAAAATGCTCATTGTTGCTGCATGAGGTTCACTAGTTGGTGGGTTTGTTGATGCACTTTGTTCCAAATACACAGTCCAAAGCTTTAAAAAATATACAATAAAGAACAAAAAAACATTAGCAGTGGAAAAAAAACTGGCACATATTATCAGGTGTCCAAAATGTATGTAAACACATCATTGTAAATCTTAGATACATTCAGTGCTTGAAGTGAGGGGTTATAGTATCCCATCAGCTAGCAAAATTTTCGCACAGCATCCCCCAGCAGTATCATTGCCACCATGTAAAACCATAGGAGCATCTCCCAAGATAACCCCAAGGCCTGACCAAACATAACCCCCATTAACATTTTTTCACTTCAAGTGCTTGGCACATTCATATATGTATATACAAAATGATGGTAAATACATTCAAAGATGCATTACACATACATCAACAATGACAAGTTTTTATGCAAGATGACCAGATATACTGAGTTACAGCCACCTAAAACAGAAAAATGGGGAAACAAAAGAGAAAATAAGATCTATTGAAGTACAACAACACAAAAGAAGTGGTTTCAAGCTACAGACTCTAAAGACTATATTCTTCTCTAATTTTATTGCTTACTTTTTGAAGGACTTCCTTTGTACTTTACAGCCCACAATAGCTCATATTCCAAAAACCAACACCACCACCACTAACAATAATAATAATAATTAGCAAGAATGAAATTTCCTCAAATATTTTCAGCATTCCTCATGCCATCACCAGGAAATGTAATAAACAAGCCTATATCCCAGCTGTCCATACATGACAACAAACATTTTTTTCTCTCTTTTGTACATTTATTTCTTCTATTTCATGGGCTCCTATGACCATGTCAGTATTCAAACCCAGAATCTTCAGTGGTGAGCACTGAACCTGGTAGTGAACACACAGTTCAATCTAGTTCATTACTAATACATAAATTGTAAGAGGTAATATTCACTGTTAAAGAATATAACACATTTTTAATACAGGGGGATTATAAAGTCTCTATACATATTAGTGATAACGTGAAAAAATACATTTCTTTTGCATTTTATGTGAAGCAATGCTAACCGTAGAAGAAAGAACAGCCGTTATTTGTGATCATCTACGTGGAATGACGTATGAACAGGTGCGGACAGACTTTGCCCAGAAATTCAGAAAACCAGGCCACACAGGCTGGCTATCAAGCACCTGGTCAACAAATTCAAGCGAACTGGTAGTGTTGTGAATGAAGAATGTCCTGGTAGGCCAGCCATAACACCACAAATTGCGTAAATGTGTAGTGTTCTTTCCCACCAAAACTGAGTATTGAGATTAAATGACAGCTCATTCTGATTATCTCACATGTGAACATATGAAGAGAGTCAAGCAAAATTTTTGGTAGATTGTTAAGTATCCATATTTCATTTCTGATACAAACACAAAATATGATATGGCACATTGTCATGTTCAATTTGGGCAACTTCCTACCAAAATTTGTCTTGAAATAATGTAAAATCATAAACAAAATAAACTCTTATACACAAAAAAACTCTTATACATCAAATTTATAGTTCAGGATTATCCTGGAAATTGTACAAAATTCCTGGAACATTGGTTTATTCTCTGGCAAGAAGTGATGAAAAAATTAAAACAAAGAAACTTTAGAATCCATGGATTTCACATAGGCTACGTATTGCTAAAAGTATGCCTACTGGATGTAAATTCTTTACTCTGTGTAATAGTGATAAAGTTTTTGAACCACATTTCAGAATATTCATCACAACATCGATATCTTATTTTTACATATCAAATTTGAACCTGAAATTTAGTTCCTTCTTGTACTGAAAATTTCAATTTTTATTTACTATACATGTATGTTTTTACTCAAAGTAGAGTTAGAATGGACTACTTATGTATTCACATCTATTTATATTCTGAACAACTTTAAATTCTTAAAGTGTGCAGATATTGATATCCATGGGAATCAATAAAAATACTGGATCAAAGTAGTGCTAAGTCGATATCACTTTGAACTGATTGGTACCCATATTGATGCTGATATTTTTGCCAATTCCCATTGAAATTTGTAACAATTAAAAGTTGTTCAAAATATTGATTAATATTATTGTGTAAGTATTCCACTCCAATTACAAGGGGGTACCCAAAATAAACTGGAAAGCATATCTGGCGGGAAAGCCCGACATACTTCCGGCTTCCGCTGCGAGATGTAGTGAGGAGACACTATGATGCACCAGTGTGTGGAGCGCCGTTGCCCTGTGTAGACGTGTGAGCTGTGCTGTGCCGTACGTTCTTTGTGTTGACAAACGTTTGCTGCGAATTTTGCTATGGCGATTGCTCCACCACGATAATTCCCCAGCCCACACTGCTGTGCGTGTCCAACAGTTTCTGGGGAAAAACCAAATGCCCGTTGTTCCTCACCCTCCATATTTACTGGACCTTGCACCTTGTGATTTTTTTTTATTCTCCTGCATGGAGAATGAGCTCAAAGGCAAACGCTTTGCTGATGTGGCTGAAGTTCAGGAACATGCGCTTTAAGCCATGAACAATACCCCAGTTGAGGACATCCAAAAATGTTTCAAGAAATGGGAACGCTGTTTGGATAAGTGCATCGCGTCAAATGGACAATACATTGAAGGAGACTAAGGTATTTGTAACTCAAAGTTAATAAAACTCATCTTTTTTGGCATATTCCGGCAATTTTTTTTTTTGGCAAATTCCTGTTTCTTTTGGGTACGCCCTCGTACATGCACATCAATTTACCCGAGTTTTGCTGTCAAATATTTCAGAACACCATCAGGATATAAAATACCTGTTATGTAATCATGAAATCCATTTTCCCTCAACAATATTGGTAAAAAAAAGTAAAGTGTTCCCCTGTGCATAGCACCACGCCATGAAGGCATATAGGGGGTGTGGGGGTAACGCCCCACACTTTCTTGATCCGGTCGTGAGTGGGGGTGATGTGATCAGCATCACGCCCCTGACCGCCTTTACCCCCCAGGGTTTCCCCCAGGTACCCATGCTATTCGACGCTGGGTGGGTGCCGGGGCCGCTTCCACCGTTAGAAAAGTTCCCGGATTTGAACCGGCCGGGGATCGAACCCGGGACCTTGAGCATGGTAGTCAGACGCGTTACCGACTGAGCCACCGCGTGGTGTCAAATAAATGAAACCTTTGAATTTTGCATAATTTTCAGGATAATTAGATTCCATGAAAGTGTTATGCAGCATATTTGCAAACCCTGTGAAAGGCCAAAATACCAGGAAAGTATCAGCCCATAAGAACATAGCCCTAATTCAAAGTAGTATCAGCTTAGTCCTAACTAACAGTATAAATTTATAAAGATGGGATGATGGTAGTTAATGATAAATTACCTGACATAAAATGAAAGCATGGAACAAGGAAGACATATGTAACACTGATGCCTTGGACTGTTCAGCAAATCCTGCCAAGATAACTTGAATGTGATCTGCTATGTGGCAGGAAGCCTCTTGGGGCACTGGCTGGCAGAAGGGAGTCGTGCTTGTTCCAAGGAGTGCTGTATGAGTCAGCGAACCCAGCAGTAACCAGGATAAAAGCCGAATGTGTCCAACACAGTCAATGAACTCCCGAGGTCTATTGAAACAAACAAGGAATTTAGATAAGGCATAACTTACCCCACATGCCATCACTTCACTAAATAGCTAAAGTCCAGTTTAGGCATTACTTGATTTAGTTAAAATTTAAAGGATTTGAAACTTCCTTCCTACTCCATCTCAGGCTGAGCTGAAGTAACAGGGCACACTGGATTGTCTTTTCATTCCATTTTTAACCTCTTTTACCCCAACTTACCTTTTACAGGTTTTAAACTTTCATTATTCTTGCCTTAACTCCTGAGGAAGCCACATGATGCAGCAAAAGCTACAGTAACTAAATCATGTAAGTACATGCCTAAACTGGACTTTAGCTATTTAGTGAAATAATAACAACATAATAACTTGACAGCAATGTGTATCCATATCCATATGAACAATGGGATCTCTATTATGCTTTTGGGCATACTACTAGAAAATTTATAATACAAAATTTGGAAAAATTTTACATGATCATCTATGTGAACTTAGAAGATTTAATGTATAGTGTGGAGAAAATCTAAACTCAGGAATGGAAAAATTGCATTTCCACTACATCAATTATGACAATATCATCAATTAAATAAAATGTTAAGGTCAAGAGTTATGATTTCCAACAACAAGAAACTGAATGCAGTCTGGTGTTGGACTGAAGCTAGAATTTTACATAGCCACTTATGTAAGTATTAATTTTTTAAGTACTCTTGGAATATGTTAGTTTACATAATACCACAAAGCATATCAATACAAAGAAGAAAGATTGAATTGTAGAATGACCCTTGTAATTTTCCCACTATTTCTGCTAATGATAATACAGAATATTTAAAATGTTGCTTTTTTTATATGTTATACAAGTCTCATTCATTAGATTTTTAAGTGTAATTTAAATTTAATTATTTGTGGCATTCTCTCACTTAAATATTTTGCCTTGCATTAAGAATCATTTGAAAGGAATGATTTATCTTTTGGATAATTGAACTTGTTAAGGAGTAATTGGATATGTTCAGAGGTAAAGTAAATAATTCAAAACTACAAGAAACTCCAGCACATCAAAAAAAGTCTTATTATTAATGAACATAATCACTTACCCTTGCTGCAATGCAGATGGTGCATTATATAGCCATGGAAGATATCTAGAGACAGCTCTATTATCTCTGCTATTCCCACGAGTGATTTCTAGTGCCAAATACTGAGCAATTCCACTTTTCAGTACACCACCAAGAGTATCTTCATTTAAGCCTACAGCCATCCCTTTGCAGTAGCTCTGAAAATAATATATTTAGTCACTAAAGCACATTTCAACTACATATAATTTATGCTTAAATATTAAATCAATATTTTAAATTATCACACAGTTGTCATAATGCTAAGGCCAAGTTATAAAGTCTACATTCTTTGAACCAATGACTACATATATTGAGGAATAAATTTATTTCAAGTTGGGGAAAAAAATATTAAAAGGAACAAAAGGTGCTGCAGATGTCGGTCCATCAAAGTGACCGGCTTCAAACATTATGCTTTACAAGAAGAAAGTTATAATGTTAAACAATGTTAAGGACTTAGTATGTTAAATGTGTTGAACCACTTTACAGTGTGGACTCTGGCCCTTCTTTTTATCAATATAGGTGCCTGCCTTTTCAATTTTTTTGAATAAATCAATCCTGAAGAACAATCACAACTTCAGGTTCAAAATGTAGACAATGAGGAAACAACTGTTACATGCAGGCATACATGAAGATGTGCAGAATGAACCTTTTCTAAGACACCCAAATGCCAACCTCACTTCCACATAGACACCCTGGACTGCATTTTGCAGACTAACGAGGCTCTGGCATCTCGACTCACAACCAGTATAATCCTCTGTGGGCTGTTCATTTGTGTTTGTGATTGTCCCTTCATCCATGACACCTTATTGCCTTTCATCATCATCTTCGCAATTAGCCAAAAGGCAGATAAGCGAAGTGAAATAAATCAAATCAACCAATGACGATGTGCACCGTTCTTTTACTCTAACATTCCCTCAGGCAGTAGAACAAAGCATGGCGAAGACATTTCTCTTACCTCCATTTATATTTTCATCAGTGCATCTTGCACTGTTGCAAAGAGACTCTGAGAGACAGGGTTAATTAAGGATCTGGATGAAAATTACTATAAATACACAAGAAATACATACCTTGATTTTGCTGAGTGTGTGAAAATCTGCAAGGAACTCTAGTGCATCCCCCAGATGTTGTCTCATGCATTCGGAAGAATTTGTGTTGAGCTGTGGGGTGGTGTCTGGACACAATGGCGGATTATCCTCCATGACGACATTTAATGGAAGGGAACCACCAGCATCCTAACAAAAAAAGACAGGTATTATTTAAATTTGAGTTGAAAGCATACCATGTTTTTAATTATTCCACACAAAAAAAACTGTCTACAGTGGAACCCTTATTTTACATTCCTGAATTTTACAGTCTCCACATTACAAATCCAATCCTCAGGATCCCAATGGAGAATAAGGTTCTAAAATTTTCCCAAAAGTTTTACAATTTTCCATAATTTAAGTTTTCCATCCTGGTACTCTGAAAAACCTAAAACTGAGGTTCCAGCACCTGATATCAATGTGGATCCATTTACTTTATTTTTCTTCCATTTTGTATATAAAGCAATTAATTAACACTTCTCATATGTTAGAACAAAAAAAAAAAAGCATACATGCTGAAATCCTTAACTTACAAGATTTAAAAGCTTTTTAATAATACTGTAACCAAAATGAAAATGTTTCTACTACAAAGTCATTCTGATTTCAGAATAAATGCTGAAACTGTTGCTGAATAACTTTTGTAAGAAAAAAAATCTTATATTACCTGTAGGACAAAGTTTATCAACATCAGAAAATTGGAATCAGGAATTGAAGACTTAAATTTCAGAGCCTGGACTAGTTCAAAAACTACCATTCGAGTAAGCAGCAACTTTTCCCTCTCCTGGAAAAGAAAAGTACAAAACCTCAACACTAGTCTAACATGTGAAATAACCCCATAGTTTTGAAAAACTCACAGGAAAAATAAGAAAATGTGAATAATAAATGGCATGTATTTTCTTGAACAGACTCTAGTACATTATTATAAGAAAACAAAAAAGCATTATAATTGAAGTAAGACTTGAAGCTTTCCTGGCAACAAATGATGAATAGATTCTCTCGGGCTATCGACCAGGTGAGTTGCGGAAAATATTCCAAGCTTTCGAGAGCTAACATCACTCTCATCTTCAAGGTTGAAGTGCAGATACATATATATGTTTGTGGAGGGCAGATCCAAGTGAAAATGGTGGACCAATCGGGTGGCATGTCTGCTGCATGCGCAATTCTGGTTAACTAACGCTAACCAACCTGGGTCTAGAGCGAGCCCCGTGTCGCGACTATGATTATCTTGTTCTTCATGAATGGCTATTGCTCCTTGATGATGCGGTCCCAGTAGTTTGAAGTTTTGGTTATTATTTCTGTGTTGCTGAAATCTGGTCCACGTCCCTCATTTATTGAATGTTCTGCTAGACCCTACTTTTCAGGATGGAAATACTTGATGCATGATGCTGCTTTGGTGTTCTTTACAGTGCTGTTCTATTGTCCTACCAGTCTGCCCAATGTATACTTTCCCACATTTGCAGGTAATACGGTAGACTCCTGGTGTTTTGAGTCCTAACTCGTCCTTGTGGTTGCGTAGTAGGCTTCTGATCTTCGGAGGTGGTTTGTGAATGGTTTTTATGTTATGCTTCTTGAGAATCTGGCTTATAACTCCAGAGATATTTCCGGTGTAAGGCAGGATGGCTATCTTCTGGTCAGCTTTGTGCAGGTTCCATGATGTGTCTAGATTCCCTGATGTGTCTGGATTCCCCAATGTGTCCAGATTGACCAATGTGTCCAGATTGACCAATGTGTCCAGATTGACCAATGTGTCCAGATTGACCAATGTGTCCGGATTGACCAATGTGTCCGGATTGACCAATGTGTCCGGATTGACCAATGTGTCCGGATTGACCAATGTGTCCGGATTGACCAATGTGTCCGGATTCCCTGACGTGCTCGTGTTCTTGGACAGTACTTGTTTTAATGTTTTGTTGATGTTGTGTTCCGAGTAACCGTTCTGTTTGAAAGCCGTGCGAAGATGCTGTATTTCTTCTGATAGATGCTCCGCGTCACTGATGAAGATGGCCCGGTGAAATAAAGTAGAGAGTACTGTAGCTCGCTGAGACGGGTGGCGAAAACTGTTTGCATTGAGATATAGATCTGTGAGAGTCGGTTTCCGGTATAGACTGTGTCCCAAGGATCCATCTGGCTTGCATTTGATGAGAATATTCAGGAACGGCAGGCTGTTGTTCTTCTCGGTCTCCATGGTGAACTTGATATTTGGGTGTTGATTGTTGAGGTGGTCTAAGAATGGCTGAAGCATTTCTTTACCCAGTGGCGGATTAATCTTTCTCGCCGCCCCTAGGCACAAACTTAATGGGCACCCTTCTCAAAAGAAAAGTAGTAACTTATTTGCAGTATTTTTACAGGCTAATATAAAAATTAGTGAACATACTGAAATAAAAAACAAAGGATAAAAATCAATAACAAACAATTAATTTTCTGTATGTGCTATATCTAAAATTATGTAATGTATTGAGAAATTAAATTCACCACTCACCAGTCATAAATGAAGCCGCTTCCGCCTCACTTTGGTTGCTGCAAACTCGTGTATAAGTTCTTCAAAGTTGTGTCGATCATTCAAGATGTCTGCTTCGATGTGGAAAATAGATAACTCGTTCAGTCTTTTACTACACATGGTTGAACGGAGATAAGTCTTCAGTCTTTTTAGGGCCGAAAATGAACGTTCAGCTGAACAGTTTGTACAGCAGTACACAAAAATATTCTTAATGCAATGTCCACATTTGGAAACACAGACTGCAGCTTTTCTCTCCGTATAATGGCTAACATTTCTGCTGGCGAGTCACAGATTTATCTGGTGTTCAGAAGCCCTGCAAAATTCACACATTTGTTTGGAAAGGTTGATTCCAGATCAGTTTCATATGCAGCCTGAAGGTTAGCTGCACGTTCAGAAATGACACAAGAAGAAATTTGCAGAAACTTACTGAAAATCATGAAGTTGTCAGACATTAATTTATAGCTTTCTTTTCTTCTAATGAATTCAGCGTGCAATTTATCAAGAATAGGAAGAAACATTTCAACTTTAAATTTTTCGCTTCCTGTTAGAACAACCTCATTGTCTCTTACTTCATCGGCTTGAATCGTACGTTTTCTAAACCTTTTATAACTACACTCGTAATCCATATCAGTTTTCTCCATGGATTTTTGCTCATAAGACTCGAACATGTCAAGAAGGGAAGTTATAAAGTTCACAAGTGATTCAAATAAATCATGTACTATTGTTAAATCTATGTCAACAATTTGTAATTTCACGGTGACACTCTGGAATCTCTGCAGTATATCCTTCCAAATAGTGATCATGAAAGCTGTCTCCAGCCTGTTTAGTTGATTCAAGAGGGATAAGGCCTCATTTCGAACTAGGATCATCGCTTACATGAGTAAGGGCTTTCATTACACTATCCCAGTTTTCATATATACATGTACAAGCCTCCTCTCGTGCTGACCAACGTGTCTGTGATAAGGGTTTTAGTGTTTTGCTTCATAGATACATGAAAGAAGCAAGTAAGTTCCAGCGTTTTGTTGAACTGGGGAAAAAATGTAAATAATTTGAAGCATAGTAAAAAAAGAACATGCTTCCCTACAACTGCTTGCTGCACTACTTCCGACCAAATTCAAAGAATGAGCTGCGCAGGGCACATAATATGCTTTAGAATTTATTCCTTTAATTCGAGCCTGTAAACCTGTATATGCCCCTGGCATATTGCTGGCATTGTCGTACGACTGACCTCTGCAATTAGTAAGGTCAATAGAATGTCTGGTCAAAATATCTATTACAGCTTCGGCTAGATTTTCAGACTTGTGACCTGGATTTGACAGAAACGAAAGAAACCTTTCAACAGGTTTACCATCTTCATTCACATATCTTAACACAAAAGCTAACCTATCAGTATCCGAAATATCTGGAGATGAATCAACAATTATGGAGAAATATTTACTTTGTTTTATTTCATTAATAATTTATTTTCTCACTCTATCAGCAAGCAGTTCAATAACTTCATCACAAATTGTAGAAGACAAGTAGCTTGTATGACCTTTCCCCGGATTTCCATACCGTTCAATGTGTTCTGCAAGAAATGAATCAAACTTGGCGATAAGCTCTAGAGACATCATGTATTGCCCGTTGTGCAGAGAATGGAATTTTTCTTCGTGACCACGTAAGGGAAGCCTGCGACTTGTCAACTTCTATACGACAGCAAAAACTCTTCTTAAGACACTGACCAAGTACGTAAGTTCCGTCTGAATATGTGATTGAAAATGGTTCTCCAAGGTCCCAACAGATTTCTGCCTTGTTAAGAGTGCCATCATCGCAATTTTTGTGTTCTTCAGAATTTTCGTGTGATGCTAGAATATTTGGAATGTTTTTCCAGTTTTGCCATGAGTTGCGATGTTTGTTTTGCCCTTGAACAACCAGCATGATGCACAATAAATGGCACCAGTGCTGCACGAATATACCAAATAATTCAGCAAAATTGATTCGCCATTTACAAGTTTACGAAAAAAAAAACTATTATTTAAAAATCTTGTCTTACCTGCTATGAGTCTGCGATTTAGAAAAATCATTTTCAGCATTCTGATTAATTCCACGTCTTAGAAGAATGTCAATTGTAGACTCATTCAGACACCACTCGGCAGGATCGTCACTAACAAAATTTGCACTCTCACTGTCACAATCAGGAACTCCTACGAACTGAGGGGACACTACCTCAGGTGCACTTTCTTTCTCCAGTAAATCAACAATATTTTCGACATTTTGCGTTTCACAGAGTTCACTCGATGTAGCCGCTTTCACTTCAATTTTTGAACTGCTTTCGGAAATCACTCGTTCCTTTCGCCTAAAAAACGTGTCCACTGTACCAAGCTTTTTCTGTAAGGTTGCTTCTCTTTCACGCTTTTCGTTTGCAAGTTTACGATAAGCCGCCCCACTTAACTTTGTTCGCTTCATGCTGCCTGCTGCATAAAAAAACAACAAAAAAACACCAAATCGCAAACGCACTAGCAACAAACTGAATGCACCAGCCAGAGAATACAGTAAAAGAAAAACTAGTTGCAGTCCATGCGAAAGCTGCACTCACTCACTCACTTATCAGCAGTATCTATGTGCTTATTTTTTTTTAAGACTGGCATTGTTACAGATGCAAGTTTCAAACAATCAGTTTTCTTTACTGCCTGGCCTTTAACAAACGCTTAGTGGAAGATCGAGGGGTATGTATTTACAAAAACAAACCAACAAAGGCTGGGCGGCTTGCAATGTCATTGTAAGTGATAAAAGCCACAGCACCGGTTAAAAACAAATTGATTGGCGCCTGAAGGAGGCAGAGCAGACAAAACATTTCTTGATAACACATAAATCCGATAGATCAAGGTTTCTTTCATATGAAGCAAAAATATTGCAAACCGTTGATTTGAAACATTGATTTCATAGGTCTAAATTGTCACTGTGTTCGTAAGACACTTTTTATTATTCTTGATATTCTGGAAAAACGTGCCTAGTGGGCCTATTTGGTAATCCGCCACTGTCTTTACTGTGTGGCCAGATGATGAAGGTGTCGTCGACGTATCTGTAGAAGGCGGCAGGTTTCAATGGAGAGCTGTGCGCAGCACTTCGTGCTCAAAGTTTCCCATGAAAAAATTGGCTACGGCACGCGAGAGAGGGGAGCTCATTGCCACACTGTCTGTTTGTTCATAGTAATGTCCACCATAGCTGAAATAGGTAGAGGTCAGTGTGTGGTTGAACAGACTGATGATTTCTGGTGTGAAGTGGCATTCTAGCAATTGCAGTGAATCTTCAAGTGGCACTTTGGTGAAGAGTGACACTACGTCGAAGCTGACTAAGATGTCATCTGGTGATGTTCTGATCTGCTGCAGCATCTTGATTAATTCTGCGGTGTTTTTCACATGGTGTTCACATTTCCCTATGAGTGGTTCGAGATGAGCTGTGAGGAATTTGACGAGTCTATACGTTGGCGCTGACGATCAGTCTTAATGGCACTGCAGTCTTATGTATTTTGGGAAGTCAGTATAGTCGTGGCGGTATTGTTCCATCCAGTATCAATTTGTCCAGAATCTGTTTCGGAAAATAAGTTTTCTTCAGAAGTGCTCTGGTCTTCCTTTCAACTGCTGGTGTGGGATCTCGGGGAGTTTTCTGTATGTAGAGTCTGCTAGAAGTTCTGAAATTTTCTTGTTGTAGTCTGCAGTCTGGAGACTTCCACAAACGTATATACACTGGGTTGACGCTCGTATCTGCACTTCAACCCTGAAGATGAGAGTGACGTTAGCTCTCACCTGGTCGATAACCTGAGAGAATCTATTCAGCATTATACTTCATTCACTTTATAGCTTCGTATTTCTGTACATCTGCCAGAGTAAAATGAAAAACAAATCAGTGAGCACCTTTAAAAGTATCTTAAAAAATTATAAAAATTTTGCAAGAACATTCATTAATGGAGAAAACAGCACACTTACTCTTGTAAATCCTCTGTTGCACAAATGGCACAAGTCAACCAAATTCTGGTACTTCATGACAAAATTCTGAATCGTATAGCTCATGACCTTGGAAAATGGATCGAGAATTCCCTGTGAATAAATACAGAGGAATAAATAAGAGCAATAAAACAAGAACTACATTGATTATAAGTTATACATAGGGACATAAAGTTTTGCTTTTAAAGATAACACCGAAAAGTTGAGGAAAGCAAAATAAAGTGTTTAAAATGTTTTTAGGTAGGTTAAGGAGGCAAGTCTTTGGTGTTTTAGAATCGCAAAATAATGCGAATTACGTCATTTTTCAGAATAACACCGAATTTGCACTTTAACGTGAAAAATACGGCAAAATATGCACTATAAACTGGGCTTAACACTTCTTCTGTTCAAAAAGAACTACAGAAGATTTGTCCATTTCTAGTCTAGCTAGTGAAACTTCGATTCAAGAGAGTTTGTCATGCTTCATGTATTGCAGTTTGGCGCAGGAATGACTGACAGTGCTTTGACCTTGTCCTGAAATAGAATTCGCCGCGAGGATCTTCTCAGAAGGGAAGTTTCGCAGGAACGGGAAAATTTTCAGGGAGAAACACCTGTTGTGTGGGGAGGGGCATAGGGGTGTGGGTGTATGTGTGTACAGAAAATGATATTTTCAGGCCTGAGAGGGATTTTTGGCATTGTTAGGGAAATTTCAGTCAGTCAGAATCACTGAAGCTGCATGGTTTGTGCAGTGTCTTTCATTTCCTTCTGTGGTGTACTTCGCAGCATCCCAAAGCCAGCAGTGAATGCATTAGTTTGCAGTGACGTGCGGTGACGTCGACACTTGGGGTAGCAGTCAGTGGCGTGCTCAAGGGGGGTGGGGTTGGTGTGGGTCACACCCCTCCCCCCCTTTACAGCCCAGTATTCCTTAAAAAAAGAATGACAATAACAGGAAAAGATTACAAAATTATGAATGAGTACTAAAAAGAGTACATGTAACTCCCACCCACATTCGAAAATAAAAAACGATTTGATTTGACTCTAAGCCAGAGATCCTGGGTTCGAATCTCAGCTTGGCCATGGGTATTCTTTGTGTGTGTCCCTTCATCGATTTTATCGTATCATCTTCGCTATTAGCCAAAAGTGGCGGAAAAACGAGGTAAAATAAACCAAATCGAGCAATCAATCAATGATTTGCTTTCATTTTTGATACTTAGCGTCGCTTTTTTGTCACATTTGGTTAATTGCGAAGATGATACGATAAAATTAATGAAGGTACAAACACAAAGAACACTCATGCCCAGGATGGGGTTCGAACCCAGAACTCCTGGTGTCGTAGCGCACTGTGATAACCACTTCCGCACAGTTGGTTGATTTGGTGTTTTAAGTCCACTTTATGCACAGAAGCAAAACAGGTAACAAAACACACTTTTTTGTAGTTTCTTCAATAATATTCATTTGGCTTTTTGAGTTCTGAGATACATTTTTCATTCCAAATTATTTCATTATTCACTGCAGAGTACAACACATAGGACAAGAATGCGCACTCATCACGGGTTCGAATCCTGGCCTGGATTGTTCATATGAGGTTCCTTCATCAATTTCATCATATCATCATCACTCATCCTCATTTTCACAATAACCAAATGTGGCAGAAAAGCGAAGTAAAATAAACCAATCCAACAACAATATGAACGCGCGTTCTCTTGCTCAAATAAATACATCCGTATTTATGACTGTTATAGGCCAAGAGTAGTATATTTAAATAAAACACTACTAAAACGAGAGTGAGAGAGAGAGAGAGAGAGCCCGAGCACATATTTGTAATTTTATCATTATATATTCCATACTTAAAAAGAAAAAAAAGAAAGCATAACATTATAGTCTGCACATAACACGTTCCCATTTCATAAATAATAAAACTACATCCCATATTATACATACATATTGTACAATGTGTAAAATGTTGTGTAAATACAGAGAACTGCAGAAAATTTTACCCTGAGTTCTTTAGAGGATTTAGAAAAAAATCTATGAGAAACCAATCCCCTACCTGTCCTCTAGGAGATAGACTGGGGGACCTGAAAGCACGGACTTTCAACCATTGCAGCAGGGAGAGGGGGCAAGGGAGGTAGAGGTAGAAATCTTCCTTTTCCTTGGGCCAGCCGTTTCTACCTGGAAACTGGTCTGGCGGAAGAAGAGCGAGCTAGGGTATCCAGCCAGCTTTGCCCGCGGAGAACACCGATGGGCGAGAAGCGCGTGGAAAAGAAAGTGTTGCATATGAGCTGTGGTGGCTTTAACAAGACAATAAATATTGTGATTTGAATATAATTCGAGATGTGAGATTGATTGATCTATCTCTGCTAGACTAGCTACTCCTCAGTGCACGTCACTGTTAGTTTGCTTCTGAAAGACTTTATGCTTCAGATAGAACTACATTATTTTGTAATCACTGAATTTCAAAATAACATGGGAGCAGACGGTGTAACATTCTGTTTGCCGTGACTATTAAATGGACAAGGTAAGCTACCAAAATATAAATTTACGAAGGTCCGGGATCTCAAAACTTCGGCAATAGCAACAGAAACGCACAAAACCGCTGGTTGGGGGCTTTAACCGTGTGGTTCACGATACCTCAAGGTTTAACAAGGAAGTAGTGGGAAATCGTGTGCATGAGCCCAAGTGTCACCCACCCCTTTTCTTCAATTTTCGGTGACCTTCACGAAAAATGCTACGCTGCTCGTACAAGCACGTCAAAGATCAGTTGTCATTTCACTACCTGAAAAAGATATGTTTAAATCAAGTAAACTTTCCAACTTGCGTAAACGCAACAACAACAAGTATGCACATACGTACGCAGAAAGTGCGTAATTTACATCACAAAATGCTCCAACTTACTACTCTTAACTTACTGTTGAGAGGGGAGTTTATTCCAAAAGTCAAATGATGTACACATATATCTTCATTAATACTATAGCAATTTTTATTCACTTCAATGTTTTTAACACATCTCAATATTTATGCATTTTTTTTTTTTTTGGTGTATAACAATTTATAACGACCTAGTTGAAACAACGTGTGCTTAGACAAAGCGTGGTGTATGCTTAATTTAACTAGTGCCACATCATTATATATATAAAAAACAAAAACATTATTAACAATAAGAAGTCTTCGATCTCAATTTATGCTATCTAGCGTTAATTTAGAACCACATGAAACTTCAACATTTGTATAAATGCATGCATATATATTAATATGTTTCAGAAAGCGTCAACATGCCGTTTACTCTATCTTTTATGTAAGAATAGTAATAACAACATTTGATAAAACGTGAATGTATGTTTTTTGGCCAGCAAAATTTATAATAATAATAATAATACTAATACTACTACTACTACTACTACTAATAATAATAATAATACGTACGTCCCCTGGTCTATTTTACGAAAACCCGAGATTCATTTTAGAATCTTTGTTAAGTTCGTTCATTCTTACAATACCATTCTACTCATGCTTCTGATGTCTTTTACGTTAATTTTTTAATCTTTATCAAGGCAAAAATAGTTGTTTGTGCAAGGAAGGAATTCGTGGGTGTGCTAACAGGCAAGGCTATTCTTGTATCACAACTTCGCGGTTTCCACATTGAGATAAGTACAGTTGTCTTAAATTATCATTCTATATTTATCACTTTTTTTAGAGCACTCACGTTGACAAGAACTTGCGTGTTTCTCATTTTTGTTTTCTTTGATTCGTTCTCAGACGCAGTGTAATTACGTGAACAAAATCATTGCTTGCATTTTTTACATTCCTTATGCAGCACTAACGCACATAAAAGTATGGAGGATAATTACATGTGAAGGTTTGCTATATTCTTTCTAATCACGATTGATTAGTAATTCAAAGTACTTAGTTTGAAAACACTACCGTTCGTTTGTAACCGGCACTAACAACAAGTTCAATACGGTACCTTGTAATGCAAAGTTAGCAGAATCCTGGTGACAGTAGTACACCATTACTTCCTTGTCCAAATATGAAAAATACTGCCTTCGTACTCAATCGTGGTAGAATCGTCGCGCAATCTGTTCCTTGGCAATCTGGCGTTGTCCTTAAAGAATACGTATTCCTGGGGCACTGGTGTTTGTATCTTTGGTTGATGAAATGATTAACTTGTCCCTTTTAATCCTTGCTCAATTGTAGTCAAAAACACAAGTCAAAACTTCATGTTTTCTTTCAACTTACAAGGCACTAGCCGGTTATGCATGTTCAAAAATAAATGGATGGTATTGCAAGTGCCGAAAAAGGCAACTCGTTCGCAATCACCACATGCTTGCAAGCCACAGAGTATTACGGGTACAACCCGCGTTACCACTAGCTAATGCTAGGGACGTACTGTTGTGTGATGAAGAGCTGAGTCGAGACTGTTTTCCTGTTTCCGCTGGCATTTCGAGGAAACGTATTGCAACGCGTCACATGCCAGGTGGCGTGATTAAGCCACAGAAAAGGTAGTGAAGTATGAACTGCCCTCTATCGCGAATCCACGTAACTAATCAGTAAATACTTCGCGAACTTAGAGTGGATAGCCCATATCAACATGTATGTGTTGAGATTGTAGCATTTTATGTTATATTTTAGAATAATGAACACAAAGTTAATAGAAAATGCTACAACAGATTCCTTCATTAAGAGCAATGGAAGTGAGAGGCTGTTTCTGCTATCTTTCTATTTAGAAGTTTGTTTTTTTATATATAGGAAATGTGGTGATTGAATACTGTGAACATTTACTACACACCCTTTGTGCGTGAAAAATCATCAATGTTATTGTAAACTGAAAAGTGAATTTAAGAAAACAATTTTTGAAAATTTTATTCTGAGTGTGTGAAAGGTTTGAAATATGACTGTGTTCCAACGATTTGGGATATATCATTCAATAAACATTTCATATTTAGTGACCAATGAGATGAAATAGTTTTCCAAATGCAAGAAACTTGGTCATTTCTCACAAAGGTAAGCCTTAAATTGATTTATTTTTGTCATTAAAACTAAAATTTTCCTTAATTTTCCATAACTAAAGCAATGTGAAAATCTTATGCATAGAAGAAACCATAAAAAAGCATGTAAAAGTAACACCGATTTTCAATTAATAACATCAAAATTTGCTTTAAACCGCGAAAAATAACACCAAATTGCAGTAAAAAAAATAACCCCAAAATTTAGGGAAAAATAAAACTAAAACTTCACGTCCCTAGATATGCATAATTACAAATACGTTGACAAAATCTTATACACCGGTAACTTGAAGCACAAATAACATGTGGCTTTTATTTGTAATTTTTGTGACACTATTATAAAAGAATCATAGTATTGTGTCAAGAGAGACTCACAATTACCTAGGTAGATGGGATCTACAAACATTTTCTCCTACTTTTCAAATTGAACTTAATATTGAAATAAATATTAAAATTTAATTGTTATTTAAAATGAAATATTGCATAAAATATTGGATAATATTACACACAAACAAGGGAGAACATATATTCAAATAGTGACCAAATGAATACTTCACCTTAAAGCCAGCAATGCCTGGTACTTTGAGAACTGAAGTCATTATCCGAAGCAAGGGCGTCATTTCTTCCAGGCTATTCAGAACTAGTACAAGGCGGCGAAACAGCGCTTCTAGCTGGGTGAGTAGAGCGCTCCATGTTGAAGAACCAGCTCCTGGGCCGAAGCCAGGACCAACACCAGTTTCCAATGGCAGGCAATCCAAGTAGCATGCAACATTGTGCAATATGGTAGGGAGAGTTTCAACGGGAAGTGATTTCTTGGAGTTTATCCCCTGATCAAGGAATATAAATGATGAATTTTACTTCATGGTATTCTCTCAATGACACAAACATTAGTCAACAATTTGACTGCGTACACAATGAGAGAATCTAACCAAAGGCATGGTCTAAAACAGTTTGCAATAGTGAAGGTTTCTGACAAATTAATACAACTTCCTGGGTCCCAACATTGGTATATTAACATTACTCCAAAAAACCCAATAAAAGCAGTGCTTGATCTTACTGGATTGAAAATTAATATTACTTTTATTACTTATTACAAAAGTATCATAACATTTGCTGTGTTAATGTTTTGGGCATATTTTGTTTTACACAATATTTGACTGTTTCAAACTTATTGCATTAAAGCTGTTACAATACAAAGATAAACAATATGCAATGAAAAAACAAAAGAACAGAAAAAGAAGAAGAAATATAAAACTAACTTATAACGAACTCAACAATGAACTTAACATCCTTGTCATTGCTCGCTTGATAAAGACTGCTTGAAATAGGACACAAGTCATGCTTTAACTGATTTTTCTTATGCAGATAAATATCTCAATACATTAATATGGTCTTCAATTTACTAATGAAGTTCAGACATTAATTACTATATCTATTATAGACCATGGCATTCTTATTTTTTTGATAGAATAACGAACCTCCAATAATAGCTGCAAAGGTGCAATTGGATTGAGTTCGTTGAAGTCCAGTAATGCTTGGGCAACACTTCTGAAGAACTGCATTCTTGTAGAGTCTGAAATAGAATACAAAAAGTAATAAATTTATAGCTGTCAAATTATTATTTACATATTATCTGCAAGATATATCCAAATATAACACATCCTTACTAACATTGTTATGGCTAGGGCCAGCCCTAGGAATTTTTCAAGGTGGAGCAACATTCATGAACGTTGTGCTTACTGGAGCATTCTTGTTCTTGGCTCAAATTCATACTTATATTGCAATTATTACATATATTTTGTATGCAATTTTTATTAGTGTTAAAAATGCGGCATATAAATTTCATGTATTTTGTAAAAAAAAATTAATATTATGAAAATAAAGCGAAATAAGATTTCATCAGTTAAGGGACAAAGAAAGCTTGTAAACATAATAACGGAAAACTTATATTAAACTGAAAACATTTAAAAAAAGATTTAATTTACCCAAACTCATTTAGTCACAGTTACCTGAATACTAAAAAGAATTCTGGAATAACCATTTTGAACAAATTTATTCAATAATTTTTTCCTATCTTTGTATTTTTAGTCATTGTTTTTACATGTGTTAAAAGTTTAATTTGATCATCATGGCGTATATAATCATTTTTCGCACGTTAATGAAAGGAAACCAACCTAATGGAGAATCTAGAAACGTTCATCAATTTTGAAGTGGAACTGAGTTATGTTATTCAATTGTTAAGGCCACTTTGTGTGCTTGCTTTATACTATAATTATTTTCTAGCTTGTTACTTTGTGCTATCTAAATAATATATAGCTATCATGTATTCATTCTAGTATTTGGGTGGGCAGACGGGAGAGCTGAGACTATATTTACGGTGAGTTCGAGTCCCCATTGCCCACCCAGTGGTGACGTCCCTGCGTAGCAAAAAGATATAATCTGAACATGCACTCATGGGCATCGCAAGGGGGATGGGTGCAACTGCTAAGTTGACCCTCTCCTCCCACCTGGAAACTGACATCATTCATTTCAAAGCAGAGAAAAAATTATTCTTTTTTATAGTAAATAAAGGAAATTAAGTTCAGTTAATAGTATCATAACATAACAACAAAGTAAAAAAATGCATTAGATTGAGTCGAAAACGCAGGTCCCAGCTTAGATCTTCATGTTTTCTAATCCAGCTCTAAATTCATGGGTTTTCAAAATTCAAACAATGAGATGCCACACAATGTAAACTTTATGACTAAAACGTTATCCGTAAGTTTCAAAGAATTTTCTTGAACAAGGTGTGTAAAATTTGAAAACAAATGAGAATAATTATGCACTTCAGGATACTAGCTATCAAATGTCAGGAAATAAAGATAAACAGTTGGGACGGGCAACCAGTCATCTGGTGAATCGAGTAGACAATTTTCCCTTGAGATATTATTATATTGTTGCAATAAAACAACGGTTTATCATTATGATTTATGTCAATGGCTTGGCCATGCTTACAATTCTGGCATGCAGCATATTAATTCTTTGTTTGTGAGGATATTACAGAGGTAACAATATCAAACCAAAATTGCATACATTCTTTACGAGTTGCATTTTAGAAACATGACAATACCAGTTAGGGCACACAATCAAATGTGATGGAAATTCAGTTATCATTTCATACATACCATCAACTTGAGTCTGAAACATCTGAATGAAGACTCCATTAGGTGCTAATTGATGCAGCACACATCGTACAAATTGGTGTGCCACACTAACTGCTCCTCCAGGAAGGTAAATGTTTGTCTCGTTTTGCCAAGGATAAGTTGCATTCAAAGCGATTCTGAAATATATTTTAAAAAATGTACTTGGAAATCAATCAGTTCATTTTAAACACACTATTTCAATTGTACAGATGCTTAATCAGGTCTCAGAGCTGGGTCTCTGACTTGCTGTGTTCTACCACCAAGTACCAACCTAGAACTGACTTCACATCTTATCTTCCTTTCAGCTGTTGTTAGCAGCAGAAAACTATCTTAACCAGTCGACATATATGGCTGTACATCTTCTATGTGTCCAAAAGCCTAAAGTAATACAGTATTTTTATTTTATGTTATTTACATTTGAGGGAATGTTTATTTTGTATGAGAAAATGAAAAATGTCAATAAGAGAAGTACATATTTTGAAACCTAAATCGCCATTATGCTGGAACCCTTCCTCTTTCCCCTAAAACATTCACATATTTTTTTTATTGTCAGTTTTACATGTATAATTATACTTAAATGGATGGTACAGTTTCTTCTTCTTCATTGTCCTCATCTTCTTACATAATGCATGTTAAATGCACACAAGTCACAGTACTTACTGAAACAGAATTTCATTAGAACAAAAGGATATCTGCATACAAGTAACTATAAAATGCAGATCACACACAGATGAGTTAAAGGAGAAAGAGAAGGTCAGTGCCACCAGAAGGAGGAGGGGAAGGAAGACAAGAAGAATAGGTTACAGGATGGAGGGAAGGGGGAGAAACAGCTAGCTGTAAGGAACACTTGCAAGGAAAAACCAGGAGGAAATAAGGACACACATTATTTCCTTAGAAGTGTAGAGTGACTGCCATGTGAGGTTGTGTTTTTGTATGTATAACTTAGTGTAGCTTGAGAAAGTTCTGAGAAACTAGAACAAAACGTAGCAGATGAAATGAATAAAAACCACTAAAAATAACTGTGTTAGATTATTTTGCATGTACAAACAGTGGTTATGCGAACCTTCAAGAAGAACAGAGAAGAAACATGAAATGGGTACCTCACAGATTATTCACACACGCACACACACACACAAACTCCACGTGCAGTGTTTCACTCATTGCATCTTTAACGTAACTTTGTTTAACTTGTTATTACACCAATATGTCTATTTACTATTCAACTCGACAAAAAACTAAATTGTAAGGTAGTTTTTCACAAGAAAACAAACTACAGAAAAATAAGATATTGTCCATAAAAATAACTCTTTTCAGGCAAATGCAATTGTGTGTTTACAACTTATTTTTTGCTCGAATGGCAATTATAAAACATAACTAGTGTGATAGCATAAGTTCACGTACTTGGCCACAACTCGCAGTATCTCAGGGAGCAATGGTGCAGCCAATGCAGGCTCACGGTGGATGAAGGTACCAAGGATTACAATGCACAGTCCAAGGTCTTCATCACTGTATTCTTCCTTAATGGTTCCACACTCAGAACACCTGCAAATTCAAACAAATCTCAAAGCCAGTAGAAAGAAAGACAAATCTGTGCATATTTCACAGAGATACTTGCCATAATAAACAATGATTCAATATCAATTTGGGGATGTTAATGCATACTGACATCCTCAAAAGTAAACCTTCAGATTTAACAGTAGATATTTATTTTACAACACAAATATCCTCCTAGCATCATTAACATAATTTTGAGTTTAAAAATATAAGTTTGATACGAATGCTGACCTTCTGACACACCAAGATAAAAGTTTCAGTCAGTTGCTTGCTGAAGGTAGAACTACTTTTTCCCCGAATATCTACACAAATATCTAACATATTTCACAATTAACAACTGTGCATATTATGACAGTATGATGAATTTTCTTGTTTGATTTTTATCGATTGATGTTTAACTTGAGCCAGTATTCCTTATTGCAACATAACTGCCTGAGGATGATGACATATGGATTCTGTTTTATTGTTACAGCTCATTGAGATACACATGACACATTAATGCTTAAATTTGGAAATAAGTGTCCAGAGTTGCCATTTCCTTCTTTTTTAAATAATTTTATAAGCAACTGAATTTCCCCTGTACATTTGATAGAAATTAAAGATGATTTCACGCTGAAACATTATTTATAAGTTTTGATTACGAAAGTCAATGAGAGTCAATTTTCTTTATCTTCTCTAGGTCCCTAATTTGTGGAATTTTTAATTTAATTTTACATCATATACCTCATACTTGTGTTACAAGGAAAATACTCACCTCTCATGTACACATTCATCCCCTACTCTGAAAGCACTTTGCTTTAAATCAAATGAAGCATGGCATGCTTGCTGGCTAGCAGGGTCTAGCTGTGGTTGAAGCCGTGAACCATACCTGGAAATTGGGCAAAGAAATCTTTAGTTACTATTTTTTCTATTTTTCTCTTCTCGTGTTGCTCTTCTGCTTCTTTAGGCTGTGTGATAAATGATGATTAGATGAAAATGATGGAGCACCATTCACAAAGGAAATAACTATGGCCAAAACAGAATCAAATCTGGAACCTTTGGTGAGGAAATTGTGAGCTGACCAAATATCAGGAAACAGAGAGGGGTACAATTAAAATATAAATTGGTGCAACCAGAGACTGTACAACAGGGGAAGCACCCTTTACCTCCCACCCACACCCCCAAGCAAACTGAGAAAAACTAGATAAATAAATACTCTTTTAGTTCATTTATGCATTTTTGTGTGGTATTTAGGGGCATATTAAATATGAATGCCATTCTAGAAAATATTCCTATTCCCTTGCCCTCCCCAGTTATTTAACTTAACGTAGTCACTGGATGCAACAAATACACAGTTTTCTCATACTTCACGAATTACCATCAATATTACACACATTTTATTGAGCTAGCTTCATTGAATGTTCTCCAATTTGTTTTCTGTAAACAAAATTCAAATCGCAATGATAAAATAAACTATGGGATAAATACAATAACACATTCGTGCATCTAGGCTGACTTCATAGTATAAGTTCATCATTCCACAAGAAGTAGAATTCCATTATCATTCTTACTGCTGCAACTTCAGGAGAGAATCTACACTTTCTTCCAGAAATCTTTTTGAAACAAAACTTCCAATAGTGAATTACTTATGCGACTAAATATCAAGGTAAAAAACTTACCAAGATCCAGGTCGCCTTGGATAATCAGAGAATGAATGCTGATCCATGGTGAAGAGTCCAGTCTTTCTCTGCCTTTGTCGTTGACTGTGTATATGATCTTCAGCTTTTGCTGTTGTTGCTGTAAATTGTGAAATTCTCTATGTTATAACTATAGTATCTACACTGTTTTTTATTCATTAACCAGGTAGTAAAAAAACTGGCAAAGCTAATGCAAAATCTCAGCTTGCTTTTTAATTGGTAGTAGGGAAGGGATGTATCTCTGCAATAATTCAAGAATGGTGTGCAAAGTATACATAATCCAGATGATTTTAATTATTTCTCCTTCACCCAATAATTAACAGTGTTACTGATAGGAAACTCTGACAATGTCACCATAATTTTTCTCTAGGTTATGATAAACAAACTCTAAAATGATGTATAGATCAATTTCACAAATAAGTGCAATAGAAATTTATACTTAATGTTTACATGACATTAAAAAAACTTCTTATCTCACATGCAGGCAACATTTTTGTTAAACACAACACAAAACAAATAAACAGCACAGTAAAATACACTTTAAAAGTCTGTTCAAGCTTTCAACTCCATCCCAGAGTCATCATCGCAGCGGGTCAAGAGACTGAGAGGAGGAAGCAGCAGAAATAGTGACATCAGAACTTCTGCTTCTACTTCCTCACTGACATAAGAACTTCAGCTTCTTCTTCCTCTCCAACATCAGAACTTCTGCTGCTGCTTCTTCTCAGACATCAGAACATCTGCTGCTGCTTCTTCTCAGACATCAGAACTTCTGCTGCTGCTTCTTCTCAGACATCAGAACTTCTGCTGCTGCTTCTTCTCAGACATCAGAACTTCTGCTGCTGCTTCTTCTCCGACATCAGAACTTCTGCTGCTGCTTCTTCTCAGACATCATAACTTCTGCTGCTGCTTCTTCTCAGACATCAGAACTTCTGCTGCTGCTTCTTCTCAGACATCAGAACTTCTGCTGCTGCTTCTTCTCAGACATCAGAACTTCTGCTGCTGCTGCTTCTCAGACATCAGAACTTCTGCTGCTGCTTCTTCTCAGACATCAGAACTTCTGCTGCTGCTTCTTCTCAGACATCAGAACTTCTGCTGCTGCTTCTTGTCAGACATCAGAACTTCTGCTGCTGCTTCTTGTCAGACATCAGAACTTCTGCTGCTGCTTCTTGTCAGACATCAGAACTTCTGCAGCTCCTTACACTCAGACATCAGAACTTCTGCTGCTGCTTCTTCTCAGACATCAGAACTTCTGCTGCTACTTCTTCTCAGACATCAGAACTTCTGCTGCTTCTTCTTCTCAGACATCAGAACTTCTGCTGCTGCTTCTTGTCAGACATCAGAACTTCTGCAGCTCCTTACACTCAGACATCAGAACTTCTACTGCTCCTTCCTCTCCAACATCAGAACTTCTGTTTTTTCTATCTCTCCAACATCAGAACTTCTGCTGCTTCTTTCTCTCCAACATCAGAACTTCTGCTGCTTCTTCCTCTTGACATCAGAACTTCTGCTGCTTCTTCTTCCCCTTGGCATCAGAACTTCTGCTGCTTCTTCTTCCTCTGACATCACAACTTCTGCTGCTTCTTCTTCCTCTCCGACATCAGAACTTCTGCGGTTTCTTCTTCCTCTCTGACATCAGAACTTCTGCTGCTGCTTCTTCTTCTCAGTCTCTTGACTAGCCCTAATGATGACACTGGGACTGGGACTGAGTCGAAAGCTTGGACAGATTTTTAAAGTGTATTTTATTGTGCTGTTTATTTTTTTTGTGTAGTGTTTTAACAAAAATTTAATGGTTATATGGTTATAATTACATTTATTTGGAAGTACCTATAATCTTGGTCAGCACATGATATATACCTGCATGTTTTCTGTCAGATTGAACTTTTCGGTAAAATGGAGCTCGTGGTTCATCACCTTCTACATGCAGAGGTGGAGGCAGCATATCCACAGCTCCTTGCTTTACAAGCCGTTTGGGACTAGAGTGCCAATGCTGAACATCATCTCCAGGTGATCTCATGCCCTTCTGAAAATCAATTATTATTTTTTACTTCATGGAAAATTGGCAAGAAGCATTTGATATTTTGGTTATTGTCCCTATCTCTCTATGCTGATTGGTACAACAGGAATGGATGATGAAAGCCCACTCATTTCTGCACAATTCAAGCCTACTCGGCACTATATCTTGGACTGGGGCAGAGTAACGTATAGTCAAAACTGAGTACATAAGTATGCTATGTTGTTATTTTCTTATTTAATGAAGAGACACAATTCATGTTTGTAATGTAAGTTTCTTTCTCTTTCTAAGGCAAAATTCATCAGTCATACCTTAATGAATTAGTCAGGTTCTCCATAAAATATTAAGTGATAACTAGACTTTTAACCACCATTTTATTGTTTCATTTTAAAAATATTACACATGAGTGGTTCTGTTAACAAAACACACATTAATTGTTATGTGTTTTCATATTTTGTTGGGATGCAGTCAAGCCTTGACAACCATTAAATAATTTAAGAGCTTGGGGAAGAACTAGTGCAAAAATTATTATATGGCGAGGCTGTCACATTTAATATATATGTTCCTAAATATTATTATAAATGCATATTTGGGTTACAAGAATACTTACATTGTTTTTCTTGCTTGCTGTAGGGTAAGGGAGACAGACTGGTCGACAGGTGCACCAGCACCATATTGTTTGCAAAGATCAAAGCAATTATTCCAATGTACAACATGTATTATTCAATGTATACTGTACACCTTATTTTCAAACAGTGACATGCACTGAGGAGTAGCTAGTCTAGCAGAGATAGATCAATCAATCTCAAACCTCTAATTATTTTCAAATCACAATATTTATTGTTTTGTTGAAGCCACAGTTCATATGCAACGCTTTTTTTTCATGTGCTTCTCGTCCCTCGGTGCATTCAGCGGCCTAGCTCGCTCTTTCTCCACCTCACAGTTCCAGGTAGAAACGGGTTTTCGAAGGGAAAAGTAAGATTTCTGCCTCTACCTCCCTTGCCCCCTCGCCCCCGCTCCAATGGTTGAAAGCCCATGCTTTCAGGTCCTCCAGTCTATCTCCTATAGGACAGATAGGGGATTGGATTCCCTTCGCTTCCTTTGTAAATCCTCTAAAGAACTAAGGGGAAATTTTTCTGCAGTACTTCTGTTCTCTGTATTTACACTACTTTTTACACGTTGTATAATATGGGATGTACTTTTATTATTTATGCAATTGGAACGTCTTATGTGCAGACAAAAATGTTAGGCAATGCTTTTTTTTTAAATATGGAATATATAATGATTAATTAACAAATATTTGCTCACGCTCTCTCTTGTTCTCGTTTCAGTAGTGTTTTATTTAAATATACTAATCTCTTGGCCTCCAATAAAAAAAATGGATAAGCTAAACAATCATAAATACGGATGTACTTATTTGGGTAAGTGAACGTGCATTCTAATTCTTGTTGTTGGTTTCGTTTATTTTACTTTGCTTTTCTGCCACATTTGGTTATTGCGAAAATGAGGATGAGTGATGACCTCACAAAGAACAATTCAGGCCGGAATTCATGACGAGCGTGCATTCTTGTTCTTATGTGTTGTACTCTGCCTGCAGTGAATAATGAAAAAATTAGAAATGAAAAATGTATCCCAGAACTCAAAAAGCCAAATGAATATCATTGAAGAAAGTAGAAAAAAGGTTTGTTTAAAGGTGTGTTTTATTACCCATCGCTTTTTCTAGCTGTATAGATTTAATCGGAATAAGTAGCTAAGAGCTTGGAATGTTATAAGGGACAATCATGAACAGAGAATTCTAGGCTCCTGATTTCACAGTGCCCTGCAGATGCACTGGGAAGAAATTATTTGTATTTTCTTCTCTCATCCATCACTTTACCTAATTTCTGCCATGACGATGAACCTTGATTAAATTAAACTGGTGAAGATTAGTTGCAAAGAAACACTCATGCAAAGGCCAGGATTTGAGCCCGGATCCATCAGTAACGAGATCGTGAGATGGGGAAATTAGGGAAATCAAGCAATGCAAATTTTTTGAAAAAAAAAACGTTAATCATATATAAAGATGGTATTTCAAAAATTCAATTGAAAATTACTACTCAGGAAAAATGAAGTTTGCTTTACCGATACCCACGTATCCGAATGGTTAGCGCCTTCCTCACATGTTTGTTGTCGGCCGACCTCTGTGAAGGAGTGCAAGTGGTACCGGATCTGTACCCGATGGAGGTATATAGTGGTTCGGATCCCACATTAAACTATAGGTCTAGTCCCGATTAGCCTTTCTGTGTATAAAATGGACTTAAAACGTCAAATCAACCAACCAGGGGGGGGGGGAGTGGTTACCACAACGCGCTGCAACAGCAGGAGTTCCGGGTTCCAACCCCTACCTGGACATGGGTGTTTTTTGTGTTTGTCCTTTCATTAATTTTGTCGTATCATCTTCGCGATTAACCAAATGTGTCAAAAAAGCGAATCAAATCAAATCATTCATTGATTGATTGTTTGATTTGGTTTATTTTACTTCGTTTTCCGCCATTTTTGGCTAATCGCGAAGACGATACGATAGAATTGATGAAGGGACACACAAAGATCACCCATTGCCAAGCCGAGATTCAAATCCGGCATCTCTGGCTCAGTAGTCAAATCAAATCGTTTTTTATTTTCAAAAGTGGGTGGAAGTTATGTGTACAATTTTTTGTACTCATTCCTAACTTTGCAATTTTTCCTGTATTTGACGTTCTTCTTTTAGGAATACTGGGCCCTAAAGGGGGGGGGGGGTTATGACCCGTTGGGCACCCCACTCATTGCTACCCCAAGTGTCGACGTCACCGCACATCACTGTTTTCAAATTAAAATACTCTGTTTTCAGTGAAAGTGAACTTTCATAATTTTTCTCCACAGCTATTCACTTATCCTCATCATTTTCGTGCACACAGGTCTATGTTGACCACTCCTTAAACTAAGATTTTGTGCACAATGCAAAATACCAGGAAAAACATGAGTGAAGATATATGTAAAATATGTATATACCTTTGTAGGCACTGAAGTTTAGGAACCAGCAGAAGAATTTACAGAAAAACCTCAATTTTACATTTTCCAGGGGACCAAGACAAGAAAACTTAAAATGCAGGAAAATATACAATGGAGGAACATTTTATAACATTTAGCTTTTTTGGGGCCATGAAAATTGAATGTGGCAAAATGAAATATCTGGGAACAAGAAATCAGTGTTTTACTGTAAATGTTCTCACTACATTCCAACACCTAATGTCATAAGACACACAATCCACAACTTATACTTGAATTTGATGCTATTTTTTTTAAAAAATATATATGTCTAGAAAGCTGAGAAATTTAAATATTTACATTAGTAACGGACCAATATGAAATTCTTGCTGATACATATAAAATCTACCAATACCAATAACCAACATTCTACACATCAAATTGCAAATGTTTTATGAAAAAACTGAATGATTCATTTCTCTTCTTAATTATTGTATATACCCAGGTCACAGCAATAGGTTTTATCTTATAAAACACAAGTGTGAATGTACACATTTACTTTATAAAACAAAGGGACATTATTTTTTTACATACAAAGTAATGGCATGGCAGAATTTTGCCCTTAGTTACAAGGCTATTTATAGATGTATCAGATTAGTAAATTTATTTGCAATTTTAATTATATGAGTATATTGACCAGTACAGATGAAGTACTGACTAATCTGTTATGGTCATCCTTGGCAGGTTGCCATCATAATTATTACTTCATTCCTGTCAAAGCGATTGTCTTGTGGATGACCCGTTCTCAACAACCAATAGATGGTCACCATAGCTCATTGCATCACTAGTACTTCCAACAGCAACCTGAGGGTTCACCTGCGAAAGTGGGATGTCATGGACTAAGCAAAGAAGTTTCAGCATGAAGAATACAGAGTTGAAAGAAAGGTGAACTCCAATCTCATATCGAATCAAAATTTGAGAGCAACTTCTCAACACTAATTATTATTACTTCCTTCATTTCTCTCAACATACAAGGGCCTCCCAGATGGTATAGTGGTAACTTTGTTACTTTGTAATCAATAGCATTTTATAGGTTTGTCGCGTGTTACTCACAAATCCAGAATATAAAAAAGGAAAGTTAAAAATTTGTACTTACGTATGTGAGTATAGTGCTCTTATTGTAGAACGACGTTTCAGAGATTGACTATCTCTTTCCTCAGGTTCGTATAAAAACTAAGTACTTGGCATAGTACTGCGTCAAAAATGTAATATGAGGATTGTGGTTAAGGGTTGGTTAGGGTACATTTAAAATATTAAGTTTTTGCTATTAGAAGTACGTAAAAACCAAGCCGTTCCCTAATAAAACTTGTACAGTAGACCTATTCACAGGTAAAAAAGTTTAAAAAGTTAAAAATCTAAAAAACCTGCATAAATCACAATGCAACCTGCAGGTTTGGCCTTTCCTACCCAACTGTGCTTATCCATCCACATGAAGGTCAATTCACAACGAATATTTCCCCTCCCCTTAATTTTCTCGTTTCCCCTTATTACATCACAAATCCAACGTGAATTCACGTTCCTCTCTTGCAGCTTGCATAACTTCCGGAGTGACGTGGAAACCGATATTGGGTTCAATCTTCCAGGCTTTATCCCATTTTTTGAGGAAATTGATCCACCCTTCTTCCAAATTTCCTTCGTCCCTATTAAGATTATTCTTCCCCCCCCCTACAAATACTCGCTGTTTCATACACGTTTCTTCCTAATTTCCTCCCCTCTTTTCTGATTATCTCTTTTTTTGCGATTCTATGCCCACTTTCCAAAATGTGTTCTGAGAGACCCGTTTTGGGAACTTTTTCCCTTATGTCCTTTTCATGCTCGCTCCATCTTTTACCCATATTTCGGCCCGTCTGTCCTATGTACTCCTTCCCGCATTGGCATTCTATTCGATAAACCCCCTTCTGTTTTTCCGGTATTTCCCTAGTTGTCTTTCCTTTCTTATAATCGGTGAAGTATTTTTCTACATTCTTTGGTGCTTTCATCCCGCAAACGATTCCAAAATCTCTCGTTATTTTTCCGATTTTTTCCGATACGGATTGATGGTAAGGGATGCCAACGTACTTTACCCTCCTATTTTCGATTTTTTCCCCTTCTTTTTGATCCCCTTCTTTCCTAATAATTTTCCGTGCTCTCTCCGCTATCTTATCCATTTCTCTATTTGTGTATCCGTTTTTTAATCCTGTTTTTCTTATCCACCGAATTTCGTTGTCTTTTTCTTTTTCATTATTGCATAGTCTACCGGCCCTAATAAAAAAGTTAAGGAATACGTTTTTCTTTGTTATTTCGGGGTGCGCCGATTCCTTGTTAATATATAAGTTCCCCGATAGGGGTTTATGATGTACTCCTGTTCTAATCCTATTCCCTTCTTTCAAGATACTAAGATCCAGGAAATTGATTTTTCCATCGCTTAAGTTTTCCCTAGTGAAGTTTATTCTTTCATCTTGTTTTTCTAATTCTTCAAAAACCTTGTTCAGTGCTACCCCCTTTCCTATAATCAAGATATCATCAACGTATCTCCCATAATATTTAATACCCATTCCTGTTTTTTCCAAAGCTGCCTTCTCAATGAAGTGCATAAAAATGCTCGCTACTATACCCGAAATGGGGTTTCCCATCGCCAAGCCTTCTTTTTGTCTATAAATACTGTCATTGACATAGAAAAAATTATATTCCGTTACAAGGTTATACCATCGTACATATTCCCAAGCAGTAAGGATGTCTATTCCTTTTTCTAACAGCCACCTTAGTAAACAATCTCCCGCCCGCCCCGTCGTTCTACAATAAGAGCACTATACTCACATACGTAAGTACAAATTTTTAACTTTCCTTTTTTATATTCTTTGTAATCAAGGAGTCCCAGGTTGAATACCCAATGGAGGTGTCCCACTTTAAACTGTAGGTCCAGTCCCAATTAGCCTATCTGTGCATAAGGTGGACTTAAAGACTTAAAACATAACTTATATAGGGTGAGGCAGTCGTCAAATGGGAAGATTTAAAAAATTTAAAAAAATAGAGAGAGCAAATATTAGTTATTTTTTTAACATGAATGTACTGTATACGAGTTGAAATTACTAGTGTACCTGAAAAAATGTTTTTTTTTTTTTTAATATGGTGTCAGTAAGATGACGTCCTTGGTGTTGCACACATTATCGGAGTCTCAGAGTAAATCTGCCCATGACATTGCGTAGCATCTCCAACGGAATGTTGTGGATCTCTTGCCAAATTCGCTCCTTCAAATCATCCCTGGTTCTTGGGGGTTGTCCTTGAATACTTTGGATTTGAGGTAACCCCAAAGGAAAAAGTCAGGAGCTGTCAAGTTGGGCAGGCCATGGAATATCGCCAAATCTGCTGATGAGACGACCAGGAAATGCGAGTCTAAGCAAAAACATAGACACAGTGGCGGCAATTGGGTTTCAAAACTGGGGGGAGGGGGCAAGGTGCCAAAACTAACTGGGGGGGGAAGACAGTATATTTCCCTTTGCAGGTAAGGTTTAGTATAGTGCTAAGGCAAAAGTGGCAAAAATTGGAGGGGCAAGTGCCCCCCTTCCTAATCGCCACCACTGTGTAAACACACTGGCAGTATGGCTAGTTGCACCACCTTGCTGGAAGTGTGTTTCTTCATCTGGGTCATAGTCATCGAGGGCAGGCAGGGAAAATGTGTGCCACCAATGATGCCATCTTACTGACACCATATTAAAAAAATGAACATTTTTCAGGTACACTAGTAATTTCAACTCATGTACAGTACATTCATGTTAAAAAAAAATAACTAATATTTGTTCTCTCTATTTTTTGTGAATTTTTTTAATCTTCCCGTTTGACTGTCTCACCTAATACATGTTGCCAAGTTCATTTTTAATATTATGCGCACAGGAAAATTGAAATGAATATATGTAATACTTACCAAGTCTGTATCACAAGTACTATAACAATAACACAAACAATACAAGCTACTAGTGAACATGTGAGCCACAGTGGTCAAGTCGGTAGGGTGTCTAAGACCCGGGTTCGATTCCTGGTGTGGGTGATCTAAGGTCGGAATTTTTCCAGCCTTGTCCCTGCATAAAGCGACTCTGGGTTCACCCAGTCTCAGATCAATGGGTACCTGGGGGGTAAAGGTGGCCAGAGCATGGTGCTGATCACATAACATCCAAAATGGATGAGATAGAGAATGTGTGGGGCCCTACCCCCACACCCCCCTAAATGTACCTTCATGGCATGGTGCTATATACACAGGGAACTTTACCTTACCTTACTAGTGAACATGACATTTTTTCCCCATTATGCAAACCTTAGGCATGCAGGAAACTGACCAGTCTCAAACTGCCAGTAAAATACCATAAAAAAAGGCCTACAATGTGCTGTAGTGAAAAATACACTTCAAAATTCAGCTATACTTAAGGTTTAATTGTAATAAATTAAACTACAGCATTTAAGAGTATCTGAACATTTGGTAAGTTTCTACTCACCTGAATACTGTGCTTTTCATAGCTTTCGTATTTGATGAATGGATCCAAAGTTTGGCTTATTACAGGAGTAGCAGCTTCACTCTCTCTTGTGTCAACTAGATCGTCAGCCATATGATTATCTACAAAAGTAGGTTGCCAATACAACAGAATTATAATTACCTAACAGTGATGGTACACACTGTAAAATATAGGGCAAACGGTAAGAAAGAAAAGAGTAATGTACACTATAGGATAATAAAATTAACTTCTCCCATTCTCAACACTTAATGCATAACAGTATAATTCCTTTTTTTGGGTCACTTGCTGGATACATGCTTCAGAATATAGAAGTATAGAGAATTTGTGGCAATAAGCAGGTTCTATTTCTTTTGTTTGTTTATTAGGTTATTCTAAGTTTGCATGTGCTAGATGAGGCATTACAGTTTGCAGGTGCTAGATAAGGCAAGTTAAAGCAGCTGCTTTAGCAGGAATTTGACGTTGCATCTCACTCCACTTGCCATGATGATATGCAAGGTTGCCAAGTGCCATCCAGTCAAGCAGATCTCTTTCTGTATGAGCATAGGGGCTACATTCTGGCAGCATTTTGATAATACCTTGTAATGATATTGATGAAAGTACAAACACAAAATCCAAATAATGCTCAAGATCTAACCTGGAACTAATGATTTTACAGCATATTATGTTAATCAGTAGAGATAGTTGACAAATCAATGTAACTTTCATCAGAAAGTTTGCATGTAAGCTATATAATTGCACTTTATTAAATTTTCAAAAGTAATAAAAAAAATGAAATATATGAGATCTAAAATATATTAAAACTGCAATAAAAGAAATGAACTTTACTCCTATGATTAGAGAGGATTATTTACTTAAACTTTTAGAAGATAACATAATGCATTAGATATCCATCTTAATAATAAATTCATATTGTTTATTTATGGGTTACTGTTTTGTCAAAGGAAAAATGAGTGACTTCAACATCAATTTGATGAATTTCAGCAGGCTGTGAATGCATGGGTGTCATATCCTTCAAATTTTGAGCTACAACGAACCTACTGGATCTTGTACAGAGACTGATTCCATTTATAAATATTTACACCACCTTTCACAACCTACTTGCTCTTCTATATCAAAATACTAATGTAAAAATATATAATAACAGTATTTTAGATATTTATACAGGAGTTGTAATTAGGAGTTGACTCTGACATTTAAATAGTTTCCATAATTCTGTGATAATGCAAACTATGCAAGTTTCCGACTATTTCCATCTGTAAGTGCATTTTAAAATGTCAGCGTCAACTACCCAGAATGGCAAGCAACAGACCTAACGTATCCACTGCACAGGACACTATAAACAACATCTTTTCCTAACGTGTGTTCATCACGACTTCAATCAAAACAAGCCTGCACACCACTACACATCAGGGAGATCAGTATTTAAAGAATAATACCATTTGATACGTTGGCCATTCCAAATGCCTGACGCACTCTTTCCACTAATGAGCACATACCAATACCACCACCCTCTTTTTGATATGACCCAATGGGAAGAAGTCTTTCTGGAGTTGGTAACTCCAACTGGGACACGCTTTGAGGAGAGGCAATTTCTGATGACAAGTTATTTTCACTGTTTATCTCCACAGGTGAACCTGAAACAATGTATAATTGTAAAATATTAAAACAAACCAATAATACAAGATGTCACACCAATGGATCGCTCTGAAAACGGATTGCTCTCATCTGGTAAGGGGAATCTGGTGTACATTTTCTTCTTTCACAAGTGGCCTTGTAACCTCATGAAGTCTCTGTGTTTGTGCATATTTTGTAAGTAGGATCACTGTTACAGTTGCTAAATACAAACTAGCACAATGCTCTGTATGGATTTCAAGAAACAAATTCTTACATCATTGTACAGTCACGGACAGTTCTGGGATGTAACAATCCCATTGAATCCCAATGGGATCATTACAACCCAGAAGTGTCAGTGACTGTACAACTGATTCTGGTACTAGCTAACTTTGGACATGCAAAATAAGAGTTTGTTTATTAAAACCGCACAGCCTCCTTCCCTATCAAAAATGCCAGTTTAATTGAACAGCCAGTTCAGCACTCCTAACAAACAGTTACAGAAACTCTAGAGGTGCCCAAAATCACCTTTAAAATTAAAATGGATGTGAGATTGCACCTTAAAATCAAAGTATCCAATTTTCAGAGTAATTCTTGTGGACACCCTGTAATAATAATGTTTAAAACTCATTTCCAACTGAAAAGAGTGACCTCTAGAGGGTTGAAAGTATTAACAAAAGTAAAAAAAAAAAAAAAGGAAAAGTGAAAATGGGCAACGTTCATGATGAGAAGCTGCACACAAACAAAAGCACAGTCAGCACAAACAAACAGCAAAAGCTTTCAGAGGATTCTTTTGTTTTGCATTTGTGTTGCTTTTCAGTTAGCCATTTCAACAGTGATACAGAGCTGCAATCATGGAAAGGGAAGGGGGGAGAGGGGCATGGAAGCACATAGAAGTTGCAGTATGTTTTAGCTACAAGTCATCACCTTTGAAAGGAATAGCTCCCAAAAATGCACTTATCATCATCTCTACATGACTAGCAAAATGCTTTGTGTCAACTGGGGCTATATATGCAATAACTAGCTGCAAGCACACACGTACACACTCTCTCACGCAGCACAACAATCACATGAACACTGGATAGCCATATGGATACAACTTCATTTCCAGGAACAACCATCTTTGGATCACATAATGCATGATTTGAAGAATGTTTCGAGAATTTCTTTACAACTTTGTACTGTCACAAAAAAAAAAAAGTAACTGCATAATTCTAATGTAGCTGTTGAAGTGGAGTAATTGAGTGAGTAATTGAGTAAAAGAAAATTCTACAAATTACAACTGTGCCATTCTAACAGAATGAACTTTGTTAGATAT
This sequence comes from Lepisma saccharinum, assembly GCF_977018435.1. Taxonomy (NCBI): domain Eukaryota; kingdom Metazoa; phylum Arthropoda; class Insecta; order Zygentoma; family Lepismatidae; genus Lepisma; species Lepisma saccharinum. The sequence goes on from NC_139229.1 coordinate 117,896,171, forward strand.
GTAACTGAAAAAATGTTCATTCCTATAACAACCTGCCTTTCTACTCTTGTTCTCAATACTTGATTATGATCTGAATTTCAATATACAGCCGTACATCAAGTTTGATAGAATTGACATGCACATTAATTCTTGATGAAGACAATTCAGAACAGGGAAATATGCCAAAATAAAAATGCATTAACACAAATACCGAGCTAATGTAAGTATTCAGTTATTCAAAAGCAGGAAATGATAATTCTGAAGAAATAAAGAAATGAAACTAAAGAAAGTAAATGAAATGTTCAGAAATGGTGAAATAATTGTGATAATTGTAATAAAACAGAAGATAAAAGTAACAAAATTAATGATGGACTCACCTTGAAGACCGGAACTTTCACAAAGGGCTGGTAGAAATATAGATGTTGTCATTATACTACAACATACTTGTTACGCTGGAAAAACTACACTTAAGCAGGAAAAACTCAAGTAAGGAAGCAACGATGAAAGAATGTCTGAATTGCAAAGCATGAAACAGAGAACTCCTAAGAGGATAAAATATTCTCTCCCGAGGTTTTAAATTATTTTAAATTTCTTAATGTGGTTTAAATACCTTCAACTGTTATTGGTGGAAAAAATGTCTACTCTTTTCGAAAGTACTTACAATAAAATTCAGCACAACTCAATAATTCAGTACGATCATAACAATGGCCTGTTGCCCAAGTACATGAACCAAATGCCCTAAGTCTGAAGTTCCCATTTTCACTTAGACTGTGCTGTGGAAGTACTTCAATGGAGTATTTCTAGTAATGGTGAAGAATCCAATGCTTGCAAATTCTGCACTTCAAGAGGCAATATCGATAATCAAAAAAGGCAATATCACTATGAACATGCGGATGCTGTATGTCATTATTGGTTTAGTAATTCTCCATGAGAAACTCCCCATGCCAAAAGCTGGGTTTCATAATTCCCATGTGTACTGAGCATCTGGATCAAGTCTGTTTGCTCTTTTGGCTGGCTCCACACGTGATTTTTATCACTACTGAGCTGGCCTTAGGTCACTTGTATTACTGAGCACCTTGCATTGTCCTCAGATTGGGAATGCATTGGCCCTATTTCAGGAATGACACATGTGCTCTTCCTCACCAAGTGTATACATGGAGGTCCCCTAGATTTTCTTCCAGGGAGGGGCAAGCAAGGTATTTTTTCCAGGAGGGGGCAAATGAGGTATATTTTCCCCCATAATAGTGGGGAAACAAAACCCTCCATTTTGAAGTTATGTTCCTACAACACCCTTATAATATAATTAGAATAAATTACTTGGACTGAAATTAAATTGTACATGTGAAATATATAATTTATAGTTGACATTCATTTTCCAGGGAGGTCAACCCCCCCCCCTTCCATTCCAGACATCCATGAGTACATACAGAGACGATGGGAAGTGATGATCAATTCCACCAAAAACTACTCATAAACAACATTAAGCTAAACAAAATAATTTAATTCATCACTTGTGCTGTGGTATGTCTGAATTCATGAAGTTGTTGACAGTATATACTGTAGTTTCAATAGTAAACAGTAACAGATTTTAAGCATTCTATTTAGAAAATAAGAGGTATTAATGTTGAAAAATATACACTGTAAGCTCTTGTTCCACTACACCATTCTGTAACAAATACTAAATTCAATGCAGTCTTCACTATTTTATACTAGCCTTTCTCTATTTTATCCCACACGAAAGTTTCTTTCTTTTTAAAGAAAAACTGGAAAACAAGGAAGTGACTACTTTTAACTATTCCAATTCCAATAGTAAGAGCTTATACATTAAGTAACAAAATATACTAATCCTCTTTTGTCTTAGCATCAACATCAATGCATCAATGTGAAAATTGACGTTAACATCTGAATAACCATGCTCAATTTCATGAGATTGCAAAGTAACTGCTACAAACAAAGTGTATGGGCAAATCATGGCTACGAGAAACACTCTTTAAACCTTCCAATGTAAGCAGGCTGCAGAGGTGATTTACGTAAAAGTGCAACACCAACTGGTAAAAAGGGAGCAGAGAAGGGGGACGACTATGCCAATGCTTGGAATCTTGGTTCTGTTGTCCTGAACTAACCAACACATCCTGCCAAACGGTATGTGAGCAGTGAACACCAAAGACACAAATACGAGAGCAAGCAAGCCCAACAGACAAGAGCTGTACTGCCTGACATTTAAGAAGAGTGCAAGATCAAAGAAGAGGGTGCTCGTGGTCACTAAACACATCTCATTTCACACAAGGGTCTCTATTCATCAACATTAAATTTTAAACATTATATACAGAAAATAAAGATGAAAATTACACATTGCTTAATATAACAAAAACAGTAAATGCATTATATGCACTAAAGCTCTCACAATTTCCTTTTGAAGTGCAGATATTTTCAATCACACAAGACTTAATTATACTATTGAATGAACTAAAAAGACATATTTACAAAGATGGCAGGTATGGCTATCAGCTCAAAACCTTCAACTTTGTATAACAGTAAATTATTGCAAATAAATGTCTAGAAATGGTTTAACATAGTATAGTCATAATTTAAAACTACTTATTGTAAATACACCATTACATCAATAGCTACGGTCAATTGGTAACACATAAAAGACTATTCTGCGATACCGATTTTGGTAGATGGGCATAACTTTTTCCCCCATTTTTACAAAATTGCCATATAATTGTTTATGCTGGAAATTATACTCAGTATGTGATATCTTCATAAATGAGGACATAATTCATACTGTCTATGAATATTAAAGTGCTAATTTAGGTATTGCATGCCTTATACATATAATACTTGTACAGAAAATGTATGTACTGAATAACATACAATAAAACTCGGCTAAAATGCTGTATATTTTTAATTAAATTCATAACTATGACAGCATGTATGTTCACCTAAGACTTGCTTTATTTGATACTGGTAAAAACATGAAAATTAGTGCCAATGATTTTGACTAACAAGTGCAGGGGAACCTCAATTACATACACGATTTCTGGAGCTGAGGTAGAAGAACTTATATTGCAAGAAAATGTAAAATCCAGGAAATAGCTTTATTCACACCAGGAAAGTATAATGTTGAGAAATGTAAAATTCCAGAAACATAAAATTTTAGTTTTATGCTGTTTCTTTCTTTATATTAGTTTACACATACACACATACATATTTGCTTTTATAACCGTACTACTTACCAACAGTGATAATGTCCATTTTGGATAATGGAGATTCAGGTGAGCCTATGGTATCCTCTGCCTTGATTGGCTGGGATAAAGATTTCGGTCCTTGAAAGAAAAAGGACAAAAGATATGAGCACCTTGCATTGTCCTCAGATTGGGAATGCACATTAAGTACTTAGTAGTACTTTTTGTTTTCTGTCTATGGTTTTATGAGAAAAAATATTATTTGGTTATGTTTTTGAGGAGGTCGCGTACTCATTTTTCCTTTGTTTGAAAACATAAATGGACATTGCAGTTTTAACACAAAAATATATAAATAAAACTGAAAAAAAATTGTTAAGCAATAAATTTTCATTAATATTCTGCTTTCCCGTTTTTTTTTTAACCACTTTATAAACCACCATACAAAGCATCAGTTATTTATGGTCATTGTTAGCATGCTTTATATTTCATATGTTTTTAGCAATCAGTGCAGGTTGTGTGTGTTAAAGCCATGAGTGTCCCCGAAAGCATAAAGTAAATAAATCGTTATTTACCTGAAAGGCCAGAACCAATTGGAAGTAACCTCTCTGGTGAGGGGGCAGGAAGCTGTGGCACCTTGATCGATGGATGAACTTCGATCTGCCATGGAATGTAGGGGCTGAGGGTGGCAGCCGGTTTCGGATCAGGACGTTTCCTGTGGCCCAGAGGACGTGGTACAGGGGATCCTCCCCTATAGCCAAGCAATCCAAGGGTTTCTGGGGGTTTGTTTCCACCATTGGAATCTTCATTGAATGGAAAGTGTTTCTGTTGTGCACCGAAAGGTTCTTGGACTTGCACTGATGTAGCCATGCAGATACTATCAGGAGACGACAATGCTCCGCACATCTGAAATAGAATTACAAAGGGCTTACTAAAACTCAAGAAAACTTATCAGTGGATAGTGGCAACAAAAGTAAATGTGTATACCTGGTTGCTCACTGTCAAACATGTATGCAACATTCAAGATAAAAAATGAATAATGATATAATTTCAAGTGGACTTAACAGCAGTACTGTAAGCAGTATTCCATGTTATCTCTTGCGACCTCCACTTCCAACATTATAGATCCAGACCATTCAAGAGGAAGTATTTGGACCTATTTACACCAGTTTTATCTACCTCTCTTTTTTTCTCCTGTCATAATGCTAGTTTGAAACTGGCAAGCTGTTATTTTCCCCTAGTAATAATGTGTGCTGAAGATTTTATCTAGTTCCTTGTCATCTATGATAAGAAAAACACAGAATAAGAATATACTTTAGTGAATTATATGAGGCACAAGTAAAAAAAAAAAGGGCCAATAATTTTTTACTTGGGACTGGCAACACTGATGAAGCTGCGTATGCACAGAAGCATGCTTTAGTATTCTGTGCCTGCAACAGAGGTATATTTTTAAGTGTGGAGGTGTGTACGTGCGAGTAGCAGGAAGTTGAAATGGCTGCTGTAATAGAAAATCCCACCAAATGCGAGGTGAGGTTGGTGATTACATTTCTCAACGCAAAAGGACTGAGTGCAGCTGACTTTCATCGGGAATTGTGTGCCATTTACGGACCAACAGTAATGAGTGAAGGAAAGGTAAGACAATGGTGTCGTGCTTTTCGGGAAGGAAAGGTAAGACAATGGTGTCGTGCTTTTTGGGAAGGACGTTCAAATATTCATGATGACGAGCAGAGCAGCAGACCTAATGTTCAGACGGACGACCTTGTGCAATGGGTTGATGAGAAAGTGCGATCCAATCACCATTTCACCATTACTGATTAGGCAAGGAGTTTCCTGAAGTATCTGATAAAACATTGCACCGAATTGTAACAGACAATCTGGGTTATCGCAAACTGTGTGCAAGGTGGGTGTCACAAATGTTGACAAAAACACTCACAAAGATGAAAGAATGAAATCAGCACGTGATTTTTTGGCCTACTGGAAGGAGGATAGGGATGACTTTTCTCACATAGTGACTGGAGATGAAACCTGGATATCGTACGTCACTGGTGAGTCGAACCAGCAATCCATGCAATGGTGTTCACTCTGGTTCACCGAAACCAAAGAAATTCAAGCAAACACAATCACATCGCAAAATCATGGCAACCATGTTTTGGGAACAAAAAGGTGTAATCCTTGTGGAATTCCTGGAACCGGGACGAACCATAACAGCAGATGTGTATAGCCAAACACTGTTTAATCTGCAACGTGCAATCCAAAACCGGCGAAGAGGAATGTTACGGTCTGAAATTCTGCTTATTCATGACAATGCCTGCCCACACATAGCTGACCGTACTGTTGTGACAATTCAAAAATTCCGATGGGAACGTTTTAATCACCACCATACAGTCCCGATCTTGCACCAAGTGATTACTTTCTGTTCCTTCATCTCAAAAAGTGGATTGCTTCGCAACGTTTCGATTATAGTGAAGTGCTCAAGACATCAGTTCTCGACTGGCTGAGATCTCAGGTGGCAGATTTCTACGCAGAGGGTCTATGTAAACTTGTTCCACGGTACCAAAAGTGCTTGGAGCGTTATGGTGACTATGTAGAAAAATAGCCAGGGTATGCACTTGTACAGCATCAAAAAAACAATTTTCTCGCTTGATTTTATTCTCTGCAATAACCAATCGGCCCTTTTTTTTTTACATGCCCCTCGTATGTTGGTTTATTGGTAAAATTAAGGTTAAGTTAAATGATTCAATATTTCTAGAAACAACCTATAACTTACTAATATCTCCCGGGTGAAAATAAACAAGAGAATATCAGGCATTTCTTCCCTCGTCACTAATATTTCAAGTGCTTTTTACACTAGCCATTCAAGACACAAGGTACAAGGCTAAGGAGAATGATATTCCATCCACACTCTGTTGCCATGTTATGGCTCTACACTTTTGGTGGCAGAAATTGTATATTTTTCACAATTTCACAGCAGACTTGTTCTCAACTTAAGGGAAGTTGTATGAAGTTGACACAAAGAGGAGATTCACACAATTTTACCAACAGAAACTAAAACCACTTCAACAATTGTGTTCCACTTACCTGTGTTTCATCCTCATCTCCTTCCAGGTACCATGATGGTCTTGGTGGTTCTTCCAAACCGTGACTGTAATGGAAAAAATAACCCTCCTTTGATTATGTATAATTTACATCTTGTGTAAATAACACCTCATTAACATTCTCATGTTAAGGTACTATTTGCTTCAATTGTGCTTAATCCTTATGCGTAAGATGTCAAAGAAAAATTATTAAAGTTCTTGTATATGACATGAATTTTTGATAAACCTTCTGTGGACCCCTATTTTCTGTTTCTGCACTTCTGACAAGAGTTCTCCTAAGGTCTTCTGTTTATGGATTTATATAAAAATTTGGTGGGTGTTTTTATGCTAAGATGTTATTACATTCACTCACCCACACATGGATATGCACATGCCATAACCCGCTACGATCCTTCCAGCCTCGACACTTTTGTCGTCTCAAATGTGATTTTCTGTGCTGGCTGAAACTCCACTATTGTCTGCTAGTGTTATCTGTTGAGGTGCTTTACCCCAACTAATGCAGAGTGGACTTGGTATGTGCACCTGTGTGCATTTATGCTGGGAGTGAGTGATGTTTAATTGTTATTTTGTGTATGTTCGAAGTTATGCTTACTGTTGTTAGAAAGTGATAAAGTCGAACTTGTCTTAACACAAGTTAAAACAAGAACAGCCATAAAAGGTAAGCTATTTAGAAATGATAGATACAATGAAAAATCATTTCACATACAAAGAAACATGATATTATTATTATATTAACTTGTCACTACGAGCTTTTATCACCTGCATTGTTTTAACTGGTAGGACCATGCCTACAGCTTACATATTGACAATGCTTCTAAATAACAAGGCTTTTCTATCACTAGGTACAAAGTAGTCTACTCACTTGACCACACTTGCTGTTGCTCTCACTTGCTGGACTGAATGTGGCTCCACAACTTGGGGCGAACTTTCCACAACCACTTTCGCATCTTGCGGCAGAGCAAACGTTGGTCTCACCATTATTAGTTCCTCTCCCTGGCCATCTTCTATACACACACATGCTTGCTCGGCTATTATAGTTTCTTCCAGACTCACAAGTTCACCAATGGAACCCTGAAGTGGAAGAATAAAACAATACAAGTAACAATGGTTCTGTGGTAGTACCACATATACACCATCTCCAATTTACTTTCTCCTCACAGGAAGTACCGAGTGAGAGACATATTAGCGTGAATGTAAATTAGGGCTTAGCCAATACCAATTTATTTCCTCACTACTCCTTACACACGCCAAGACATGTCAAATCTTATCACTTTAATAAAGATACCCCTAGAAGAACAGTGAAGCTAAGATAATTAGTGCATATGAAGGTAGGTACATCAAGTGAGTTAAATTCTGGCATAGCTCACCTGTGGGCTCTCGTGCAGTGTGCTGTCTGATTTAGGACTTTCTGGTATGGCTGCTAGTTCTGGATCTATGTCATCAGCATCAATTGAGAAGCTTTGAATGAAGAAAATAACAGTTACTTAAGACTAGAAAAACTCGTAGCTTACAAACGAATTGAAATCAATGATTGTGAGGAAAAGTTAAGATTTTAGCTACATTTATCCCCAAGAACCCACCGATAGAAGATTGGGTGAACCCTATGTGTGCTTATGCAGGGACAAAAGTGTGAAAATTCCTACTTATTCTAGGAATCAATCCTGAGTCTCCAACACGGCAGTCAGATGACCTATGGACTTGACCACAAAAGGGTCTTAATGATTTTGAAATCCAAACAAAATTTTCCTATAGAATGAAATGTGTTCAGTGTTCGTTCTTCATATTTCTGGAGCAGTAACTTCCTCTTTGGAGAATTTCATCTAGATTTTTTCATATATCAGATCATCCCATAAGTAATGTATTTGTGCACCGTGAGAAAAAGAACGATAACTTGCCTGGAACACTACTGTTGGTCAGGACAATAGCCTCCATCGGACTCCACAACAGACTGCCACCTGCCAACCAGTTGCTGAAACCCCCGCTGAAATTTGGAGGCAAAGAACTGGGTCACTGTTCATCACACGTCATCTTCATCTTGCAGTGTTTTCCAGGACAGGTGGTTGTGAAGGCTGCGAAAAAGACAGTAGTCTGTTGGTGCTAGATCTGGTAAAAATGCTGGGTGGGGGAATTTCTCCCAGCCACATTCCTCCACCTTTGCACAGGTCCATCTTGCCATGTGTGGCACGCGTTATCACCGTGGATGAGCACACCCCTAAGATGAACCAGAGCAGGACGTTTTTCCAACAATGCAGTCCATAGGCGTTACAGCTGCTGACAGTAGACATCTGCATTGATAGTCTGGTTACGTGCCAAGAGCTCAAAATGGATTATCCCACGGATATCCCACCAAACACTCAACATCACTTTGCGAGGGTGGAGGTCCTGTTTTGGCACATTCCTGCACCCCCCCCCCCCATTCCTTTAGATACCCTCTGCTGTTTGTGTGTAATGTTACGGTAGAGGATCCACTTTTCATCCCCCGTCATTATTCTGTCCAAAAATGGCTCACGTCTGTGATGGGTGAGCAGCAAACTGCAGATGTCCACTTGAATCTGCTTCTGCTGAGGCGTTAACGCATGGCGTACGAATTTCCCGAGTTTCGACACGTACCCAATGTCCTGCAGATGATGAACGGTCGACATGGAGTTCGCTGGCCATTTCTTCAACAATATGCATTGGATTTGCCTCCACCACTGCACGCAGGTCATCGTTGTCCAGCTCAACAGGTCCCCCTTCTTGTGGCTTGTCGGCGAGGCTGGTGTCTCCAGAATGAAACCTCTGGAATCACCTCTGGCACTTCCGCACATTCATAGCACCCTGGCCATATACGGCATTGATGTTTCGTGCCGCTGCGCTGGATGAATGTCCCTGGTGATATTCATACAGCATGACATGCATGCGGTATGTGTTCCTCCGACACTGCCATGATTAAACACACAACATTGTTCCAAAACGTGGAGTAGACCGTTCTCCCTCTAAGCGCTCATGCACAATGACGTGCCCTATATTACACAGCTATGGCACGTGCCATGTACTTCAGAATTCACTTGTCAGATGGAGTAATTGCAGTGGTGCTCGAAAAACGACATTACTTATGGGATGACCTGATACCTTCCTCTTTATACAATTTAGTATAAACTGTCGACAGCTGTAAATGGCTTGTCTGTTATGTTCCAAGTAAACTAAAGTACAAATGAAACTAATGTGAGCATAGCACATGGAAATCTACTCACTTGAGTCTATATTAATGAACACATGCTTGAGTGGCTCCTCCCTCTGCTTATATGATGAACACAAGAGTAAGCACTTTGTAAACTGAGCACCTGAGGGAAGTTACAAGAATACTCCATTTGAATGAGCAAGTGAGTGAATTTTTGTTTAAAGTCCACTTTATGCACAGAAAGGCTAATTGGGACTAAACCTACAGTTTAAAGTGGGATCCGAACCACTGTGTGCCTCCACCGAGCATCGAACACGGGACCCCTTGATTACAAGGCGACGATGCTACTACCACTGCGCCATCGGGGAGGCCCTCCATGTGAATGAGATAAACAGATCAATTACATTGTGACTAGAATTGAGTCCGCCTCTGTAGCAGTTAGTGTAATGTGCAATGAAGCTAGAGGTCCCTTCCCTCCTCGATGGCATAGTGGTAACGTCATTGCCTTGTAATCAAGGGGTCCTGAGTTCGTACCAGGTGTACACACATTGCACAGTGGTTCGGACCACACTTTAAACTGTAGGTCCAGGCTGACTAGCCATTCTGCACATAAAGTGGGCTTAAAACAACAATCATTCAAGTCAGAAGTCCCAGGTTTGAATCATGGTTAAGGTACTGACATATTATTGTTTGTCCCATGATCCATTTCACCAGTTTATTATTCATCCTTGTTGTCGGAATTACCCCAAGAGGTAGAAAAGTGCCATGAAATAAACAAAATAGAAAGAAGAAAGACTATACCTTGGTATGTGCTTAGCCAAATTATGACAATTATTTAATGAGGATACTTGATTTAGTGCAATTAAAATTTGGAGTGCATCAACTTTAGGCACTTCTGACATTTAGAGACAAGCCACTTAAAAATTACAAACCTTACTCAAACGTTTGTTTTGAGTACACGGATAGGCTAATCAGGACAGGACCTACAGTTTAAAGTGGGATCCAAACCATCAAGGGCCTCCAACAATCAAACCTGTGATCCCTTGATTACAGGGCAACAGTGTTACCACTATGCAATCTAGGAGGCCCACTAGGTCTCACAAATTAAAAGATGGTAGCATGTGGATTAAAACTCATCATGCCAAGAAAAACTAATTTTCAAGAATAAAAGAATATGAAAAACTGAGGCTACATAGAAGCACATATGAGGACAAAATGCTGCCCACAGAGGATTTTGTTGGCTGTGCATCCATGTGACATAGCCTCAGTTTGTATAATGCAGTTTATGGAGTTCAGCATTGAAAGAGAGGTTCACACTTGACTGTCATCTGAAAATGTCACCTCTTACATCACCTCTTGATTTAAAATGGTCAGATATACTCTCCCAAATTCTAGCTTATTTTCAAATTTCCTGATACATATAAATTCTCAATGTCTTCTACATAACCCAAAATTGAGATTTCAATTATTGTTACTTATCGTGGGAATGGTAGGGCACCAAAACAAAACGAAAACTGCATTCATTTACCTGCTATCAGGCATTTTTCTTCCCAGTGGTCCTGCTTCGGAAAATTTCTCCTCCTGATCCACCCCTTCTTCCCAATGAGTCCCCATGCCAAAGGAATGAGTCTTGTGGAATAGGGCTCTGCTGCTTTTGGTGCTTATTGTAACTCTAGTTCCATCGCTGGAAAACATCGGAGATAACGGCGGCGTCTCAAACTTCTCCAGCGAGTGTTCACCATCTGTGCCCAAAGAAGCTTGACTTACATCTAGGTGAATAAGATTGAATGTAATATTTGTAATAATAAAGATAAATACGTTCTGCTGTATTTACACATGAATCAATTAGATATGTTAACTTTTTATACAAATGCACTATGTGATCATTTGCAATAATAATGTATTTTTAGGATCCAAAATTTATAGTTGCGACATTTAGGTAAGTTTATCAAGAGAAAAACGAAACCAGTGTGTTTGTATTGGACTGTAAGTTGTTCACCTACCTCTTGAACGACAAGGTGGAGGTCCCATTACCACAGTAGCAGGTATACGTTTGCATTGGTGATGTTGTGAATCAAGTGTATTGAGTACAATTCTAACCAAAACAGGTATTTGAGAAGAAAGTGGCAGCTGGTCATATTGATACTACAAATAGAAAAAAAATCACTTCAGAATACAAATTGTACTTGTAGATACACAACAATAATTATAAGTTACTAGGCTAGGCACTACAGCTAGGCCAGTACAATAGAGCTAATAATGAAACTTATTACTTATGCACAAATAAAATTAGAATAAAAACAACAGTTATAGGTACACAAGAACAATTACAAGCTACTAGACACTGGAGTAGAAACTAGGAATGGCTGATATGAAATTTTGGCTGATACTGAACAAGTACCGATATAAAATTTACTGATACCGGTAATCAATATTCTATCGATCCAATACCAGGTGGGCTGAAAAGTTCGTAGGCTGACTCATAGATGGCGTTACTAGAATTAAATCCATGTGATTTTTACTTAGTACTAACCTTCAAAAGATACGTGTATAAATTTCACAGCTGCCGGATAATTAGTTCATGAGATATAGCATTGTGAGTGAAGCAGCTTTTGTTATTGTGAAAAAAATGGATAAAAAAGAATTTCGTGTGTTAATAAAGCATTGCTTTTTGGCGAAAAAAAAATACTGTTGAAGCCAAGGCTTGGCTTGATAAACATTATTCGGACTCTGCACCAGGAAAATCAACCGTTGAGAAGTGGTTTGCTAAATTTAAACGAGGCGACATGAGCATCGAAGATGATGCACGCAGTGGACGCCCCAAAGAGGCTGTTACCGACGAAAAGATCAAAAAAGTCCACAAAATAATTTTAAATGATCGTAAAGTGAAGTTGATCGAGATAGCTGAGACTTTAAAAATATCAAAGGAACGTGTTGGACATATTGTGCATGAATATTTGAACATGCGAAAGCTGTGTGCAAAATGGGTGCCGCGCGTGCTCACAATCGATCAAAAGCAACAACGTTTTGATGATTCGGAGCAATGTTTAGCGATATTCAACCGTAATAAACACGAATTTTTCCGTCGATATATTACAATGGATGAAACATGGCTCCATAACTACACTCCAGAGTCCAACCGACAGTCAGCCGAGTGGACTGCACGTGATGAACCGAATCCAAAGCGTGGAAAGACGCAACAGTCGGCTGGCAAGGTTATGGCATCAGTATTCTGGGATGCGCATGGTATTATATTCATCGATTACCTCAAAAAGGGCCAGACCATCAACAGCGATTATTACATAGCGTTGTTGGAGCGTTTAAAGGATGAAATCACGAAAAAACGGCCCCATTTGAAGAAGAAAAAAGTAGTGTTTCATCAAGACAATGCACCGTGTCACAAATCAATGAAAACGATGGCAAAATTATATGAATTAGACTACGAATTGCTTCCAAATCCACCATATTCTCCAGATCTGGCCCCCAGTGACTTTTTCCTGTTTGCAGACCTTAAAAGAATGCTCGCTGGAAAGAAATTTAGCACTGATGAAGAGGTAATCGCCAAAACTGAGGCCTATTTTGAGGCTAAAGAGAAATCGTACTATAAAAATAGCATCGAAAAATTGTATGACAGCTATAATCGTTGTATCGCCCTCGAAGGCAACTATATTGAATAATAAAATCGAATTTTGTCAAAAAAATATTTTTTACTATGTTAGCCTACGAACTTTTCAGCCCAACTGTTATAAAATTCCAAGTGGTTCACTCACCTACTTAATAAATGGATATTACCAGATGAATTAAGATTTTGCAATGCAAAATAAACTGCATATTTAGACATTTACTTAAAAAAAATATGGAGTGGAGTGCTACGTCCCCGGCTAGGAGTACGAAAACTCTTTTACACTAAGGGTCTTGCTGAGTTTAAGTAACAGTCTTAATATCACATAACTAATGTTTCATTAACAGTAATCGATTTAACTAGAAACTAGTTAACACACGTGACTCTACACGTTTAAAAGACACTTCCACTGAGATATCTACTTTAGAAAAGCTTTGCAGAGGCAAATCTTTCACTTAAATTTCAACTCTGCTATTTGCAGCAGATTAGAAACAAGAAATAGTCACAAAATTACTCACATAATGCCTTGAAAAATCACAAACTTATACTTACATTAAAGTCATCTTTCCTTTGTCTTTTTAACCAAAAATGCAAGAAAGAAAAAAATCTAACTTTTCCCATCATTACCAACTCGCTTATTTTTGCGGAGTTGCCAACATCGCACAGAAAATTATCATATGACCATACAGGCCCTCCTAAACGTGTGATAACACTTGAAATCTTCCTTGATAATGAACTAATAACATTGGGTAAAACGAACATGTACATAAATTAAACAAATAAACAATACATCTTTTGCTACAACGTAACTTGGGTCGTTGCAGGAGATTACATGCTTATATCCATAAGGTAAGATGTTTATACATAAATATCAAATTGGTAAAATTATTGGTAATTTCACTGATAAATCGATACACCGATATGCCCATATTGGCCGATACTGATAAAGTACCAATTAAGCTGTCCCATCCATAGTACAAAGCATGTACTGAAAATAGTGAGCCTTGTTCGATTACTCGCGAGCCTTGACCATTTCGGTTGTTACCACACATATAGCAGGTACAGCTACCTGTTTTCCATTGCATGAGCCCTTTCGCTGTCAGAGAAAAATGGCATCCACAGACAGTTCGTTTTATCAACGTGCTGTCGTGGAATTTCTTGTTAGTGAAAACGTTAGAGCTGCAGAAATTCGTCAGCATTGACAGAACTTCTATGGAGATGCCAGCATGGGTTACAGTATAGTGAAAAAGTAGACAAAACATATTTAGTGATGGTAACACAGACATTCTTGATAAGCCGTGTAGTAGCAGACCGAAAACAGCTTCCACGTGCAACAACACATGCCAGATTGACAATATTATCCAAAGTAACAGGAGGATAACTGTAAGAGAAATTGCTCATTATGTGAACCTTGGACACAGTGCTCTACAGGACAACATAGATAACTTGGTTATTACAAGCACAGTGTCATTTTGAAACATGACAATGCCGGTCCGCATACAACTGGGTGCACATACAGGAAATTGAAAAGACGGGGTGGAAACTGATACCCACTCTCACCACAACCCAGACCTAGACCCATCCGACTTTCAGTTGTTTGCTCCGTTGAAGAAGAGCATTCTAGGTACCACGTTTGACAACAATGACAATGTGAAGGATGAGGTTCAGTGGTGGTTACGTTGTGCCAAAATGGACTTCTACAAGACTTGCATTTTCCAGCTGTCGTTACAGTGGTGCAAATGTGTTGACCAATCTGGATGTTAAGTGGAAAAGTAAGAACAAGACACAAATTATGCATTACCATAGGTAGAATAAAAATAGTGGTTACTGACTTTAGTAATATCACTTGGCTCATTACTAGGGATAGACGATATCGGTAATTTGATATCACAATATATCGTCAAGAAAATATCATCACAGACAATACAATATTTTTTCCATGATATACATCACCAAATATTGTGACAATATATCTCTAAAATATCATGAAGCTATAGCACGAACGAGTCATTCCATGCTAAATCAACACGGATATGTGCAATTTCCAACCTGACCATCTATGATTTTCATGAAATTTGGGGAGTTGAAACTATGCATGGAACTTAGTACCTATGAAAATTTTGAGACTCGTGTGTCTTGTAATTGTTAAATTATTCAAGGTCAAAGTTCGCATGAATTGCCCTTTTTGAGCCCACTCAAGTATACTAAATGTACTGTAACTCTGACCCTATTTTGCCTAGGAAGCTCAAATAAAGCTTATTGTACAGGGAATTGAACAAGCTTTCCAGTGATATATAACGAGCCTACCTTTGGATAAAAATATAATTCACCCCCTTTGCTTTGAATTTTTGTGCGTTGAATTCAATATGGCGGTCAACAATATGCCGGACCTGCGCTTGACACACACAGCTAGGGATCTCCCTGTGCCTAACCTATTTCTTTCATGACCAGGATAACTCCTTTTGATTTTGTACGGGGTGTTAAGGGACATTTGACTCGTCATAATTCATGTAATGAGGCTTTTATAAGTCACATAGTTATACACATTATTTTGTATCTTCTGATCCCATTCCTGTCCCAGAATTATTTTTTGATATGTTTTAGAGTATGGCACGAGGGAACAAATATATTTTTTTTCACGATTTTTGGTGATGACGTGTTTTGAGATATTAAAGGTCAAAGGTCAAGGTCACATGATAATTATATTTTTATCCAAAGGTAGGCTCGTTACATATCACTGGAAAGCTTGTTCTATTCCCTGTACAATAAGCTTTATTTGAGCTTCCTAGGCGAAATAGGGGTGGAGTTACAGCACATTTAGTATAGCTAAGCGGGCTCAAAGAGGACAATTGATGCGAACTTTGACCTTGAATAATTTAACAATTACAAGATGTACGAGACTCAAAATTTTCATAGTTACTAAGTTCCATCCATAGTTTCAACTCCCCAAATTTCATGAAAATCTGAGATGGTCAGGTTGTGGCCTGTGTTGATTTCATATGGAATTACTCCAACACAACACATATCACCAAATATCATGACAATATATCATCAAATATTGTGATGATATACCACCAACATGATATGTATTGCCAAATATCGTGATGATATATAATCTACATGATATCTAAAATATCATGATGATATATCATCTAGTTGATATCACCTGGACGATATTTTTCAATATTGCGATATATCGCCCAACACTACTCATTACTTTCAGTACATACCTTATAGAAACAGAACCACAGAACTAATGCTGTTTTCATATTATTGGTGGAAGAGGGAGGCTATATTCTACCATGGATCCAGATTCTCAAAAATCAAACAACAAGCTAAGGAAGAAGTACCTCTAATTGAGAAAATTATGGAAGTAAAGATCAAATCTTCTCACCTTGTACAAAATTACCACTAATGACATTAACCAGTTTCTCCTTGCATATGGTTCCAGAAACCAGAGACCGTAAGTAGGCTGCTGGAATTCCGTTGTGCTGTGGTGAGGGCTTGGACAGTACTGAAGAAGTATTAAGCTTGTAGGCAGTAGCATCGATCCCATGTGGTGATTCTGATCAAGTAATTGAGGAAGTGTCGAGAGGAAAGCACTGAACACAGGCGATGTTCTGCAAAATACAAATTTATTTTGAAGTACACTGCATTCCATCAGCAGCTATTTAAATTTAAATCCTGTATAAAACATTTAAAGGTGAACAGAAATGCACTGAGAGTTTCTCGTCATTTATTGGACTTTAATTAGCATGCTTATATATCTATGTAGATTCAGCAAAAGTGGGTCATACATATACAAAATTAATTTAATACTTCCAGAGTTACTATATTTGAGTTCTTGGATCATATGCTACTCACAAAATGTATATGTATCTTTAATTAAGAACTCTGAAGTTCAACAATATAGAACATTTACTTCCTATGGTTAGTTACAATCAACTTCTGCTAATGGTTGTTCTACAACATTTTTTTATTTGTTGACATGAGTTTCTATCTGGTACAGTCATCCTGTGAATTCAGGAATGGCAGTGTGTAGTCTTAAGCATGTTATAATGTAACTAATGTTGTTATCTTGGCATTTTCTCTGTGGATATCAATTGTCCAAGAGTATCCAATGAGAAGCATCTTTACATTACACCTATCTTGTTTGTAAGTGTATAAGTTTGTTTTTATTTCTTAGTGAAGTAACTCACATGTGTAAAATTTTAGCCCTCAGTGATACAGGGTGCTTGTACAGCAGGGTTGCCAACTTCATAAAAAATGTCAAATTTGTGTTTACAAGGTCAACAAAAATATTCATAACTTTTCTTCTAATTATGGTATAACTTTCATCTTGGGCTTATTATGAAGCTAAGGGAGCATAACCATTTTCTATAAGAAATCATAAGCTATGAATTTGGTCCAGTGACTTTAGGACGTAAATCACATAGTTTGTTACATATTTGCTGTTATTTGTGTCAGAAACAAACTTTTATGCCAATTCTAAAAATTAAGTAAATAATTGGAGCTCTCCAATTCAATTAGGATTCAAGGTACCTCCATAAAACAAAAACCATAATTAAACAAATTTTCTGCTCTAACATTTCGGTTATCTTCACTTTATGTGTACAATTCACCTTTTCAGAGATATTATTTTTTTTTAAATTTTCAAGGTGGACTTTGGCGCCATTTTTTCAAGATGGTGTTGATCCTATAGGTCAGAGTGGTAAACTCTTCAAAATCGGATTCATCACATTTTTTTTTTACTATAGAGGCAGTTGGTTTAATTTCTGTTGCAATTAGTTCCCAAAACGACATTACTTTACTAGACTGTAAGGTGTTCACTAAATGTAGCATATACTACTGTCAGATTGTTTTTATTCCTGTTGCTAAAGCCATCACAAAATGAAACATACACCAAACAAAGATTACATTTAACTGTACAACAACATACTTTACTTCCACAAAAATTGAAGATACATTTTTTTTAGATATCTAAGGTCAAAGGTCACATCATGTGACCTTGATATGAAAATTTCAGTATTTTCATATGAGACTATTTTTTTTATGAAAACTATGCTTCCTTAGCTTCAAAATAAGCCCAAAATGAAACATACACCAAACAAAGATTACATTTAACTGTACAACAACATACTTTACTTCCACAAAAATTGAAGATACATTTTTTTTAGATATCTAAGGTCAAAGGTCACATCATGTGACCTTGATATGAAAATTTCAGTATTTTCATATGAGACTATTTTTTTATGAAAACTATGCTCCCTTAGCTTCAAAATAAGCCCAAGATGAAAGTTATACCATAAATAGAAGAAAAAAAATTATGATTTTTTTTGTTGACTTTGTAAGTATAAATTTGACATATTTTATGAAGTTGGTAACCCTGCTGTACAAACATCGTGTATCACCGAGGGCTAAAATTGTACACATGTGAGTTAATTCATGTCCTCCACCATCCTATTAAATTTTATGAAAATCTGAGATGATTGGGAGCTGTGATGATTTGGCATGGAATGACCCGTATGTTAAAAGATAATCTTCCGCACAGACAAAAATTGAGACTAGAAAATGCAAATGAATTACTTCCTACTTAACTGACATATGTTAAGTTGTCGTACACATATGCAACTTAGGACATTGAAAGGAGAAAAAGTAAGTAGTAGCGTACATTGATAAAACATTAAATTATCCATTAAGGAAGCTAAGATTAAGCTCAAACACATTATAATGAAGAAAGAGAAACAAAGGAAAATAAAAAAAACAAAATTTTGATATGCTAAAAAGCAACACATCATGATATTATTATTATTACACACAAATTGATTGCATGCTCAATACTTTTACCTCAGTCTCTGTGGAGGTACATGAAATCCTCGTTCATTTTGATTATATCCCAAGAGCAAATATAAGTGACGAAGAACTATATTTTGGGTCTTGGATATGGTTTTATCTTCGGTAGGAAATGCCTATTTCAAAGGAATTGCACAACTAATTATAATACACAATAAAGTTATATAATGCAAAAACTAGTGGTGCTACTGTATTTACAGTCAATTACTACCTATTTTTAGGAAACAATTATTAAAAAGCCTTATTGGGGTACTCTGTAAAGCATATAGCTCGATTAACACCTATTGAGACTTAAGTTAGAGGGAAATAAGATTCCTTGAACCTGCCACTATATCTTAAGGACATAAAAATCAAGTATGTCATCCACAATTCTGTAATTATGCCTAAAATTCTAGTCTCATAATGATGAACATCTCAATCAGATTTCAACAATAAATGAGCTGGGTAAAAACTAAACCATGTCCGTCTTACTTTATACCTCACAGTAAATATGACATTTGAGATGCTTAAAAATGATAGGTCTCTGAAGGTGCTCAGTCTTCCACTATTTTGTAGTTCATTCTCCACGAGTTATGACCACATATTATATTGAAGATTTCCCTCTCAAATCTGGCCACTTTGGTGACCTACAATGCCACAAAGAGTTCCAATTTGAATGTGTTTTATTGCACTCTCGAACAAGTGAGAAAGGTTCCATGTGCTCAGACTTAGTGATGAAAAATGGAAAATATAACCATGTTATTCAACCAGCTGGCCTCCTCTCCTCCCCAGCAACACCTAACCTCCCCAATGGGCAAGAACTACCACTGAAAATTAATCTGTTTCTTTCACACTTGACTGATAAAGAGTTACTTTCCAAGTAACCCTATTAAAATGGTTAATTGAACACTTCCAATCAAAAATTTATGCAGGCTTACATCTATACAACAATAATAACTTATCAGTCATAGAAGATCTGAACTCATATATATACAGGGTGAGTCAAAGGGCAGGTTACATAGGAAGTTTTCCTTGTCTTGTTAAATGTCCGTGAATGGTTGAATGTCCAATTTCATGGTGCATGGATCAATCACCATGATCGCATTCAATGCCCACTGCAGTCTCCAGACTAATGGATTTTATCCTTTGGGGTTCTTAAAGATGCTCGTCTACTCAGTTAAGATTCATAACATCCAGCCTCTGAAGGAACGCATTGTGTAATGTGCAGATATGATTATCTCAGACATTCTGCAAAAGGTTCTGGAATACTGGAAACGTCGCATGCACAAATGCATTGATGTTTAAGGCACACACACTGAAGATACTATGTATAAATCCCTATGTAACCTGACTTTTGACTCACCCTGTATAAACAAGACTACATACATGTTGTGACGTGTTTTTTCTGCGAACACCAAATAAATGATTTAAAGTAATATTTTAAGTTACATAAAACACTCAGTTCGCTTCTGACAAGTCTTTATGTGGAGCGTCAGTCATTTGTTCAGTGACACAGTAGCGCAAGTCGCTGCTAGAGGTCAGGGTGTGCGTGCTTGCCTTGCTCTCGCTGGCACACAGCCCGGAGCGACCTTAAGCACACTGCCTTTTGGTGAAGTAAGACAGCGTCAAGTCACGCAAGGGGGCATATTGGGCTTCAAACATATTAGGTACTCACATATACATATGATCGATCATCTATACAGTTTGCTAAGTTGATCTACGAGGAAATGGTTGGAAGACTATAATCAAAACTATTATGGTGCACGTTTAGTGAATGGACTTTTGTGATATCATAGAGGAACATTCGAGGACTTTGTAACTAGTCGTATTTTGAGGGAAATAAGACTGCACGATTACACGATCTGATTTAGTGTTCCCATCATCAACTACGTGCCAGGCAGTGCATTATAACGTAGAACTAATGGGCATAGTTATTTTGTTCAAATACTACGAGTCATTTTTGGAAGAAGAAAACATTACGAACACAATATGCTAACTTTGTGCACGTTTGCTGAATTTGGCGCTGACACGGGAACTCTTGCACTTTCAACGTGGTTTCGCCGAGCATATTGGGTTGGTTGAATAGGGAAGCAAAACCCGAAAAAGGAGCAAGACTTTGAGTCAACATGCTATGACCAATCAAGATGGGCATACATGCCCACACACAAATAACCACAGACCTAACCTAAGTGCAAGGGGCATTAGGTTAGTATCAGAAAAAACTTGAGAGCTATCTTCCCAAAGGCTTATACTTCCCCCGATTATCATCATGGGTAATGTTTACAAACCATTTGTTACACTCATGGAAGGGATAGAATTACCTTATTTACTAAGAAACAACAATTTTTAGGCTGACAGTAGCCATCTTGAATACCAAAAACCATGTGCCCCAAATCACATATTTGCTAATTCCCTTATCTTTTATTAAAAACCAAAGATAACATTTATCCATAGGTAAAATAATGCCTATTTTATGAAAAGTAAACTCATTTGCATTTATCTGGCATAATTAAGCCAGAAAAGGTGAAAAAACACCTTTGTTTACACTTTTCAATCAATTGATAACTCGGCCATCTGGTGGTAGGAATTGGAACCTCCACAGACAAGGAAAAGTCTCAGGTGACCACAGCAAGCCAATGAGAAGCTTTCAAGGCTGTGATGTCACACAGGGAGGCAAACAGATGGCCTATTATGATTTGAGCTTGTCGTTCAAGCTCACTTGTATTCCAGACCCACCTAAGAGCAGGTCAGAGGTGAAGTTGCTGGCAAAATTCAGTACGATAATGACCGCGTGTGCCGTTAACAAATGGTTCACAAGGGAAACAGGGATCTAAGGTCCAAATATAGTAAATATGGACCTAAGTGTGTGTGACCAAGTGGGATATTGTGTTCAAGACAACATCTAAGGATCCCAGTGCAAATTTCGGCAATGTACCGAGTTCTGTGCCCCTCATCAAAAGTGAAAGTCCAGACCGCATGGTCGGCAAACGAATGCCATAGCAGCATCCATGGAACATCAGTCAATATCCATGTTGTTTTCAGCCATCCATAGAAGAAAAGCCAGGAAAGCCATCACTCCCCAACTGCCTTTATCACTCCAAGGAAGTATGAAGTTCATAATTTTTAGTGGTGTATACTCCAGAAATGGCCATGTGTCGGGATGTGGCTATTGAGTGTGAAATAGTGTGTGTGGCACCCAGGTATGAAAGATATAATATCCAATAGGCTGATATGTAAGTACAGAATCCTTTTGTATATCTCTTTTGGGTGTTTTATGTACAGTGAAATGTTCATGTTTGGTGGTGGCTATGCCACAAGAGGTGTTCTTTGTGAATAAATGTGTCGTTCAAAGGTGCCTGACCTGTTATCATTGCAGTGAATCATAAGACTACCAAAGCCTCCACTAGCTACCGTTTCTGAAATTTAGGCTAAAGTTCGTCAGTTGCTTAACAGGTCTCTCAAGGGATACCTGTTATTATACGGAACACCACACTTGGAATAGGGTCTGTGTGTGGCCACGTAAAGAGTGGCTCTCTCTCTTTTCTCTTTCTGATTAAGTGTTGTTTTTGATTAGTTTTTAAAGAAGTCTCTTTTCAACTTAGCAGATCCAACTTCCACAAACCACCATCAGAGGTGCGGTCAAAGAAAAAGCAAAAGAATAAAATAAAACAACCCTCATAATGCAGTAAACCGAAATAGAAGTTGTCAAGCAGATGGTGCAGCCGTTTCTACTTTCACGAAACCAAAGAGAAGGATACTAGTGCCGGTTACGAGAACATTTGGAGCCAAGGTTAAGACGAAGGATGGGATTGTATGTCTAGGATCGGTCCATCCACAAAAGAGAAAATAAGGTATGTACTGTGAATCCAAGTTAGTTCGCACTGACAAACATAAAAGTGAAAGTGAAACTAAAAATACGTCCCAGTACTGTGAAAGCAAAATTTGCATTTCGCAAATGAATTGTGATTCAACTAAAGTATCTTCAGGCTGGCCTAGAATGTTGTAAACATTATATTTATTGAAGTATTAAGTGACTCTTGACTGTACGGGTCTCTGATTGAGCATTTGATTAAATCGTCGACTCACACAAATAACTGATTGCCAAATAAATTTGCTTCTCTCTGCGCTCCTTGATAATTAACGCTTGTAAAGTAACCACAATTTTGTACAGGGCACTAAAAGCATCAGAAATCACAAACTAATTTGTATTTGCGCAATGTGACATTACGTATGTGTCCCTAGGTATGCCAAGCCGTAAGTGTTAAATTCACAAACATTACTGTTGTAGTTTTTGGGCATGTTTATGTTTGTCGTGAATTGTTTGAACCAAATTAATGATTGGGAAGACCATGACCATGAATTTTCACAGCGTTATTCGTTGATGTGTGCTTTATATGAATGTATTACTGTTGACACCAATAGTCAATTCTTCGCTGCAACGACTATTGGAATAAAAGCAAGATAAACTATAAAATTGAATTGTACCATTTGTCATCCCTTACTAAATACTTCTTGCAATAATTAAGTTTAAGTATTGGTCAATGTGTACCTGATTGAATATTACTATTTGTGGTTCAATTGATTAAAGCTCTTTGAGCGTACGTAAGTAGTTACAGGGTATTTGAGTGTTATTATGCACCTGATGCATGATCGCAACACAAATTTGGAGAATGTGCCTTTTGATATAGTTAATGCAAAATATTAGTTTAGAGAGCACGATTACTTCCCTTTGTTTGATCTCATGCATTTTGTTGATCATTGGATCTCGTAAGAGACTGAAGAGACGCGTGACAACGAGTCAAAAGGCTGTACACGACTATTGTAACGTGTTAGTTGGGGGTATATCAATTTCGATTCCTACCCTCTGGGTCACCTTCCTGTTTATAATATATTTTACCCAACAAACACATTACAATGTAAATCTTCAACACTTTGAAGTTTTTGCACTGGCATTATCTAGGAATTCCATATCATCTATGACTGATCTGAACATGATCTATCCACCATATGGTGTTAAGAGTTTCACATAACAAATTATTATATTCACACATTTTTGTTACATACAGTTTTTATGGAAATTACAACAGTATAATTACCTGATCAGATCGAGACAAGAACTGCATCAACAAGAATACCAGAAGGTGCATGGTCTCCCTATCAGCTTCTTCGAAATCAATTACACGGTGTAAAAAAGCCACAAGGTTCCCATCTTCTGCAGAGTTAAGGGAATGAATATGACCATCTAAGGTGAATAAAACATACCAGTCATTAAGCAACAGAGAAATTATCAATATACTATGACACTAAACATATAAAAAAAAAAAAAAGTTCCTAATAATGGAAGACAAAAAACAAATTTTCGCAAATTATCTTCAAGACACACACTATTTTATAACATAAAAATCTTAAAAAAACAATAAAAGGCAAACTAATACATTTTGCAGTTTTGGAGTCATAAAGACACATGAGAAGGGGGGGGGGGCTTCTCATTTTCAGTCATAGTGGATAATGCGATCAGCAATAATGCTCTTACCATCTTTACCCCTCAGGGCGGGCCCCAGGATCACACTGATAAGAGTCTTGAGTGATCATCAGAGCTACTTTCAGTGTTGTTGGCATGGGAAAGTAATTATTGGCATTAGAAAAATTCGAATTTAATCTCAACATACCCACCAATTCTATTGTGAAGTCTAAGTACCCTATGGGTTTTGCAAAATACATACAACACTTTTGTAGTAATATTGTGATTACCTCACATGAATACCTATGAATATTTTGAAGTAAAACTCTTCTAGATTGAGTTGATATAGTTGGAATATTCTACACAACTTTCAATTGTTACAATGTTCAAGCACCAGTACTTGTATGGGTTAGGGCCAGTAAGTGTCAATATTGGTACAAAGTATGTAAGCTTAACCTTAGTTTTCATTAATGAAAATATATTGCCAAAACTTACTTACCCTACGTATTGCAAATGTTTAACGTAATCATATTTCTCCACATGTATTTTCAGGGGTCCTGGGTCTGAATCCCACCCTGGGCCCTGAGTGTCCCTTCATCAGTTTCATATCATCACTCATCCTCCCTGTCACAAATTAGCCAAAAGTGGAAGAAAAGAAAAGCTAAGTAACAAAAATCAAACCAAACCATGTAGAGTATTTAATTTGCTTCAGTGCTTTAACAGGTCCAAGAGAGAAAAAAGATGAATACAGAGTCTGACATTTATCAACATTTTCTCTACATTAAAATTACTGATCAACATGCTTTGACACATGAAAATTAAAGACACATTCAGAAAGAAAAAGCACATAGCGACATTACCTGGCACGATATATTTACAAGCGCATGCTGGTAAGAGGTTACATCTTGGGTGATCTCACTGACAACAAAGAGGGAAGCAAACAAGCAGACAGTTACCTTTCCAAGTAGACTATTACAACACTACAGCTTGGCCCTACGGCCTGCCCACTACTCTACCTGGAACACTGTTATTGGAAGGGATAGACCCTAGGAACTGACCAAGGCCAAAGCGGGAGCTTTTCCTCTTCAAGATCGGAGCAGATGACTGCCTATTATACACCTTCTCCTTTTCTGTAATGCAAAATAATATTAATAAGGTATGATGATTATTAAAATAAATAAGTTAGCAGTAATTATCAACCATAACAGAATTTCACTTTTTTACCAGTATCATTATACAATTTATCAACAGTGTACAGCCCTGATAACAAAAAATGTAGAACTTGGGAACCTTATATAAATTGTATTTCATGATTTTTCTTATGATTTATGAAAAGAAATTTAAGATTTTTAATGTGTGTTTCCATTTTCAATAGTCATTTCACAAGGAAGTCTGAGGAAGAGTTCATAGTATAAACAAAACTGATTTTGCTTAAAATCTTTCATTTCTTCAACAAAATGTCACAACAAGAGAAAATGCAATTTGATATATTTTTCATAGTAAATTTATCTAAGATTTTTT